>NC_064920.1:389151865-389802421 GCF_023897955.1 Schistocerca gregaria | reverse complement strand
ATTCACTTTTTGAAATATTTTTTATTTTTTTATTTCATAAATAAGTTTTCCCTGGCATGAATCAGGTTGCTTAGAAATGGGAGAGAGTGATATAAAACCAAAGAAATGACCGTGAAATATAGTTTGTGGAAAAGAAAATGAGGTCAAGCGTGGAAGAGTGAACTACTAGTTCATTGTAGTCAAGAGCCAGTATTTCCATCCTTGCGACAGGGACTTCAGTCTTGTAAAACACTCGCTAACGAGGCATGTCCAAATCTCCAGCTTACGTAATATGTGAGAGGTCATTCCAAACTGGCAGAAAACCAACTTCTCCACGAGGAATTGCAGGCAGAAGATTTAATTTTGAAACTCTTTTAAAAACAGACTCGCCTATCACAAGAAACTGCTAAGAAAGTCATTCCTCGAGATAAGGAAATGCAATTTAACGCCAACATCTTCATTATTTCCTCTAAAATAACTGGTTGCATTCTTGTCATAGATTTCGCTGATGGTGTGTCATGCTTTTCCGAGTGGCTCAACCTCGCCGACCTTAGCCCAGTCTACTCACGAGCCTCAGAACGCGCGCCCGACAGGGAGCTTCCCAACAACATCCATTTTATCGTCCAGATCGTAGTTGATGCAGCACCTGATTACTAGTTTTTGCGCAGTTATATTGGCACCCTCAGATTATCAGACACGTGAATTATAAAGCCACTACGTGTGACCCACTTTTTCAGCGGCCAGATAGCAATGTGCCACACTTAGGGGCTTTATAATTCACGAATCCGATGATCTGAAGTTGCCGAAACAAGTAATCAGGATGTTTACAAACTGCGAACTGATATCGACAATGTCAGGCAATTTCAGTTTTATTTATAGTTGTTCTGTATGCTTGTATGAGAGTTGTGTTTCTTCCGAAGGTCCGATCGGTTGCGAAGTTCAAACCATTGTTGAAATGCGATGAAGATTTGTGCAGATGCGTGGGACAGCATCTCTAGTATACGAGTCGATCGAGTGACACCGAGCGAGGTGGCGCAGTGGTTAGACACTGGACTCGCATTTGGGAGAACGACGGTTCAATCCCGCGTCCGGCCATCCCGATTTAGGTTTTCCGTGATTTCCCTAAATCACTCCAGGCAAATGCCGGGACAGTTCCTCTGAAAGGGCACGGCCGACTGCCTTTCCCATCCTTCCCTCATCCGATGAGGCTGATGACCACGCTTTCTGGTCTCCTTCCCCAAAACCAACCCAACCAACATCGATCGAATGACGTTGCATTCCTCAGTTCTGAGAGCACCGGATGCAAACGAAGATGCTTTGAACAGTAGAGTCCTCCGCCAAGTGTGAAGTGCCTGGTGTCATTCGATTTCTTCATTATGATATCCATGTAGCGCACATATGTTTTTGTAATCTTTGACAGTACTTTGTATGACATTTAGTCTGTAACGTATGGCTCTATGAGCCTGAACTTACTTGTTAACAGTTAAGATTAAAGTAGTGTACACAATTGTACACACATCAAAAAAGTTTTTCATAACCTCAGTTCCGGGAGTTCCGGAACCTGGACAGAAAATTGGAATAGAGATCAATATAAACGTTATTTCCGCCCTTCTTGTTCCTCACGAAAACCAAACATTGCATGTTGTACCACCATACAGCGAGACCTTCAGAGATGGTGGTCCAGATTGCTGTACACCGGTACCTCTAATACCCAGTAGCATATCCTCTTGCATTCATGAATGCCTGTAATCGTCGTGGCGTACTGTCCACAAGGTCATCAAGGCACTGTTGGTCAAGATTGTCTCACTCCACAACGGCGATTCGCCGTAAGTCCCTCACATTAATTGGGGGTCACGTCGTCCATAAATAGCCCTCTTGAATCTATCCCAGCCATGTTCGATTGGGTTCACGTCAGGAGAACTTGCTGGCCACTCTAGTCAATCGATGTCGTTATCCTGAAGGAAGTCATTTCAAGATGTGCACGATGGGGCGCGAATTGTTGTCCATGAAAACGAATGCCTCGCCAATACGCAGCCGATATTGTTGCACTGTAGGTCGGAGGATGGCATTCACGTATCGTACAGCCGCTACGGCGCCTTGCATTATCACCAGCGCCGTACGTCGGGCCCACATAATACCACCCCAAAACAGCAGGGAACCTCCACCTTGGTGCACTCGCTGGACAGTGTTCCTAAAGCATTCAGTCCGTAGGTAATGGTCGTCCACTGCAGTAGTATCATTTGGGCTGCCTGAGCGGGGCGTGTCATCGACATTTCCTGTCTCTCAGTATCTCCTCCATGTCCGAGCAACATCGCTTTGGTTCACTCCGAGATGCCTGGACACTTCCCTTGTTGAGGGCCTTTCCTGTCACAAAGTAAGAAAGCGGACGCAATTGAACAGCGGTAATGGCCGTCTAGACATGGCTGAACTACAGCCAACACGAACTGTGTACCTCCTTCCTAGTGGAATAACTGGAGCTGATCGGCTGCGGACCCCCTCCGTCTAATAGGCGCTGCTCATGCATGGTTGTTTACATCTTTGGGCGGATTTAGTCGTATCTCTGGACAGTCAAAGGGACTGTGTCTGTAATACAATATTCACAGTTAATGTCCTTCTTCAGCAGGATGGGGAACCAGGAAGATGCAAAGATTTCTTTGATGGGTGTACTTTTATGATACATAGTGTTTTGAAGGTTATTGTGCTCATGCATGTTATTATGGAGCAAGTCTGTACTAGACACGCAGCTGCAACCTGTTTGAATTTTAAGTATTTTTGAAACTTCCAGATGATTTTTTGTCACACCTGTATTTTCTTATTTTAAAACCATACGTTTCCTCCGTTATAATGGCTGCTAAAACTGAAAGCGATTGAGAATAGATGTGTAGATGTATAATTGGTGGTTTAAAATGCTTTTTCTCATCTAACGTAAATGTCAAGAGAGACAGAAAAGTCCGGCAGTGATGCAGGAACTACCAAGCAGCAAGTACAGACGTTCATGATACAGGGTCGGTGATGCAGGGGGTGTGGGGGGGGGGGGGGTCACGGAACGGAGCCCGTTTCAACCGATGATCTGGCCCAGTGAGTGGATCAGATGACTGGAGAAAATCTTCTACCAAGGGCGATGAGGAACGTTGTCATCAGCCGTTATCCTGTTTCATGAAGGTTGCACACTGCAACTGCATCAAAGACGCTGGTTCAGCCTTTTCGTTTGCAGTGATCACCCACCGTAAGCCCGTTCTTGGCTCCCTGTGATTTTCATCTCTTTGATCTCATGAAGCTCTGGTTGTGAGGATAGCTCTTTGGCACGGACAACGAGCTGCAGACCAGCGTAGAGCTTTGACGGCAAGGGCAGGGGGCTGCCTCCTATGACGAGGGTACTGGAAGGCTGGTACCACGCTATGTCTATCTCGGAGCGGCGACCATGAGGAGAAGTAGCTGGAAGGTGTAGGTTTTACTTTCACTGTGGTATCCATTTCGACCTCGGAGAAAACAGAAAGCCCTCGTGATTTCGGTCCACTCGTCTCCTTAAACCAGTGGTTGTCAAACGGAGTCCCATGGCCGCATGCGGCTCGAATCACTTGTTCGTGCAGCCAGCGGTTCTCAACCGTATTTTGTAACAATATAAATGTAGCAACGAACAGCTGAATACTAAAAGTTTCCTGACATTAGGAGTTTCTTAACATTGTAGTTTTCCTGCTCAGTAACAAAAATAAATACTTACGGAGACAGCAAAGTTTTAAGAAGTGCCTAATTTTAACTGGCGCTAGTAAATTTGACACTTATAATAAAGTCGGTCGATTACCTCAGCGAAGAAACTGAGTTCAGAGGCAGATAGATTTGTCGTTGCGGCCTGAGGGGATATGATAGGAAAAATGTTTTCTTGTTCATCTACCACTGCTGACAATTCATGAGTGTGTGCGTCTCGTAGGGGTCAGATGCTATGGTATAAATTTCTGACAGCAGTAACATGGTTTCGTGAATGAACATTAGACAGACGGTCATCTACAAATGTGGTACATATCTGCACCAAGAAATATGAAATCAGCACAGTGAGTAGAAGAAAAAAACGAAACTGAAAACATTTAATATACTTTTGTGACCTTGTCTCATTTGCGTAATCCATTTAAATATAAGTCCACTTGCTTTTGTAAACCAGTTAGGAAAATTTCTTCCCGAGATGGATTCTCTGTGATATTGGCCAGGTGGAGATCGAATCAATAATTAAATCACTGAAGACTAAGGAATCTCATGGATATGATGGAGTGACCAGCAGAATATTTAAGTACTATGCTGCACATGTTATTATGAATGGTCACTTTCCTGAACGATTGAAGTACTCAGTAATAAAACCGCTTTATAAAAACGGAGAAAGGGACAATGTAGACAATTTTAGGCCTATTTCTATGCCATCAGTGTTTGGTAAAGTTACTGAATAGACTGTGTATGTAAGGATAACTGAGCATTTTATATCACATAATTTGCTTCAGAAGTGGTTTGAAAACCAAAAATGCTATATTCTCTTTTCTCTGTGAGGTACTGGATGGATTAAACAAAAGTTTTCGAACGCTAGGTTTATTTTTTGATTTAAGCATGGCGTTAGATTGTGTCGACTACAAAATATTGCTCCAGAAGTTGGACCATTATGGAATACAGGAAGTAACTCAAAATTGGTTCACGTCTTACTTTAACAACAGACAGTAAAACGTCATTATTCTGAGTGGGGCATGGTCAAATGGGGGGGGGGTGCCCCAGTGATCAGTGTTGGTGACACTCTTAATCCTTATTTATATAAATGATATGCCCTCTAATATTACGGGTAATTCTAAAATATTTCTGTTTGCGGATAACACAAGCTTTGTAGTAAGGGATGTTGTATGCAACATTGGCTCCGTTTCAAATAGTGCAGTTTATGACGTGATTTCATGGCTTGTAGAAAATAAACTAACGCCAAATCCCAGTAAGATGCAGTTTTTACAGTTTCTGACACACGATTCGACAAAAGCCGACGTTTTAATTTCATAAAACTGAACAGTTTAAATTTCAACGTTTTAAGATATATAGTAAACTGTCGTGGAAATCCCATGTACAGGATCTTGTTCAAAGACTTAATGCTGCCATTCACACGGTATCTGAAGTAACTGGTCTTTTGTCACGAAAATTAGTCTACTTTGCTTATTTTCATTCGCTTATGTCATATGGTAATATACTTTGGGGGAACACTTCCCATTTTCAGAGGGTACTTTTGGCTCAAAAACGGGCAGTTCGGGCAACAATTGGTGTAAGTTTGCGAATCTCTTGTCGAAGCCTTTTCACTACTCTGTGTTTTCTGACATTGGCCTCTCACTATACACTCCTGGAAATTGAAATAAGAACACCGTGAATTCATTGTCCCAGGAAGGGGAAACTTTATTGACACATTCCTGGGGTCAGATACACCACATGATCACACTGACAGAACCACAGGCACATAGACACAGGCAACAGGTCATGCACTATGTCGGCACTAGTACAGTGTATATCCACCTTTCGCAGCAATGCAGGCTGCTATTCTCCCATGGAGACGCTCGTAAGGATGCTGGATGTAGTCCTGTGGAACGGCTTGCCATGCCATTTCCACCTGGCGCCTCAGTTGGACCAGCGTTCGTGCTGGACGTGCAGACCGCGTGAGACGACGCTTCATCCAGTCCCAAACATGCTCAATGGGGGACAGATCCGGATATCTTGCTGGCCAGGGTAGTTGACTTACACCTTCTAGAGCACGTTGGGTGGCACGGGATACATGCGGACGTGCACTGTCCTGTTGGAACAGCAAGTTCCCTTGCCGGTCTAGGAATGGTAGAACGATGGGTTCGATGACGGTTTGGATGTACCGTGCACTATTCAGTGTCCCCTCGACGATCACCAGAGGTGTACGGCCAGTGTAGGAGATCGCTCCCCACACCATGATGCCGGGTGTTGGCCCTGTGTGCCTCGGTCGTATGCAGTCCTGATTGTGGCGCTCACCTGCACGGCGCCAAACACGCATACGACCGTCATTGGCACCAAGGCAGAAGCGACTCTCATCGCTGAAGACGACACGTCTCCATTCGTCCCTCCATTCACGTCTGTCGCGACACCACTGGAGGCGGGCTGCACGATGTTGGGGCGTGAGCGGAAGACGGCCTAACGGTGTGCGGGACCGTAGCCCAGCTTCATGGAGATGGTTGTGAATGGTCCTCGCCGATACCCCAGGAGCAACAGTGTCCCTAATTTGCTGGGAAGTGGCGGTGCGGTCCCCTACGGCACTGCGTAGGATCCTACGGTCTTGGCGTGCATCCGTGCGTCGCTGCGGTCCGGTCCCAGGTCGACGGGCACGTGCACCTTCCGCCGCCCACTGGCGACAACATCGATATACTGTGGAGACCTCACGCCCCACGTGTTGAGCAATTTGGCGGTACGTCCACCCGGCCTCCCGCATGCCCACTATACGCCCTCGCTCAAAGTCCGTCAACTGCACATACGGTTCACGTCCACGCTGTCGCGGCATGCTACCAGACTGCGATGGAGCTCCGTATGCCACGGCAAACTGGCTGACACTGACGGCGGCGGTGCACAAATGCTGCGCAGCTAGCGCCATTCGACGGCCAACACCGCGGTTCCTGGTGTGTCCGCTGTGCCGTGCGTGTGATCATTGCTTGTACAGCCCTTTCGCAGTGTCCGGAGCAAGTATGGTGGGTCTGACACACCGGTGTCAATGTGTTCTTTTTTCCATTTCTATATTGCTGTCTTTACTTGTTGACAGTATCAGCTTATTCCCTAGAACTAGGAGCTTTCACTCAGTTAATACTATACAGAAATCCAATCTGCAATTGGATCGCACTTCGTTAACTCTTGTGCAGAAAGATGTGCAGTATACAGCTGCAACCACTTTCATTAAGCTACGACAAGAATTCAAAAATCTTAGCAGTAGTCATGGGTCACTCCTTCTATTTTGTCGAGGAGTTCCTTGAAAAATTAACGCGATTCCTAAGTTATATTGTTGATCGCGTTTACTTAAACCTATGGTCTGACTTCTTTTGTGTTCATACATATTTTATTTTATCCGTCATTGCTTTTATGTTGTAATTTCATGTAATGACACGTTCCAAGACCTTGGGGATTTGCTCCTTAGTTTGGTCCTACGGAACTAGACGTATAAATAAGTACGAGTAAATAAATAAACCCGGAACGCAAACAACGCAACAACACTTCGTCAAAAAGTTAGTGTGTCACAACACAGGGGTCGCAGAGGATGGTGTCAATCTGGTACAGAGAACACGAAGGGTTGAAATCAGATGATTCAAATGGCTCTGAGCACTATGGGACTTAACATCTGAGGTCATCAGTCCCCTAGAACTTAGAACTACCTAAACCTAACTAAGCTAAGGACATCACACACATCCACGCCCGACGAAGGGTTCCAAACGGTGGCAACGATCAGAATTCGGGTGTCGGCGGAAAACTAGTCGAGCTCTCACTGTAGCTGGCCCACTGGCGGCAAATAACAGACCAGTTTAAGTAGATTACCAGTTAATAACAATATCGGTACATACGCTGCCCGAGTTGGCGCTCCACAATGCCAGTATTCGCTGTTGAGCTAAAAACTTTGACAACCACTGCCTTAAACCCTGGAGGTGCTTATTTGGTACAGATGTCTCGAGGATGTCTTGCAGTGCCAGAGATCGACTGCCGAAAATCAAAATAAATACAGCTTTATATTGCGTGAAGCTGTTCCTAACAAAATTACCTTTTCTTGAAACGCGCCCCGCCTCTCAGGCGAACATGAAACGCAGGAGGGTGCATCCCGTGGACAGATTCGCTATTCATCCCGTCCTGGCAAGTCCGCGCCTTTGACGCCTAAGTGGGCACCGGCGCGGTGTGTGCGTCGGTGCCGAGCAGGCGGCGCCGCTGATAGAAGCCCGTAATGAAAAGCCGCTCGCTTGCGCAGCCCCCACCCCACCCCCTCCCTCCCTCCGATGTGTATTAAACACGCATACAAATGATTCATCATCTATCAAATTACGGCGTCGCAGAGTCGCGGCGACCCCGGCGCCGCTCGCTACCCGTTCCACCGCCGCTCGCCCCTCTTCCGCCCCCGCTCTCCGCCCCCGGCGCCTAATCCAGTTTCCGCGGCGCCAGAGCGCCTCGCACTGCGCGCCGCCCGCACGGCCCCCAGGCCGCGCTAGGCTGTTTGCCTTCGAAATGCATAATCCCCGGCGCGGAGCAGCGCGTGTTTTGCGCGGCGCGATATAATAACCCGATAACCGTTATTGAATTTGAGGTCGTGCAGCAGTTCGCGGCGCTCAGCTCGTTCTGGCGCGGCGCTCGTACGGCTGAAACAGGACGCCGTTGTGCCATTATGAACACTGTCGTTCGCCTATGGTGCGGCTTAACTGCCACGGTATCCGAGGCCTGCAGCCATACAGAGTGGACGCGTTACTTCCCGATATCCTAAAAGCTCCAGACAAAAATACCAGAATCAGTTGAAAGTGGAACGCTATCCCGATTACATTTAATTTTGCTCCATTTGCAGTTTTATATTACAGTGACAATAAAATGTGTTTATCAGTAAAAAGTAATCATTTATGTGAACTCTCTGTTCGAATTGTCCCTAAAAAAGCCGACTGTGCAAATGATCAGAATTTCCAAACCCTAATTACGTGGGATTCGTACTGGCCCTCCCTGTGTCCCTAACCTAATCCCTTCTCTTACTTTGAATTTCGTCTTTCTGTCGTTTCGCGATTTCAAAAGCCCAGGTCAATAACGTCAATCCACATCCACCGTGGTCCTTCCCTCTGTCTTGTCTCGTAGGTTTGTAGTCAAGAATAACAATAAAAAAAATTCAACGCTCAACAACCATTCAGATTATCATAAAATTATAACAATTTACAAAATCAAGAATGATGTGTTTCCAAAGCCGCATATCTATATGAAGGTGCTTTATTCACATCTTTCGGGATGCACTCAGCCTCGTGATGCCAATAGAGGAGCTACTCGACCTAATAGTAGCGGCTTCGGTCAGGAATGCCATCATAACGACCGGGAGAGCGGTGTGCTGACCACACGTCCCTCCTATCCGCATCCTCCACTGAGGATGACACGGCGGTCCGATGGTCGCGATAGGCCACTCGTGGCCTGAAGACGGAGTGCTTTTTATTCACGTCTACCGGTTTCACTTGAGTGTAGACGCATCTTCAGTTTTATCTGCCAAGAATACAAATCACGGCGTGAAACTTTATGAAAGGGTAGAAACACTGATCTATAGATAATGTTGGCATTCAGCAAGAAACAGTGACAAGTACACTCAATGGTTATACACTAAAGAGCCAAATAAACTGGTACACCTGCCTAAAATCGTGTAGGCTTCCCGCGAGCACGTTTAAGTGCCACAACACGACATGGCGTGGACTCGAGTAATGGATGCAGTAGTGCTGGAGGGAATTAACACTATGAATCCTGTAGGCTGTTAGAGAACGACAGAGTTGGGATCTCTTCTGAATAGTTCGTTGCAACGCATCCCAGAAACGCTCAGTAATGTTCATGTCTGGGGAGTCTGGTGGCCGGCGAAAGTGTTTAAACTCAAAAGAGTGTTCCTGGAGCCACTCTGTAACAATTGGGGACATGTGGGGTGTCGCATTGTGCTGCTGGACTTACCCAAGTCCGTTGGAATTCACAATGGAGATGGATGGATGCAGGTGATCAAACGGGATGCTTACGTACGTGTCACCTGCCAGAGTCGTGTCCTGACGTATCAGGGTTACCATATCACTCAAACTGCACACGCCACACACCAACTTGAACAGTCCCCTGCTGACACGCAGGGTCCATGGATTCATGAGGTGGTTTCCACAGCCGTGCACGTCCATTCGCTAGATACAGTTTGAAACGAGACGCGTCCGACGAGGTAACATGTTTCCAGTCATCAACAGTCCTATTTCGGTGCCGACGGGATCAGGCGAGGCGAGACTCTGAAAGCCTACATCGATGATGTTTCGTTGATTTAATCACATGCTGACACTTGATGGTCCAGCATTGAAATCTGCAGCAATTTGCGGAAGGGTTGCACTTCTGTCACGCTGAACGATTCTCTTCAGTCGTCGTTGGCCCCGTTCTTGCAGGATATTTTCCTGGCCGTAGCGATATCGGACATTTGATATTTTGCCGGATCCTGATATTCACGGTCGTATGGGAAAATCGCCACTTCGTTGCTACTTCATAGATGCTATGTCCCATCGCTCGTGCGCCGATTGTAACACAGCGTTCAGACTCTCTTAAATCTTCATAACCTTCCACTGTAGCAGCAGTAACTGATCTAACAACTTTGCCAGACACCTGCCTCATAGAGATGTTGCCAAACGCAACGCCGTATTCTCCCTGTTTACATATCTCTGTATTTGAATACGCGTGTCTACATCAGTTTCTTTGACGCTACAGTGTATTTTCCCAATGTAGATAGATAATTACGGAGCCCCAGTATTCGGAAGTTATCCACGTTAAGAACCAATGACATTGGTGTGTTGTAATAATAAAATCGAGTAAACCAAAATGCGTTTGACAAAATTGTACAAAGCATCATTGCCGAATAAGCCATGCCTACAAAGAAACAGGGTAAAAGCTCTAATTTATGGGACACTAATGTGAACAGGGATAAAATGCCTAAAAATTGCCTAACGTTATGGTAAGTGCTGTACATACACAGGAAAATATCATCCAAAAATAATATAGAAACGAAGCGTGCAGAATGATAGAAATGTGAAAATGTCTCAGTGGATAACACCCCGAGGAATTTATTACAGGATTCCGTACACACCGTCTACAGTATATAAAACCGACGTGAGTAAAAATTAAAATCATATTACGATGTGCATACATCTGCCGTATTGCAAACAGACCGATGAGGTGAAAGCCGTCTGTGGAGGCTAGCAGTAAAGCAGTGTTGTATGCTGATAGGAGGAAAGCCTTTGGTCTGCAGAGGAACTTACCCTCCATTTTGGGTGTTGTTGAAAGAACAGCATTATGACATTTTGCGTGGCGTCAGTAGGATTCCTGCTCATTATTTATTTATTTATTTATTTATTTTACTGCCGTCTCATCCCTTTAGTTCTGAATCAGCCTTCTTACTAACTTCTATCGCGTTATTAATTCTTTTAACATGTGACAACGGTATGACTAGATTTACTACAAACAATGTCGGACATTTTCTGTTGCTGTGGCTATCGTTATTTTTCTTTGATATTCGTTTTAATATGAGTACTTCTCATTCACCAATACGACGATCTTACGATCTTGTGAAAGTGTGACAATGATCTCGCTGTTTACCGCTCAACAGTTTTAAATCCGTCAATCCTCACATTTGTGCAGCAGTCTTCCCCGGTGCACCCTTTAACACTACGGAGAAATTTAGATTCTGCAGCGTGGATGCTGCAACATATCCTTCTGCGTGCGCACCACACGGCTTTCCATACCGCATTCGCATGACGCCATACAGCAGAGGATGACACAACGGTTGGTCGGTCCCAATTGGCCCATCTGGGACCGAACGTGGACGTGACTCATTGTAATTTTAGATATTATAGGCGACTCTCCCCTCGAATGCGCCTTGTTTTATTACTAGAGACGTTCATGTTTCATTTAGAAGCCGACAAATTAAGCCTATACTGCTCATATCTACTGCAACGGAACTGTGATAGGAAGGTTGTTCTTACGCCAACAGCGATTTTGTCTCCCAGAATGGATACATGCGCTAAGTTTGGTTGAAATCGATGCTGTGATTTAGGAGGAGATGTGGAACGTACATATATACACAGACACTCATACACACACACACACACACACACACACACACACACACACACACACACACACACACACCCGTACATACATGCATACATTTTTACAATATATATGGATTACAACAGAACGATCGAAAACCGATACCGACAGCATGGCAAATGATTATTGAAAGCCTTTTGTAGCTCTTAGCTCTTTAGATTTATGCGTTGCCTTCCGATTCATTGTATGTGAACACGAATTGATTTTGGTAATCAAAGAATCAGTTTGTTTTTATTTGTTATTAGGTGCGATAAATTTGCTTTCTTATGCGTACTTTGTAATAGGAATAACTGTCTACGTTGGCCGTTAAGAGTGAGGTTTTACTCTCGCCGAAACACATATCACGAGATCGATAGCGCCACGTTACATCGGTACGAGTCTCAGCTGTATCAGTAATACACCATTGTCCTGATGCAGTTAATTTAGAGCGACGAGTTTCCAGCTATCCATCAGACAGCGACATAAAACGACGAGGGTCTGTGTTTGTGACGATACGCGCGCCGGAGAATAGCTACGGCCGCAGCCATTGTCACTCGCTAATGAACTGTCCCCGGGCCCGGCGTCGTGGGAGCCGCAAAGCCCAGACCGCTCGGGCCCGACTGAATATGCAATCGTCGAGTTTTTTAGAAGAGGACGAGGCGAGGCGGGGGGGTTGGCCGAGCGGACTAACTTTTGTCGACCCCACAGACAGACGATAAACTACGAAATAATTAAAAGCCTGGAATAAAGGGCGGAATGCGATTGTATCTCGCCGCGCCCGCCGTCCCCAGAACAAGCCATTTACATAACGTAATATTCAGCGCACGTCAAAGGAGCGCCCCGACATCGGAAATTTTTTAAGCGCGCTTTGAATTCAATGAGCTCAGTTACTCTGCGGCTACGGAGAGATAATAAAACCGGTATGTATAATTAAGTTGTTCTGCTACAATCCACCCTCCGACAGACTGCGGGGGAAAAAAAAGGGAAAGTGCTTTCAGCTACTAATTTCTCATCCTTCGCCGTAGATCGTTTCTACCGTTGACATTCGCTAAAAGTTGTTTCTCTAAGAACCGAGAGGAATTCTCGCTTCCGTTATTTCGCAGAAGAAACGTGGCTCACCACCTTCTGTAACTTGCATTGTCCAACTTTGCGACTTTTTATTCGGATGCAGCTTTGAGGCACGGTTTACTCTTTGTTGGTGAAAGCACTTAGGAGCAACTCCAGGTAAATATGCGAGGGCTATTCGGAAAGTAACGTCTGATCGGACCTGAAATGGGAACCACTGTGAAAATCCGGTGAAGCTTTGCACGTATGTGTTGGGTAGTGCCTCTAGTGTGCTTGTCGGTCGTGACACATGGCTCGTTTCAATTCCGAGCGCACAGTGAGCACGTTAAGGTCCCTCCCTACATCTTACAAGGGGACCATCCATACTGTAAATCACGGATTTTGATGCGCTTCAAATATGTTGTAGAGGCACTTACCCTGAGTACCTGGGTATCCGGTATTTTATCGAGATCGGCCTTGGTTTTTTGAGAAAATCGATTTTGAAGTTCATTGTGCGCTTTGTATACCCTAACATTAGATACATTGCGAGCAAGCCAGCGTAGCACTGCGTTAAAGATTCAGGCCCACTACGCTGGAGGTATTGTGTTCGAATCCTGCTCGTGTACTTTTTATTTATTTATTTTTTTTCTAATTCGACCGAATTTTTCAATTTTATTTCGAAGAATATCAACAAACAGTGTAAGAAGTGAAAAATTATAAAGATATATTCAGTTATTAAGTTTTTCTGTCATAGAATATTAGAAAATCTTATTTTCCATCGTCCACATTACGTGACGTGCCAGAACAATATTGTGGGTGATACTTACTATTGAAACAATCGAAGCACAAATTTTCGCAGCACCACGCACATTCTATGAAAGTAAGCATCTAGCAGGCGCACGGTTTCTTCATGAGCGTTACCGGGAAACACAATTCTTTTGCATTCAATAAATTTTTCTTTCATCCGCCAATTTCGATACGAACCATGCGTATCTAATCATGCTTTCAAAATTAGGTGCGCTGAATAGATGTGGGATTAGAGAATGTAATTTTATCGAATCTTCCCTGGAAGCGATCTCTCTATTGTCTTTCATCAAGTCGGCAGCATTGTGAATAGTTTTCGTGAAGATTTTCCCCATGTTGGCAAAAATAAATATCGCAGGGCTGGCAATAAAGAGTGCACTTTGATGGGACCACTTTTAGGGTGCAGGTGCTCGCTTTCCTTTCATCAGTGAATATAGTATAAAGTTGAATCGGTTTGCCCTCCCTACGAATCGATAATGTACAAAAAAATTTCCTGTGCCATGTACGGAAGAAATACACAACGCAAAAATTCTTCGTACACCAGTTTCGTGAACTTCCCGGATTTCGTGAAGGACATGACTAGATTTATGCATTTCCCAGTTAAGGACCGAATTTTTCGGACCATTCTTACATACATAAAAAAGCATATGGGAGCAAGATTCGAAGACGGTACCTCCAGCGCGGTAGCCGTGAAGCTTTACCGCTGCTTGTTCGGAACATAGGTAAAGTTACGGGCATACAAATCGCGCAATGAACTTCAAAATCAATTTTCTCAACAACCAAGGCCCGTCGCTAAAAACCGGACAGCCAGGTACTCAGGGTAAGTACCTCTACAACATATTTGAAGCGCATCAAAATCCGTGATTTACAGTATGGAGGGTCCCCTTGTTAGTGTTTCCCACCAAGTCTGGTGGGAGATTTTGCCTGATGTCATGCACCCCACGTAACATAACTGTCACGAATTTCCTTCTTCAGGACAATCCTTCGTCGCACTCTGCAGGGGCAATGACCCTCTATCGTTTTCGATGGGGAGTGTGTGATCGCTCACAGTACAGCTCGTAATTAGCTCTCCCATCGTTTGATCTTTGCTCTTATGAACTGCTGGCTACGAAGGCAACATCTTGGCACAGATAACGAACTGCGGACGGACCAGTGCAAAGAATAGGAGGAAAGCTCAGGATCATGCCTTCTATGCCGACAGTTTTGGAAAGTTAGTACATAGCTATGACCAATTTCAAAGTCAGAGAGGCGACAATGTAGAGAAGTAGATAAGAGGTATAGCTGAATGCTGAAAGCCGGCCGCGGTGGTCTCGCGGTTCTAGGCGCGCAGTCCGGAACCGTGCGACTGCTACGGTCGCAGGTTCGAATCCTGCCTCGGGAATGGATGTGTGTGATGTCCTTAGGTTAGTTAGGTTTAAGTAGTTCTAAGTTCTAGGGGACTAATGACCACAGCAGTTGAGTCCCATAGTGCTCAGAGCCATTTGAACCATTTTTTTTTTTTTTTTTTTGAACGCTGAAAATTAAATATTTTTGATTTTCAGAGTAGTTCCGATTGCGCGGTCGATCGGGCCTTACTTTACGAATCGCCCTCGTAGTTGACACATTCTATCGTATTCGTTAACTAAAGCTGACTCCGAAAATGTTAACTAGCGTTATGCAGCAGTTAATTAATCGCAGACTTCAAAAAATAAGGTAAATATGCTGTCCCACTCTAAGACTATTGCGCAAAAAGAGTGGCCCGTTGCCACAAGATAGTAAACCTACTTCTTCTGGGTTTCCGGAAAACACTGTTCTGCCGCGGTGCGGATAACGGATGCATCACGGCGTGCGATTCAAACGAAGCGACAACTGGAAACGTACTCCAAAGCCGAAGTACGCGGTACAGTGCGATACTTGTGGGCAAAAAGTCTAAACTGCAAAGCAGGTTCACCACTAAATGCTGGCGATGTATGGACCAGATGCAATGTTGTGTCCATCCGTAGTGAGATAGTGCCAACAATTTGACCAAGGTCCAAAGGACGTAGGTGATATTGACCGGAAAGAAGACCATCGACAACAGCCAAAGACGGCGGTGTCCAGGATATCAAGGAACTAATTCGTAGCAATCACAGAGTGACTAAGCGGATATTATTCAGCAGTAGCGCATCTCAATAGGCAGTGATCACTTCATCGTCGGAGAAAGTCTGTAGCATCGGAAATTATGGTTGCACCGAAGTCTGCGATCAATGTGACCTGCGCACGCAAGAGAAAAGTTTCATCAAGAACAAAAGCCGTGGAAAATTAAACCAACAGATTGTTTCTATGCACGAAAACGCCACGTATACCACGGCCAGCATAATGCAAATTTTGTTTCAGCAATTTCGATCGGAATTTGGGAAGCATTCACCGCAGAGTACACATCTTGCCTCATGCGACTTCCCTGTCTTTGGAATTTTGCAGTTATTAGTACGTTCACACAGCGGTTCGAAAATGGCTCCGTGACCGACTGATTGAACGATTACTGAACGTTCCGACCGTTGTTCACAGAGAGTTTGTAATTATGTTAAATATTGGTTTGTGTCTGTGTCACTTTACGGTTTTGTGCAATAAAAGTTATTTTGCAGTAAAAGCGTTAATCAGAGGACTAAAAGCATTCTCGTGTTGTGCCAGATAAACATGTCCGCATTTTTCTTGTAAGAAAGGAAAACGTGCACTCCAGTAGCAACAATGGAGCTTTCCGTTGGAATATGTTATTTCTACTGGGCTAGGTGACACCGCCCGTGTCGTAGTGGTAACACAGGTTCCTATCAGGTCACCGAAGTTAAGCGCTGTCGGGCTTGGCTAACACTCCAAATGGGTGACCGTTCGCGTGTGCCGAGAGCTGCTGGCACGCGGGGTGAACTCCACTCTTGTGAGACAAATCGAAGAGCTACTTGATTCAGAAGTAGCGGATCTGATCACTAAAACTGACAACGGCGGGGAGAGCTGTGTGCCGAACGCATGCGCCTACATATCCGCATCTAGTGGCGCCTATAGGCGCAGGATGACACGGCGGTCGGTCAGTACCGTTACCACCTTCCGATATCTGCTCGGTCGGAGTTAAGTATAGTTTAGTAGTTTAGTAGACTAGGTACCAACGTAGCAGCAAACTCCCATTTGAATAACTCTCCATAGATGCATCTGTTCATTTCAAGAATATCCATAAATACTGGGACATGAACATGTGAAGAAAGAAAACAAACTTTAATATTGGCAAAAATGTAACAGAAGAAACATCGTTCCTACGTCTGAGTAATTTCTCTTAAGAAGAGAGAAGGCATGGTTAGAATTTACTGTTTCGTCGAAATTGAGATCATTACAGACAGAGTACTAACTAAGAGCAGGGCGGAACGAGGAAGCGATCGTGATCTGTTTAAGGGATTGAAGAGGAAGGTTAGGTTTCAGCGCGTCGTTAAGATCATTTAAGCAGGAACACTAGGTCATTATGAGGTGAAAGACAGAAGGATGCGACCATTATCTTTTTTAAAGATCTATCCTGTAACTGTCTACTATAACAATTTTATGAAAAACATCAAAAATGTCTGCACTGTGACTGAAACTCATCACTTCTGTGTGCGAATCTAGTTCAGTCTCTGGTCCACATCTGTGCATGTGATAAATTATTGTCATGTTTCCTCTACCGTGAGACAATAGCTGAAATTGTGTAAGGACTACTGGTCTATAAGGCGTTTAATGCGATGAGAAACATATTGTTTCAATATGTCAGTGACAACGATAACGACTTTGAAAAAGTGGATATTGATAAATGCCAATTTTCCTGTGGTTTTGTCTGTGAAAAGTCTCTAATACCGAGGTGATATTTAGAGCATACGACACAGACATTTAAAAGCTCTACATATTTGCTAGGCTGTTCTGTTCCTATATAGTGTATCACAAATTAGTGGCAGAATCAATATATAGTATTGTTGTTGTTGTGGTCTTCAGTCCTGAGACTGGTTTGATGCAGCTCTCCATGCTACCCTACCCTGTGCAAGTTTCTTCATCTCCCAGTACCTACTGCAACCTACATCCTTCTGAATCTGCTTAGTGTATTCATCTCTTGGTCACCCTCTACGATTTTTACCCTCCACGCTGCCTTCCAATGATAAATTTGTGATTACTTGATGCCTCACGACATGTCCTACCAACCGGTCCCTTCTTCTAGTCAAGTTGTGCCACAAACTCCTCTTCTCCCCAATTCTACTCAATACCTCCTCATTAGTTATGTAATCTACCCATCTAATCTTCAGCATTCTTCTGTAGCACCACATTTCAAAAGCTTCTATTCTATTCTTGTCTAAACTATTTACCGTCCACGTTTCACTTCCATACATGGCTACACTCCATATAAATACTTTCAGGAATGACTTCCTGACACTTAAATCTATACTCGATGTTAACAAAGTTCTCTTCTTCAGAAATGCTTTCCTTGCCATTGCCAGTCTACATTTTATATCCTCTCTACTTCGACCACCATCAGTTATTTTGCTTCCCAAATAGCAAAACTCCTTTACTACTTTAAGTGTCTCATTTCCTAATCTAATTCCCGCAGCATCACCCGACTTAATTCGACTACATTCCATTATCCTCGTTTTGCT
Organism: Schistocerca gregaria; assembly: GCF_023897955.1. Lineage (NCBI taxonomy): Eukaryota > Metazoa > Arthropoda > Insecta > Orthoptera > Acrididae > Schistocerca > Schistocerca gregaria. The sequence continues at coordinate 389,784,149 of NC_064920.1, read as the reverse complement.
TTTGTTGATGTTCATCTCATATCCTCCTTTCAAGACAGTGTCCATTCCGTTCAACTGCTCTTCCAAGTCCTTTGTTGTCTCTGACAGAATTACAATGTCATCGGCGAACCTCAAAGTTTAAAAAATACTGACTACGTCAGACCAGTCATGTGCTGGAGGGAATTAATAAACCTCGAAAATGTTGAATGTAACATCATGCTTTGGCAGTTGTAAATTTATACGTCCTTACTTTCGAAGCGTGAGACAGATAGTACTTCTTAATTACCACATATTGTGAGTTATTCTTCTCCATTCACGTTTGGATCACGGGAAGAATGGCTTATTTATTTATTTAACTATCACTTTACGTGGGACCATGCCAGCCACAGCTGCTTGGCTGGTTCAAATGGCTCTGAGTACTATGGAACTTAACATCTGAGGGCATCAGTCCCCTAGAACTTACAACTGCTTAAACCTAACTGACCTAAGGACATCACACACATCCATGTGCGAGGCAGGGTTCGAACCTGTGACCGCAGAGGTCGCGTGGTTCCATACCTAGCGCCTACAACCGCTCGGCCACAGCGACCGGCCACAGCTGCTTGTCACAGAACGTCTCAATACATAGTATACAGAATGCTCATTACAAAATTCAAAAATTAAATATTTAAAGAATAAAATACGGAAAAGTTCAGAGTGGGTAAGAAAAAATAAAACAGTACACAGAAAAGTTCTCATCGTCTGTGAGGAACTTGCGCAGAGTAGACACAGTGTGCTGCATTATACCTTTCATCTTGGATTTGAACAGTGAATTTTTATTAGTTTTGCTGAAAGCCTATTGAAAAGAAGCCTGCTGAATTGTGCAGAACCTTTTGTACAATAATTAGTGGGGAGTAATTCAAGCGCATATCGTTTTTCGCCTAGTGATCACTGAGCGAATGTTGCAATGCCTTCCAAATGAGTCAATATTGTCAAAAACAAATACCATGTATGCACTGTATATACGCTGCGATGAAAAAGCAACAAATGTACAGGGTGCCCCAGAAACGCTGCAAGAAACTTCGAGGGGCTGTACAAGGTGTTTTGAGGAACAAATCGAGGATAGCAGCCCGTGTACAGGAACATAATCCGAACGACGCTACAGAACGTGAACGTTATAGGTGATGGCGCCTGCTAGTAGGCAAGCCCATTAGCAGCAAAAGTGACATTTTATGCTGCTGGACCATAAGCCTAATGTCTCTCAAAGCTGTACGTTTTTCGCTGATAATGACTGATTCCCATGATCGCCAGTGGAGAAAATGGAACAAATGCTGCGTAGAAAGGCCTTTTCTGCTATAAATGCGGTATCCTTGTCAGTGGACGACGGTTTCGGACACAGCTTTCCATCCGCAGAGTTTCTTCTGGACACCTCTAAAATTGCCAATGTTTTTCGATATACAGGAGAAAAATAAACTGTAGATGGGAACTCTTTTCTGAAACTGTCATCCACCAAAGCAAGAAAGCGTCACATTCATAGGTGGAAATGTCTATCTTCCCTCCATCTTCTCCACTGGCGATTGTGGGAATCAGTTGCGAACAATAAATAACAAACCACATTGAAAAGTGTTTACTGTCCGTCAGCACACAAAGTCTTATTTTCTGCCGAGGGGAAGCCCTAGTGGCAGGCGCCGGAGCCTATAATTCTACGGTGTGTAGCATCATTGGATGAAGTTACCGGACACTGGCTCCTATCCTCGATCTGTACCTCGAGCCACACTCTACAGCGTCTTGAAGTTACTCACAACATTTATGGGACACCCTGTATAGTACATACACAGGCATAGAAACGTTAGAGTTCCGACACACCTGAAAAATCGCCCCACGTAGTTCCTGAACTGATACCGCACATCAGTCACACAGCCTTTTTCTGAGCTAAGAACATTCATGGTGAATGCAGAGAGTTCCCTCAAAATACACTCCTGGAAATGGAAAAAAGAACACATTGACACCGGTGTGTCAGACCCACCATACTTCCTCCGCACACAGCGAGAGGGCTGTACAAGCAATGATCACACGCACGGCACAGCGGACACACCAGGAACCGCGGTGTTGGCCGTCGAATGGCGCTAGCTGCGCAGCATTTGTGCACCGCCGCCGTCAGTGTCAGCCAGTTTGCCGTGGCATACGGAGCTCCACCGCAGTCTTTAACACTGGTAGCATGCCGCGACAGCGTGGACGTGAACCGTATGTGCAGTTGACGGACTTTGAGCGAGGGCGTATAGTTGGCATGCGGGAGGCCGGGTGGACGTACCGCCTAATTGCTCAACACGTGGGGCGTGAGGTCTCCACAGTACATCGATGTTGTCGCCAGTGGTCGGCGGACGGTGCACGTGCCCGTCGACCTGGGACCGGACCGCAGCGACGCACGGATGCACGCCAAGACCGTAGGATCCTATGCAGTGCCGTAGGGGACCGCACCGCCACTTCCCAGCAAATTAGGGACACTGTTGCTCCTGGGGTATCGGCGAGGACCATTCGCAACCGTCTCCATGAAGCTGGGCTACGGTCCCGCACACCGTTAGGCCGTCTTCCGCTCACGCCCCAACATCGTGCAGCCCGCCTCCAGTGGTGTCGCGACAGGCGTGAATGGAGGGACGAATGGAGACGTGTCATCTTCAGCGATGAGAGTCGCTTCTGCCTTGGTGCCAATGATGCTCGTATGCGTGTTTGGCGCCGTGCAGGTGAGCGCCACAATCAGGACTGCATACGACCGAGGCACACAGGACCAACACCAGGCATCATGGTGTGGGGAGCGATCTCCTGCACTGGCCGTACACGTCTGGTGATCGTCGAGGGGGCACTGAATAGTGCACGGTACATCCAAACCGTCATCGAACCCATCGTTCTACCATTCCTAGACCGGCAAGGGAACTTGCTGTTCCAACAGGACAATGCACGTCCGCATGTATCCCGTGCCACGCAACGTGCTCTAGAAGGTGTAAGTCAACTACCCTAGCCGGCAAGATCTCCGGATCTGTCCCCCATTGAGCATGTTTGGGAGTGGATGAAGCGTCGTCTCACGTGGTCTGCACGTCCAGCACGAACGCTGGTCCAACTGAGGCGCCAGGTGGAAATGGCATGGCAAGCCGTTCCACAGGACTACATCCAGCATCTCTACGATCGTCTCCATGGAAGAATAGCAGCCTGCATTCCTGCGAAAGGTGGATATACACTGTACTAGTACCGACATTGTGCATGCTCTGTTGCCTGTGTCTATGTGCCTGTGGTTCTGTCAGTGTGATCATGTGATGTATCTGACCCCAGGAATGTGTCAATAAAGTTTCCCCTTCCTGGGACAATCAATTCACGGTGTTCTTATTTCAATTTCCAGGAGTGTACAACACCATCCAGGATAACAGTGACAGTAGGCAAAGTAAGGAAACTTCGCCGATCCGTGTCAGAGACAATGTAGCTCGTCTTTATACGAAGACAGCAGTACTCAATTTCTGCACAAGATCTCCGACGTGACACTTCCCAAGAAATCCGTCCAAATGTCCTCAGTCCCAAGAATTGACAATGCTACACTTCTCTGACCACCTTTGGACAGCAAAATATTGCTTTTGCAAAAGTACCATGTCCGAAAGAGTATGCATTGCATTTTGTTGCAGTTAAGTGTTGGTCTGGTGTTTCCGACTGTCAACTTAGCTACATAATTTATATTGCGTACCGCAAGCGCTGGTGTCATCTGCAAGGCGGTGAAACAAGTACTATTGTGAAAGACATGCAACATAACATAAATGAAGTAAGTGCGTTCCTTTGTGTGTGCTGTAAGTCTCGTCGCTTTCATAGCAGTGCGTTAATCCCGAACTTAAAGCTTGGCTAGATGATGCGTGTGCAGCGGTTTCCGCTGCCTGTGTCCTACTGATGTCTCCCGGCTGAGACCACCGGTTGGATGTGACCTGCGGATAAGCTGAGACCCGAAGGGAAAGGCAGTAATAAGGTGAGGTCCCACGAGTCTAGCTCACTGGAGAAATTACTGCTCTCGTAATCCGCCCCCCACCGCCAGTCCGTGAGCTAACTTAATAATTAAAGTGGATTTGACCTGTGTCTTGCCTCTGGGGAGACCCAAGTTCTAGAAATATTGTGGCGTTATACGCTGGGACCCAGTAAAGTCGTTCTATACATTACGGCAACCTATCAAGGAGTTCTTTCCGTCATCTGTCAAGGGATCGTCGGAACTTCTTTGTATGAATGGAGTTACTTCACTGAACTGAAAATAACTCCTATCCCATGAGGAAACTCCTCACGCTGAATGAGTAAACACATTTAAATCTTTTTTCTCTTATTTCTGCCCTCTAAGAACACAAAGCTTGGAGTTTCGCTAAACGTCCTAGTCTACTTAATACTTCTGGACTTACCATAAAATACGTTACTAGATGGTGAGTCCGATACTTTTTGGAAAGTCACGAAACAACAGTTATTTTTTCTGGATCCTATACTGAAACTCTACTGAACACACTCATTCGGTATCGCTTTCGGTCTTTATGCGTTACCGCAAGCTACTGCCGTTTCCAAAGTTATATAATGTATGCTACATCAGGCTGTTATTCAAGGAAGCTCACGACACATCAAATTCAGAATAAAACAATCCCTGTTGTTCATAGGGCGTCAGTCATGAGTGTCGGAAATAAAAGAGCATCGGGTATTATTTCATGGTAATGTGAGGTTGGAGAGAGAGGGGTGCAGGGGCGTTCGGAGGGGGCCAACGCTGCGTATGTGGTTGCATTCCGTGTATGTGGAGCACGCACTGCGGCACCAAATAAGCACGCCACACGTCTGTTTCTCAGCACTTCTCTGCCCAACCCGGTAATCTGCTCTCATGGCGTCTTATTTCCTCACACACAGCCACTGCAAACGATCCTCTGTCTGCTACTGTGACGCACCAAATTATCGTTCATCATATCAGACGGCTTATTTGTAGATGCGGTACTGGCGCATAGTAGACAGAACCTCAATCACAACAGTTTTCCTTGTAACGGAATACCTAACCTCCGGCGCTTTTCAGTATAAGCTGTTAAGATGCGACCCACAATTGTGTATCAGTGCAACGTACAACGGATCATAACGTGTACAACATATAGACTACGATAACCTCCAATTCTGATGCCTGTTGACCGCATTTACGTAGGAGTTACATAACCTAGAGGCTTACTTCAACACAATTTGTTGATGCTAATTGTATACATTTCTTACACTTTTATATGGATTTGATGTAGGTCAAAATTATGCACATAATCTTAGCAGTACGTTTAACATGGCTAGGGAGAATGCTACCAACGGTTCACATAAAGAACTTCAAATAAAAATTTAATGTTTAAGATCAGATGACATGTATATGTGAATCACAGCCTATAAAATTATCGTTTAATGAAGTTTTATACAGAGACACTTTATACAAGTCTCATATTTTGTACTAGATGGAAGTGGTGCATAGATGAGTCTTTGAGAAGAAGAAAAATGTTCAAATGTGTGTGAAGCGTGGTGAACTGGAGAGACTTCCCACTTAATGCCACAACGACTGTTGCCGCAGTAATCAAACAATACTTTGTGTTAATACATATATCTTCTACTGCGACTTCTTTGTAATATTCTAAACAAAACATGTGATAACAGAGAAGCAAACAAATATAGCACTCCCTGAAGAGCGACCAATACAGAAGAACAATTACAGCAGAACGTAGCAGTTTGCTTTGTAATCTTTAAACACTAAGTATGTTTATATTTGTAATACCACATGTTATTTAACATCTCTCACTGTTGCGTATGATGCGCGTTCGTTGTTACTGTCCTAAGAGAAAGTTAATCCGTCGCGCGAAGTGACAATGAAGTCGCGTTTGTAAAGATTAAAGTTCAAGCCCCCTTGTTTCTTATTGCCGTAAATCGCTTCTGTTTGCTGCTAAACACAACTTTTATATTTTATTGTTCGCCGCCACAAATTCCACTTCTGTCCTAAACATCATCATCTCAGAGTACCATTCATTTATTTGCTGGATGTATTCCAGCCTCTGTCGTGCCCTACAGCTTTTACCTTTTACAGTTCCCTCTAGTACCACGTGTATTACTGCCTGACTTCCTACCCTGACTTCCTATCACTCTGTCCGTTCTTCTTGTCAGTGTTTTCCATATGTTTCTTTCTTCGCCGATTCTGTGGAAAACTCCTTGATTCCCTATCTTATCAGTTCAAATGTTCAACATTCTTCCGTAGCACCATAGGTCAAACGTTTCAATTCTCTTCTGTTCAGCTTTTTCCACTGTCCATGACTCACTGCCATATAATGTAGTGTTCAAAACATACATTCTCAGAATTTTCTTCCTCAGACTGAAGCCTTTGACTAAACCAATAGATCTGGACGGTACTCTGGAGAAAAAGAGACGAATCGGAAAGTGGTATAAAATTACAAATACATGTCTGCAGTATTAGTCGCTAATCAGCGGCGAAGTGATTGGTTGCATCCGGTTAGGATTGCTTCGTACTGTAAAGATAATATTAATACCTCGTACAAAGAGGAGTTACAAATCTTCGTTGGATTTTTACCGAAATGATTTCTTACACAATCACTTATGGAAAATAACAGAATAACTCATTTCATTATTTTACTGTATATTGGATTTTGTAAGGTTTACGAACTGCGGAATAAAATTAATGCGAGAAAATGTAAATACTTTATTCTTTTATTATGTTCACTGCAAATGTGACAGAAAGTAATACCGGAGAGAGGCATCGAACCCAGAGTAGTAGAATTCTTTTCAGAAACGTTGTAAAATTTTAACTTAGGTCTAGTTGAGTTAATGACAAAATGAATTACGCACTTTCAGACAGTCAAAGAAAATAAGTTACTTTGCTGTCATTCGGTTAAGCATGTAACATAATCATATCGGTCTAAGAAGTTGAGAAGACTCTACTCTTCTGTGCACAAAATTGAAATCAGAGGGACAGATCTCGATCAAAGTCATTGCCATAACCGACGCGTGGTAGTGAAAACACATCGCTCCTGAAACTTAAGCGGACCACAGCGGGTGTGCATTCCCAGCAGGAACGCTTTTTCTGAAGCAGCGCAAGCTCATATATCATCGTTGCTAGTAGCTCGATATCTCCGATTTATCTGTGTTCTTCTTCAAATAATGAAACATGCTCGTGTGTCGAAAGTGTTAACAGCGGGTCTCGAGGAATCTATATTTATCGACTTAGGTAGTTACTAAATAACTGAAGCCACACCTCATACTTAGGGATTTACAGTACGGTCCTCAATGCGTTATCGTGTTCTTAGTGGATTAATGTATATAGGCTCCAGTGCAGTTGCCTCCAAGGAGTAGTTCGAATGCGTCAGCCGGAGATAGTGAAGTTCGATAAACAGGCCGTCAGAGTTGCAGTTATGAAATAGATTATACTTAATCCGAGATATGGGATCGAATTTAACGGCTTTCATGTTACATTTGTTTCTTCTTAGAAAACATAACATTTCGTAACGCCTTCGAGCCCTCGAGTTACGAAATAAGTTTCCTCGCCGTAATTAACAGTGCAGTGTCCATAGACTATATTTATTATAAAATGTATAAACGAATCACAGTGAGAGAAAACTCTCCCTACCTCATTTATGCTTTTGGAACCTGTTGCGGATGTAATACAGCGGTATTTTCAAGTACGCGGAAGACTTATTTTTGAAAGCGTTGATGGAGAAAGTCATTGATCGATACAGAGTATTTTAAATTAATTATAATGCAGTTGAGATCGCAAAGGCACTTCTGTTACAAGGTGACCGGTTTCGATCATCACGTGATCATCCTCAGACCTTCAAAACTATATTGATGAAGAATGGTTGTACACGAGAAGGAACCGCTGAATGATGATAGTCAACTGCTCAACCTACAAGAGACGACGGAAAAATATCTCCATAACCATTGTCGTCAAGAAATGACAGTTGTATTACTCGATAACAAATATCTAAAATAACTTTTTTCTGATACAAATTCTGTGACTACGCAAGTTCACACCTCGGGTAGGCTTTTTTAATGGTCGGGGTAGCACCACAAATTATTTTTGGTAAGGACTGTTATTAAATTAATTTAGTCACCGCGATCGCGATTAAAGCTTAACACAGTTATTTTCAAGTGACTGTTCATTAAATGCGCAATGCAGTGTTCCTTTTGAGAGGGTATTGTCTTTGTATCATTTACGTTAAATATTCCACGCGCGTAATATAAAAGAATGTAGCACTTATAAATGACAAACACTCTCGTTTTATTATATACATGAAATTTTTAACGCGAATGACACGAGGCATCGTCTCAGAAGGAGCGATGCACTGGTGGTATTCATGAGCTATCACGTGAGAATGGCACTGTAAGACCAAATAAGAGCTGTGGTAACTAAAAGCGTCTAACAACAATTCAGGCGGATAATGTTTTTAAAATATTGCAGGACCCTGAGCACAAATAGACAGAAAATAAAAAATCTTTGTTTCTCGTCACCTTATGCTTATTTGTCACTTCCGAGAGAACACCACATACAGATAACTTTTATCTTTTATATGCATCCCCTACGGAACATCATATTGCCGCTAACATAATAAATCATTAGTACATACGAATCATCAGTCATGTAGCGGATTGTTTTCTAAAGGGACCCATAAGGTGCCTTTTGTTTTGTTTTTCCCCTTACAAAATGTGAATCACAAGTTTAGTCACTACAGCGCAAAACTGTGCTTCGTTCACGCAGGGGAAGTCGCCTAGACCTGCATCATGAATTTACCATAATTAAAAAACGAAGGCATTTTACGTGCGAGAAGTGCAGAAGTGAATAATGTTACGAAGGAGTATTTGGGGGATAACGTGTCAGTTCACAATACTCGTACTTAGTTTTTAGTAGAGTCTCCAGACTTTGATTCCAAGTGCTTTACGGAAACTGCATTTGTAGAAATGAGAAGTCGCCGATGTGGTGCATTAGTAGTTGAGCCTGAGTGTGACAATAATCCTGCAGTTGCTCGGCGTCCATTGCCCGGTAGCTACAGACAAATCTACAAGATAGTTGCTCGAGGCTCAATTCCGACAAACATAACAATGAGATTACACAGAAGTCTCTTTCTTCATATGAATCTGTAAGTTGTTTTTGGGCCATGTTCTCCTTTGATTATGTAATGGAAATTGACAACATAATATTAAGGACCCAGCATATCCCATGCCAAATGTGGCTGATTTACAGGTTCTGCCCTTTTTCGTTCTTTATTTTCTGTATTTTCATCTGTGTAAGTATTGACTAGAACAATCGAAGCAATTTTCTAAGAGTGGTGTTGACGAAAATTTTTCACCGTAGTACAACAGAGAATTAACTGCTCTTGTGAAAACTTGAAATTTTTTCGGACCATCACAGGAATTTTGTAACGTGGCTAGCTGTCTTTCTCGGAAAGTCGTGCAGTGCTCTCCCGTTTGAGAGGTGAAGTCCCTGAAAAGTTACCGAGATACAAACGTTCAAAGTTACTGTACTTAGGCGTGTAAGAATATGCACGTAAGACTCGGTCTGAGGTGTAAATATAGTTTCGACTGACTTAGTGAACACATGGCAACTGTTCTAGTGTCATCACAAGGGTTCTGAGGTCACCAACCTATGTCTTCAGTCAATTTTTTTTCACCAATAAAACTGCATGCTGCGCTGTCTTTCTGCAATGGATATGCCAAAAGTAGTACTGCAGTGAGACAAAATAGAAAAGAGCTTAAAATGAGTGCAAAGAATTATTTAAACCGGAAAGACTGCGAATTCAATAAAATAATGAATTGTGATCGATGAGAAAATATCTAGAAAAAATGTAAAGCAAAAGATATTGCTGGCAGAAGTACAGCTGTGAGGACGCGCCGCTAGTCGTGCTTGGGTAGCTCAGTTGGTGCCGGCACGGTAGCTCAGCGTGTTCGGTCAGAGGGCTGCGTGCTCTCTGTAATAAAGAAAACTGAGGCAAGGAACTAACGATCAATTTGAACGGGTGTCTAGTGACGTCCGCCCCGAGCAAACGCAACGAACTATACCGAACAAAATGAGTTTAAAAAAATCGGTAGAGCACTTGCCCTCGAAAGGCAAAGGTCCCAAGTTCGAGTCTCGGTCCAGCACCCAATTTTAATGTGCCAGGAAATTTCATATCAGCGCACACACCGTTGCAGAGTGAAAATCTCATTCTGAAAAGATATCGTGTTAAACTCACCTTATGTGTACTTACTTTTAGTGGCAAAGTACATAAACGTATCGTCGCATTTAAATAAACTGCCAAAACTTCACAGACCTATAGAATTTGTTTTGTATAAGCAGCAGATCCTACTGTAGGAGAGAAAAGCAGGTAACCAGCGGAAAAATGATCCTATGGGAGCACAAAAAAGGCGAATATGTTCCTCTTTAAAAGACTTTGACAGAAAAGTGAGAAACCAATTTCCTCAATTCTGATACCGCCACCTTCACCCAAACTATTTTGTGTGTGGAAGTTTTCGCGCTTTTTGTGCTGAAAGAGAGTAGCAGAGAGACAGTGACAGTGAAGGAGCAAGTAGACAATTCTGTGAGAGGAGACATAAAGAGGAGAGATAAAGTGGCAGCGGAATAGAAAGAGAGATGTATGAATACAATAGGAGTAGGAGCCAAAGAGAGAGGAGACATTGTTTTGTCAGTGACAGTATCAGTAAAAGAAAAAGAGAGAGAAGTAGAAATAGAAGTTGTGGGAGTGAAAGAGAAAGGAAGCAATGGAAATGAAAAAAGCTGATGAGTAGAGACCAAAATTAGGCTCAAGGGAGTGGAGGGTGAGTTTTGAAAGGGGTGTCTGGACCCTGCCAGACCACGAACGTTAACGCGTAGCTTTTGGGGAGGGTGCATTTTAGGCCGAATTTTTAAACACATAGGTATAGGAGAAAAGAAGAAGCTGGGCACCACATAATTTTTGAGCTGCCGACGTATGGTGCTGACTGTGACGGCGGGAAAGAAAGAGAAAAGGAGACAGAGTAAGGGGGAGAAGAGACAGCGGAAGTGGGATATGCTGTAAATCAGTGAGAGAAAAAAGTGGGAGAGAGACATATGTAGACAGTGGTAGTGGCGTTGAGATGTTCAGTATGAGGTCTTAACTACAAAGAAAGACAATGTAAAAAAATTTGAAATGTTGTTTGTTAAAAGAGCGCAAATGTGTTCGCATGCCAAAATTATTTGTGAGGAAGGTGAGAAGAGGGCTGAGCCAGATGGTTCCCCACTCTTCAGTCAGAGCCTTTTATACAGAAACACATTCATCTTTATTGTGCTCCTACATCAGCATTGTTCCGCTGCTTGATATATACAGGGTAGACCAATTTAGTCGATAATGGAGTATAACTCGGTTTGGAAATGAGACACAGTACAATGTTTTAGATAAAAATTGCAGGTATCAAAGATATTAATGGCCGTAACCTCGAACGCAATTTTCAAGGTTATATGAGGTTTTTTAAATAGAAACCCTAATATTTTATTGTACATGTAAAATGAGACACTATTCATGGGAATGGGTAGTTCAATGTTTTTGGTCCTAGTAGGGATTAATTTAGAACAAATGAGGGAAACAGCGAAATACAGTGTTAGATATAAAACAGAAGAAGAATCCCGATGAATGAGAGGCGAGAGGACTCATTCAACGAGCTGTAAATCAGTGACGTACGTTTTATTTATGTTTTTCTATCTTGTAAATGCTACAGTAACATTTATGCGCCGTGAAGTAATTATCGCTGCGGTCGCAGGAAGAATCCTGCCTCGGGCATGGATGTGTGCGATGTCCTTAGGTTGACGTAGTTCTAATTTATAGGGGACTGATGACCTTAGAAGTTAAGTCTCATAGTGCTCAGATCCATTTGAACCATTTTGAAGTAATTATTTTTGCCAATAAAGTAATTCGAACTTAAAGTTCAAATCTCTGTTTGTTCTTTCCAAATCCAACATCACAAAAAGCGGTGTGTATGAAACAAAACTCAATCTTGTCGTTATCGGTAATGATACATAACCCCTCACGTCCCTTCCAATTTGCATCTCATATTATATTTTGTTGTGTCCCTGCTTAATTCCGAATTAATTCATTTTTTGTCATCAGTCTACTGACGGGTTTGATGCGGCCCGCCACGAATTCCTTTCCTGTGCCAACCTCTTCATCTCAGTGTAGCACTTGCAACCTACGTCCTCCATTATTTGCTATACATATTCCAATCTCTGTCTTCCTCTACAGTTTTTGCCCTCTACAGCTCCCTCTAGTACCATGGAAGTCATTCCCTCATGTCTCAGCAGATGTCCTATCATCCTGTCCCTTCTCCTTATCAGTGTTTCCAGCATATTCCTTTCCCCTCCGATTCTGCTTAGAACATCCTCATTCCTTACCTTGTCAGTCCACCTAATTTTCAACATTCGTCTATAGCACCACATATCAAATGCTTCGATTCTCTTCTGTTCCGGTTTTCCCACAGTCCATGTTTCACTACCATACAATGCTGTGCTCCAGACGTACATCCTCAGAAATTTCTTCCTCAAATTAAGGCCGGTATTTGATATTAATAGACTTCTCTTGGCCAGAAATGCCTTTCTTGCCATAGTGTGTCTGATTTGATGTCCTCCTTGCTCCGTCCGCATTGGTTATTTTAATGCCTAGGTAGCAGAATTCCTTAACTTCATCGACTTCGTGACCATCAATCCTGATGTTAAGTTTCTCGCTGTTCTCATTTCTACTACTTCTCATTACCTTCGTCTTTCTCCGATTTACTCTCAAACCATACTGTGTACTCATTAGACTGTTCATTCCGTTCAGCAGATCATTTAATTCTTCTTCACTTTCACTCCGGATAGCAATGTCATCAGCGAATCGTACCATTGATATCCTTTCACCTTGTATTTTAATTCCACTCCAAAACCTCTCTTTTATTTCCATCATTGCTTCCTCGATGTACAGATTGAAGGGTGGGGGCGAAAGGCTACAGCCTTGTCTTACTCCCGTCTTAATACGAGCACTTCGTTCTTGATCGTCCACTCTTATTATTCCCTCTTGGTTGTTGTACATATTGTATATGACCCGTCTCTCCCTATAGCTTACCCCTACTTTTTTCAGAATCTTGAACAGCTTGCACCATTTTATACTGTCGAACGCTTTTTCCAGGTCGACAAATCCTATGAACGTGTCTTGATTTTTCTTTAGCCTTGCTTCCATTATTAGCCGTAACGTCAGAATTGCCTCTCTCTTGCCTTTACTTTTCCTAAAGCCAAACTGGTCGTCACCTAGCGCATTCTCAATTTTCTTTTCCATTCTTCTATATATTATTCTTGTAAGCAGCTTCGATGCATGAGCTGTTAAGCTGATTGTGCGATAATTCTCGCACTTGTCAGCTCTTGCCGTCTTCGGAATTGTGCGGATGATGCTTTTCCGAAAGTCAGATGGTATGTCGCCAGACTCAAATATTCTACACACCAACGTGAATAGTCGTTTTGTTGCCACTTCCCCTAATGATTTTAGAAATTCTGATGGAATGTTATCTATCCCTTCTGCCTTATTTGACCGTAAGTCCTCCAAAGCTCTTTTAAATTCCGATTCTAATACTGGATCCCCTATCTCTTCTAAATCGACTCCTGTTTCTTCTTCTATCACATCAGACAAATCTTCACCCTCATAGAGGCTTTCAATGTGTTGTTTCCACCTATCTGCTCTCTCCTCTGCATTTAACAGTGGTCCCGTTGCACTCTTAATGTTACGTCCGTTGTCAGCAAAGGTTGTTCTGACATTCCTGTATGCTGAGTCTGTCCTTCCGACAATCATATCTTTTTCGATGTCTTCACATTTGTCCTATAGCCATTTCGTCTTAGCTTCCCTGCACTTCCTATTTATTTCATTCCTCAGCGACTTGTATTTCTGTATTCCTGATTTTCCCGGAACATGTTTGTACTTCCTCCTTTCATCAATCAACTGGAGTATTTCTTCTGTTACCCATGGTTTCTTCGCAGCTACCTTCTTTGTACCTATGTTTTCCTTCCCAACTTCTGAGATGGCCCTTTTTTAGAGACGTCCATTCCTCTTCTACTGCGTTGCCTACTGCGCTATTCCTTATTGCTGTATCTACAGCGTTAGAGAACTTCAAACGTATCTCGTCATTCTTTAGAACTTACGTATCCCACTTCTTAGCATATTGATTCTTCCTGACTAATATCTTGAACTTCAGCCTACTCTTCATCACTACTATATTGTGATCTGAGTCTGTATCTGCTCCTGGGTACGCCTTACAATCCAGTATCTGATTTCGGAATCTCTGTCTGACCATGATGTAATCTAACTGAATTCTTCCCGTATCTCCCGGCCTTTTCCAAGTATACCTCCTCCTCTTGTGATTATTGAACAGGGTATTACTAGCTGAAACTTGTTACAGAACTCAATTAGTCTTTCTCCTCTTTCATTCCTTGTCCCATGCTCCTGTAAATTTTTCTTCTACGCCTTTCCCTACAACTGCATTCCAGTCGCCCATGACTATTAGATTTTCGTCCCCCTTTACACACTGCATTACCCTTTCAATATCCTCATACACTTTCTCTATCTGTTCATCTTCAACTTGCGACGTCGGCATGTATACCTGAACTATCGTTGTCGGTGTTGGTCTGCTGTCGATTCTGATTAGAAGAACCCGGTCACTGAACTGTTCACAGTAACACACCCTCTGCCCTACCTTCCTATTCATAAAGAATCCTACACCTGTTATACCATTTTCTGCTGTTGTTGATATTATCCGATACTCATCTGACCAGAAATCCTTGTCTTCCTTCCACTTCACTTCACTGACCCCTGCTATATCTAGATAGAGCCTTTGCATTTCCCTTTTCAGATTTTCTAGTTTCCCTACCACGTTCAAGCTTCTGACATTCCACGCCCCGACTCGTAGAACATTATCCTTTCGTTGATTATTCATACTAGAACAAAAAACATATTTGCTTGTTTGACCTTGACTGAACTTTGGCATGACATTGAATAATGTATCATTTTATACGTTAAAACCGCCGTTCTTTTCTGGTCTTAAATCAAATTTTAGGGTTCTCATTTAAAAAGGCACTTTAAGCTCACCTAGAAAATCACTTTGAAGATCTGGTATTTAGTACAAAGTTTGACTCTTTTGCCACCTACAACTTTTATCTGAAATATTTTGCTGTACCTCATCTCCATCGCGATTTATTTCCAACTATAGATTAAAATGGTCCACCCTGTATACTGTAGCCAATTTAAAGTGCTCAGAATACGCACAGATAGTTCTGACAAACGTAACAACTTACCACAGAAAATAAGGCTTCACATTAAACTCTTTGCGCTGGTTAATTATTCTAATGTCGCAATGTGAACAATGAAAGCGCTAAACGCGCTCCTTTAAGAGAAACTAAAGGCGCACTTATGATCTCTAGTGTAGTTTAGTTGCCGATACCGACGCAATGGGCCCCTTTGCCTCTACATCCGGGACGGATGACTTTGCCAGTTTTAATGTGTGTAGCTTCTTCTACAGCGTCTACAAATTGTAACGACAGAGAGACAAAAAAGCTTACAACAATTATGAATAGAATTTCGATCAGGCTGACACCAGCCATTCTCTTCGAACAAGGCACCTGTAAGTACAGAAACGTGCCTTCCGCTCCCATAATTGCAGTACAACTGTGACACGGAAGACAAAACGCGCTGTTACAGGAGAGTTCTCCCCGCTCGGTAATTGACCTGGAAGCGGACAACACGCGAACCGTTTTTGCGAGAGTTTCGCTCGACTGCCGATGGTCGCATTCCATCCAATTTCCCGACCTTAAACGTCCTCGTCTATCATTTCGAACGAAAAGTCCGCATTGCCAGGGCATCAATTTGGGGGCGTCGTTTATTTCTTCCTTATCCTGTCCCGGGGACCCTACAACTACTGCCCAAAAAGCGGCCCACGGGGAAATTACGCGACGGGAAAAGCGCCTTCTGAACGGAGCGCAGCGCCCGGAAAGCAGACAGCAATAAAACCCGATCCGATTTACGGCGCCTCATGGCGGCGCATTAACGGGGTCCGCGATATCGTCTCATTAGGGCCGACGTGGCAAGGCGGGGTGCGGTGCAGTCGCCATGTTAATGGGCTGTGTGGCCCGTACGGCTGGCGAGGAATCCGACGCGGAAGCCACTCAACGGTGCTGTCTTTCAATGTATCCTTTCCCGCTTGTACTAAGTGATACAAATAACCAGTTTCCTTGACGCGATGTGACTTTCACACGTACTCCTCCCCCCCCCCCCCCCCCCAATCCCCCGATCAAAAGCAAATGTGACAGAACTTTTACCGGAAGCTGCGGAAAAATTCTGCTTTCAAGTTAGACATTTAGACCTACATTGATCATCCAAGCCATTATGACCACTGCCCACCGCGACTTGGATGCCATCTGGTGACCTTGGGGGCACGTTACGCGATAACAAAAACTATGTGAGAGCAGGCATGAACGGGGGAGCACGCTAGCCAAGATACGAGGGTCACTCCATCTTTTATTCTACATGTTTGAAAGTTTAACAGTGTGTAGATACATCCTTCATGAACAATATTTTCATTTCTCCACATAATTTCCATCCCTCTCAACTGCCTTATGCCATCTTGGAACCAGCGCCTCTATACCAGCATGGTAAAACTTTGGACCAACCTGTTGGAGCCACTGTTCAGTAGCGTGCACAAGTGAGTCATCATCTTCAAACCTTGTTCCACGAAGAGAGTATTTCAGTTTCCCAAAGAGATGATAGTCACATGGGGCCAGGTTAGGACTGTAAGGCGGGTCAGTGTTGTCCATCTGAGTTTTGTAATCGCTTCCATGGTTTTTTGACTGACATGTGGCCGTGCATTGTCGTGCAACAGCAAAACATCCTGCTTTTGCCGATGTGGTGGAACACGACTCAGTCGAGCTTGAAGCTTCTTCAGTGTCGTCACATATGCATCAGTCAGCACTCACCAATTCGTTAACTCTCTGCACATCATCTGGAGTGTGTGCAGTACAAGGCCTGCCGCTGCGAGGACAATCCTCAATATTGCCCTGCCCGCTTTCATCACGTAACCTGCTTACCCACCGACTAACTGTACTGCAATCGACAGCAGCATCTCAATAGACCTTTTTCAACCTCTTGTGGATGTTTCCCATTGTCTCGTTTTCAGAGCACAGGTATTCTATGACAGCACGTTGCTTCTGACGAAATGTAGCAGCCATCTTGAAGACATGCTGTGACTCACGGGAACTGGTTGAACTAAGTTTGAAAACAAGCGGGAAAGATATATCTAAACACTCTAAGACTTTAGCTCTGAGCACTATGGGACTTAACATCTATGGTCATCAGTCCCCTAGAACTTAGATCTACTTAAACCTAACCAACCTAAGGACATCACACAACACCCAGTCATCACGAGGCAGGGAAAATCCCTGACCCCGCCGGGAATCGAACCTGGGAACCCGGGCGCGGGAAGCGAGAACGCTACCGCACGACCACGAGCTGCGGACTGTAAGACTTTCACACATGCAGAATGAAAACTGTATTTTTACAGAAATAGTGTGCATTTCTTTTGGAGTGACCCTCGTATGGGTTGGAAATGGCAAAATCAGTTGAGAAAAGCTATTTTGACAAATGGCAGATTATTGTTACGCAGAGCCTGTGAATGAGTGTCATAAATCGACGAAGCGGATCGAGTGCTACTGTCGTGAGCGTCTACGGAAAGAGGTAGAAGCACAGTGAAATTACGACTAGGCGCTAATTGGTTGGACGCCGACGACTCTTCACAGAACGTGGTGATCGGAGACTTTTCTACTCAGTAAGGTAACATGCGTGGTGACAATTGTTGAACTATATGAAATAAAACCGTCATAACTTCCGAAAAGTTTACGTTATGACGTACAAACCGCACGGTTGGCTGCGAGGCATGGTACGAATTAGAATGTGCATGCATCAGTTGTTTTAGCGACAAAGCCCACTTTCATTTGAATGGATTCGTCGGTAAACAAAACTGGTGCATTCGGGGGACTGAGACACCGCATTTTAAGATCGAGAAGTCTGTTCACCCTCAGCGGGTGACTGTGTGGTGTGCACTGTCTCGTCACGGAATAATGGGTGCGATATTCCTCCAAGGCACGGTGTGCACCGAGCGGTAAGTGAAGGTTTTGGAAAATGACTTCATTCCCATTATCCAAAGTGACTCTGATTTCGACAAGATATGGTTCATACTAGACGGAGCTCGACCCCATCGAAGCAGGAGAGTGTTTGATGTCCTGGACGTCCATTTTGGGGACCGCATTTTGGCGCTGGGGTGCCCAGAGGCCACTGGAATGGGCCTCGATTGGCCGCGATTTTCTCCGAATCTGAACACACGCGACTCCTTTTTGTGGGGCTGTATTAAAGGCAAGGTGTACAACAATAACGCCAAAAACATTGCTAAGCTGAAAACAGGCATTCGGATCTTCGACAGCATCGATGTTCCAACACATGGGCGCATCATGCGGAAATTCGTTGTTTGCGCCACATCACCTCCAATGATGGCAGGCATATCGAACATGTCATAATCGAAATCCGAATATCTGTACTGACGTTTACATGCCAAATAAAGTGTGTGAACTCCTCATATTGTACCTAATATACACTCCTGGAAATTGAAATAAGAACACCGTGAATTCATTGTCCCAGGAAGGGGAAACTTTATTGACACATTCCTGGGGTCAGATACATCACATGATCACACTGACAGAACCACAGGCACATAGACACAGGCAACAGAGCATGCACAATGTCGGCACTAGTACAGTGTATATCCACCTTTCGCAGCAATGCAGGCTGCTATTCTCCCATGGAGACGATCGTAGAGATGCTGGATGTAGTCCTGTGGAACGGCTTGCCATGCCATTTCCACCTGGCGCCTCAGTTGGACCAGCGTTCGTGCTGGACGTGCAGACCGCGTGAGACGACGCTTCATCCAGTCCCAAACACGCTCAATGGGGGACAGATCCGGAGATCTTGCTGGCCAGGGTAGTTGACTTACACCTTCTAGAGCACGTTGGGTGGCGCGGGATACATGCGGACGTGCATTGTCCTGTTGGAACAGCAAGTTCCCTTGCCGGTCTAGGAATGGTAGAACGATGGGTTCGATGACGGTTTGGATGTACCGTGTACTATTCAGTGTCCCCTCGACGATCACCAGAGGTGTACGGCCAGTGTAGGAGATCGCTCCCCACACCATGATGCCGGGTGTTGGCCCTGTGTGCCTTGTCTTATGCAGTCCTGATTGTGGCGCTCACCTGCACGGCGCCAAACACGCATACGACCATCATTGGCACCAAGGCAGAAGCGACTCTCATCGCTGAAGACGACACGTCTCCATTCGTCCCTCCATTCACGCCTGTCGCGACACCACTGGAGGCGGGCTGCACGATGTTGGGGCGTGAGCGGAAGACGGCCTAACGGTGTGCGGGACGGTAGCCCAGCTTCATGGAGACGGTTGCGAATGGTCCTCGCCGATACCCCAGGAGCAACAGTGTCCTCAATTTGCTGGGAAGTGGCGGTGCGGTCCCCTACGGCACTGCGTAGGATCCTACGGTCTTGGCGTGCATCCGTGCGTCGCTGCGGTCCGGTCCCAGGTCGAAGGGCACGTGCACCTTCCGCCGACCACTGGCGACAACATCGATGTACTGTGGAGACCTCACGCCCCACGTGTTGAGCAATTCGGCGGTACGTCCACCCGGCCTCCCGCATGCCCACTATACGCCCTCGCTCAAAGTCCGTCAACTGCACATACGGTTCACGTCCACGCTGTCGCGGCATGCTACCAGTGTTAAAGACTGCGATGGAGCTCCGTATGCCACGGCAAACTGGCTGACACTGACAGCGGCGGTGCACAAATGCTGCGCAGCTAGCGCCATTCGACGGCCAACACCTCGGTTCCTGGTGTGTCCGCTGTGCCGTGCGTGTGATCATTGCTTGTACAGCCCTCTCGCAGTGTCCGGAGCAAGCATGGCGGGTCTGACACACCGGTGTCAATGTGTTCTTTTTTCCATTTCCAGGAGTGTACGTTTTCTTTCATGTAGTTAAATAATTAACACCCTGTAAGTGGTGATCTGTGGAATCCCTGCCGAAAGAGTACAATGCTGGTGCATGCACAAGTGTTTCGGAGCGCACTTTTCATCGTGATTTACCGGAGCTCAGAAGCTGACCACCCCAACGTGTTCCCATGTTGAAGCAACGACTCCGTCGGATTACAATTGCAGTGGGCACGTGACCATCGAGACTGCCGCCGATCGTTGGAAACGTGTAGACCCTTCGGGTGAATCACATTTTTGCTACATGGGATGGTCCTTCCCACAAACGCCGTCATCGACGTGACCGGCAGCTCCAAATGTGCAGTGAGCCATGGACACAGGCTGGTGGGAACAGTATTATGTTATGGGAGACGTTCTTCAGTGCTTGCTTGGGATCTGTGGTAGTAATCGAAGAACGCTGACAGTTCCGAACCATCTGTATTCCTTCACACTTGATGTTTTCCCGACGGTGCAGTCATTTTTCAGTAGTATAGCTGCCCGTGGCTTGAGGGACATTATTTACATCGGGCGACCAAATTATCCCGATGTAAATCATATGGAACCCATCTGGGTCGCTATCGGGTGCCATCACCGCGTACCCAAATCAGCCGGCCAATTATTTGCGAATTACATGACCTGTGCTACTCATTTAATGCCACGTGTCTCCACAAATCTACTAACAAACTGTCGAGTCCCTAATACGCAGAATCAGTGATGTACTTCGTTCCAAAGACGAACAAACAAGCTGTTAAGTAGGTGGTCATAATGTTTTGGCTCATCGGCGTACATAATAACCAAAATCTCATGGGTATTATTGTTGCGTCAGACTGGAGTAAAAACTCATTGACGCCTCCATTCATCGCCGGTAACATTGATCATTGTTAACAACTGCAACTTTTGAGAGTGTGACATATGTAATCATGATTTCACATGTGTCTAAAACTTACTTCGGTATATGAGACGAAGACGTGCTAATGTGCAGTTAAGGATGCTGATGCTCTGGGAAGAAAGACAAAGAATTTGAATTCAGCCAGCATTTCACCAACAGTCGTTCTTAATGCATGCAATTCGCGAACGGAAAAAGAAAGAAGGAAACGACATTGGCAGTACCTTCTCTACGCACTATTTGGCGACTTTAGGACTATGGATGTAAATATTTTGTGATACTGTCCGTTTGCTTTCTGCGTCCGTCCTACCTCGGTTGCTCCCTGCAGCTAATATGGTCCACAATTTTTCTTTCTGCTTCTGACTCTCTCTCTCTCTCACACACACACATACACATATACACACACACATACACAGACACACACACACACACACACACACACACACACACACACACACACACAAACTTGTATCCTCTCCCCTCCTCTCTCTCTCTCTCTCTCTCTCTCTCTCTCTCTCTCTGTCTCTCTCTTTATATAAACTAAAATATGCACTGTATTATCACTCATGCATATTTGTTACCTATCCTAATACTGGATGCATCGGTTGTGAACATAATCGTTGTGTAAGTTTGACACTATGTCAGTTGTTAGGACCGATCTGAATTGTTATATTATCGTGAAACATCAGGTACCCCAGGATCACTTGTAAATCTTCTTATTGACAACCAGTTTAGACAAATCTGTGCCGTCGTCATCGGATAATGTAACAAATTAACAGAAGTTCATGGTCTTTACAAAGTTACACCTCACACAGATATATGTTTGACTTGCAGAAGTTCCTGCTTACCTTTTATTGTAAAATATGCAACATTTTTATCGTGTGACTTGCAAGTCTGTAAATCCGATGATGACAGCTCAGATCTGTCGAAACCGGTAATCAATAAAAAGGTTTACAAGCTATCTTTGCCTACATGATATTTCAGAATACTATAATAATCGTTATCGTTATTTAGTATACAACAGACAAATGAGAGGAAGTGTTATCCACAGCTAAGTGGTTCGGGAGTCAAGCTCAATCTGGCTGTCTGCGTTCAGCTCTTGCAAGTGTGAAGGCTTGGATACAGATGGCCACATGATTGGAGCTTGACTCCCGAATTGTATAGCTCTGGATAACATTGGTCTCATTTGTGAGTTAAACACTAAATAACGATAATGAATATTTGTACACTTCCTGTAAGTCATACATAAGGGCCACTTCACTGGAAACTCCAGGAGTTACCATACAAACACTAACAAAGCTATCAACCTGAGACGTTCAGCCCGCAATCAGAAACGAACAGACAGAACAGGCAGAGTAATGTTGTTTTTTAATACTGTATTTCCAGTAATAGGCGAATTGTTTACGTTTGGGTTGTTTTTGTTTATCTTCACGGAGTCGACATATTAATTATTGAATTTGGCAGTGTTATTGGTAGAAGGTGGCTTGATGTCTTTCCAGTCGAACCGCTCCCCCCCCCCCACCCCCCACCACCACCCTGCTCACCCTCCTCTGGGACAGAATATGTGTTTGCGTCTATTTGTTTCCCATGTAAAAGTGAATCAAATGTGTATCTGAGACGAGACGTGGGTAGCAACTCCATATTCACCTAGTCGGATGTGGAAAACCGCCGAAAAACAACATGCAGCTTGGCCTGCACACGGGCTCTCGCTGTTGATCCGCAGGGCTGCTTCTGTCCGGAGCCGATAGCCTCGCCGAATTCCGGAAGCGGCGTGGTATTGCTTGTTGTTGTCCGGGGGGGGTCCTGTATTGTTAAGTTCTGGATACAAAAATGTTAGTACCTGGTACGTTACGTATGCACGCAAAAAAGAAAAGCAAGTGCCGATATCCTGCATTTGCTTTACTTGTACAACAGCTGAAAAAGAAAAATAGTTTGATATAACTGATTATATTAATAATACCGCTTGCTTTTGTGAGCCATTCCTTTACCAGCCTTGTTACCTAATCATTCACCTCGTTGAGTCATCATTCTATTTTTAAGCATTTAGGTGTATTTCTCCGTATGTTTTCAGTATCGAACCCTCATTCAATTAACTGTTAACGGCATAATCACTAACCTGCTGTAAATTCTCGTAACACAAATGTTCCAATGTGTGTGAAATATTATGGGACTTACCTGCTAAGGTCATCAGTACCTAAGCTTATACACTACTTAACATATACTATCCTAAGGACAAAGACACACACCCATGCCCGAGGGAGGACTCGAACCTCCGCCGGGACCAGCCGGACAGTCCATGACTGCAGCACCGTCAGACCGCTCGGCTAATCCCGCGCGTTCTTGTAACACATTCTGATCTCAACGACCTCTTAGGTGAAATAACCACAGAGACTAAAACTGCCTCCCAGAACGTATAGCTCATCAAACACTGTTTGCATTTCTGAGTGGTCTTCCGTGAGCGGTTCTGATTGTTGCTTTCACGTCTCCACAATGGACGTCTAATGTAGTAACATGCTTTGAGACTATTTTCTAATGGCCGTTCTCATGCGACAACCCAGACAAGTTTTCTGAGATTTCTGCTAGCATTTTGACAGCTTGGAATAGTATTTGTGTTCAGAATTTTTAGCTATTTAGTGCGCCTTTTGTGTTCAGATTTAACGTTCATTGCTCAGCAACGAAGTTAGCTTCAAATTCACATGGCACAGAACCCAGTTTTTATCACAGTCTCGTTTGTTTACATAATAACAGAATTTTCGAATGTGTCTGGGATTCTCTTCAGTCCAATTTCTTCTTACGTAGTGATACAGTACGCCACGTAGACAGTTGTTCTCTTCCCTGTATTCATGATTGCTGTTTTATTAGTAATAATTATACTCGGTGGTCCATTGATAGTGGCCGTGCCAAATATTTCACGAAATAAGCACCAAACGAAAAAAGTTCAAAGAACGAAACTCGTCTAGCTTGAAGGGGGAAACCAGGTGGCGCTATGGTTGGCCCGCTAGATGGCGCTGCCATAGGTCAAAAGGATATCAACTGCGTTTTTTTAAATAGGAAACCCCCTTTTTTTAATTATTGTATTCATGTAGTACGTACAGAAATGTGAATGTTTTAGTTGAACCACTTTTTTCGCTTTGTGATAGACGGCGCTGTAATAGCCACAAACAAATGGCTCACAATTTTAGACGAACGGTTGGTAACAGATAGGTTTTTTAAATTAAAATGACCAGTTTCGGCAGTTTAACTAGCAACTTCTGACCACAACTACTACTACTATAAATGCAACTAGCAGTGTACAACATTGTTAATTTAAATCTTCAGGTAATATCTGTTATATTCAGCCACGCTATCTGTGACAGCGATTGAAACAAAGAGCCGGTATAGCGTTGTAAGAATTCTATACATTCAAGCGTCTACATAATTGATTTCATTACAGTCAGTAACTGTAAGCTGAGGTTTGCCATGTAAGCTGTACTTGAGGTCAAGAACCAGCCATAAAATATATATATTTACTTTTGATTTCCAGTGCAGCGTACAGGGCAAACCTCTGTTGGCAATCACTGACCGTTGGAAAAATAAGTACGTACGCATATGAATGTATAAAATTTTTATGACGCTGTACTGACTATTTGTTTCAGTAGCTGTCTAAGATATTGGAACTGATTATAACAATATTTTATCTGGAGATTTAAAATAAGAGTATCATGGACGATGGAATAGTGTTGTGCGCTGGTTGTAGCATTTGTAATACTACTTGTGATCTGAATGTGACAGTTAAGCAACCGAAACTGGTCATCATTTTGTAAACAGAAATTTTTTGAATGGTGATCGAGATTGAGACAATAGACGGATAATATCTGAAACATTTTTGAAATTTTTTGCTCTGAGCACTATGGAACTTAACATCTGTGGTCATCAGTCCCGTAGAACTTAGAACTACTTAAACCTAACTAACCTAAGGACATCACACACATCCATGCCCGAGGCAGGATTCGAACCTGCGACCGTAGCAGTCACGCGGCTCCGGACTGAGCGCCTAGAACCGCGAGACCACCGCGGCCGGCACCCCCATCCAAAAATATTACAAATATTAAGTGGCATTTAATATCTTTTTCTAATGTAATATCTTGTATAGACACCTTTTATTCACCTGACACGTTCCACATAATTACGAAGTGTCGTATTCATGATCTATGGAACAAGTACTAATCTAATCTAATCTTTAAATTTTTTATAATTTTATATTTGATTGTCTGCTAACGATTGCCTTCTCGTTTTCTGAAAATGTCAGATATATTCCGCTTTTTGCCTCAAATGAGCGTTCCTGTCAAACCCCTGAATACTGACCTTTCCCCCTCGGACCATGTATAAGATAGAGTGATAATGCTGATGGGAGAGACTTCCCTTCCCTTACCACAGATTCTTAGCAACTTCTCTCAAACACCAAGCATTTCCGAGAACGGGGTTGCCCAAGAACGGAGAACACTGCTCTGTGCTGTAGGTGACTTGGTAAAAAATTTTTTTCGGAAAAATTTCCATGTGCCCGATTGAGGACTCAACCTCGCTGTTGCGCACCCCAGATCCACAGTAATACAGACGCGCACACACACACACCCACACACACACACACACACACATACACACACACAAGCGTCCAAATAAATTTCAGTCCACTAAGAAGCAAGAGGAACGTGACTCTTGTGCCGTTCCTAGCGTCTGCATTCCTCTTTTGCAATTCCACTCGCCGTTTCTCTGGGCCGACGGAAGGAAGGAGCGGAGGGCTGTCAGGGAAGGAATATTAAATGCCGATACGGCGTGGCGGCCGACACAGGAACCGTGGCGAGTGCCGGCTGGGCTGCGCACAGGAAGGGGAGGAGGGCGGAAAGAAGTCGGCGCAGTGGCGCGCGGCGTCGTCACCCGACACCGGCCGTGCTGCGCCAGTCCGCCGAGCCCGCAGGACCGGCTCTGCCACGGCAGACGCTCGAGTTGCCGCTGGTCTCGTCCGGAGAAAGAAGACACCTGCTGCTCGATCGGGCGGGCTCGCGTTACAGGAAGCCGCCACAACCGCTGTGGAGTGCCTGCACCACTGCAGGTATTCCGGAGCGCCACTACTGTTACACTCCGAAATCCGAGGTCCCGAAGCCACTCCACTCCGCCGCTACAGCTGTCACACGCGCTACCGCTCTTCGTGCGGAAGTTGAGAGACCCTTACGTCTCCGCGCCGAGCAGTGCTGCTGGGAGATAAGAAACGTCGCGATTTTGCCAAAGCTGAAAGTATCTACTTACAGTCTTCCCCCTCGTCTTCCCCACCGTAAACTTGGCCAGTCACTCGTTCTGGCGAACGTCGATAAAGAAGAAATTGCGATACTAGGAGTCAGCTTTACCAGCGACGTTAGTGAATCTGCGAAAAACGATGTAACCAACTTGGCGACTACTACTTAAATACTATATTATTACACTTGTTCAAATGTTCGTGAAATCTTATGGGACTTAACTGCTAAGGTCATCAGTCCCTAAACTTACAAACTGTTGTTGTTGTTGTCTTCAGTCCTGAGACTGGTTTGATGCAGCTCTCCATGCTACTCTATCCTGTGCAAGCTGCTTCATCTCCCAGTACCTATTGCAACCTACATCCTTCTGAATCTGCTTAGTGTATTCATCTCTTGGTCTCCCTCTACGATTTTTACCCTCCACGCTGCCCTCCAATGCTAAATTTGTGATCCCTTGATGCCTCAAAACATGTCCTACCAACCGATCCCTTCTTCTAGTCAAGTTGTGCCACAAACTTCTCCCCAATCCTATTCAATACCTCCTCATTAGTTACATGATCTACCCATCTAATCTTCAGCATTCTTCTGTAGCACCACATTTCGAAAGCTTCTATTCTCTTCTTGTCCAAACTAGTTATCTTCCATGTTTCACTTCCATACATGGCTACACTCCAAACAAATACTTTCATAAACGACTTCCTGATACATAAATCTATATTCGATGTTAACAAATTTCTCTTCTTGAGAAACGCTTTCCTTGCCATTGCCAGTCTACATTTTATATTCTCTCTATTTCGACCATCATCAGTTATTTTACTTCCTAAATAGCAAAACTCCTTTACTACTTTAAGTGTCTCATTTCCTAATCTAATTCCCTCAGCATCACCCGATTTAATTTGACTACATTCCATTATCCTCGTTTTGTTTTTGTTGATGTTCATCTTATATCCTCCTTTCAAGACACTGTCCATTCCGTTCAACTGCTCTTCCAAGTCCTTTGCCGTCTCTGACAGAATTACAATGTCATCGGCGAACCTCAAAGTTTTTATTTCTTCTCCATGAATTTTAATACCTACTCCGAATTTTTCTTTTGTTTCCTTTACTGCTTGCTCAATATACAGATTGAATAACATCGGGGAGAGGCTACAACCCTGTCTCACTCCTTTCCCAACCACTGCTTCCCTTTCATGCCCCTCGACTCTTATGACTGCCATCTGGTTTCTGTACAAATTGTAAATAGCCTTTCGCTCCCTGTATTTTACCCCTGCCACCTTCAGAATTTGAAAGAGAGTATTCCAGTCAACATTGTCAAAAGCTTTCTCTAAGTCTACAAATGCTAGAAACGTAGGTTTGCCTTTTCTTAATCTTTCCTCTAAGATAAATCGTAAGGACAGTATTGCCTCACGTGTTCCAACATTTCGACGGAATCCAAACTGATCCTCCCCGAGGTCCGCATCTACCAGTTTTTCCATTCGTCTGTAAAGAATTCGCGTTAGTATTTTGCAGCTGTGACTTATTAAACTGATAGTTCGGTAACTTTCACATCTGTCAGCACCTGCTTTCTTTGGGATTGGAATTATTATATTCTTCTTGAAGTCTGAGGGTATTTCACCTGTCTCATACATCTTGCTCACCAGCTGGTAGAGTTTTGTCATGACTGGCTCTCCCAAGGCCGTCAGTAGTTCTAATGGAATGTTATCTACTCCGGGGGCCTTGTTTCGACTCAGGTCTTTCAGTGCTCTGTCAGACTCTTCACGCAGTATCTTAGCTCCCATTTCGTCTTCATCTACATCTTCTTCCATTTCCATAATATTGTCCTCAAGTACATCGCCCTTGTATAAACCTTCTATATAGTCCTTCCACCTTTCTGCCTTCCCTTCTTTGCTTAGAACTGGATTGCCATCTGAGCTCTTGATATTCATACACGTGGTTCTCTTCTCTCCAAAGGTCTCTTTAATTTTCCTGTAGGCAGTATCTATCTTACCCCTAGTGAGATAAGCTTCTACTTCCTTACATTTGTCCTCTAGCCATCCCTGCTTAGCCATTTTGCACTTCCTGTCGATCTCATTTTTGAGATGTTTCTATTCCTTTTTGCCTGCTTCATTTACTGCATTTTTATATTTTCTCCTTTCATCAATTAAATTCACTACGCAACCTAAATTATCTTAAGAACAAACACACGCACCCATGCCCGAGGGAGAACTCGAACCTCCGCCGGGACCAGCCGCACAGTCCATGATTGCAGCGCCTACACCGCTCGGCTAATCCTGCGCGGCTATTGCACTTGGTGTTTAATGTGAACACCGTTGTCGGGAACACGTGTTGGTGTTACAATACACGAGTGCAGTGGTGAGTACGGAAAACTCATCACAATGTGAACTCTTCCAAGTTAGTTTTGCACGTACTGGCAACTTCGATTACGCGCGGACGCACAGTAAGAATATCGAAACGCTCTGATGCCCAGACGCAATAATATTGTGGTCGACTGATATTACTCGTACGTCGCGTCATCGGAGACCTTCTGAAACATATACAACGCGGATACCTCTGATTACGAGAATTCACTACATCGGGTAGAAAGATAGAATTACCACTATCGTAATCAATCACTTGTAAATAATAGAAGCATTTAATTGCGTAGGCATCCGGGGCCAGAGTCAGTCGACATAAAAGTTTTCCTGGGTATGGTACCGCGTCATAATGTAAAAAAAACCTATAGCTGCTGCTGGAGAAAAACCAACGTTTCAGTCACGGTGTCAGCTGTCTTCTTCTGGGTGTAATGGTGTGTTCTAGCTATGCAGTGTCCTTTATATTTTGTTGTTACTCTCCACTGCGCATGTCATTACGTCATAATTTTAAAATGGTAGTTTCATTCGTCACTTAAGAAAGAAGGAGAGGGAACTTTATTTTAATAGGTTATTGCGGTGGAGGGAGAACGTGACCTCTGTTGTCTATTGGCTCTTGTGTTATGTACCATGATTGGTGGTCAGCGCGGAATGAGAAGTTGGCTACTGTTTACCAACTGCTGGTCGTCGGCCACGCGGCGGCAGTTACTCCCAGGTAGTGCTCGTGCCTCGTGTTGAAAGTGCGGTCTGTTGGGCTCTGATTGCTGGCAGCCAAGGTGGGGTAAACCTGAGTCCATCCTTCCTGTTCCTGTTATTAGGGTGTTTTAGTATTTCGATGGCCTCTCTGATTTAGCGTTTCGTCATAATTGGCTACTTGGCCAACACACAGGCTTCGCTGAATTTTATTTCTCTTCCGCAGTCTTGCTGATGTTCTGCCACTGCGGATTTGCTGTGTTGCCCTAGACGAATATAGCGCTCGTGTTCCCGAGTGCGCGTTGCTATTGGCCTACCAGTCTCGCCGATGTATGCCTCTCCACATGTTTACGTTATGACGCGGTACCATACCCAGAAAACTTTTATTTCAGTAGAAGCATTTATTGAAAATAATGTCAACCGTGCACCATAAAAGCAGCTCTACCGCTGTAGTGGACAGCATGATACACATTCAAAACTTAAGGAAATTAATCGTAAACAAATAGCTCTAATGGAGACTGTGGTGTCAAGTTGCGAAAGTACTTAAGAAGACATAAAGCAATTACAGACGTTGGCAGCGAGCGGGTATTGATTGTAACTAATAGGGCAAGTTGAAAACTTGTGTCGGACAGGGATTCGAACCCTGATCTCCTACTTAGCAGGCAAATGCTATGACCACTTTTTTCCCTTCGATCTCATGTTGTTCGCTGCATTTGTTCGGGGCGAATCTTACACGACACCCTTTCAAGTTCATCGTTGATCCGCTCACTCATCTTTCTTATTATTATGATTATTATTGCAGTTGGCAGCTAACCATCTCACTGAACACGCTGAGGAAAAGTGCTGGCTAATTTTTTTCACCTCCAGGATTCGATTCAGCTTACCCCAACCACTGAGCCATCTGGAGACACTGGTCATTGCAGCTGCACGGACTACTCTAGCACACCTCCCGATGAACACACACACACACACACACACACACACACACACACACACACACACATGTAAAACCATCCTCTTCGTCTTTTTGAACATGCTAATCACGGAAATTTCTTGGCGAATTTTCAATAGGAATTTACAGGTGACTTGACAGTAGCCTGGCGCAACGTAAATGTTTTATTTCATCAAAATCAGATCACGAACACGCAGATATAATGATTTAACGTTCGATCCAAACCGTCTGCTCAGCTTAGTAGTTCGGATGTTTAATACTCACAGCTAGGTACACCAAAGAACGAATACAAGGAGCCGTTAGTTTTGAAGTTCACCAAACAACCAGTAGACAGTGCTGTTAGCTTTTTGTAACTGAGTGACAAATGTATTTTCGGAACCTTACGTCATTGGCACAATTAAGCGCTGCAACATTATCCTTAAGAATACATTATCCTTAAGAATACATCAGATTTACTTAGCTAGGATTTTACTGATTTCATTTTGCGCGCTGAAGACTGAACGCCATTGTTTTGCCTCTTTCAGTTGATTTTGGTTATATTCTTTGTAAGGAAAAACAAATTTATTAAGTTTGCTTTTTAACTGGGTGTCTACTTATTGCATTTGATTTCGTTTTGTTTACGAATAAAAATTCCAAGGAAACAGTCGCGTCTTTCTGAATGCATCAGAAGACTGAGGACTACACTGTCTCAAGAATAAAATGGAGGTCGTGAAGTGAAACTTGTTGCAGCTCCAGAATGTCACGCACTAACTCGCTCATTGGAAATTCTTTCAAATGCGGGGCGAGACGTAACTTTTATCGAGAGCGTCGTGCATTATCTCGGTCCTCACATACTTCACTCACACAGGATTACAGTTACTTCTCTCGATTATAACATCAGAAGAACGAAGGTGTGTACCCATGGTCTAGGGGCAGTCCGCTGTTAGCAGCGGTGGCGCGAGGTCGTCGTGCCCGCGTCCCCCTGTTGGCGCACCGCGCGCGCCAGTGTTTACTGTTTACCTCCCGCTGCGGCGAGTGTCACGCGTCCGTGTCTCGGTAGTGCCATGGCGCACTCGTATCGGAAGTCCACAATTAAGATCACATTTCAAGCGGACTACGCAAGACCTCGAGCACTTGACGTTGAACGTTTCATCCGAGAAGAACTGCATATTGCACCTCAAGACATCATTGGGATCCACTTTTCTATAACACAAAGTGTCGTCTACATAAAAATGATCAATGAAAAGGCGTGCACTGATGTTGTGTGCCGACACGCTCATGGACTTAAATTTAAGCATTCTGATGGTCACATAGGAACTGTCACGATCGACCACGCTGGATTAGGCCTTCGCACTCTGAGGGTCTTCGAGCTGCCATTCGAAGTCCCGCCAGATGTTGTGATGACAGCTTTCAAACCGTACGGCAACGTGCTAAGCCACTTGGCTGAAAAATGGCAAACGTTTGAGACGTACCCCGTCTTAAATGGAGTGAGACAAATTAAGATTGAACTGACGAAGCATGTGCCATCCTATCTTGTAATTGGCGGCTGCAGAGCCATTGTCATGTACGACGGACAACCCCGTACTTGCGCCGGCTGTGGCCAGGAAGGACATGTCCGATCGGCGTGCATTCAACGCCGACTGACTCAGACACCGGTTGGTGAAGTTCCATCCCCGGCGACGCCTACTTCACTCCCCATCACGTATGCAGCGGCTGCAACCGCAACAGCTGTTCCTGCCCAGGATTGTAGCACCATATTGCAGTCAGTGGTCGATGACCGTGTGGCGGACAGAATATCCCCCTCTACGACGCCTTCGGCAGACTTGCCTCAAGACGGTGATCAATTGTGCCACCAAGACGAGCCTAAAGAGAAGATGGAAGTAGAAACTAAAATTGTCCCGACCTCTGCCTTCCTACGAATGGAGACCGCATCAGATGATTGTCGCCCGCACTCTGACACAGAACAACATGTCCGGAAACAACGGTCCCCTCGAAAACGCAAGAAACGGCGCCATACGCCGTCCGATGATTGCCTGCTTCGGATGTGCGACCCAGACGAATATCCGGCGTCGGACGACGCTCAGGACTCTACCACCGCAACTCAACCTTCCCATCACGATGCTACGGCGGATACAATTTCTGAGCCTCGGTCTGACAACATCACTTCTGCTACTGAACATACGCGCAAGCGCTCTACTGACAGCACTAATCAACAGTTACCAATTGCTGCATCTGAGTCTTGGGCGGATGATATCGAGGATGAGCCACAGCACCAGGAGGATGCCGAAGGCAGAGATGCTCCCTCGGCTGCACCCAGCACCAGCCAACAACAGTGACTACGGCTGTATCGTCAGCCTCTGTGGGGCCGCCCCTGCCGCCCACACCTGGCCTCCTACACAACCCACTTGCCGACCTGGCTGACCAAACATACCGTTTAGCGACGATTAACATCAACAACATACGTGCCCGACATAAACTAGCGCTGCTACAGGATCTACTCAACGCAGCAGACATCGACATTGCGCTCCTTCAAGAGGTGTATGTCGCCGACTTCAAGGGACCCTTTGGCTACCAGACTTGGGTCTCACATGCGTCTGCCAATGGCAGTGGTGTGGCGATCCTCCTCCGCGACGGTATATCCGCAGAAGACGTCGAGTATCTCCCTGACGCCAGAGGCATGGCTCTTACTATCCAAGGAGTCAAACTTATTAACATCTATGCACCGTCAGGATCTGGTCGGCGTCGCGAACGATCCACCTTTTTCGCTCATACAATCACGCCCCTCTTTATGGGCCGTCAGGACGCCTTGATAATGGCAGGGGACTTCAACTGTAGCCAAGCACCTAAGGATCAGTTACCACATCATTCTCCATGCGCAGAACTTACGACAATTATAAATAATCTTCAATTGGTGGACTCGTGGGAACATGTTTGTGGCGATCGGCCCGGATTTACTCACTACACCAGCCATTCCTCCAGCCGCATCGACCGGATTTACATCTCGCGCTCCATAGCTGTGGGGACAAGAGCTGCCGAAGTTTGGCCCACAGCTTTTTCTGACCACGACGCCTACATCTGCGCTATTACCCTCGGCCGCCAGAAGATATGGCACAGCCGTGGTCCTTGGAAGTTGAACGTCGCTCACCTAGCTTCTCAGGAATGCCGCCGCCTTATAGAGAACACGTGGGACTCTTGTAGCCGCCGGCGTGGCACCTACAGGTCTACACTGTCGTGGTGGTTACTCTGCGCCAAACCAGCCCTCCGGAAGACCTTGATAGGCTACGGCCGAGATGTTGCAGCATGGAAGAGACATACCATGGACTTTTACTACAGCATCTTAAGGGAATGTGCAACACTGCCGTACTCACCTGCACGGCAGGTGACGGTGAACCGTGCCAAGGCACAGATCATCAGATTAACACGTTGCCAACTTGAGGGTGCGATCGTCAGAGCGCGCACTCAAGACAGAGTGGCACAGGAGGAACCGTCTATGTACCACGTCATTGCAGAACGACGGCGCCGACGCAGGACACTGATCCAAGCTATCACGACGGAAGACGGACGACGCCTTGATACCCAGAGCGACATAGGAAACGCCCTTCATGCTCACTACACTATGCTGTACTCGGAACATCGACATCCCCCAGAGGTGATCGCCGAAGTCTCTCAACTCACTTATGGCTCGATCTCTCCGGCAGCGGCGGCGGATTTGACTGCTGATGTAACGGAAGAGGAAATCATTGAAGCAATACAGGCTGGGGCTGCTCATAAGTCCCCGGGACCTGATGGCCTTCCTCTGGAATTTTACCGGACGTACCAACAATTGCTGGCACCAGCGTGGACTGATATTTGCCGCGATCTTATGTCTCCCACGACGCAGATACCTGGGGCTTTCCTAGAAGGACTGATAGTGCCCATACACAAACCACGAGGCGGATCCAGGATAAGTGACTATCGGCCCTTGACCTTACTCAACAGTGACTTGAAGATTTTCACCCGGCTTCTGGCGGCACGCCTAAAGCGATCAGTACGATGTGTTGTGTCGCAGGACCAGGCATCGTTAGGTGGTGACCATAATATTCGCACTGCATTGTGCCGATATAGAGATATGATCGCGCTAGCCAAAGCTCGCCAACTGCCAGGAGTTTTGGCCTCACTCGACTTTAGCCAGGCCTTTGACAGAGTCGACCACACATTTTTGATGGAGGTATTGCGACACATGGGGTATCCGGACGTCATAGTTAATGTACTGATGCGTCTCCTACGCGGCGCGACGTCCAAGGTGTTATATAATGGCCGTCTTACGCCGCCGATACAGATCCAGCGATCGGTGCGACAAGGCTGCCCTCTTTCGGCGATATTGTATGCCCTCGTCTTGGAACCACTCCTCTGCGGCCTCCGACAACGCCTGACCGGGATGTCCCTTGGTGGACACACTTTCTGCTGCACTGCCTATGCAGATGATCTGGTACTCCTTCTACGCAATAATGACGATGTTCGTGCAGCACTGACGTGGGTGGCGACCTACGGCGCGGCATCTGGGAGCCATCTCAATCTCCACAAATCACACGCTCTGTCTATAGGCAGAGGCCTACCCGGCGAGAACGTCGCACCGCTACGAATCAGTGACACAATCCGCTGTCTTGGCATTGATTTCACATCTGACATGAAACGTTCAACGGCCCTTAACTACAGGCGTTTATTGAATCAGATGCGAGCAGGAATAAGTGACCACCGTTTGAGGCATCTAGACCTCCTGCAACGGACACGATATGCTAACGTCTATTTGGCGTCACGTATCCCCCATTTTGCACAGATACTCCCCATACCACCTACCCTGGCTCACCGCATGTTGGCGGTTTTGGGATCCTTTGTTAATACGGGCATGTTATTTAAGATTCGTTTCGAGTCCCTAACCCTCCCGAGGAGCAGAGGGGGTTTAGGCCTTTGTCATGTCCAGAACAGAGCAAAGGCCCTGTTCGTCAGCTGTCACCTGCAACTGTGGCGACGAAGTCCGACGTGCCTCACAAGTCTCTTACTGGAGGCCTTACGACCAATCTCAGTCGCACCCCCTGTGATGATATCGGACATCCCAGCACCTTTCTTCTACATTAGCCAGTTCTTCCTTGAATTAAGCTACATCCGCACTGCACTACTACCCACACGCTTGATGATGACGAGGGCGATATATGCTGCCATGCTAATGAACATGACGCCGAATGTGATTGAAAGCAAACACCCCAATACAAAGTGGCGCGCTGTGTGGCAGGCAGTGAATGCCACCACCCTTGATACTGAGGTGCAATCTGCATGGTACGTAACTGTTAATGGGAAACAGTTGTGCCAGTCCCGCCTACATCACATCCACCTCGCTGATTCCCCCTTGTGTGCCACATGCCAAGTGATTGACACAGATGAACATCGTTTCGAATGCGGGTCGGCAAAGGACGTATGGTATTTGGTGCGTCAGATATTGGCTTTTCTCACACGCACGACTCCTGACAGGATAACTACCCGATCACTTCTTTTCCCCGATAAGATTTATTTCCCAAGAGCAAAAACGAACTC
Source organism: Schistocerca gregaria (assembly GCF_023897955.1). Taxonomy (NCBI): domain Eukaryota; kingdom Metazoa; phylum Arthropoda; class Insecta; order Orthoptera; family Acrididae; genus Schistocerca; species Schistocerca gregaria. The sequence continues at coordinate 389,748,394 of NC_064920.1, read as the reverse complement.
TGTGACGTGGATCAGCGGCCACGCTGTTCACTACCTCTTCGGTAATGGCGAAAAGACAGTACCCGATTTTTGGTATTACCTCAACGAACGACATTGTGCGATCGTCAAGAACCCTAAATATAGGCAATATTTTTCTAATTTCCTTTGGAGCGCATTCCATAATCCGCCTCGCAGCTGGATTATCGATGACATGAGATGATAACCATAGCACCTCTTCCCAGTTCCATTTTTTTTATGAGATTTGAACAAACAGCGGAAACAACACAGCAACGAGAAGACAGTCATCGAAAAATTCGCAGCGGGCTATAGTATGGAGCATCCTTTGTCGTAACGGGACGACTTCCTACTATTCTGTTTATGTAGCCGAAGAGGAATGGCCTTCCTTTTATACATTTGTTTAAAAATAAAAAAAAATAAAAAAAAAGGGGTAGCGTCTTTGATTCATCATCAAAATGTCTTCGTTCTCGGGTTCGATCCCCGCCACTGCCTGAATTTTGATAAATATTCAGCATTGGCGGCCGAAGACTTCCGGCATAAGAAGTCAGCCTCATTCTGCCAACGGCCTTGTCAAAGAGGGCGGAAGAGCGGATAGAGGTTCAGGGCACTCTCTTGTCCTAGGGGTGGGAAATTGCCCCTAATGGCGGAAGAATCAGCAATGATCAACGACATGAGGATGCAGAAGGCAATGGAAACAACTGCATTAAAGACACGTAACGTGTATCCACAGGACATGTGGACTGTAGTTGAAGAAGTGTTATGATGATCTCTCCATTGGCAAAAGATTCCGGAATAGTTGCCCATTCGAATCTCCGGGAGGGGACTGCCAAGGGGGAGGTTACCATGAGAAAAAGATTGAAAAATCAACGAAAGGATAATGTTCTACGAGTCGGGGCGTGGAATGTCAGAAGCTTGAACGTGGTAGGGAAACTAGAAAATCTGAAAAGGGAAATGCAAAGGCTCTATCTAGATATAGCAGGGGTCAGTGAAGTGAAGTGGAAGGAAGACAAGGATTTCTGGTCAGATGAGTATCGGGTAATATCAACAGCAGCAGAAAATGGTATAACAGGTGTAGGATTCGTTATGAATAGGAAGGTAGGGCAGAGGGTGTGTTACTGTGAACAGTTCAGTGACCGAGTTGTTCTAATCAGAATCGACAGCAGACCAACACTGACAACGATAGTTCAGGTATACATGCCGACGTCGCAAGCTGAAGATGAACAGATAGAGAAAGTGTATGAGGATATTGAAAGGGTAATTCAGTGTGTAAAGGGGGGCGAAAATCTAATAGTCATGGGCGACTGGAATGCAGTTGTAGGGGAAGGAGTAGAAGAAAAGGTTACAGGAGAATATGGGCTTGGGACAAGGAATGAAAGAGGAGAAACACTAATTGAGTTCTATAACAAGTTTGAGCTAGTAATAGCGAATACCCTGTTCAAGAATCACAAGAGGAGGAGGTATACTTGGAAAAGGCCGAGAGATACGGGAAGAATTCACTTAGATTACATCATGGGCAGACAGAGATTCCGAAATCAGATACTGGATTGTAAGGCGTACCCAGGAGCTCATATAGATTCAGATCACAATATAGTAGTGATGAAGAGTAGGCTGAAGTTCAAGACATTAGTCAGGAAGAATCAATACGCAAAGAAGTGGGATACGGAAGTTCTAAAGAATGACGGGATACGTTTGAAGTTCTCTAACGCTGTAGATACAGCAATAAGGAATAGCGCAGTAGACTGTACAGTTGAAGAGGAATGTACGTCTGTAAAAAGGGCCATCACAGAAGTTGGGAGGGAAAACATAGGTGAAAAGAAGGTAGCTGCGAAGAAACTATGGGTAACAGAAGAAATACTTCAGTTGATTGAGGAATGAAATAAATAGGAAGCGCAGGGAAGCTAAGACGAAATGGCTATAGGAAAAATGTGAAGACATCGAAAAAGATATGATTGTCGGAAGGACAGACTCAGCATACAGGAAAGTCAGAACAACCTTTGCTGACATTAAAAGCAACGGACGTAACATTAAGAGTGCAACGGGACCACTGTTAAATGCACAGGAGAGAGCAGATAGGTGTAAAGAATACATTGAAAGCCTATATGAGGGTGAAGATTTGTCTGATGTGATAGAAGAAGAAACAGGAATCGATTTAGAAGAGATAGGGGATCCAGTATTAGAATCGGAATTTAAAAGAGCTTTGGAGGACTTACGGTAAATTAAGGCAGAAGGGATAGATAACATTCCATCAGAATTTCTAAAATCATTAGGGGAAGTGGCAACAAAACGACTATTCACGTTGGTGTGTAGAATATTTGAGTCTGGCGACATACTATCTGACTTTCGGAAAAGCATCATCCACACAATTCCGAAGACGGCAAGAGCTGACAAGTGCAAGAATTATCGCACAATCAGCTTAACAGCTCATGCATCGAAGCTGCTTACAAGAATAATATACAGAAGAATGGAAAAGAAAATTGAGAATGCGCTAGGTGACGATCAGTTTGGCTTTAGGAAAAGTAAAGGCACGAGAGAGGCAATTCTGACGTTACGGCTAATAATGGAAGCAAGGCTAAAGATAAATCAAGACACGTTCATAGCATTTGTCGACCTGGAAAAAGCGTTCGACAATATAAAATGGTGCAAGCTGTTCGAGATACTGAAAAAAGTAGGGGTAAGCTATAGGGAGAGACGGGTCATATACAATATGTACAACAACCAAGAGGGAATAATAAGAGTGGACGATCAAGAACGAAGTGCTCGTATGAAGAAGGGTGTAAGACAAGGCTGTAGCCTTTCGCCCCTACTCTTCAATCTGTACATCGAGGAAGCAATGGTGGAAATAAAAGAAAGGTTCAGGAGTGGAATTAAAATACAAGGTGAAAGGATATCAGTGACACGATTCGCTGATGACATTGCTATCCTGAGTGCAAGTGAAGAAGAATTAAATGATCTGCTGACCGGAATGAACAGTCTAATGAGTACACAGTATGGTTTGAGAGTAAATCAGAAAAAGACGAAGGTAATGAGAAGTAGTAGAAATGAGAACAGCGAGAAACTTAACATCAAGATTGATGGTCACGAAGTCCACGAAGTTAAGGAATTCTGCTACCTAGGCAGTAAAATAACCAATGACGGACGGAGCAAGGAGGACATCAAAAGCAGACTCGCTATGGCAAAAAAAGGCATTTCTGGCCAAGAGAGGTCTACTAATATCAAATACCGACCTTAATTTAAGGAAGAAATTTCTGAGGATGTACGTCTGGAGTACAGCATTGTATGGTAGTGAAACATGGACTATGGGAAAACCGGAACAGAAGAGAATCGAAGCGTTTGAGATGTGGTGCTATAGACGAATGTTGAAAATTAGGTGGGGTGATAAGGTAGGAATGCGGAGGTTCTACGCAAAATCGGAGAGGAAAGGAATATGTGGAAAACACTGATAAGAAGAAGGGACAGGATGATAGGACATCTGCTAACACATGAAGGAATGACTTCCATGGTACTAGAGGGAGCTGTAGAGGGCAAAAACTGTAGAGGAAGACAGAGATTGGAATACGTCAAGCAAATAATTGAGGACATAGGTTGCAAGTGCTACTCTGAGATGAAGAGGTTAGCACAGGAAAGGAATTCGTGGCGGGCAGCATCAAACCAGTCAGTAGACTGATGACAAAAAAAAGGAACAAAAATTTTAATGGTAAGTTACTCAGGCGAACGAGTTTTTATACCCCAAATCCCTCTTATTCCTAACGATCTATCATTTCGCTTTAAATGTGTACATTTTCCCTTGACAAAGCATATGGCCAGGCACTGCGGACCATAGCTTCAGTTGCTTTTCACAGCCAGCTCTATTTAACTCTCTCTCATGTCAGCTGTTCTTTCACGTTAACAGTCGTACTACCTCAAAGATTGTTTGCTGAGAAGCTTTACAAGTCAAAAGTAAATTGCACGCGCGCTAGGTCTCCGTCACAGGAAACGTTGGGTTTCGCAGGTACTGTAGAGTAAATTAACAGGAACAACTTTAACTTTTTTTCGATATGAACACTAAACGATTTTCGTATAAAAGGCTCTACAGCTGTAGCTGGGACCACGATAAACAGTCGAACTAAAAGAAAATCGTAAAGAAAAAAAGATCGATAAATCGTCTAATTATTATAATTCTGTTCAGAATACAACAGAGGGTATTTCAATTCTCATACACGACAGAGATTGTAAATATATTCCTGACATTGAGCCAGAACTGGGACGATATGGAGTGTAATATATTCAGAAGAAAACTTCATAACGCCAAAATCTCTAGTAAAGAATTTACTTCCATAACTGACTTCGGTTGGACTACATTACCATCTTCGGATCTTAATCTCTACAGATTCACACAATCTCCTTCATTAATGCTATGTATCGTGCCACATCACGAATATGCATGTAGAGCTCGTGGAAATCACTGGATATCGGCAAGTCAAAATTTGAACTTCTGGAACCAGGAGCGTAAATAATTCATCAGACTCACAAATAGACACAGAATATTGTTTGACGAACCTTAAATTGTGTCGTACGCTTCTACATACAGGGAACCTGTTGTTAAAGAAGCATCATAAATCATAATATCTGAGAACGTTTCAACCGAGACAGTGGTTGTAATCCTAGTGGTGCGTGTCAGCCCTCTCTCTCTCTCTCTCTGAGGAAACACAGTGCAGACATGGACACAATTCTTGGCTGCATGACGTAATGGTGACTTACAGAGACCAATCACAAGCCGTCTAAGGGCTGTAAATGGTCATAAATGGTCGCAACCACAGCAGCCACGACAATCAATAGTCGCTGACGAAGACGATGGGCGATTTAGTCGAAGTATTAAGAGTTTGCCCAAATTTGACGTGCGTAGTATACCTATGATGTTTCATTGAAGGATGTCGTCGCAAGAAACTTCGATACCATATCCATCTATCTGACCGTGTCAGTGTTTCATACGCCCAGTCAGGCTGGCTGCAGCCGCGCTGTTTGAGGCGCGGCCCCTCCCGTCGGAGGTTCGAGTTCTCCCTCGGGCATGGGTGTGTGTGTTATTCTTAGCGTGGGTTAGCTTAAGTAGTGTGTAAGTCTAAGGACCGGTGACCTCAGCAGTTTGGTTCCTTGTATATATATATATATATCAACCAGATAAGTTATGTAACCACTGTATTCTCTGGCTGCTTCATCAGCAGTTGCTCACTGTGCATGGACGCCAGAACCTCATATCAGAGATTCAGTAGCCCGCCTGTCTTGTCATCATAAACGAATTGCTGTGCCCATTTATAAAACAAAACATTCGCAAATTCCTTTCTTGTTGCTGCCGTCCACCCCTGAAACAAAGTGACCTTCACTCTCGGCTCAGTTCAGTGCCCCATTACTTTTAAGAACAAAGTGAAGCACTACCATTTGTCGTCATCATAACGTTTGTTTCCAAAAATTAACGCATATTAGCTTCTCCATCCCATTTTCTTCCAGTTACACTTATTTATCTTTTATTTGCCAATAAGTCATGGCACTTCCTTCATTAATTGTCTCTTATCACTTGCTTCTTTCTGTCCCTCTTCCAACCCTTGTCTCCCTGCTGGGTCGGGGATTTTCTCCGCTCTGGGACTGGATGTTGTGCTGTCTTCATCATTTCATCCCCATCCGGCGTGCAGGTCCCCCAGTGTGGCGCCAAATGTAAGAAGACCTGCACCAAGGCGGCCGGACCTTCCCCGCAAGGGGCCTCCCGGCCAATGAGGCGAAATGCTCATTTTCTCATGCAGACTGCAGCTAGTGCTCACTTTTAATATTTTAAAAAGAAAGCTCGCGCTTAACATCCCGACGGTGATATGACTATTAGAGAGGAAGCTCGGATTGGATAATAAATGGCAAGGGAAAAGGATAGGCTCTGTTCTTAGAAATCCTCCCAAGCATTTTCCTCAACGTGATTAGCAAAACTAAATCTGTACGACCTGTTCGTGGGCAAATAAAAACCACTTTACCAAATTACTTAGAGCGACTTCTCCATATTGTACGGACGTTAAACCTAATACGAACATATTAGTTGACTCTGCCATTAAAGTTGACTGCTATGCACTGGATCACACTCTTTTTGTTATAAAGTCAGAAAGGTTGCCAATTATAGAGATCGCTAGCATTTTGCACGAAGGGATGAGTAGATATTTAAACTTTCTGATCTCTTAAAAAATTATTACTAATGCCAAAGTGAATCTCATTTTTACAAATGGAAATTATTCAAATATAAAAAATGTCATTCCCTATGAATGGATGTATGAATGTACTAAACTGTATCACATGAAAAAAAAAAATCAACAAAATGTAAATACCACACCTTGCAAATTTAGATATTTAAAGGAATATACAAAACATGAAAATGAATACATAAAAAATGATACACTGTTCTAAAGGAAGAGTCAGTTATCTGAAGTGAATATTTCACTTCGAAAAACAGTATCATTGGGCAAGCATGAAATACTAGGTACTCCAAAAACAAGCCTCACTGGCGTTGTGATTAAGCGGAAAACATGAAATATCTCTTGTCACATTTATTTTAACTGAAATAACAAGAAAGGCTTTTTAGAGTTTTTGAACATCTCATACTTCAAATGGCTCTGAGCACTATGGGACTTAACTTCTGAGGTCATCAGTCCCCTAGAACTTAGATCTACTTAAACCTAACTAACCTAAGGGCATCACACACATCCATGCCCGAGGCAGGATTCGAACCTGCGACCGTAGCGGTAGCGCGGTTCCAGACTGTAGCGCCTAGAACCGCTCGGCCACCCCGGCCGGCCATCTCTTAGTCTTCAGATTTTGGGCATATGTATCGAATGGGCAGGAATGGTCAAACAACATAATAATACATATAGAAAATAAAGTAACAAATATGAACAATGAAGTTAAAAACGTAATTTTAGAAGAGGAAACAAGATAAGCAGAAGCGTCACGAAAACAGATTTTTTCAAGGACAGCCTGTCTAAGAGAACTCTTACACCGTAGTCAGAAATAAGATAAAATAAAGAGACAGCGACGGAATGAGAACAGATGGCCGTTCACTGAAGGAACTAAAACAGGCTAGTGGTCGTTAGCTCGTCCCACTGTACGAAAGTGGTGTTATGTCGTTTTGGTGTGTAAATTATTTGTGATATACTATGGCTGAACAATGTATACGAACGGATGTAAATTCCACCTTGAGCTATAAATAGCTTGTATAATGTATGCCGCAGAAATTGTAGAAGCATCTTTAGGTACTCTGGTTACTACAGCATGTATTCACTTCCTTTGAGTCATTACTGAAGTTTTGCCTATTTACCACTAATAGATTTATCACTGTCTTCTGAATTCTGTTACGTTAATATACTGACACAATAAATCGTACAAAAGTATGCGTGCACATTTCATAGAAAGAAGAGCATCTAAATATGATTGCAGAATGTCACTCAACATGATTTGAAATAAAGCTATTTGTGACTGAAAGCTGCACGTACACTCATTCAGTGTTATTACTACAGAACAGTTGTCTCAAACGTAACGAATGATATAAGCTAAACTGATGTGAAAAGCTACTGTGTTGTGGTACCACGTCATTACTGCAGAATATTCTGATCTGTCGCTTCCATCTTCTTGCCGAGGGTCCTAGCGGGTGATGGCAACGCTTTGTATTCGATAATTAATTATCTCCATGTTCCATGCATCGTATGAACAATTATTTTTATCAAAATGGTCTAGAAAGAATCGGTTTACAGGATATGTATACATGGCTTTTTTCGTCATTAATAAACATAGGAGTTACTTTTCTGCCCTACCTACGCAACTACACTTAAAAACTGTTTTTCATAGTTTTTAAATAAAAAATCGTCTATGGAAATGGAGTAGTCCAAAAGAAAAGATTTTAGGTTTGATTTAAAACTTGTTTTACTACGTGTCGATATGTTATGTTGGCAGAAGAAGCTAGATATTTGTTGATACATGAACTTCCTTCTTGAGCCTCTGATACCTTTAATCATGTGTAATAACAGTCTATTTTTCGTCTGTTGCTGTACGTATAGGCATCACTGTATTCTCAACTTGTGCTGAATTATTTACGACATCTTCCATTAGCGAATACTTACATCGCGAAGGTGGAGTTAAAAATGGATAACTTCTTGAAGAGGTAACTAAAAATGCCTGTGCATCAATGGCACGTATTATTCTTACTGTTATTTTTTATGGAATCATAAATTTCATCCTAATTGATGAGTTACCCCAGAAAATGATTCCAGAAGACGCTACTGAATGGAAATACGCAAAATGAGGTTGATTTGTTTATTTCCAAGATCAACAACTATACGAAGAGCAAAAATTTATTCTGAGAGTGTCAGCAGCTCACTAATACGCTTCTTCCAAGCTTTCATAAGCATATACAGCGAAACATTTGGAGCATGATACATGTGAACTGACTTCTGTTCATGGGCTACATCTGTTGTTGGTGCGTCTATTTGTTAGACAGAGCTGAATAAGGTGCGTTTTCTCAAAATTTAGGGACAGTCTATTTACAGAGACCCATTTAAAGATCCTTTGAAAAATATCATTAACGACATCTTGTCTGTAATCGGATTCAATATAACACTAGAATCGTTAGCAGAAACTAAAAATTCTGCCTAATGACTTAAATGGAAGGGCATTCATATAGATAAAGAAGAGGGGTGGACGCAAAATTGAAGCCTGCAGGTCTCATTTCCTGTCTTATAATTAATTGTAGTCACGCTGTTCTTCTGCACTCAGTGAGACAAAGGCTGTTGGTACGTTTGATTTGCTACCGAATCGTTGAAGTTTATTCATAAACGTGTATAAAACCGACAGCTACAGTTTGGGTACTGTGACATGATCACGCTGCTAATTCTCGACAATTTTATACTCGTTGCAATTCCACACAACAACACGCACCGGAACAGATAGGCGAAATGGCAGCTCTGCAGTGGAACAAATATAATATTTAGGACCAGCACCATTGGATAGCATGGTCGATAGTACTGAACATCCCGCCCACCATTACGGCGGCCGTAAAAACCAAAGGGCCGTCACAAATACGATTAGGCCGTATGAAAATTGATCGGCGAGTATAAAACTGTTACGAGTACGGCCGCTCCAGAGAGGCCGTTGCAAGTTACAGCGACATTGAAAGACAGGCTCGTCGAGAAGGCCTGCCAATGGATGAGTGGGCCGAGAGTGATAACCTGCGGTGAGGGCTGCGGCGAGCCAGATCCCCTGTCGTGACAGGAATGGAAGCCCCGGGTCACGGACACGCTCCTTCGGAAAAGTATAGTCCCGCCAGAATTACCCGTTCCTCCCAGTGCGGTGGTTTCCGATAACGAAATCTCTTTCCCCGGAAAGGCTATCATCTCTTAGGTGCCAGCCACAAAAAATTTAATGACGTTCGATAGAAATAATTTGTCAGGAGATCGTTTTAAACACTCCCCCCTTTGAGCTCTAAAGGGCATTTCAGTTGTTTTTAAGTCCGTTCCCGTATTTTTAGCGATGTCGAAAAGAAAATCTCTTTTGATCAGTGTCATGAAAGCCAAGTCTCGTAAACAGTGCACTCATTTCTATAGGCGTCCGAGTGTACTGATTTCATTTATACAGCAGTCTGACAACCTCAAATAATTTTTGACCCAACAAAGATATTTGTAATCGCTCTTCATCCAGACGAGTAGGCCATGAAACAAAAGGTATTTTCGCAGCTTTGCCCGAACTACGGATATCAACTTCTTTCTATTAACTGGAACCATTGCAGTTTTCTTGTACCAGAATCTGACACAACTCTTTTGTAAATGTGAGAAGAAATTACGGATTAGAAACACATTAAAACTGGCGTTTTTTTTCTGCTGTTAGAGTCTTTTGTAAGGCCTGTGGCGCAGGGGGTTGCTCTCTGCCGAGAGAAGTCTTCCGAAGTAAGAGTGATTTCAGGTGTGCCGCAGAGGAGTGTCGTAGTACCGTTCCTATTCACAATGTATATAAATGAGCTTGTGGATAACATCGGAAATTCACTGAGGCTTTTTGCGGATGATACTGTAGTATATCGGGAGGTTATAACAATGGAAAATTGTAATGCAGGAGGATCTGCAACGAATTGACGCATGGTGCAGGGAATGGCAATTGAATGGCAATGTAGACAAGTGTAATGTGCTGCGAATACATAGAAAGAAAGATCCTTTATCATTTATCTACAATACAGCAGGTCAGCAAATGGAAGTAGTTAATTCCATAAATTATCTGGGAGTAGGCATTAGGAGTGATTTAAAATGGAATGTCCATACAAAATTAATCGTCGCTAAAGCAGATGCCAGACTGAGATTCATTAGAAGAATCCTAAGGAAATGCAGTCCGAAAACAAAGGCAGTAGGTTACAGTACACTTGTTCGCCCACTGCTTGAATACTGCTTACCGGTGTGGGATCCGTACCAGATAGAGTTGATAGAAGAGATAGAGAAGATCCAACGGAGAGTAGCGCGCTTCATTACAGGATCATTTAGTAATCGCGAAAGCGTTACGGATTGGTTGGTTGGGGAAGGAGACCAGACAGCGTGGTCATCGGTCTCATCGGATTAGGGAAGGATGGGGAAGGAAGTCGGACGTGCCCTTTCAGAGGAACCATCCCGGCATTTGCCTGGAGTGATTTAGGGAAATCACAAAGCGTTACGGGGATGATAGATAAACTCCAGTGGCAAACTCTGCAGGAGAGAACATACCTTCACCGAGGAGTCAAGCAGTATATTGCCCCCTCCAACGTATATCTCGCGAAGAGAGCATGAGGACAAAATCAGAGAGATTAGAGCCCACACCGAGGCATACCGACAATCTTTCTTTTCGGAGACTGGAGTAAAAGGGAGAATCGATGTACTCAAGGTACCCTCCGCCTCACACCGTCAGGTGCTTGCTGAGTATGGATGTAGATGTAGATGAAAATAACGTATCGCTTGCCTTGCTGGCAGTATTTTCCACTCAGTGCTGCGAATTTTCGGGCGTCGCACCACTGAAACAGCCGTAACGACAGCACAAAAATCTTTTTATCAGTGTGTTTTTGCGCCGTAATATTATGTAAGATCTCCATCGGAATTACATCATTTAATATGTTTCATATGGATCTGCTACCCGCCGCAATAAAGTACTATCGTTCCATTAACATAGAAAGTTACGAGCTTTTCCAGCATGTTTAATCAAGATGCCCGACAACCTTGGTACTTAAATTCTGCATTAGTATGGCCATAGTGGCCATAGTTGCTGTATAGCTACTTGAGACATTTAAATGCATACAAATGGAGAACATGGAGATGCAAGGTACAGGATAAAAAGTAATTCCATCTAACCGTAAATCCAATAACTTTGGGAGGGTAAAGGAATTATTTTTTTCACGGGACAGCTACAGCATTCAAACTGGATGTGGCTAAATAGTAGTACTGATGAAGATATGAGTGCATAACGCCAACGGAAGATAGGTGAAAACTCGAAACACCTGCAACACTTCTTGGCCAAAATAAAGTTGTAAGGAAGTGATTTATTGCTGCGTTTCTTCATATAATTTGACCATAGCCATAGAATTCAATCTACGTTGCAATGAATAAATTAATGTTAGGATCAGTCTTTGTAACTACTAAAGGTGCATATTTATTATTATATACATTCCGTTTTATTTATCTGAAACACGGTCAGCGGTCTGAAATCAAACATATTTACGATGTTGCGTTTGCTTTTTTGTTGTCTAACTGTGATTTTTACTTACTGCATTTTCGTCTGATTTTTGATTACGTCTGGAAATCCACTGCAGACGAAACTTGCGGATGCTCGGATGTGCGTTTCCCATAAGTGCCTATATTACACAGTTCAACAACTCGAAAATGACGTGGAATAAAAACCACATTGGTCAACGTGTTTGATACCAAACGAGTGATGATGTTTCTAATTAATAAAATGAAATGCGTATGATAGAATAGATAAACATTTGCAGTTGTTGCAAAGACGAATTTTGAAACAATTTAAGCCTGATAATTATTGTTCTATGTGGGGAATGATTAGAAATATCTGTGACGATTCAAAAATTATTTGAGGAGAAAACAACTGGTGCTTCATGCCGTAGACTGTGTGCTTCGCTTTTTGATTGCATTCTCAGTTAAGGCTGCCTACTGCACTGTCTGTAGTTTACACCATCTCGAAAGTGTTACAGCCATCTCTTTTTGATATTATGTTAAAGCTAGAAAATGAGCTTCAAGCAAACCAAATTTTCATCTCCATACTTCGCTGGTCTCATAAGGATTTACAGAGTAAAAAATAGATACGTATTTTTGATTTTCTGGTGTCAGTGGAATAGATTTAATGAACCACCATATGCAAATCTCAACCCCGATGTTTTCTAGCCCTGTTTTTCATTTTGATGTACAAAATTCAAACACCTCCAAGCTGAGAGTTTTTATACCAACAGCCGTATTGGAAATGAAACCTTTACGAGGGAAGCAGCAGAGAAGGGAATCTAGCAACTGCTGCAGTAAACCGACACACCAGCTCTTGTTAAAGAAATTTCTTACGAACATACATTATTGATTCTTTACAATAGTTCTCACTAACCTGATGTTCTTCTCTCTCTCTCTCTCTCTCTCTCTCTCTCTCTCTCTCTCTCTCTCTTTCCTACTACTATCACTGCCACTACTACTACTATTATTACTACTACTGCTACTGCTGCTACTTTTCATTGTAAATCTGCACATAAGAAACTGATTTTGAAAGAGGAACTAATTATGCAGTTGGAGACGCGTGGAACAGGTTTACGAAAACGAATAAAAATAACAGTACTTCTTCATATATAAATGAACATTTGTTGCGGGCACTACTGTGTTGACTGTACTCTCGACAAGCATGCAATTTCTTCCGATTGACATCGCCATCAACGAACGGTAGGCATGTCCATAACATTTCTCTTAAATTAGAGCACCCACACTTTCAAAAGCCGATTATGATATACAAACATCAACAGCTGAACCCCTGTGAAACAACGAAAATGTTCCTGCATTTTGGTCATGTGACGTAGCATCATAATTCCGAAACACTACGTTTAATGTGCGTTTCTCATATTTTTACCTGCAGAAGGTGTAAGTAAGCTGTTTAGGTTTTTTTATTGGTAAGGCCGCCGCCTCGTAGCGCTCTGTATGAAAAATCACTGGCTGTGCTGTGCGCAGTCTGTGGCTAGTTTGCATTGTTGTCTGCCATTGTAGTGTCGGGCAGCGGCAGCTGGATGCTAACAGCGCGTAGCGTTGCGCAGTTGGAGGTGAGCCGCCAGCAGTGGTGGACGTGGGGAGAGAGATGGCGGAGTTTTGAAATTTGTAAGAATTGGTGTCATGAACTGGTATATATATTATGACTATTAAGGTAAATACATTGTTTGTTCTCTATTAAAATCTTTCATTTGCTAACTGTGCCTCAGTAGTTAGTGACTTCCGTAGTTTGAATCTTTTAGTTAGTTGGCGGTAGTGGCGCTCGCTGTATTGCAGTAGTTCGAGTAACGGAGATTTTTGTGAGGTAAGTGATTTGTGTAACGTATAGGTTAATGTTAGTCAGGGCCATTCTTTCGTAGGGATTTTAGGAAGTCAGATTGCGTTGCGCTAAAAATATTGTGTGTCAGTTTAAGCACAGTCATGTATAAATGTTTCTAAGGGGACGTTTCAAAGGCATTATCGCTACAACTGAGAAACATAAAAAAATCGTTGTTAAAACTGGATCGTTCTTTGTGAAAATAGATGTTAATTATGTAGGTAAAGGAACAAAAACATCCAGTTTTGAGTGAAGCTGAAACCAAAATCCCGGGAGACAGAATGGAGAGGATTTGCGTAATTGCTGCTGACTGGAACGTACTTGTTGCTGATGAGAATGAAATTTTAGGACACTGTACGTATCCCAATTAAAGCTCAGCCTTTGTATCTATGAGGCAACTTGTTGAGAAGCCTCCACAAAGCAAAATCAAGTCTTCTGTTGCGACAGTTCTTCCAGACTGCATACGTATCACTAGGCCACAGAGAGAAGCTTCTAAAATTCCGGCGTTATGCAGACATGGAAGCAGTTTCAAAATCATGCTATGAATACGGTAACCGCAGTAAATGTAGCGCAATGAAGAAACATTTCCTCAGTTTCAGCCAACGGCCTTTCTGCAGTCGTAACCCCGGCTATTGTCAGATCTCTGAAGTTAAGCGCTGTCGGGCTTGGCTAACGCTTGGACGGGTGACCATACGGGTCTGCCGAGTGATGTTCGCAAGCGGAGTGAGGCCAACTGAGGGATTAATTGACTGAGAAATAGCGGTTCTGTTCACGAAACCCGACAACGACCGGGAGACCGGCGTGCTGACCACATGCCCCTCCGTATCCGCATCCATGGACGCTTATCGGCCGACCATGACACGCTGATCGGCGGGTAGCGTTGGGCCTTCTTAGGCCTCTTCGGACCGTGTATCTGAGATTACATTCGAGAATATAGAAACGAACGGTAAGGCACTACAAAATTATCCAAAGCTCTAGTGTTACAACAATTGGTGAACAGATGTACGAGGTCTGTTTGGTAAGTACGGTCCGATAGTTGGCAGAATAGAAACGACAGTGAAAATCAAAAACGTTTTGTTTTCAATAGTTAGCTATACCTTCCAGCTACTCCTCTACATTGTCGCCGCTCCGACTGAGACATTTGCCGTAACTAAAAAAAGGTTCAAATGTGTGTGAAATCTTATGGGACTTAACTGCTAAGACCATCAGTCCCTAAGCTTACACACAACCTAAATTATCCTAAGGACAAACACACACACCCATGCCCGAGGGAGGACTCCAACCTCCGCCAGGACCAGCCGCACAGTCCATGACTGCAGCGCCTTAGAACGCTCGGCTAATGCCGCGCAGCTTGTCGTAACTCTATACCAACATTTGAAGCACTCTCGTCGTATAAGGCAGCCGCCTGTGTGTTCTGCCAATTCTCTACCCTGATCTGAAGCTTGTTGTCTGTGTCAAAATGTTGTCTTCATAGCCAGAGAGTCATGTGAGCAGAAAAATCCGAGGGAGCCAAGTCCGGGCTGTAGGGTGGTCGTTACCTTGCTGCAGGGTATCATTATTGGTAAAGGTAAAGTTAAGAACTTCGCCACAGAACACTGACGGACCATGCAGGACGACTTGCGCACCTACACAGTTCTCAGTATTAATAGCGATATTGCTCACGACCCATAGAAAACGTTGCAGTGGCGCCGTCATTGCCCCTGCAGTGTGCGGACGATAATTGTCATGTAGAAGAAAATGCAGGCAGGTTGCATAAAATCACGCGAAATCTCTCACAGGCTCTTACACTTGTCGGGAGACACTATTTTCTAGGCATCTTTGCGTGGCCACTGTGGTCTCAGAATTGAAAAGAGCGACGTGATGCGATCGACGAACGCACTAGAGACACAGTCCAACACATCTATGCAAAGCTTCATCGTAGTCCACTGTGGTTTCCACGTCGACAGGTCAAAGAGATACAGCACACCAACATCGCAAGGCAGTGACAAAGAAGAGGGAGAAGGAAACATACTGTACATTGACAGCTATTTATCATTACACGCATATAGAACATAAAGCAAAACAATGCGTCTCTTTAATCTGTATTAGATAGCGGACACGGTTACGACACCAAATAAATGAGGGGAAACGGAGAAGCGCAGCTGAGATCGTTATTTTTTGTGTGTGCTTACTTCCGTGTCCAGCCATAGAGTCACGGAAGGTGCCTAAGAGAAACAAAAAAGAACAGGGGTCTGTGCAGTCCCTTCCCACAGATGCTCTTTTAATGGGACGCATATTCTGAGCAGCCTCCCGTGTCGTCTACAGAGCGAGAAATGATACCCTAATCGTTTTCGCGTAACAACAGCTGTCGCTGCAGTCCTACTCGGGAACAGCTACCGTCTGCCTGACGGCGCTGGGACCAAAGAAATATGAAACGAGCGTCCGCGACCGGAATTCGGACTGCTTCGTGGTCGGTGAGAGAGGAAAAGCGTTTTTACTGACTTTCACTTAAGGCTCTATGTCACTAAGCAGCCTGATGCCAGCGTCAGTGCTTAAATATTCAGGTCATCACATCCGCACCTAAGCGTAAAGAGACTCTGGTAAGAAAAGCCCCTCAAAATAAATTAAGGACGGGCAAATTCACTTAATGATCAAAAGTATCCGGACACGTCTTTGTAGGCATTAATATCGGTGTGTACACCGTACATACTGCAATGGCAGCCCATTCCTCTACGAGAGCCCAAACCAAGGAAGGTGTTGATGTTGGACGATGGGGACTGGCCGTTCGACGTTCTAAATTATTCCAGGGTATGCCATTGGGTTCAAGTCGTGGCTCTGAACAGGCAAGATATTTCGGGAATGTTACTTTGCACAAACCACTGCTTTACAGAGGCTGCATTAGAAGAGGGCGCATTGCCTTTCTGATACTGACAACCGTCGTCTTCGAACTGTTCCTTTAGTGCGCGCAGTACAGAATGTTGTAACAATACGCTAGTACTCTTTCACATTTAACGCGTTTCGAAGGGCAATACAGAGACCGCAGCATAACCACGAAAAAAACCCTGAACCACACCACCAACTCAATACTTAACTGCTGGAACAGCACATTATAGCACGTACGTTCTCCTTTCATCAAACGTAAAAACTCCCACCGAATTGCCACACAGTATGACGTGACAAATCAGCCCACATCGCTCGCCTCTGGCATCCAGCGGCCCCACTCCTCATACTGCCTCAACCGTCCCTTACCGCTGACTACAAAAATGTCTGGCTTCAGAGCAGCTTCTCTGCCATATTACCCTATTCTTTTTAACTCCCTGCTAGCTGGATTGTTGGCAGCAATTTGAAACTCGTTAGGTGCACAGATCACTTCTGCGAGCCATCCAAGAATATTGCTCAGTTGTGGAGGACCAATACCAAACAGAACTGGCAGGGGATATTGGACGTATACAGAGAAGGGCAGCACGAAATGTCACAGGTTTGACTGACCAGCGCAAGAGTGTCATGGAGACGTTGAAAAAACTGAAATGGAAAGCTCCTGAAGATAGACGGAAACTATCATAAGAAAGTCTACTAACAAAGGATTTTCTACAACCACACTGCACAGATCTCGACAGTCCCTGTCTGTTGGTACACGCGGTCTGTCTGGTCTGGGTTTAGCTGTGATTCTTACTTCACATTCTCACTTCATAATAACATTACAGTCAATCTTCGCAGCTTCAGAAGGATTGAAATGTCCGTGATGGATTTGTTACTCCGATGACATCCAATAAAGAATCCATGTACGAAATCACTAAAATCTCCACACTCCTTAAGCTAGTGACGTCTAGCTGTCAATTCATTATTACATAGGTGTGTCCGGTGTATATGCAGGTACTGTTTCCACTAAGGCATAGCGGCTGCTGTGGTAAATTTTATGACGTACGTAATGATCAGCGTTTTTGGCTGGCAGTGCCTCTAGTGGTGGAGACATCTTCAGAAGCTTTAACGACTGAGAAAATAGTTACAATCTGAAACAGGCTCAGATAGACGAACTGTTTACACGCACCGACGCAACGGTCGGTTCGTCCTGTCGTCAGCGACTTGCCTCAGATCTCGAAGTCTCTCCGACGTGTGTTACTGAGCTTTAACTGGTGAAGAATCGGAGCTGTTTGATTTATTTAGCACCAAGCACACAGCTTGTTTAATCTGAATCCTTCTTCTTTTTTGCTAAAGTTGTTTCTAAGCTTTCTATAGGCTCTCTGTAAATTGTAGTAGAGTAGTGATGGCATCTTTGTAAGGTGTCAGGCAAATCCAACACCTTCCATGAAAACCCTGACATGATAAGCAACTCCACTAGTATGTCAAATAGCTCCGAATAAATCGTGACATTAAATTAATGAAAGTAATACGAGTAACGAGTGAGCAAATGCAATACCACAGACTAACACAAGAATGCCTAAATGCATGTCGTACCTTCCCACCATGAGACCGACGCAGTTCCGAGGGGAGAAACGAGAACAGAACCCGAGAGCAGAACCGTGTTAAGCTAGAAGGCCCTACGATAAGGGACGGACTGGACGCCCACGTCGGCAGCCTACCTCTAAGACTACCACCCGCACGTTTTAGCGTGAGACTTTTTCGCATCTCTCTTACGTCAAGGACCACCCCCCAGCCCATGTTAAAAGTTAGAGCCTTCCAGAAAAATAGTATAGAGCTTACGATAACACAAAAAGGGCCACTACCACCCACAAGTTTCAGCATGAGCCTTTTCGTGTGTCTGTTACATTAGGACCACCCCCCAGCCCATGTTAAAAAATAGAGCCCTCCAAAAGAACAGTACAGATCTTACCAGAACCCTAAAAGGACAACACCAGCTGCAGGTTTTAGCGTGAGACTTTTTCGCCTCTCTGCTACGAACTTTAAAACATTGCCCCATCACGAAAAATATAACGTTTCTCATTGGATAGACAGAATTTTTGTAGGCGGAGCTTAAGGTTAACATTGAGACCCTGATTGGTCAGATGAAAACACAGAGAGATGGTTTTTTTTAAACCAACTTCGGTAAATTGTAGTAAGGAGAAGTTAGGGGAGAGTTGCTTCCGAGATGGCGAGGTGAGCGGAGCTGTGCCGCCCGCCGCTGCCCTGATGCTGCCTAAACACCGACAAGGTAATGAACGCACGCGATGCCGCATTTTTGAGCGCATAAGGTTTCACTCAGAACTGCAGAATTCTCATCTGTTACACCCCTTTTTGCGTAATACTAGTGTCGAACGTAAATTAAAGCTCATGGTGTTCACATTTGCCACTTGAAGTAAAAATCTGAAACGCGATGATTCCACTGTTATATAGTTATTGAGAAGCCACATCAGCCACTGTAATTTACGACAAGTTAAATAAGTAATTAAAGATAATTGAGGGTCACTGTAGACCATTTTGATAGTTTTCTCTTTTGTGAAACTTAAATTAAACCTAGATTATAGATGTGATATGGCATAGGTCATCCTTCGATCCATTGTAGAACTTGGAAATCCATTCAGGGAATATTCGTTCACATTTTTGTTGAACGCAGTTGGTTTTTACCATCCTGTATTAAAACATTTCCTTTTATCAATGGTGCAATTTATAAACGATGTTTTGTGAGTAGAATAAAACTTCCAATGGTAAATTTAACTGCTTTTTCGACGTTAATTTACTAGCTAACTAAAAAATAGGAAAGCCTTGAACCCTTTCCACTAAATTTAGTTAGTATTAAGATTCTTTTACAGGGAGTGCAGTGGAGCTGACGCTGAGATCATTAAGTATTTGGTTATATCATCACTAGTCTCACTGAACTCTTCTGAACTCTACATGTCATGTGTGGTCTGGCGTCTCCTTACCAGCAACAGGTCCCAGGTTCAAACTAGTCAATTCCCTAAAAAACATGCTCAGAGCGTCGTTGCGCGAAAGTGGTAGGGAGACACGATATAGAACAAACAGACACCACCATGAATGATTAGATCTTGATAAAGCCGTCGTATCGTAGAAACGAATTTGGTGCATCTCTGGTCCCAGTGCGCTATCTCCTACTGTCTCCAGCACAGCAAGAGGAATAAGCACTGGAGCATGGCCTAACGCCGCAATACAAAAAATCACCAAATACGCAAATACAGACTGAAAAAGTCTGCAGTAACATACATTATGTGATCAAAAGTATCCGGAAACCTGGCTGAAAATGGCTTTACAAGTTCGTAGCACCCTCCGTCTGTAATTCTGGAATTTAGTATAGTGTTGGCCCACTCTTAGTTTTGATGACAACTCCCACTATCGTAGGCAGACGTTCAATCAGGTTCTGGAAGGTTTCTTGGGGATGGCAGCCCATTCTACATGGATTGCTGCCCTGAGGATAGGTATCGACGTCGGTCGGTGAGGCCCCAAACGATGTCGGCGTTGAAAAACATCCCAAAGACGTTCTGTAGGATTGAGGTCAGGACTCTGTGCAGACCAGCCCATTACAGGGATGTTATTGTCGTGTAACCAGTCCGCCATAGGTCGTGCATTATGAACAGGTGCTCCATCGTTGTGAAAGATGCAGTCTCCTCCCCGAATTGCTCTTCAACAGTGGGAAGCGAGAAGGTGCTTAAAACAACAATTTAGGCCTGTAGTGTGATGGTACCATGCAAAACAACAAGGGGTGTAAGCCTCCTTGATAAAAAACACGACCACACCATAACACCACCACTTCCGAACGTTACTGTTGGCGCTACACATGCCGGCAGATGTCGTTCACCGGACATTCGCCATACTCACATCTTGCCATAGGATCGCCACAATGTGTACCGTGATTTGTCACTCCACACAATGTTTTTGCGTTGCTCAATCGTCCAATGTTTACGCTCCTTACACCAAGCGAGGCGTCGTTTGGCATTTACCGGCGTGATGTGTGGCTTATCAGCAGTCGCTCGACCCTGAAGTCCAAGTTTTCTCACCACCCGCCTAACTGTCATAGTAGTTGCAGTGGATCCTGATGCAGTTTGCAATTCCTGTGAGATTGTCTGGATAGAGATCTGCCTATTACGCTTTGCGACCCTCTTCAACTGTCGGCGGTCTCTCTCAGTCAACAGAAGAGGTCGGTCTGTACGTTTTTGTGCTGTACGCGTTTCTTCACGTTTCCAGTTCACTATCACATCGGAAACAGTGGATCTGGGGATGTTTAGGATTGTGGAAATCTCGCGTACAGACATATGGTACAAGTGACACCCAATCACCTGACCACGTTCAAAGTCCGCGAGTTCCACGGAGCGCCCCATTCTGCTCTCTCACGATGTCTAATGACTACTGAGGTCGCTAACACCGAGCACCTGGCAGTTTGTGCACTTAATATGAAAAACGTATTTTTTTGGGGTGTCTGGATACTTTTGATCACATAGTGTAAATTTGCGACACTGACGTTGCTATTGAATCATTTGTTTTGTAGGCAGAAGTCTTTTAAATTCACATGTTGTCTTTTTGGTTTGTAGGCCTTCTTTTTTCCATAGTCGTATTATTTACTTAAAATGTTCTTTCGAACAAGCTTCTTCTTCGTGTCTATTCAGTACTTCTCATTCCTTCGTTCTCTGTTTTTTCTGTTCTTGGATGAAGACCCCTCCACATCCTTTATCATTTTACGGAAAACCACTGAAGTTTTTTATCTTGGTTCCCAATTTTTTTCTATATTTTGAATGTCTTCCTAAGTTATTATCATCTCTTGTAAGTCTTTTTGAGTATTTTTGATTTATTAGTTTTTGTTGATTTTGTGATTGAAACATTGAATCATTCTTTTAGTTAATGAATCCCTCGGTTAAAAAGGGTGCCCAGTAGTTGGAAAAAAACAGAGGTCACACCCGTTTACAGGAAAGGCGGCAGAAGTGATTCACGAAACGACCGTCCAATATCCTTGACGTTGATTCCTCATAGGATCTTAAAACGAATTGCCGGGTTCGAACATAATGAGATACCTCGAACACAATGATTTCTTCCGTGTCAGCCAGCATGGATTCCGAAAACATCGATCATGACAAACCAGACTCGCGCTATTCTCACATGACACTCTAAAAGCTTTGGATCAAGCAGCCAGGTATATGCAGTATTTCTTCTCTGCACCAGATCTACGCTCATCATCAAGAGTACTACCGTAAAGGATATCAAATGAATCTGTGACTGGATTGGGGATTTTTTGGTAGGGAAGACGCAGCAAGTTATTTTGGATGGAGAGTCGTTGGGAGATGTAGAAGTAACTTTGGGTATGCCGCACGGAAGTGTTCATGTCATGCATTGATGACCTCATGGACAACATTAAAACCTCAGACTTTTTGCAGATGTTGCAGTTATTTGTAATGAAGTACTGCGTGCCAGAAGTAGCGTAAATAAGAGGTCACAAATAGTTAAGATTTCAAAATAGTGCTAAGATTGAAAGCTTGCATTAAAAGTTTAGAAATGGAAGCCTGCGTACTTCACAAAACGAAAAAACGTAGCATCTAATGAGGACCATCATGAAGTCACAGTTGGAATCTCTCAACTCATTCAAGTTTATGGGTGTAACACTTTGTGGGGATATGAAATGGAATGATCACATAGGGCCTGTCTTGCCTAATGCACGTGGTAGACTTCGATTTATTCGTCGAATACGGTAAATGCAACCAGTCTACAAAGGAGATAGCTTAAAAGTCACTTGTGCGACCCATCCTAGAATATTGTTAAACTGTGTGGGACCTGTACCAGGCAGGACTAACAGCGGATACTGAAAGCAGCACGAATGGTCACGGGTTTGTCTGACACGCGGGGTAGTGTCACAATGATTCTGCAATGGCAGACTTCTGTAGACATACGTAAACTATCCCGAGACAGTCCACCGGCTTCAGTTGATGGCTCTAGAAACACACTACAATTCTATGCGTATCAATCATATAAGAACATTCAGGACAAGGTTAGACTGATTACAGCACATCATTTAAACAATCATTCTGCTGTGGTCCATACGTGTATGTGGGACGTACTCTTTCAAGTACTTTACAGTGCTTTGCAGAATATACATGTACAAACATCAAAAACAGATTTGCATCTCCTAGGTTCCGAGAGTTCCGGAACCTGTCCAGAAAACTGAAATAGAGATCAACATAAACATCATTTCCGCCCTTTTTATTGCTTATGAAAAGCATACATTGCACGTTGCACCATCAAACAGACAGACCTTCAGAGGTGGTGCTCTAGCCTGCTGTACACACTGGTATCTCTAATACCCAGTAGCATGTCCTCTTGCACTGATGCATGCCTGTATTCGTCGTGGCATACGATGCACAAGTTCAAGGCACAAATTCATCAAGGCAGAAATTCATCAAGGAACTGTTCATCCAGATTGTCCCACTCCCATTCGGCGTAGATCCCTCAGAGTGGTTCGTGGGTCAGACCGTCCACAAATACTCTTTTCCAATCTCTCACAGGCATAATCGACAGTGTTCATGTCTGGAGAACATGCTGGCCACTCTAGTCGCGCGATGTCGTTATCCTGAAGGAAGTCATTCACAAGATGTGCACGATGGGGGCGCCAATTGTCTTCCACGAAGATGAATGCCTCGCCAATATGCGTTGATATGGTTGCACTATAGGTCGGAGGATGGCATTCACGTATCGTACAGCCGTTACAGTGCCATCCATGACCACCAGCGGCGTACGTCGGCCTCACAAAATGCTACCCCAAAACAGCACGGAACCTCCATCTTGCTGCACTCGCTAGACAGGGTGACTAAGGCGTTCAGCCTGACTGGGTTGCCTCCAAACACGTTTCCGACGATTGTTTGGTTGAAGGCATATACGACACCCATTAGAGAACGTGACCCAATCCTGTGCAGTCCATTCGGCAAGTTGTTGGGCCCATCTGTACCGAGCTGCATGGCGTTGTGGTTGCAAAGATTAACATCACCATGGCAGTCGGGAGTGAAGTTGCGCATCATGCAGCCTATTGCGCACAGTTTGAGTAGTAACACTAGGTCCTGTGGCTGCAAGAAAAGCATTATTCAACACGGTGGCGTTGCTCTCATGGTTCCTCCGAGCAGTAATCCGTAGGTAGCGGTCATCCACTGCAGTTGTAGCCCTTGGGCGGCCTGAGCGAGGAGTGTCAGCGCCAGTTCCTGTCTCCGTGTATCTCCTCCATGTCCAAACAACATCGCTTTGATCCACTACGAGACGCCCGGACACTTCCCTTGTTGAGAGCCCTCCCTGACACAAAGTAACAATGCGGATGCTTTCGAACCACGGTATTGGCCCTCTATGCATGGTTGAATCACAGACAAGACAAGCCGTGTACCTGCTTCCTGGTGGAATGATTGGAACTGATCGGTTGTCGGACCTCGTCCATCTAATAGGCGCTGCTCATGCATGGTTGTTTACAGCTTTTGGCGAGTTTAGTGATATCTCTGAACAGTCAGAACGACTGTGTCTGTGATACAATATCCACAGTCAACATCTTCATGAGTTCTGGGAACCGGGTTGATGCAAAACCTTTTCGATGTTTATAAATGCCGATTTGTTGTGGGTCCAAACAAAAGTGACATGTATTTATTTGTGTATCTTTTACAGATGGTTTCGGAATCGCAGCTCCATTCGCAAGCGCTCATTCATGTACACAACCAAGGTGTGAAGCTATCTGGATATTCCAGCTGGAATGTTTGGCTCTCTACATGAATGAGAGCTTGCGCAAGGGGCAGCGACCCGGACACAAGTAAAACAACCCGAATAAGAGAATTTAACATATTTAACATTCGAACAGACAGAGAGACAAGAAAGGGTTCTGTTTTTACCAACTGAGGCTGAGAACCCAACAAAAGAAAAAAATCGTAGCTCTGGAATGTCCGCTTCCAAAACACAAATACACTACAGGCCAATAAAATTGCTACACCATGAAGAAATGCAGATGATAAACGGGTATCCATTGGATAAATATATTATACTAGAACTGACATGTGATTACATTTTCACGCAATTTGGGTGCATAGATCATGAGAAATCAGTACCCAGAACAACCACCTCTGGCCGTAATAACGGCCTTGATACGCCTGGCATTGAGTCAAACAGAGCTTGGGTCGCGTGTACAGGTACAGCTGCCCATGGAGCTTCAACACGATCATGAGTAGCGACTGGCGTATTGCGAAGAGCCAGTTGCTCGGCCACCATTGACCAGACGTTTTCAATTGGTGAGAGATCTGAAGCTGGCCAGGGCAGCAGTCGAACATTTCCTGTATCCAGAAAGGCCCGTACAAGACCAGCAACATGCGGTCGTGGATTATCCTGTTGAAATGTAGGGTTTCGCTGGGATCGAATGAAGTTTAGAGCCACGGGTCGTAACACATCTTAAATGTAACGTCCACTGTTCAAAGTGCCGTCAATTTGAACAAGAGGTGACCGAGATGTGGAACCAATGGCACCCCGTATCATCACGCCATGCGATACGCCAGTGTACCGATAACGAATACACACTTCCAATGTGAGTTCACCGCGATGTCGCCAAACACGGATGCGACCATCATGGTGCTGTAGACAGAACCTGGATTCATCCGAAAAAAATGGCGTTTTGCCGTAAGTGCATCCCGGTTCATCGTTGTGTACACCATCGCACGTTCTCCTGCCTATGATGCAGCGTCAAGGGTAACCGCAGCCATTCTCTCCGAGCTGATAGTCAATGCTGCTGCAAACGTTGTTGAACTGTTCGTGTAGATGGTTGTTGTCTTGCAAGCGTCCCCATCTGTTGACTCAGGGATCGAGGCGTTGCTGCACGATCCGTTACAGCCATGCGGGTAAGATGCCTGTCATCTCGACTACTAGTGATACGAGGCCGTTTGGATCCAGGACGGTATCCCGATTTACCCTCGTGAACCCACCGATTCCATATTCTGCTAACAGTCATCGGATCTCGACCAAAGCGAGCAGAAATGTCGCGATACTATGAACCGCGATCGCGAAAGGCTACAATCTGATCTTTATCAATATCGGAAACGTGGTGGTACGCATTTTTCCTCCTTACACGAGGCATCACAACAACGTTTCACCAGGCAACGCTGGTCAACTGCCGTTTGTGTATGAGAAATCGGTTGGAAACTTTCCTCATGTAAACACGTTGTAGGTGTCACTACCGGCGCCAACCTTGTGTAAATGCTCTGAAAAGCTCATCATTTGCATATGACAGCATCTTCTTCCTGTCGGTAACTTTCGCGTCTGTAGCACGTCATCTTCGTGGTGTATCAGTTTTAATGGCCAGTAGTGTACTTTATCAGAACGGACCCGTAAATACAATTCCCCTTCAAAAATAATACGGACAAGCACAAAAAAGACGCATGCAAACTGTTTTACGATGAGCACGACGAACGGGTAGTGATCTCGTGGGCGAGAAGCAGTGGGCTTGACGAGTAGAGCTCTATAGTCACGTCGTACAGCTCTGGAAAGGAAATTGCGGACTCAGCAGCCCGAGGCGCGTTGCGTGTTCCTCGGAGCAGAAGCAGGTGTCAGCTGCGGCGATATTTCCGGGCTGCAGCCAGCAGCGCGAGAAGGCGAGGCCCACGTGCAGCGCGGCACAGCGCGGACCACGGCAGGCCTGCGTAGCCGCAGCAGAGAGCGGACTCCCTTGTAGCCGCCGCTGCCCCCGCCTGTGTGAAATTCCGCGGCGCTCTCTTTGGCCGCGCCGCGTGCAAAACCGTCCTCAAAGGCTAATGCTCCCTTTGATAAGCGGCCGTGGCGGCCGCGGCGGGCAGAGGGCAGCCGCGTCACGGCAGCCTGCCAGCGCGAGCGCCGCCGGGACAGGGCTGCCACCATTACGGGAGCTGCGCACGTCCATCTGCCACGTGCGCCAACACCGGCCGTGTTCGCACAGCCCGCAAAACTCGACCCTGGGCGCAAAACTCCCCCTTTCTACAGTTAAACACAGGGCCAGTTCACGCATTAATTAGCTGAGGGAGGAATGCCAACATGTTACGAAATTACAGTTGCCAGTTTTTAAGTATGGGCCGACAGTCAGCATGAGAACGTCTGTAACAAACTGCCCGACCACTGCCACTCAGTACATTGATTCTGGTGAAATATTTTGCACCTCTGTGCCGATGTACTAGGCGTGTGAAAAATCTATAGAGACTGATAACACTACGAGCGATCTGGCAACGCTGTGCTGTTCTACTTATGTAGACACGTGTTTCCATCTCTTACAGATGGGTTGGAATGCCTCTGAGCACTATGGGACTTAACTTTTAAGGTCATCAGTCCCCTAGAACTTACAACCACGTAAACCTAACTAACCTGGACATCACACACATCCATGCCCGAGGCAGGATTCGAACCTGCGACCGTAGCGGTCGCGCGGTTCCAGACTGTAGCGCCTAGAACCATTCGGCCACTCCGGGCGGCCATCTCTTACAGACTCTCAGTCCGAGTTTCTGTTACGTTCGGCCGTAATGGGACTTTTGAAAGCGCAATCAGTGACGTTGTCTTTTTGTAATGTATTACGAAAATGGAACGGCTGAATTTAGAACAATGTTTTGCATTCAACATTCGTTTTAAACCTTGGCAGTCCGCAGGTGTGACCTTTCATAAATTCAAACGCGCCTATGGGGAACATACCATATGAAAGCACAAGTTTTTCGCCAGCACAAATCATTTTTGGAAGTCCGAGAACACGCTGAAGCTTAACCTCGTTCAGGGAGCTCTTCAAAAACAGACGAAAACATCGCAGATGTGTTTAGTCTTGTGGGATGCCCGAAGTTTAACAATAGCCGGCCAGTGTGGCCGAGCGATTCTAGGCGCTTCATTCTGGAACCGCGCGACCGCTGCGGTCGCAGGTTCGAATCCTGCCTCGGGCATAGATGTGTGTAATGTCCTTAGGTTAGTTAGGTTTAGGTAGTTCTAAGTTCTAGATGAATGATAACCTCACATGTTAAGTCCCATACTGCTCAGAGCCATTTGATTTGAGTTTAACAATAAGGATGATGTGTGACCTGTTCAACAGAAACACTTTCACCAAACGTCAAATTTTGACCGAGGATTTGCATATGCGGAAGGCTTGTGCCAAAATGGTGCCGAAAAACGTCACACGTCACAACAGAACAGAAGGACAATAGAAGAAACGTGTGATACGACCTTCTTGGGAGAGTTGACAATGGTCACGAGTGATTCAGTCGTGTTATAGCGGGTGATGAATTCTGGATTTTTGAATACGATCCTGAGACAAAGCGGCAAAGTGAGGCCAGGCACATTGAGACAGCTCCTCGGCCGAAAAAAGCTCGAATGAGCAAATTGAAGTTCAAAATAAGCTGCTGTACCTTTTTGACAATAGGGGTACAGCGCTTTTACCTTTTGTTCCTCCACGATAAACTGTCAACCAAGTGTTTTACAAAGATGTTATTGAAAGACTCAGGAAAAAAGTGAATCGAGTGAGACAAGTGGACGCTGCATAATGACACACGGCCACTTCCATCTCGGAATTTTTGAACTCATAAAGCATTCCTCTTGTTCCAAAACCCTCCTGTTCATCTGATCTGAGTCCATGTCACATTTTTCTTTTCTGGGATTGAAAATATCTTAAACGAACATCATTTTGGAAGTCTGCAGAACTCAAGAGAATGTGACCGATATGTTAAACTCACTTCCGGTTGAAGTCCTTCTGCGCTACTACCACGATCTGCAACGACTTCGCCAGTGAACAGCTGTCGAAGGGAACTACTTTCAGGGCGGAAATGATTTTGCTTGAAAAAAAAAAAAAAGAAAAGAACTTTGGTAGATAATAAATCAGTCTCGTTACTTTTCTCACACACTTCGTATGTATTCACAAACATTCTCTCAAGTATTCGTAGTAATGGAAAGTGTTGGTCCGTAAGTGAACGAAACCATCCATATAAAGCGAAATTTATAGTATTAGTGCTCAGATTAATAAGGGGCAAGAGACGGGTGGAATCTTCTGCTCCTTCTGTTTGATGGATACATCGTAGAAGCAACTATGGAAAAAAGAAATCTTCAGGAGCGTAATTAAAATTCAGCGTGAAAGCATATCGATAATAAGACTCGCTAATAACATTGCCATCCTCGGTGAAAGTGAAAAAGAATTGCGGGACTTGCTGAATGGAATGTGTAGTCTAATGAGCACACACAATAGATTGTGAGTAAACCGAAGACAGACGGAGACAATTAAGAGTAGCAGAAATGAGATTAGCGAGAAGCTCAGTATCAAAGTTGAGGACCACGAGGAAGACAAAGTGAAGGATTTCCGGAACTTACATATATGTTTCAAGTATAATGTAGGGTGCTGGCTCTGTAACAAGAAGATGCAACATGCTTAATGCATCGTCTTGAGTATTGTATATCTGCCGACCAGGATTCAAAATTTGGTTTTGTATTTACTGCGACAATATGGGAGTTTTCTTTCGTTAGTATCCGTCTGTCTGCTTCCACTGTGACGACCAGTTGTTACCACATCACACACTTTTGCGCAATATATATGCATTTACACTGTGATAGGGAAACCTTAGCATGCGTTATGCATCTGAAGATGAGCCTGAAAAGGTTCGAAAACCGGTTTATGTAATAATAATAAGTATTTAAAGAAAAGGAGCTGGTTTCAGTTTCATGTATTTGTATTGAATAAACAGTCACGGGTTCTAAAACATCCGTAATGAAGTGTTTTCGATGGGAGGTGTCTGACCACGCAATACAGACCTGGGTTGGCTCCTGATTTTCGTCTCTCTGCTCACATGAACTGCTGTGTATGAATACAGCATTTTGACACAGGAAAACGAGTTGCAGACAGTGTAGATAACTGGCAGGAACCACAGGCGGCTACCTTGAACGACTAGGGTATTGAAAAGTTGCGACAAATGTTCAATTCAGAGCGTCGACTATGAAAATAAGAAGCTGTAAGATCTAGCTAATTATTACAAACAAAATATTTCATTTTCACTGTGGTTTCCATTTCGCCACAGATAGGACCTTCAAACTACTACTACTAATAATAATAATAATAATCCCTCGTAATATATGAATGGTGAGCCAATGTGAACATAACAAGACTACTAACATAGGAAATCGAGCAGTTCTTGCCAAAAGAAGTCTATTATTATCGAACATCAGCCCTAATTCGAGGACTACATTTCTGGGAATATAGGTTAATATCTCAGCGTTGTATGGAACTCAAACGTGACCTGTGGGAAAAACGGAAAAGAAGAAAATCAAAATAGTTGTAATTTTGTGCCGTAGAAGGATGCTGAAAATTAGTTCTCCGCAGAATCGGCGAAGAGACGAATACGTGAAAAACATTGGCAAGAATAAGTGACAGGCTGACAGTACATGTGTTACTTTCACAGTGCTTGACGGATCTGTGTAAGGTAAAGCCTGTAGGAGAAAGCAGAGATTTAAATACTCCCAACAGATAATTGGGGAAGTTGGATACAAGTCCTACTTTATGCTATTGCAGGTTTCTCGGCGTATTTCAGCTACGAAATCTTCAAGGGTTATCAGCCGTGTGGCGTCGTCTTCTAGCTGCAACGTTTCAATGGATTGTGTATCCATCATCTTCAGGCGAAGTCCTAATATGTGACGATGTGGCTGGCACAGCAAAGGAATTTATGGCGGCTGCCACAAACCAGTCAGAAGGCTGATGACACAAAAAAATGGTTTGACTTGGAAAAGGGGGAAAAATGGCCATTCTGGAATCCACCATCGTGGATGCAACTCTTAGTTTTGAAGAGGTTAGGGAGCCGTGTGACAAACATAGATAATCTTGCAAGAAAAGCAATTGTGTATTTCGTTTGAGCATAACTTTATTCATTCTTGAGCTATGGAACACGTTTCTTGCTTACAGCTGATGGAATAGTTGATGCCCATAACGTAACCTGAACGCATTGGCATCGTCCTGTCGTCCTGACCTCAGGAGGGGGTGAGAACACCCTTGTTATCGCAGAGTATCTCTATCAACGCCACCCAGACAGACCACAGACAGACAGACACACTACCCACAGTGTGCAGGTGACACTAGTCACGAAATTCCAGCAAACTGGATCTGTCGCTTCCAAACTGGAAGCTAGTAGATCGAAAATTACTACGGATGAAACAATAGGAACAGCTATTCTGGCAACATACGGTAAGAGTCGAAAGCGCAGTACCAGCCGCAGGTCTCAGGAAACTCGTCAGCAGTACTTCGAAAATGAGAATTTTGGCCACAAATGAATGGCACCCTTCAAATTACGAATATTATATTAATGAGGAAGATCTGAAACGTCGGGTTCAGTTTTCAGAATAGACGACTTTTAAGCTAAACGAAAATCTTCGTTTACTCTATGACGTATCGTTGACGGATGAAGCTGGTTTATATGTCAACTTTCCATCAAGAAATAGAATCACAGATACTGATCATATGTCAACTGTACTGAGTAGATCCATCGAAGGCAGTGCCGCATCGTAAGCTGACATGGAATATGAGGTTTTCATATTTATGGGCCTCTTCATTCGGGGTACGTTAAACAGCAGACCACTACCTGCAGTCGTTACATGAAAATTTGCTGTTCTCTGAATACGGGACACTTCCTGCTTTCTTCCAGCACGATGGTGTCCTCATTGAAGGCTAATTACACGGGCATTACTGGATACCGGGTTTCCTTGATGGATAGGGTGTAAAGGTCTGGTGGAGTAGCCGCCACGTTCCCCAGATTTTAAGTCCACTAGAGTTCTGTGGTGACATGCGAAGATACTTTGTATGCGGTGAAAACATGTTATCTTGTGCACCTCAGGTGGCACGTGAAGGTAATATCATATGTGTTGGAAACGAGAAACCTTGCACGTCTCTGGTAACGGATTGTTGCTGTACTTGCATATCAGTAAATGTGTTGGGAAGTGGGTAACAACGACTCCACAACCTGCTGAACGACACGTCGAGAGTAATCTGTAGCCTTAATTGGTTATCACCAATAACTGAACTGTTCTTTACAAAATGCGACGTAGCTTTGTATGCGGTGAAAACATGTTATCTTGTGCACCTCAGGTGGCACGTGAAGGTAATATCATATGTGTTGGAAACGAGAAACCTTGCACGTCTCTGGTAACGGATTGTTGCTGTACTTGCATATCAGTAAATGTGTTGGGAAGTGGGTAACAACGACTCCACAACCTGCTGAACGACACGTCGAGAGTAATCTGTAGCCTTAATTGGTTATCACCAATAACTGAACTGTTCTTTACAAAATGCGACGTAGCTTGCCACTGAAAAAATTTACGCCAAATGAAAGACAATTTTGCTTTTCTCGTTTAATTCTCTATCAGTGTGATATGTGGCATGACCCAGTTTCATTTGAATATTACTGCTTTTATTCAGGGTGGCGGCATCCTAAATGACCACCACAGCACGCCAGTGTGGCCGAGCAGTTCTAGGCGCCTCAGTCTGGAACCGCGCGACCGCTACGGTCGCAGGTTCGAATCCTCCCTCGGGCGTGGATGTGTGTGATGTCATTAGGTTAGGTTTAAGTAATTCTAAGTTGTAGGGGACTAATGACCACAGATGTTAAGTCCCATAATGCTCAGAGCCATTTGAACCATTTTGACCACCACATTGGCAACATAGCGTTACTGGTTTTCCCCCTACGCTGAGAAATACGCAGGAATTACTGATTTATGCTTGAAATTGAAAATTCGGTGTTAGCATAACCTGCGAATGGCCACAAGAGATCGATAATAACAATGAGAGTTATTTTTTAAATCACTGTTAATCTGTTAAAGAATTTTGAAATACGTTTTATGCTCGAGTACAATGAGCTTTCTGGATCCCAAACATCTTCTTTGCAGAAATCAACATTTATTCCACACATAACGATCGTATGAAACACACACCACTCTGCTGGTTGACAAGGCACAGAAACCATGAACCATTTTGTTCCTTTCCTAGAGTTTAAATGATGTAAAAGATGAAACATTCTGGTAGATTAAATCTGTGTGCTGAACCCAAACTAGAAGAGCTTCTGTGAATTTTGGAATGTAGGAGACGAGGTACTTGCAGGATTAAAGCTGTGAGAACGGGTCCTCAGTCGTGTGTGCGTAGCTCAGTCAGTAGAGCATTCGCCCGCCAAAGGCAAAGGTCCCGAATTCGAATCTCGGTCGGTCGCACAGTTTCAATCTACCAGAATGTTTCACAGCAGCGAATACTGCGCTTCAGAGTGAAAAAGCTCATTCTAATGTGAAGGATTATTCCTGCTTGATTGTGTGTTGTAATTCAACCGTCAATGAAACTTTTGATTGAAGCGGCATATTAAAGCATGTTGTTGTTCTGGTATTCAATCCAGGGACTGGTTTGATGCAGCTGTCGTCCATACTACTCTATTCTGTGCAAGCTTATTCGTCTCCCAGTACCTACTGCAACCTACATCCTTTTGAATCTGTTTAGTGTATTCATCTCTTGGTCTCCCTCTGCGATTTTTACCCTTCGCGCTGTCCTCCAATACTAAATTGATGATCCCTTGATGCCTCAGAATATGTCCTACCAAACGATCCCTTCTTCTAGTTAAGTTGTGACACAAATTTCTCTTCTCCCCAATTCTGTTCAGTACCTCCTCATTAGTTATGTGATCTACCCATCTAATCTTCAGCATCCTTCTGTAGCACCCCATTTCGAATGCTTCTATTCTCTTTTCGTCTAAATTATTTATCGCCCACGTTTCACTTCCATACATGGCTACACTCCATACAAATACTTTCATAAAAGGGTTCCTAACACTTAAATCAATACTCGATGTTAACAAATTTCTCTTCCTCAGAAGCGTTTTGCTTGCCATTGCCAGTCTACATTTTATATCCTCTCTACTTCGACCATAATTAGTTATTTTGCTTCCCAAATAGCAAAACTCATTTCCTACTTTAAGCGTCTCATTTCATAATCTAATACCCTCAGCAACACCCAGTTTAATTCGAGTACACTATTAAAGCATAGTGCACAGTATATTATTTGCGTCTAGCAATAGCTATCGTGAAAGTGCAAACTGTAGAGGCGTAGTCAACGCCTTCTGCTGCTGCTACCACAACAGCGTGAGCTGCTTTCAGATAAGGCGACTACAGCGTTTACTGCAGCTGCGACCCGAAGGTTAATGCGTCCTTTGGTAGGTGGCAGGAGAGCAAAGGCACCGCCCTGTGTGTGCGTGCGTGAATGCGTGCACGTGCTCCTTTACTCCTGACGCTAGCGCTCCGTAAATACAGAGTTTCCCTTCTGCTCTTGGTTTGGTCGGCGCGGCGATATGAAGGGGAAGTGCGCGTCCATTTAGCGTTCGCCTTGCTGCTTTTGAAGCGGCGAGAGCAAAAGTGCACACGGAACGCTCTCTGAGGAACACTCTTGCACGTACTAAGGTCCCGCACGCAGTGGTGACTACGTGATTCTTTTTATCGGTCATCTTCTTGCATTTCAGAAGGTCACAGCTTTCGTTTGGTAATCAGGGACTTTTCCTTTCTTTCAACTCCTTCTAGAAATGTAATTTAATAGCTTGTGCTTTCATGTTTCAGACGCTTTAGAGCAAAGTATTGCCGAAATTCCCGGGTTGGGAGGGTTCGCTAAGTGCCCGTAACAGATGCACTTCTTCTAACAGATAGCGAACAAGAATATGGAAATTCAATGCTTGATTATTTTCTTCTCGAGGAGCTGTCGTTTCGAGAAGGTACTGTAAAAGATGCAGAGCTTAACGAAGCCTTTCTTCTCTCGTCTGAGGCATGGACAAAAGATCTGCGATCCATATCTGTGTCAGGAGTAGTGTGTCCCCAGATGTCCCGTATTTCCGGCATAATTTTAGATGTCAAGCACTGTAACTTATTTCAACTTGTTAGATTATTATTGCGAAATCTTCCGCGCTACGGCTGGCAAGTAGCTATTATCAACGCACTTACTACATGAAGACACAACTAGCTCGGCTATCAGTTTATGATTGCGCCGGGTGGAGGCGGTGTTCACCGATCCCAACTCTCTCGCCCAGCGCCGCGGGTCTCTCACTGCCTCTGTCTGTTTGTTTTACATTCTGCTATTTGTTTATTATCTATCTCATTTTATTTGTAGTATTTTGTGTTTAACATTTTCGTTGGTGAGCCAACTCATTTCAATGCTATGTCAATGCGTTTTAACAATACAGGAAGGATTTATTAACTCTATTCTTGAGTGTAATTCCAGTTTTAATCTTCGTTCACTGTTTAGGGTTAACTGCTGCGTTTTGAACATGTTCCTCTTTTGAATTATTTCCAAAACTGTAGACAAAATGAATGCCTTATGTGACGTGACACAGATAACTCGTCTAGAAGTGGTTGAAGAACTTTTAAGAAAGCCAAAATGCTTACTAAATATAATCCGAACTGGGAAAATAGTTCGGCTGGTTCCGGCCGAGATTCGAGTCCTCCCTCTGGCATGGGTGAGTGTGTTTGTCCTTAGGATAATTTAGGTTAAGTAGTGTGTAAGCTTAGGGACTGATGTCCTTAGCACTTAAGTCCCATAAGATTTCACACACATTTTTTTTGGGGGGGGGGGGGAATAGTTATTTCTGGCCAAGATCATTAAAAGAAAACTCGTACAAGGCGTACTGTCGCATGTGCAATGAAGATTTCTCGTGTGCTCATGGAGGCGTTGCTGATGTAAAACAATCTGCAGCTACTAAATCTCACGTGGCTATTGTTTGCAATAGAGCGTCAAGTACCATCTTCCTCGGAGACGGACAAGATTACTGCTGGAGAACTCGCACGGTAAAGCACTCTCTTGGTTACAATAGAATGGATTGTTCACAAAAATTATTACCATATATCCGCAGTGATCCCAAAATGGCTCAGAGTTTTAGCTGCGGAAGAACGAAAGCGAAAG
Organism: Schistocerca gregaria; assembly: GCF_023897955.1. NCBI lineage: Eukaryota > Metazoa > Arthropoda > Insecta > Orthoptera > Acrididae > Schistocerca > Schistocerca gregaria. The sequence continues at coordinate 389,713,020 of NC_064920.1, read as the reverse complement.
CTACTGTTTGCGAAGTATTGGGCAAATAATCCGTTTAAAATATTTTAAAGACAATCGAAGAAAGAAATCTCTACTCTTCTATAGCGACAGGTGCAAGTAATTAAAAAAAATAGGAAAACGTTTCCAATTTTCTTACGATTCATTGATTATGATATTGTGGTTGTAAACCGTCTACTGGGATTTATAGATTGTACCGATGAATGTACGCATCAAGTTTCGAAGATATACTGGACAAGTTTCGAAGATATACTGGACAAGAATTGATTGTCTCTAAATAAATTTTCGGCACTTGCCGCCGACAAACTAATAAGAACTTCGGCTGAAGAAAGAAGGAAGGTTGGGTTTAACATCCCGCCGACATCGAGGCCATTTGAGACAGACCACAAGCTCGGAGTGTGTGAAGGATGGGGAACCACTCCGGCATTTGCCTAGAGTGATTTAGGGAAATGACGGGAAACCTAAACCTGGATGGCCGGACGTGGGTTTGAACCATCCAGTCTGCTAACCACTGCACCATCTCGCTCGGTTGTCAAAACTTCTTACTCTCTGCACATTTTTCACAGTGCTGCAGAAAAGAGTAATGATAAGCTGCAAGTGGATGTAGAAAGTTTGGTACCTAAAATATGAAGTCACTTCAAAAAAGGGTTCATATGTCTCTGAGCACGATGCGACTTAACTTCTGATGTCTTTCTTCAGTCCCCTAGAACTTAGATCTACTTAAACCTAACTAACCTAAGGACATCACCCACATCCATGCCCGAGGCAGGATTCGAACCTGCGACCGTAGCGGTCACGCGGACTTAAGCGCCTAAAACCGCCAAGACACACCGGCCGGCGCAGACACTTCAGTAGATCTTCGAAACTATATGCGCATCTCTTAGAACTTCAGTTTGAAGCGAATGAGATGCAACGGGAAGAAACAACAAATCTTGATGCCATGAGATTTTTATCCCTTGGTCCTGCTCTTGAAAGACTATTAAATATGGCCTGTACTAAGACCTTCTTCTGGAATTTCGCACTGAATTTCCTCGTCTACTAGAAAAGATAATCATATGTGAAGAAAAAGAGAAGAAAACTTTGTCGTAATTGTCGTTTCTGCATAATGTTATGTTTTCGGTAGAAACAACAGTGACGAAGATTGGATCAGATTCTCTGCCATTTGTTGATATGCTTGCTGAATGCAGTCCGAAAACAAAGGAAGTACGTTTGTTCGCCCACTGCTTGAATACTGCTCACCGGTGTGGGATTCGTACCAGATAGGGTTGATAGAAGAGATAGAGAAGATCCAACGGAGAGGAGAGATAAACTTCAGTGGAAGACTCTGCAAGAGAGACGCTCAGTAGCTCGTTAATCGGTTGAAGTTTCGAGAATATAGCTTCACCGAGGAGTCAAGCAGTGTATCGTTCCCTCCCACGTATATCTCCCGAAGAGACCATAAGGATAAAATCAGAGAGATTAGAGCCCACACAGAGGCATACAGACAATCTTTCTTCCCACAAACAATACAAGATTGAAATATAAGGGAGAACCGACAGAGGTACTCAAGGTACCCTCCGCCACACACCATCAGGTGGCTTGCGGAGTATGGATATAGATGTCCATGTAAATGAGCGAGTAAACATTTCTTTGTATATCTGAATCCTTTTTTTTTTTTTTTTTTTTGCCATTGCCAACCTGTACTTTCCATTATTTGAGGTCTGTGTGATGTTTCTGTTATGCTGCAAGTCCGAGCGATGGTCTGATGTAGCTCAGTCCACTAGTAAATCTTGCACAAAAAGTTCTTCATCGCAGTATAGCTACTGCACATTACATCCATTTGTGCCTTCTTACTCTAATTAAGTCTTGTTCATCCTGTGCTATTTTAACCCATTCCTTCATTTCTCCTCCCCCCCCCTCCTCATATTTCTCATCATTACGAAATTGTTGATTCCTAGATGCAACAGATGTGACTTCTCAATTGGACCTTTCTTATAATCAGTGGTCTCATACACTTTTAAGTAGTTATCTGATGGCTCTAAGCACTATGGGACTGAACATCTGAAATCATCAGTCCCCTAGACTTAGAACTACTTAAACCTAATTAACCTAAGGACAGCACACACATCCATGCCCGAGGAAGTACTCTAACCTGGGACCGTAGCAGCAGTGCGGTTCCAGACTGAAGCGCCAAGAACCGCTCGGCCACATCTACCGGCGAATTATCTGATCTACTCATTTTATCTTCAGCCTTCTTCTGTAGCACCACATCTCAAAATATTTATTTTCTTCTTGTCTGAACTGTTTGTGGTCATGTTTTCCTTCCGTACAAGGCTTCACTCCAGACAAATACTTCCAGAAAAGAGTTAAGAACAAGTTTACGTTCAATGTTAACCAATTTCTTTTTAAAGAAACAGTTTTCTTTCCAGTCCGCCTTCTACGTCATCTCCCCTTCGACCATCGTCAGTTATTTTGCTGTCCACGTAGCAAAACTGATCTTCTATTTGTAACGACTATTTCCTAATGTAATTCCAACGCGCTATAGCAGGAATTAGACTACATCCCACTACCGTTGATTTACTTTGTTAATTATCTTGCAACTTTTTTTCATGATACTTGGCATTCCGTTCAACTGGTTTTCCATGTTCTTTGCTGCCTCTGTCAGAATTACAGTGTCATCACTCATCAGCACATCTCCAAACTTAAATTTCTCCTCCCTGAACTTTCAATTCCCATTCAAAATATTCCTTGGTTTGCTTCACTGTTTACTCAGATTGAATACCAGTAAGGGCAGGCAGCAACTCCTTCGCCAACTTCCGTTGCCCTTTCACGTCCTTCGACCCCTGCGTGTGTAGCTCGGTGTCTAGACAAGTTCTAGATAACCTTTATCTCTCTGTATTTTATCCTTATTGACTTTAGAATTTCAGTAAGTGTATTCTACCAAAATTTTCAAAGGCTACCCCTAAATCTAAAGATGCTGTAACCGTAAGTTTAACTTCCATAAACTAAAGAGCCATAGAAACTGGTACATCTGCTTAATATCGTGTAGGAACCTCGAGAGCATGCGGAAGTGCCGCAACACGACGTGTCAAGGACTCGACTAACGTTTGAAGCAGTGTTGGAGGAAACTAACACCACGAGTCCTGCATGGTTGTCCATAAATCCGTAAGAGTACGAGGGGGTGAGATCTGTTCTGAACAGCACCCGAGGTATGCTCAATAATGTTCATGTCTGGGGCATTTGATGGCCATCAGAAGTGTTTAAACTCGGAAGAGAGTTCCTGGAGCCACTGTGTAGCAATTCTGGACTGGTGGAGTGTCGCATTATACTGCTGGAATTGCCCAATACGCAATGGACATGAATGGCTGCAGGTGGTCTCAAAGGATGCTTACTTAGTGTCACCTGTCAGAGCCGTATCTACACGTATCAGGGATCCCATATCACTCCAACTGCAAACGACGCACACCATTACGGAGCCTCCACTAACTTGAACAGTCCCCTGCTGACATGCTGGGTCCGTGGATTCATGAGGTTGTCTCCATACCAACACACATCCATCCGTTTGATACAATTTGAAAGGAGACACGTCCGATCACACAACAGTCATCAGCAGTTCACTGTCGGTGTTAACGGGCCCGGCCGAGGCGTAAAGCTTTGCGTCGCGCAGTCATCAAAGGTACACGAGTGGGCCTTCGGCTCGGAAAGCCCACATCGATGATGTTTCGTTGAAAAATTGGCCCAGCATTGAAATCTGCAGCAATTTGGGGAAGAGTTTTTTTTTTCTGTCACGTTGAACGATTCTCTTCAGTCGCCATTGGTCCCGTTCTTGCAGGATATTTTTCCGGCCGGAGCGATGTCAGGAGATTTGATGTTTTACCGGATTCCTGACGTTCACGGGACGCAAGTGAAATGGTCGTACGGGAAAATCCTCACTGCATCGCTACATCGGAGATGCTCTGTCCCAAAACTCGTCCGCTGACTACAGCACCGCGATCAAACTCATTTAATTCTTGATAACCTACCATTGTAGCAGCAGTAAACGATCTAACAACTGGGCATGACACTTGTCGCCTTAATTCGGCGTTGCCGACCGCAGTGCCGTATTCTGCCTGTTTATGTATCCCTGTATTTGAATACGCAAGTCTATACCAGTTTCTCAATCGCTTCTCCAGGGTCGACTTCCACCCGTCTTACCATTCCAAAGATAATTCGTTTCCATGGCACGTGTATTGTGTGCTCTAAATGTATACAGGGTGTTACAAAAAGGTACTGCCAAACTTTCAGGAAACATTCCTCACACACAAATGAAGAAAAGATGTTATGTGGACATGTGTCCGGAAACGCTTAATTTCCATGTTAGAGCTCATTCTAGTTTCGTCAGTATGTACTGTACTTCCTCGATTCACCGCCGGTTGGCCCAATTGAAGGAAGGTAATGTTGACTTCGGTGCTTGTGTTGACATGCGACTCGTTGCTCTACAGTACTAGCATCAGTCGAAGTGTTCGTATGCTTCTCAACAACAGATTCGGTGACCGATGGATTGGTAGAGGCGGACCAATTCCATGGCCTCCACGCTCTCCTGACATCAACACTCTTGACTTTCATTTATGGGGGCATTTGAAAGCTCTTGTCTACGCAACCCCGGTACCAAATGTAAAGACTCTTCGTGCCCGTATTGTGGACGGCTGTGATACAATACGCCATTCTCCAGGGCTGCATGAGCGCATCAGGGATTCCACGCGACTGAGGGTGAATGCATGTATCCTCACTAAGGGAGGACATTTTGAACGTTTCCTGTAACAAAGTGTTTGAAGTCACGCTGGTACGTTCTGTTGCTGTGTGTTTCCATTCCACGAGTAATGTGATTTGAAGAGAAGTAATAAAATGAGGTCTAACATGGAAAGTAAGCGTTTCCGGACACATGTCCACATAACATTTTCTTTCTTTGTGTGTGAGGAATGTTTCCTGAAAGTTAGATCGTACCTTTTTTTAACACCCTGTATATACAATAATGTATGAGTAGGTAAACGATACGTTTACCGCCAGGACGACAAGAAGAGGTGGCTTCGCACATCAAAGCCATTTGTGGCAGCGACGAGCCAGCTTCTAGCAACAGGACATCAGAGAGGGTTCCACGATATTCAAAGTATTCTGTTGTTTGTGTAACTGCTCGCGTTTTCTGTCAGTAACAGCCGCTCGCCTAAGCCTTATATCACTCATAAACGCATTCAGTTTCTAAATTAGTACAGCCTGACGTCAAGGGACGGACGGTAGCGGCTGGCGTCGTGGTGCCGTCTCCCCTGCAGCTAGCTCGCTCCACAAACAAACACGGCGGGCGACGAGAGAGAAGCGAACTGCAAGGAGCCGGCTGTCGCTCCGCGGAACGCACTATTACCGTACTCTCCAATTTATGTGCCTGTTTGCCGGCGTGAGTTGATTTATTAACGCTTCGGAAATAAAATTGTCACGCTGCGATGATGAACGGCAGTGGCGAGTCCGAAAAGCGCTCTCTTTTACGATTTCAACCCGTTATCGCAGATGCCGTAATAAATTACCGCAACACTTGTATCATTGTGAGTCGACGTAGGAGCGAACCAGGCTGTGTCACCGCTCTCGCGCTGTGATTTACGGCGAATGTAGAAGCGATGGCTTACTAACTCTGCACTCCCTGCGTGTCACAATGTTGCCATACCGGATACGTTTTCCGTTTGAACAAATCACGGTTTTTGTTGTTGTGATCTTCAGTCCGAAGTCTGGTTTGATACAGCTCTCTACGCTCCATCCTACGCAAGACTCTTCATCTCCGAAAAATTCCAGCAACCCAAACCCAAATGAACTGTTAACTGTACTCCTCCTTGTTCTCCCTCTTCCCCACACTTCCCTCCAATATTATCGAACCATTCTTTTAGCAAAAACTATGTAAAAAATTCCTTTTCTCCCCAGTTATATTTAGTACCTCTTCATTAGTTACGCGATATATCCGTTCAATTTAGGTATTCGTCTGTAGCAAACGTTTCAAAATCTTCTACTCTCTTCTCGTTTACACTATCTATCGTACACTGCTGGCCATTAAAATTGCTACACCAAGAAGAAATGCAGATGATAAATAGGTATTCACTGGACATATATATTATACTAGAACTGACATGTGATTACATTTTCACGCAATTTGGGTACATAGATCCTGAGAAATCAGTACCCAGAACAACCACCTCTGGCTGTAATAACGGCCTTGATACACCTGGGAATTGAGTCAAACAGAGATTGGATGGCGTGTACAGGTACAGTTGCGCATGCAGGTTCAACATGATACCACATTTCATCAAGAGTAGTGGCTGGCGTATTGTGACGAGTCAGTTGCTCGGCCACCATTGACCAGACGTTTTCAGTTGGTTAGAGATCTGGAGAATGTGCTGGCTAGGACAGCAGTCGAACATTTCCTGTATCTAGAAAGGCCCGTACAGGACCTGCAACATGCGGTCGTGCATTATCCTGCTGAAACGTAGGGTTTCGCAGGGATCAATTAAAGGGTAGAGCCACAGGTTGTAACACATCTGAAATGTAACGTCCACTGTTCAAAGTGCCGTCAATGCGAACAAGAGGTGACCGAGGCGTGTAACCAATGGCACCCCATACCATCACGCCGGCTGATACGCCAGTATGGCGATGACAAATACACGCTTCCAATGACGGTTCACCGCGATGTCACCAAACAGGGATGCGACCATCATGATGCTGTAAAGAGAACCCGGATTCATCCGAGAAAATGACGTTTTACCATTCGTGCACCCAGGTTCGTCATTGAGTACACCATCTCAGGCGCTCCTGTCTATGATGCAGCGTCAAGTGTAACTGCAGCCATGGTATCCGAGCTGTTAGTCCATGCTGTTGCAAACGTCGTCGAACTGTTCGTGCAGATGGTTGTTGTCTTGCAGTCGTCCCCATCTGTTGACTCAGGGATCGAGACGTGGTTGCACGATCCATTACAGGCATGGGTGTAAGATGCCTGTCATCTCGACTGCTAGTGATACGAGGCCGTTGGGATCCAGCACGGCGTTCCGTTTACCCTCTTGAATCCAACGATTCCATATTCTGCGAACAGCCATTGAATGTCGACCAACGCGAGCAGCAATGTCGCGTTACGATAAACCGAAGTCGCGGTAGGCTACAATCCGGCCTTTACCAAGTCGGAAACGTGATGGTACGTATTTCTACTCCTTACACGAGGCATCACATAAACGTTTCACTAGGCAACTCCGGTCAACTGCTGTTTGTGTATGAGAAATGGGTTGGAAACTTTCCTCATGTCAGCACGTTGCAGATGTCGCCACCGGCGCCAGCCTTGTGTGAATGCTCTGAAAATCTAATCATTTGCATATCAGAGCATCTTCTTCCTGTCGGTTAAATTTAGTGTCATCTTCGTGTCGTAACAATTTTAATGGCCAGTAGTGTACTTAAATGAGAGAGAAATGCTCGTTAACTCAAAGCAGGTTACCGATATACCACGATGTTGGCTACGGCGTCTACCAGTAGTGGTACATGAGGACAGACAGGCTCTCTCACTAATGTGGCATAAGGCCATCGCATTGAGCGGAGATTATGTTGAAAAACAGGGTTTTATTGCAAAAAAATTGGGTACAACATTTTGGATTGAAAGCCTAAATAAAACCAACCCGTTTTCAGAAAAAAAATGTGTTGTTTAACTTCCTGAATGCCCCTCATACATACAGCCACTTTAATTTCACATTTATGTGGCATTCTAGAATCAGTGGAGACGAATGTTGGTGTGACTGCTTGCATAACGCATCGTTCTCCATCTGAGTTACAGTCGACAGTGCAGCACTGTGCTGCCGGGACGGACGTCTGTCCGGTTGCCTGTCCTCACCAGAGGCGCCTTCCGGCGGATGCACGGAGCCGCCCCGCCTCGCCGTATCGTGTGTCTGCTTTCGGCGGTGCCCCCTGCCGGCGCCGCACTCCACTAGTACTTCCCATTTACGGCCTAAAAGCTTAAATCCCGGCCGCCCCCCCCCCCCCCCCCTCGCGCCGCCTCTGCTTGGGTGGCTCCGCCCACACGTCTCTCTCTCTCTCTCTCGCTCTCGCTCTACTCCTCACCCTCCCTTCTTCCCACGTCTGAGGCTCGGGCCTTCCTTGCTCTCCGCCCAATCCATTTAACATGCAAAGAGCCTTTTAGCGCGCGCCGGAGGCGGCGGCAGACAGCGCTCCGGGCGCAACCCGCTGCTGACGAGGACCGTGTGCGCTCCTACCAATTAGCATAGCTGGCCTCGGCTGCCGCCGACACCTGCCGCGGCTACGCACACTGCGGCTCTGCGCAACAGCCGCCGCTCACCAAAGCAGTCGTAACTCGCCAGCCGAGGTTGCGCAACTGTTTTCTCCTGTCCGCGGAACGTGCTGTGGCTGGTGATGACTAGTTTCTGTCTGTACCATAACTTGGTCAACAACGCCACTGCCTAAAGTAATTAGGCGGGACTGATTAGCGCTAAAATGGCTGATGACTGTCGTCGCAGGTAAAACAAGTTAAACACGGCATTTTTATGTGTGCTACTTTCTTCTGTTACCTCGTCATTAAATAGATATTAAAGCTTAAAATGAAGAAATAGTTGAAACAATTTTCGTCGAAACAAAGATTTTTCGCATCGATTCAGTAGAATATATTGAATAGTCTCTGTGTAAGTTGTTTTATTGATGTTCAGGGTCGGTTCACACTTTTACGTTACTTAATAACATCGCTTGTCTGCGGGCCTATAAGACGGAGAGAGAGAGAGAGAGAGAGAGAGAGAGAGAGAGAGAGAGAGAGAGACAGAGACGACCACCTAGGTGCTATTATCTGGCAGGCACAATGGCATTCAGCACGATATTATCACAACTGAATTGTGTTTCATAGACCGGCACTATGAAATTTCCCTTACAAACTTCAAGGACAAGCAGAGTGGAGTAAGTGTACTACACACATCACAAAATGTTTTACATCACCCTGGTTCCCAGAACTCCTGAAGGTCGACGTTGACTGTGGATACTGTATCTCAGAAAGAGTCCCTTTGACTGTCACTAAACGCACCGAAAGGTGTAAACAACCTATCCGCCATTTCACACTTTAAGTCACCGTTTTATCGCCTGTTTTTCTCGTTTCTTTTCTTCTTCCGTTTTTAAAAAAGTCTGTAGGATGTAGAGCAGTGTTCTAAGCTGCTGCCGGAATTGAAAATCAATAAAGAAAAAAAAGTAAACAACCATGCATGAGCTTTCCCTATTAAACGGAAGGGGTCCGACAGCCGATCAGTTCCAGTCACTTCACCAGGAAGGAGGTACACGGCTCGTGTTGTCTGTAGTTCAGTCATGCCTAGACAGACAGTACTGCGGTTAGATCGGTCCGCATTGTTATTTTGTGCCAGGAAAGGCTCTTAACTACGGAAGTGTCCAGGCGTCTCGGATTGAACCAAAGAGACTTGTTTGGACATGGAGAAGATACAGAGAGACAGGAACTGTCAATGACATGCCTCGCTAAGGCCGCCCAAGGGCAACTACTGCGGTGGATGTTCGCTACTTACGGATTATGGCTAGGAGGAACCCTGACAGCAATGCTACCATGTTGAATTATGCTTTTCGTGCAGCCACAGGACGTCGTGTTACGACTTAAACTCTGCCCAATAGGCTGCATGTTGCGCAACTTCACTCCCGACGTCCATGGCGAGTCTTTGCAACCTCGCCACCATGCAGCGCGGTACAGATGGGCCCAACAACACGGTGAATGGACCGCTCAGAATTGGCATTACGTTTTCACCGATGAGTGTCGCTTATGCCTTCAACCAGACAATGGTCGGAGACGTGTTTGGAGGCATCCTGGCCGGGATGAACGCCTTAGACTCCCTGTATAGCGAGTGCAGCAGGTGTGGGTTCCCTGATGTTCTGACATGAACCCTATATAGCATGCCTGGGATAAATTTAAAAGGGCTGTTTATGGACGACGAGACCCACGAACCACTCTGAGGGATCTGCTCCGGATCGTTGTTGAGGATTGAGACAATCTGAACCAACAGTGCCTTCATGAACTTCTGGATAGTATGCCACGACGAATACAGTCATGCATCAGTGCAAGAGGACGTGCTTCTGGGTATTAGAGGTACCGGTGTGTACACCAATCTGGACCAACAGCTCTGAAAGTCTCGCTGTATGGTGGTACAACGTGCAATAAAAAGGATGGAAATAATGTTTATGTTCATCTCTATTCCAATTTTCTGTACAGGTTTCGGAATTCTCGGAAGACGTTTATTGACGGGCGTATACTTTGAATGGGAACACATGTCCATAAACGTACAGTTTTCGTGCTGCAACCGTTTGTTCAAAAATGGTTCAAATGGCTCTGAGCACTATGGGACTTAACATCTGTGGTCATCAGTCCCCTAGAACCCAGAACTACTTAAACCTAACTAACCTGAGGACATCACACACATCCATGCCCGAGGCAGGATTCGAACCTGCGACCGTAGCAGTCACGCGGTTCCGGACTGAGCGCCTAGAACCGCTAGACCACGCAACCGTTTGTAAACACCTTAGTTACACGACCACTTTTACATGTAATTTATTACGTGTTACGCGGTACGTCAATTGTTTTAAAATTCCAATAATTAATAACCAAAGAAACAAAAAGAATTTTAGTCGGTTTTCGCAAGCACTGTTAATTAAGTCAAACTTGCTTCTTGGAGCACCGCAGCCACGCCTGATGACGGTGAATGTATCTCTTTCTCGGAGTCGTAGCGAAATTATGGCGAAAAGGGTATGGGCTGGAGTCGTAAGTTGTGGATAACGATCTTGATAAAGGTGGCGAGCAACTGTTCCATTACCATGAGCTTCGCCATACAGGAGGATCATGTCGGTGTATCCTGCAAACGTGTACTCAACCATGTGGTTCTAACACTCGCAGACACGTGAATGAGGCTAAAACCATGTCGGAAAGGTAGAAGAGACGTGAAATGACGTCATGTGATCCGACGTAAGCACCAACATCACTATCCTGTTGCATACCTACACAGCAAATGTTTTCAAACGGCTGTAGCATGGCTGTGGCTTCCCATTCAAAATACTCTCTCCTCACTCCGCTCTACAAGTAATAGAAGTTTGTTAGGGCAATTTTAGAGGACTCTGTATCAAGTGTTTTCCGTATTAACTAAGCTGTACAAGGTGAATCACCTGAAATTAACACAGCAAATATTACGGGAATGGAAAGTGCTGCATTGTAACAATACTTAAAAAGTGTTCTTTATGCAAACATACAATTTTAAGTGGACAATACCTATTGACATTAAAAAACTAAAAGTAGGAAAAATTAGAATGACAGTGGTGTTTTTTTGCAGGATTCTAGTGCGAGTCGTTTAGTAGATATCGCATTTTGAAAGTTCCCACATCGACACTTGTACCTGTCATAGCACACACAAATGAACAACACAACTGCATATACTAGTTGTGTCTATTCTTACCAGTAACGAGACAATTGATCATCGTGAGTTGTGTTCAAAATGACCGCCGGCTATGGCAGTACACGCTTCCAGTGTGATATGGAACGTCGGCTGCACACGTGCTAGCACTTTAGGCTGCAGTAATACGTCGTCGCATATCACCAGGTGTAGTTGGTGTGGCCTTGTAAACAAAACAGTGTCTTTCAGCTTTCCCCACAGAAAAAAGTTCGCGGGCCTAAAATTAGGAGAACAGGTCGGCCAAAATACAGGTCTTAAAAAAAAAAAACATCATGCTGGTTACTCCTCCGTTGAAGATGAATAACGGGCCTATGATAGGATGGTTCACTATCCAAACCCACACGTTGACACTCCACGGAGGCTTACTTTCCACCCGACGAAACCAACGGGTATTGTCAGTAGAACAATAGTGCATGTTTCGAAGCTTTACCTGCCCATGATGATAAAGGTGGCTTCATCACTAAACAAGATATATGATGCATCTGCAGTATCCTGCCTTAAACCCACTTACAGAAGTTAACATGATTCTCGTAATTGTTTCCATGGAGCTCTTGGTGGAGAAAGATGTGGCAGAGATGGAACCTATGTCGATGGAGAATGCGTAAAACACTTGCCTGACTCACGCCACTCCTCGTGCGATTGTGGGGGGGGGGGGGGGGGGGGGGGCTAACCTGTAACCTGCAGATCAATTACAACAGCAGCAACAACATTAATTTTCACGCTTTTTGTCGTTAACTACTTTCTTCTATTACTTTGTCCAGCCGTTACACTACCAGGTTCAAGTATCTGGTCAAAGAGGCTGATAAATAATTGCCGAGATAGTTCACATCTTTTGGGATATCATGTTGCATACACTGTACAAGAACAAACTGCATTCCTCATACACCCTCCATGCACCATTAGCAGGCTGGGATTTGCCAATGAAGAAAAATGCATAGTCCACTCACGACCTACTAGTTGGACTGTCACACACTAACTAACATGTCACAATGCACTCAGGAAACACTCAAGCACACTGTAATGTAAGTAAACATACGTAGACCAGACTGCATAAGACCAAGAGCTTAGTTCTCAGATGAGGAGATGACGCCGCAGATGTCGGTAAACAAAGCAATTAGCTCATGTTTTAAGATCCGCAGCGTTAGTCCTTCCATACACTCTTGCTGAATACTACTGTCCGAATGTCCGACAGGGATTAGTAGTGCTCACGGTAAGTAGACAGGCGTGCAACTCAATCAGGAAATGCGAATAATTGCCGAAATATATTGTCTGCAATACCCCACCTCCAGCTCTCCTGAAAATCTAGAACGGGAGTTTCCAAGGTCTCAGCTTACATGGACCATATTGGACAACGATGAGTACTTCTGGGCCACACGAAATATACGTGCTTAGCACTAACAATAACCGCTAAAAAAAAGACGGAAGGGGGACTTTCGGAGACGTATACCTAACACATTTAAGCAATTTAACATTTATTAATTTATCATTCTTTGTTCTAGGAAAACAACACAGTATTTAGTTGACACATAAGATTTCATAAAAAATTTATACATAATTTGTGTGACATTTGACTCTGAATTTGAGAAACTACTGTATCAATATAAGGTTTGGTCGTATGTGCTGCAATACCCCAGGGTATTCTAAAGGTGTTCAGCTGATATTTTTGTTCTATTATTTACTCGTTTACCAAGCAAAGATGGCATATATAACGCATGAGTGTGCAGCGAAGGATATTTGTTTGTGGGCAGGCGTAATTTGTAAAAGTCCAACAACGTACTTGATCAAATTTTTCCTTTAGTTGGATGCCAGACTACAACTCTGTGCATTCCATCTCAAATTCTGGCGAATCTATGTGTTTCGTAAGAGATGTCGCAGAAATACAAACATTTTGATCATTTTTTAAAAAATTCTCCAATCTATTATCAAATTCTTGCATCAAATTGAGTTGTATGGCTGCGTATTTCATCCCGTCTTTAGGATTATGTTTCAGTTTGTGATAATTTTACATAAACGGAATTATATGGAACTTCATTTTAACGATCGTGTGATAGATGGTCATTTCTTGGGCCGACCTGATACTTGCTTTTGGCCGTATGAGGCCCGCGGGCCACAGGTTGTACATCCTTGCTCTAGAACAACACTCAGAAGGTTTTCGTAGATCCACATACATCTTCATCTTCGTCTTCGGCTGGAAACTGGGACTAGGCTGGTCAGTATACAAGAGTTACTGATAACATCTTCAGCCATCTGTCTGAAGCTCTAAATTTAAATCAGACTAATATTTGACATAGGGTGCGTGACTTGATGACATAACGTAGCGCATAGCAGTTTGGTGTATTTCGATATACTGGAGACCAATAGTGGTCTTAGCAAAAGAATTTTTGGTAGTGCAGGATTCTTAAGCCAATATTTAGTTAAAGAAAGAAAGAGAATGTATTGTTTAGTCAGTAAACATTTATCTTCGACGCGTGGGGCTGTCAGCGGCCTTTAGTTTTACCTGTTAACCACTGTTGTCTCTGCAAACCAGTTCCCTAACATTCGTCCTACGTGGTGTATTTGCTGTTGTTGAGTAATCCACAGTGCCACTTTGATCGTCACTGCAGGGGCAATTTTTGTACATACATTATCACTAAAAGGTATCAGATAGATTATATAATGGTAAGACAGAGATTTAGGAACCAGGTTTTAAATTGTAAGACATTTCCAGGGGCATATGTGGACTCTGACCACAATCTATTGGTTATGACCTGTAGATTAAAACTGAAGAAACTGCAAAAAGGTGGGAATTTATGGAGATGGGACCTGGATAAACTGAAATAACCAGAGGTTGTACAGAGGTTCAGGGAGAGCATAAGGGAACAATTGACAGGAATAGGGGAAAGAAATACAGTAGAAGAAGAATGGATAGCTCTGAGGGACGAAGTAGTGAAGGCAGCAGAGGATAAAGTAGGTAAAAAGACGAGGACTAGTAGAAATCCTTGGATAACAGAAGAAATATTGAATTTAATTGATGAAACGAGAAAATATAAAAATGCAGTAAATGAAGCAGGCAAAAAGGAATACAAACGTCTCAAAAATGAGATCGACAGGAAAATGGCTGAGCAGGGATGGCTAGAGGACAAATGTAAGGATGTAGAGGCTTATCTCAATAGGGGTAAGATAGATACTGCCTACAGGAAAATTAAAGAGACCTTTGGAGATAAGAGAACGAATTGTATGAACATCAAGAGCTCAGATGGAAACCCAGTTCTAAGCAAAGAAGGGAAAGCAGAAAGGTGGAAGGAGTATATAGTGGGTCTATACAAGGGCGATGTACTTGAGGACAATATTATGTAAATGGAAGAGGATGTAGATGAAGATGAAATGGGAGATACAATACTGTGTGAAGAGTTTGACAGAGCACTGAAAGACCTGAGTCGAAATAAGGCCCCCGGAGTAGACAACATTCCATTGGAACTACTGACGGCCTTGGGAGAGCCAGTCCTGACAAAACTCTACCATCTGGTGAGCAAGATGTCTGAAACAGGCGAAATACCCTCGGACTTCAAGAAAAATATAATAATTCCAATTCCAAAGAAAGCAGGTGTTGACAGATGTGAAAATTACCGAACTATCAGTTTAATAAGCCACAGCTGCAAAATACTAACACGAAACCTTTACAGACGAAGGGAAAAACTAGTAGAAGCCGACCTCGGGGAAGATCAGTTTGGATTCCGTAGAAATACTGGAACACGTGAGGCAATACTGACCTTACGACTTATCTTAGAAGAAAGATTAAGAAAAGGCAAACCTACGTTTCTAGCATTTGTAGACTTACAGAAAGCTTTTGATAATGTTGATTGGAATACCCTCTTTCAAATTCTAAAGGTGGCAGGGGTAAAATACAGGGAGCGAAAGGCTATTTACAATTTGTACAGAAACCAGATGGCAGTTATAAGAGTCGAGGGGCATGAAAGGGAAGCAGTGGTTGGGAAGAGAGTGAGACAGGGTTGTAGCCTCTCACCGATGTTATTCAATCTGTATATTGAGCAAGCAATAAAGGAAACAAAAGAAAAATTCGGAGTAGGTATTAAGATCCGTGGAGAAGAAGTAAAAACTTTGAGGTTCGCCGATGACATTGTAATTCTGTCAGAGATAGCAAAGGACTTGGAAGAGCAGTTGAATGGAATGGACAGTGCCTTGAGAGGAGTATATAAGATGAACATCAACAAAAGCAAAACTAGGATAATGGAATGTAGTCGAATTAAGTCGGGTGATGCTGAGGGAATTAGATTAGGAAATGAGCCGCTTAAAGTAGTAAAGGAGTTTTGCTATTTGGGGAGCAAAATAACTGATGATGGTCGAAGTAGAGAGGATATAAAATGTATACTGGCAATGGCAAGGAAAGCGTTTCTGAAGAAGAGAAATTTGTTAACATCGAGTATAGATTTAAGTGTCAGGAAGTCTTTTCTGAAAGTATTTGTATGGAGTGTAGCCGTGTATGGAAGTGAAACATGGACGATAAATAGTTTGGACAAGAAGAGAAAAGAAGCTTTCGAAATGTGGTGCTACAGAAGAATGCTGAAGATTAGATGGGTAGAGCACATAACTAATGAGGAAGTATTGAATAGAATTGGGGAGAAGAGAAGTTTGTGGCACAACTTGACCAGAAGATCGGTTGTCCTGAGGCATCAAGGGATCACCAGTTTAGTATTGGAGGGCAGGGTGGAGGGTAAAAACCGTAGGGGGAGACTAAGAGATGACTACACTAAGCAGATTCAGAAGGATGTAGGTTGCAGTAAGTACTGGGAGATGAAGAAGCTTGCACAGTATAGAGTAGCATGGAGAGCTGCATCAAACCAATCTCAGGACTGAAGATCACAACAACAACAACAACATTATCACCTGTATTTTTCACACTTACTGTACGGTATGTAACTAGTAATGCAGCTGAAAAAGCTAAATAACCATGAAAAATTTGTATACCTTCATGTCAATTGGTGTGTTATAAGTGTATTGCAAATATGGACCTCATTTATATAAAATCATCATGTCAACCGTAAATTTCTTTGTAGGGTTCTTTGAAAATGGACACAGAGGTCCGAAACTAATCGCCATCAAGAAATAAAAAAAGTTACTTTTCAATGCAACTTATGACGGAGCTACAGCCATTCTGTTCAATTACAAGAGACGTTGTGGATTTGTTTTTCACCTGCAACATGCTGCAAGTTCGCAACAAACTTCTAGCTAAGATCCCTTCCACGCGTATAGTAGGATTCGATCTCTTCAATCTTCATATGGGATATCATGAATCGGATTCTAATAAAACAAGGCAGAAGTGGTTATCCGCTGCACAAGTTCGGGATAGGCTGGTTCTGGAAAGTGTGACAGTGGCTCCTCCATACAGTCAATCCATCGTACCGTTACTTACTGTCGTCTTCTAGAGTATAAAGGAACGACAATGGACATTCACCGCGCATCGACTAAAGCGATCCAATGGATAAGAGGACTTGATCTGGAGATGTAACATTGCACAGCTTTTTATTGTGCGCATTTTTCCATAGATATTGTATACATGTATTTATTTTCATCATATGATAAATACAGGAACCAGCCCGGATAGCCGTCCTTATTAAAGCAGCGCTTACGAGACTGGGAGATATGTCGGCCCCGGATCGAATCCGCCGTCCGGATTAACGCCGAGGGAGCTGGCCAGTCTGGATATGGCTTTTAGGCACTTTCCCACATCTTACTAGGCGAATATAGGGCTGTTAATGAGGCATAGTGCCTTGTATCACGTCTGTGTAAGTAGAACGGTGGCGAGCAGACAGATGCAGACAATAAATCATGGTCTAACATGACAGATGTGCGGTCTTATCTAGTTCTAGTTGTGTCCAAAAGGTGTCAGCATCTTACGAATTTGAACTGTCAGTAGTGAAAAAAGCATATTTTGGAGAAAAAGCTATATCTCCTGTGAATATTACGTCCTTTGTTAATTATTTTTGATTTAAGCAGTTTAATTTTTACTATGAATGGAAAGTAATATAATAGACGAACATTGTATAGGTTAGCCTAGGAACTGTGTCTATATAGAGAGTGAACCATGGTCTCAGGGGAAATTTGTAAAGTGCAATTACCAAGTTTGTGGGATTGGGGAGACAAGAAGTGTTTTGCAACAATTCAGTTATTTAAAGAAGGAGGAATTTTGGTATTTGTGGATTTTATAAATTTGTTCTTGCTCGTAAAGTTGGGATTGGTCAAATGTAAAAGACACGGGACTGCGCAAGCTAATACTAACATAGGATTGGCTATATAGAGTATCAGTCAGTCAGAGCACAGTACGGTCGTGCGTATTTTGTGGACTAAGAGAAATGCTTTCTACAGTCTAAGTCAGCTTGTAGGTCAGTAATAATAATGTTTGGAGCTCTGAAGAAATGTGATAATTTTGCAGATGAATGGTTAAACTTGAATGTGACGCGCCGCAAGGTGAACGCAAACGTGTGAGAAAGATGAACATGCGAAATTCCGATTTTGTATGTAAGCTAATTACATGTTGCATATTGTGCAAGTCTGAACAGAGAACTGAACGTTCAAAGAGATCTATTTGGATAATATCAGAGCGAGCATTCTGTCCTACACAGTCTGTTCTGTAATCTTCATGCTATCAGGTTCCATTGTCTACGAAAAGCTGGCGATTACGAGTTGGTGTGATTGCTTCTGAATGACGAAACTGTAACTTACGGTTAGCAAGGATTTGGCGGTGGTTCTGTATCAAGCGAGTAACAATATACTGACGTCTTCACTCACAGACTATCTATTATTTAACAGCTCAATTAACCTCAAACTACGTAAAATCTGTAACGCGACCTCTGGATACATATATTGCGACCGGTTTTACTGCAGCTTATGCAATTGAGCAACAGAGGATTGTTTGTAACACGGAAAATAAGAATACCTGCGCAAGGTGAGTGCACATTTTCTGTGGGAGGAAATAACATAAGCCACATCGTTGCGGTATCCAAATCCGGCCTCAGTTACACGATTCGCAAACATTTAAGCTGAAGCACCTAAGGAACTGGTATAGGCATCCGTATTCAAGTACAGAGATATGTAAATAGACTGAATACGGTACTGCGGTCGGTAACGCCTATTTAAGACAAGTGTGTGGCTCAGTTGTTAGATCGGTTACTGCTGCTACAATTGTAGGTTATCAAGATTTAAGTCGGTTTGAACGTGGTGTTATAGTCGGCACATGAGCAATGGGACACAACATCTCCGTGGTAGCGACGGAGTGGGGATTTTCCCGTACCACCATTTCACGAGTGTACCACGAATATCAGGAATCTGGTAAAACATCATACCTCCGACTTCGCTGCGGTCGGAAAAAGATCCTGCAAGGACGTGACCAACGGCGACTGAAGAGAATAGTTCAGCGTGACAGAAGTGCAACCCTTGCGCAAATTTTTGCAGATTTCAGTGCTGGGCCAGCAACAAGTGTAAAAGTGCGAACCATTCAACGAAACATAATCGGCATGGGCTTCCGGAGCCTATGCCCCACTCGTATACCGTTGACGACTGTACAACACAAAGCTTTACGTCTCGCCTGGGCTGTTGATTGTTCAAAATGTTCAAATGGCTCTAAGCACTATGGGACTTAACACCTGACGTCATGAGACCCCTAGACTTAGAAGTAGTTACACTTAACTAACGCCGGTCGCAGTGGCCGAGCGGTTCTAGGCGCTTCAGTCTGGAACCGCGAGACCGCTACGGTCGGAAGTTCGAATCCTGCCTCGGGCATGGATGTGTGTGATGTTCTTAGGTTAGTTAGGTTTAAGTAGTTCTAAGTTCTAGGGGACTGATGACCACATATGTTAAGTCCCTTAGTGCTCAGAAGCCATTTGAACCAAAACTGTGTGCCGGACCGAGACTCGAGCTCGGGACGTTTGCCTTTCGCGGCCAAGTGCTCTACCATCTGCGCTACCCAAGCACGACTCACGCCCCGCCCTCGCAGCTTTACTTCCGCCAGTACCTCGTCTCCTACTTTCCAAACTTCGCAGAAGCTATCGTGCGAATCTTGCAGAACTAGCACTCCTGAAAGAAAAGTATACTGCGGTAACATGGCTTAGCCAGAGCCTGGGGGATGGTTCCAGAATGAGATTTTCACGCTGCAGCGGAGTGTGCTTGGGTAGCTCATGTGGTAGAGCACTTGCCCGGAAGGCAAAGGTCCCGAGTTCGAGTCTCTGTCCGGCACACAGTTTTAATTTGCCAGCAATTTTCATATTAGCGCACACTCCGCTGCAGAGTGAAAATCTCATTCTGGCCCTACACGATATTAGGCAGGTGTAACAGTTTCTTTGGCTCTTCAGTGTAGGAAATTTTCAGTTTCCACATGCTCGCACTGAAGGGCGACAGACTGTTAGATACACACATTCCGTCACAAGGGGAAACCGGATGGGGACAGGAAGGGCATCTGGCCACGGCGTAAACTAACAGTGCCAAATCCGTCAATGACCACGCCGACCCTACGCCGATACGGGGTAAAGGCACAAGAAAAGGAAGAGAAATACAATAAATAAATAAGGTCGTGTGGGATACCGTACCGCTTACCAAAGGTAACTTTCTGGAGAAGCAGATCTGGACAGACGGATTTCGGTCACGTCCTTTGAAGTGACTGGCCAGCCTCCACTCATCCCACCTAGAGAGATAGTTTCATTTCGACGGGGGCCCTGGAACTGATATTTCCCTTAGGGCGACACGGCGCTTAATATTACGTCGGCGAGCCGCCTCGAGACCCTTCAAAGCCAGCCCACAGCGGGGCGCGGCTCTCCGTCGCGCAGGCGTCACGTCCGCCGTGCAGATGGCATCTGGCGGCCGGCGCGTCGGCACGTTGCACGTCGCACCCCGCTGGCTCGCCGGGCACTGGATAATGGCGGGCCGCGCGACGTGACCCAACTGGCGGAGAGCGGCCGACCAACGCCAGGCCGCGCTGGCCCCTCCTCCTCTGGCGGCCCGACGCCGCGCGTCAGCCTCAAAGCCACATAAACGCCGCTGCCAAAGGGGACAAGCAGCGACGTCGCGCTCATCGCGGAACCTCTAGAAAACCGTGACCATCTCGGCGTGATGACACTTTCCAAGCCGGCCGGGGTGGCCGAGCGGTTCTAGGCGCTACAGACTGGAAACGCGCGACCAGGTTCGAATCCTGCCTCGGGCATGAATGTGTGTGACGTCCTTAGGTTAGTTAGGTTTAAGTAGTTCTAAGTTCTAGGGGACTGATGACCTTAGATGTTAAGTCCAATAGTGCTCAGAGCCACTTTTGAACACTTTTCAAAAACAGCGAACATCATCCCCGATTGAGTAACTGTGTGAAATCTGGGCTTACAGCAAGATATGCATGATGAGGTTGTTATTGTAATCGACTACGTCACTTGCGGGTGCAGGAGGAAGGGGGTTTCTGTCCAGCCTGAAGAAGATACGCATATTTTTCCCCAATCGTCCTAAATAGGTGCCAGTCGGAGCCATTAGGCTGATTTTAATGGCAAGCAAATTTCCCATGATGACCGGTGTTACATCGTCTACAGGAAACTTCGTAAAAATCGGTGAGCGGCACCTTAAGCCGTAGGCACACGAACTGCGAATTCGAACCTTGAACATTGAGCGTGCCCTGTTTCGGACATCATAATGTGAAAAAAAGCACATTGGGAAGTCTTTCCCAGCGTTCAGGGCAACATCCAGGTGACAAAAGTTCAAATAAAACAATTATCGGCTTCAAAAGAACAGTGGTATTTAGCAAAAGCATAACATAGTGCCATTGTTGCACCTGAAGATGAGAGCGTAAACTCTCGTAACGTGTCCTGAAATGAAATAAAACGAGTGGCAGACGCTGATAATTCCTTTGTTTGAACTTTTATTCTCATATACAGTCGCAGTTCCTTACAACAGTCGAACATGGACGACATAAGGACTCAGATACTCTGAACGAGCGTTTGAAGCTAGATCGATGAGGTGGAAGGACGCTATCAAAGTTAGATGGCGCCATCTTTCTTCAGTATAGACTCGCGAGACTCCGTTTTCGCTTGCAATTGAAGCTCGTGTGCCTGTATGGCATTTCTAAGCACCGGCAAATTGAGAATGTCTCGAAAAGCCGTCGTTAATTGTACCATGTGTTGTAATAAAATGACGGGCAACGCCATGGTGGTGGTTAAACGAAGTATGCCATTTCAAGGTAATCCAGTTTTGAGGATGCATCAAAACCGCATTGTTTTAGGTACAATTTATTACAATTTAATATCAGTTAAGAACATCTCTACGATTAAAGCTTTCAGTAAACTGGAAGATGCAAAGTATGGTAGCATATCTCCCGTGGTTGGTGCAGCGCAAAGGGTAGAGGCACGAATCAGCAATGAATACGTGATGTGTTGCTCGTTCGCGTCCAACTGTATCCGAAAATATTGTTACTAATCTTGTAGTTATTCTTCACTTTCATGTGCGATAGCAATATCATCACGGAATCTTATCACTGATATCCTTTCACTTTGAATTTTAATCTCACTCTCGAACCTTTCTTCTTCGGTGTATAGGCTGAACAGCAGGGGCGAAATATTACATCCTCGTCTTCCACTTGGTTCTTATGCATATTGTGCTTATTACTTATTCCATACAGCTTACTTCTGTTGCTCTCAGAATGTGTAACATCTTGCACCATTTTACATTGTTGAAAGCTTTTCTCAGCACGACAGATCCTGCGCTTTGATTTTTGTCTTCCTTCCATTACCAACCGCAACGTCGGAATTGCCTCTCTGACGCTTCTAACTTTCCTAAAACAAAAAGTATCGTCATCTAACAGATCCTCAATTTTCTGTGTATGTCCATCTTTCCAGAGATGGTTTTGGGACTCGGCTACTCAGTACAGAATGTCAAATCACATATCTTTCAGCCGTCTAATTTCCAAGCTGTTAATTTGTTGCGAGTTGCGGCGATATATTGCACCTTCTTCAGGACCTATGACCGATGTGTAGGAATATTGCTACCTCGGTTCCAGTCAAAACAGAAGCCATCATTCAAAGACTGGGGGCCTGGATTTGGCGTTATATATCGCAGAAACGGGGAGCCCAATAAAATTAAAGTTTGGAAGTCCTCAATTTTCTTTTCCATTCTTTTCTGCATTATTCTTGAGTTCAAGAGCAGTCAATCTCATTAGGGAGGGGGGAGGGGAAGAGGGTAATTGTCGCAGCCGTCAGCTCTTGCTTTTTTCTGAACTGTGAGGACAACGTTTTTCCGAAAATACGATCATATATCTTCAGTCTCGTACTTTCTACACATTAACGTGAGTAGTTGTGTTGTTGCCATAATATTAAGTGATCAAAAGTTGTTTTAAATTCTAATACTGGACGGATATCTCTTCCCTCTCGACTCCTGTTTCTTCTTCTACCACGTCATCAGACAAGCCCTCCCCGTCATGGAGGCCTTCAATGCAATCTCTCCACCCGTCCGCTGTATTCCCTGCATTTACCAGTGGAATTCCCATTGCTCACTTAATGGTACCTCCCTTGCTTCTAATTCCGTCAATAGTTGTTTTAACTTTTCTGTACACTGAGTCATTCCTCCCGACAAGCATTGGTACACTCTTACAACGTGGCGCACTGACGTGGTGTGAGGCGTGGCCACGAGATGACACGTGTACTGCTTGCTGAAAAGTCCGGGTACTGGAGGTAAGGGCAGTTTTGGGCAAGTTGCTGAGTTCGGGTGCACGCGCACACCCACCGCCCCCGCCGCCCCTCGCCGCCACCACTGCCGCCCCAGCACGCGCGCCTGCCTGCCGCTTCGTCCGCAGGCACGTCCGCCGCCATTGTGCCTGCCCAATGGCCGTGCAGCGGCCACAATGGGCCGTGCGCCAGCTGCAGGACACGGGCAATCGCGCGCAACGGCAAAAACGCTCGCAATCGCGTCACACACGCTGCAGAGTAATGGCCGGATGCGCCCTTAGGTGCGACCTCACGGAGCTGCGGAAATGTGCGCTTTCGCTGTTGACGTAAGGTGTAGCTCCCTGATGAGAAGGGGCAATTTTTTTTTCCAGAAATTTTATACTGGGCGAATAAAAATTCACATACCCACGTTTCAAAGCGTGATTCTTTGCTTACTAACGATACGAAGATTTTGCTTACGAAACTGCGTCTCGTACATACTTTCGTTAGAAAATTGATACCAAACGATGGCAGTGTGCCGACACTAAACAGATGTACGACAAGTACGTGATACCATCAATCAATGGCAAGGCCAGTGATTGCCTGCGTAAGGGTCAGCGGTGGAGCAACGCGTCACTTACTCGTTCAGTTTATGAAGTTCTGTCTTTTGAGTAAATGATCCAGTTTTTCTGAAATTGTAGCCACTTGTTTACCTATACACGTATATCATATAATATCTACCGATTTCCACGCCGTTCGGATAATTTGCATTCAGCGAATTAATTTCGAATGGGAGAAACGGTACCGTGAAAAGTGGCACAGTCACCTTCTAGGAGTTGTTTCGAGAATAAAAATTTCAATCTGTTTTCTCATGTTTATGAATTACTGTGAGTGCTCTGAAGGGACGTAGTACGTCCAACGGACCGACTTGGAGGAGGAGAGGCACCACAGGACGTTTTAATTTCCACTGTCTATACTTTTTCAAATAAATTCGTAAAACTTTGTCAGCAGGACCAGGAACGATTCAGGAGTCACACTCATAGCAGTGGAAGTTCAAAAACATAATAAAATAAATTTTGTTTACATGTGAAATTTCATCATTTTTCCACTTACTATTGGCTGCATTTGTTGTTACGGGTACACTTTTCTTCATAAGTAACTGTGATGCTTCGATGAACTCTGCACAGCATTCAAACCATCTTACAGGTGAATGAAACTCTAGAATTTTCCAAATCTGTTATAAACTGTGGTAAATTTCAGATAATTATGTACAAAATTTGAGTTTTTTGTAAACGTGAAGTTTAAAACGTAACAGGTGTTTCCTTTTTTTATAATTTAAATTCTAGAGTTTCATACACCTGCATGGTGTGTATGCTGTGCAAAATTTATTTGTAAAAGTATAGACAGAGGAAATTAAAATGTCCTTTGGTGTCTCTCCTGCTCCATGTCGACTCGTTAGACGTCCTATCCCCCTTAAGGTATTCGACGCTCGACTTGAGTCTCTCCTACCCCAAGTCGACCCGTTTGACGTCCTACCCCCAGCAAGTTACCCGACGCTCGACACGAGTTGCCTTCTTCAGGAGTAACTCCTACAGGTATGACGCTCTGTAACCTCACAGAAGGCCGACAGGGAAATCGATTACCACGCGAACGTTCGCACGCTGTTCCAGTGGTTACCCGGCTGCCTTTCGGGCGTCTCATTCGTCCGGGCTGCTGCGCAGCGGAGACGTGACGCAGCGCAGTGTCGGCCGTCGCCAGCTTTCAATTGACCCCGGTTAGAGGCGGCCAGCTCTCGACGCGTACGTCAAAGCCCTTTGACTGCCGCCACGACATGTACGTCTGTACGCACGTGATGTATGGTCTACGGATTCAGCGAACGCAAAGTAAACGTTACAGCTGATCTCATTGCCCCGCTGTAGAAATATCTGTGTCTTTTACATTTCATTGTTTGTCCAATCAGATGTCTGCATTTCGTTTTACTTACTATTTTTGTCCACCTCAGTTTAACATCCAAGCTTCCACCGCTGTATCAGTTTGAATGAAATGATTTAGGATATTAGGCCACCGCATTACAAAACATTACAACAACTAAAATGCAGAATTTTCGACCGACCTTCGCATCGAGTCTCAGTATGTCCATCTTTTTAAAGATGGTTGCGGGACTCTGCCGTTCAATACAGGATGTCAAATTAACTACTTTTCAGAAGTCAAATTGCCAACCTTATTTTATTTGGCAGCCTCAGGCCAGGTAATTCCTGACGTGCTCACTGTAGCAAATGTCCACTAATACCGGTACAGCTAGCCCCTGTTCTGAACACAACCAAAGTAGATTCTTGCTACACGTCGGTCAGGGACCTGAAGGCAGCGTAGTAAAACTCTTGCCTAATGAAAAAGGATCGGAAATTTGACGGCTGAAGGATGTGTAACTTGACATCGACTTCGTATCGGTTATTTTCAGGGCGAACAACTGTTATTAGGCCTGAAGATGACCGCAACAAAAGTT
Source organism: Schistocerca gregaria (assembly GCF_023897955.1). Classification (NCBI taxonomy): domain Eukaryota; kingdom Metazoa; phylum Arthropoda; class Insecta; order Orthoptera; family Acrididae; genus Schistocerca; species Schistocerca gregaria. The sequence goes on along the minus strand of NC_064920.1, from coordinate 389,687,395 downwards.
GGTCGGAATGATGATGACTGTCTGCCGAAACGCATAATTAGAAAAAAATGAGCGTGAGGAGAGCAATGAGAGAAGCGTTCAATGATTCTGAAAGTAAGATGTTGTCGACGGACCTGAGTAAGAACCATAAGAGATTTTGGTCGTATGTAAAATCAGTTCAATCGTCGTGCGAACGACGTGGAACTGAAAAGCAGCTACAATCGCTTAATAGTGGAAAGACTTCAAGACCAGATGATATGACTATAACATTCTCTAAAGATTATGCCAAAGAACTTGCTCCCCTTCTAGCAGTAATTTATCGTAGGTAACTCGTGCGACGAAAAGTACCTAACGACTGAAAGAAAGCGCTAGTCACTTCCGTTTATAAGGGCCGTAAGACAGATCCATACAATTATAGATCTATGTCGTTGACGTCAATCTGTTGTAGAATTATGGAACATGTTTTGTGCTCAACAATTATGGCGTTTTTGGAAAATGAACATCTCCTATACAGTTGTCCATAAAAAATAGTAGCAACCCAAAAGATAGTAAGAATTTGCAGAACGACCTGCAGAGAACTGATGAATGGGTCACGCTCCGGCAGTTGACCCTGAACGTAAATAAATGTACCATATTGCGCATACATAGGAAAATGAATCCACTACTGTACAGCTACACTAATAATGACAAACAGCTGGAGACAGCGTCTGACGTTAAATACCTAGCCGTAACTGTCCAGAGCAACCTCAAGTGAAATGACCACAAGGATCACGTTGTGGGAAAAGTATGAACCAGACTCAGATTCGTCGAAAGAATCTTAAGGAAATGTAATTTATCCACGAAAGAAGTGGCTTATAAGGAGCTTAGATTGGAAGGAACACATAGAAAATGTTATGGTGAAGGCCAACCAAAGACTGCGTTTTATTGACAGGACACTTATGAAATGTAACAAACTCCTAAGGAAACTGCCTACACTACGCTTGTGCGTCCTCTTTTAGAACACTGCTGCCCGGTATGGGATCCTTACCAGATCGGATTGACGGAGTACATCGAAAAAGTTCAAAGAAGGGCAGCACGTTTTGTATTATCGCAAAATATGAGAGAGAGTGTCATTGAAATGATATAGGATTTGGGACGGACATCATTAAAACAAAGCCGTTTTTCGTTGTGGCGGAATCTTCTCACGAAATTCCAAACACCAACTTTCTCCTTCGAATCCGAAAATATTTTGTTGAACCGACCTACATAGGGAGAAACGATCACAACGATAAAATAAGGAAAATCAAAGCTCGTACGGAAACATACAGGCGTTCGTTCTTTCCGCCCGTTGTTCGAGATTGGAATAACAGAGAATTGTGGAGGTGGTTCGATGAACCCTCTGCCAGACACTTAAATGTTATTTGCAGAGTATCCACGTAGATGTATATGAAATTGACTGGCCTGCCCTGAATTCCGATATGAACACAGTGGGACACTTTTGGAATGAGTGAGAACGTCGGCTTAATTCCGGAACCCAGCGTCTGACACACTACCTACTCTCATTGCGGGCACCTGACAAAGAATAGACTCCATGGACATTCAGACACCTGAACGAAGGCGTGGCCGACAGAGTTCGAGCCGTCATCAAGGTTGCACACATTCCATATTAAGGTCCACTAACAGCTGTCCGTGTACTTTTAATCAGGTAGTCTATGATGTAGAAAGAAATACAGCAGTACAGTGTTGCAAATTTCATCTCAAAAACTGGAAACTGCCTTGTTTGATACAACGATCCTGCACCCTTAGAGCGTCTAAGACAGCGCAGAGAACTACGTAGGTGACACCAGCACTGGAGACGCCAGAGGCGGGCAGTATCCCGTGGAGAGGCGGCGGATGCGGGCGTGCGGGCGCCGGGGGCGGCGACAATGGCGGCGCGTTGGATCGCTAAGGGCCTTCGCGGGCACGCGACATCAAAGACAGGGCCTGGACGGCCGCCCCCGCCCTGCCCTGTACTCTGCTGCCCTCTTCTGAGCCCGTCTTCCCGCACGCAGCCGGCAGACTAGCTTTTAGGGAAGATTACTCGTCAGCTACACCGCCTGCGCACGACATGCCGTGCAGCGGCGGTGCCAGCCTTCCATGTCCGGTAGCACTCTTTGTCCACACTGTTACGTTCCGTAATTGTAGAGAAGGAAAGTCTATTGGTCAAAGAAACAAAACGAAAGAACTAGCGTTCTCTTTTTTAGTAGGAGCAAACGAGGCAATAGCGACCTGACGGCTTGTGTTAGATGATAGGCCAAAGAAAGGAAGCCCGATGTTTACAGCACTTGTAGATTTAGAGAAAGATTTTTGCAATGTGTACTGTAGAGGGTGTTTCAAGAAAAATGCCCTGATTTCAAAACTCCATACTTATTGATAAAAACCTACAACAAATTTAAGATTAATTTCAAAATACTCACAAACTCTTAGTACTTTAGCTATTGTGTTACAAACGCTCCATTTGCCCAGCAGCAACATGAACAATATTGAGACGATAGTTCAATTCGTCATAAACATCACACAATGTATCTGCTTTTACAGAAGTTACTTCGGCTATTATTATTTTCTTCACTTTTTCCACGTCACGGGGTAAACGGGAGATGAAGACACTTTCCTTCATATATCCTCACAAAAAAAAAATCTGATAGGGTCATGTCTGGCAATCTTGGAGGACAACAAGGCAGGGATGACTCGGTGCCCTGTGCGCCCTATCCAGAGTTGAGGCAGAGTGTCACTGAGAAAATGACGTACGTTGCTCTGTCACTGTGGTGGACCTCCATCCTGTTGGAAAATGAAGTCGTCGGAGTCCTCCTGGACTTGTGGAAGAAGTCAGTTCAGCGGCATTTGAAGACATTTCTACACTGGATAGGGCGAAAGGAACCCAGAGACACTGCTCTTCATTCTTTGCCTCCAAGTTCGCCAGACATGACCTCATGCGACCTTTTATTGTAGGGATACGTGAAGGAAAGTGTCTTCATCTCCACTTTATCTCGTGACATAAAAGAAGTGGAGAACAGAGTAACAGCGGCCTTAGCTTCTGTAAAAGGAGATACACTGATCAGTCATAACAATATGACCTCCGACCTATTATCCGCGTAAACCCGCCCACGCCATAGCAGAGTCACCTGGCGAGTGCTATTCAGACGTACGTACAGAGCATGTAGTATCGGTGATAGTGCCGTCCGTGTGCAGAATGGGGAATGCGCACGATCTATCTGAGATTTACCGAGGGCAGATTGTGATGGCTCGGAGGCCTGGAACGAGCATTTCAGAAACTGTACGACGTGAGGGTGTTCGGGGAGCGCTGTGATGAATGTCTTCAACAAGTGGCAAAACAACGTCCAGAGGTCGTGTGGTTGGGCAGCCACCGCTCGTTACATATGTCTGACGTCGCAGGCTGAGCAGAATGATAAAACAGGATAGGTGGCGAACTGTCGTGGACCTAACACCGGACTTCAATGCTGGACAGACTACAAGTGTGTCTGAATGTACAGTGCACCAAACACTCTCAATGGTTGGCCTATGGAGCTGACGACCCATGCATGCCGACGTGAATACCACGACATCTACAACTACGACTGAAATGGACACGTGACCATCGGCACCGGACGTTGACGCAGCGACAGAGCTTTGCCCCGTCTGATGAATCCCCATACCTTCTTCATCATGCCGATGGGAGGGGCACGAATCCACAGTCTTCCAGTGGAACTACTCCTTGACACCTGTTCTGTGGATGGAGAAAAACTGGCGGCGGCTCCATTATGCTCTCGGGAACTTTCACGTGGACATCCATGGGTCCAGCGGAGCACGTTCAAGGCACAACGGCGGCCAAAGAGTATCGTACACTGGTGGCAGGCCACATACTTGATGACGATTATGTATACCGACGGCAGTGGCGTTTTTCATCAGGATAATGCGCCATATCACAAGGCCAGGAGTGTGATGCAGTGGTTTGAGGAACACCGTGGCGAGCTCCAATTGATTTGCTGAGCCCCGAACTCAGATCTGAATCCGATAATACACATCTGGGATGTGACTGAACGTGGCGTCAGAGCTCATCACCCCCTCCCCGGAGCTTAAGAAAATCTGGTGACTTGTATGTGCACATGTGATGTCAGCTTCCTACAAAGACCTCATTGTTTCCATGCCAAGATGATTCGCCGCTGTGATCTGTGCCGAAGGTGTATATACCGTCTACGAGGTAGATGATCATAATATTCTAGATGATCAGCGTACACGGCATAAAGTTTAAGTCGAGTATAGGTATCGTCTAAATGTTCTTGATGCTGCTGCTGCATCTGAAAACATAGAGCATCTGTAATAGTATAGCTGAAACTTCAAGATATTCTTAGTATTTTGCAGTCCATTACATGTTAGTAATATCGTTTTATCAGTAAATATGGAGTTCTGAAATGAGGTAATTCTTTTTAAAGTACCCTGTACTACACTCTTTGAACTTATGAAGGCAGCAATGATAAAATACAAGAAGCGAAATGTTGTCCATAACACATAAAGAAACCTGACTGCTGTTGCAGTAATCGAAGGACTTGAAAGGGAGGCAGTAACTAGAAGAAAGTGACACGGGGTTTTACCCTATCCCCGATGTTACTCTTTATACTGATAAAGCTGTGAAGGAAACTCAGAAAACATCGGGAAATGGATGTAAAGTTCAGCGAGAAGTGATGAAAATTTTTTGGTTTGCTGATTTTCAAGCCTGCCAGAGACAGCAAAGTGTTTCGAAGCGCAGTTGGAGAGAATGGATTGCGTCTTGAGAAGATGATGATCAGTAGACGTAAAACAAGGATAATGGAACGTAATCGAATTAAATAAGGCGAATCAGAGGAAACTGGATTAGCAAATGAGACCTTAAAAACAGCAGATGAGTTTTGCTGTTTGGGGACCAAAATAAATCATGATGACCAGAGTAAAGAGGATAAAATGCAGACCCGTAACAGCGATAATAGCGTTTCTGAATTGCTAACGTATAATTTGCTAACATATAATTTGCTAACGCAGAGTATAAATTTAAATATATTAGGAAGTCTTTGGTGAACATATTCGTCTGGAGATTACGTTTGTACAGAAAGAATACTTGAGAATAAACATTTCAGCCAAGAATATACACTATTCCAACATGTTGCTACAAAGGATGTTTATGATTAGGTTGGTAGATGGAATAACTAATGAGGAGGTACTGAAAGGAAATGGAGAAAAAAAAGTGTAACTTATGGTTCAACCTGCCTAAAGAATTGGTCGGTTGGTATGACGCACCCTGAAGCTTCAATGAATTTCCATTTTGTAATGAAGTAGTGTTCGTGGGGTCGGGGGGGGGGGGGGGGGGAGCATCGAATACAGTAATCAAGTTCACATGGGTGCAGACAGTAGAAATTATGCAGAGATGAAGTGGTCTGGGGAACGTGGAGGCCTGCAGCAAACCAGTTTTTGGACTGAAGACCATACCAATAATCTACCCTCCCGTGGTAAGGCCGACCTATATGATTAAGTGGAAGCTCGTATCAAGTGTAGTTCTTTGTGGAGACAAAAGATCGTGAGCCACCGAAATCTTACTACCGCAGCATTGCCACCAGCTTGTGTAGGTATTCTTTGTCTCACTGTGACGCAGTTTATTATTCCGCTAAGATACGTGTGTTTAATGGAATGGATTTTGTAAGTTTCTATTTCAAGGAAGGAGAAACGGATAAGAAATCTACAACACTGTCAAGATTACATGAAAAAGCAACAGTAAGGAAGTAACAAAACCCAGTATCGTCCTGAATATCGGAAATGCTTGCAACTGTTTACGTCACCTTAAAAGCAAAATTTGTTACGTTTATCTCGTCGTTAATGGTATTTTTGACTTCATTACACACAGCTTCTTTTACAGATCGCTATTCTGTTAAAACCGGCCATACACGTAAGGTGCTGGGTTTTGTTAGTCAAACACCAGCAAACCACCGATTCTTTGAAGAACCGAACTCGCGTGTTGAAATCAGCTTCAAGCTTTTCATTACTCAACAAACGCGTTAATAATTTAAATATTTTATGTTCAGTAGACAGGGGAGAAAAGTCTAGAAAAGGTTTGAAATTACGTTTAAAGTTTATTGGAAACCACAAAGTGATCTCATTACCAAACACTGGATGAGTATAGTCAGCGAATTTGCGCTCCGATTTAATCAAAAGTTAATTTTTTACGCACCTCAGCATTTTGACGTCGTATCTCCTGAGCAATGTGTCTTAGAATAATACAATCTTTCACGTACATTCAGTTATATATAGTATTATTCTACGACAAATTGCTCAGGAGATACGACGTCAAAATCAGCAAACCACAAAATGTTTATCTCTTCTCGCCGAACTTTACACCCCTTTCGAAAGCTGTCTGGGTTTTCTTCACAGCTTTCTCAGTATACTAACATCGGGGACATGCTAAAACCCCTGTCACTTTCTTCTAGTTACTGCCTCCCTTTCAAGCCCTTCGATTCCTATAACAGCAGTCAGGTTTTTGTATGTGTTAAGGATAGCCTTCGCTTCTTGTATTTTATCATTGCTGCCTTCCAAAGTTCAAAGAGTATAGTACAGGGTACTTGAAAAAGAATTACCTCATTTCAGATCAGTAAATATGGAGTATATGTACTGATAAAAACATATTACTAAAATGAGATGGATTACAAAATAGAATACCTTGAAGTTTTAGCTACACTATTACAGATACTCTATATGTCCAGTAGCAACAGCAGTATGAAGAACATCTACGAGATAGCTAAATTCGTTTTAAACTTTACACATGGTACACTCATCAGCCAGAGCATTACGACCACCTACCTCATAGCCAGTATCTTCACCTTCGGCACAGATCACAGTGGCGAAGGATCTTGGTGTGGAAACAACGAGGCCTTGGTAGGGAGCCGGCATCACATCTGCTGATACAAGTCACCAGATTTCCTTAAGATCCGGGGAGAGGGTGACGAGCTCTGACGCCACGTACAGTCATATCCCAGTTGTGTACTATCGGATTCAGATCAGAGTTGTGGGGCCAAAAAATCAATTGGAGCTCGCCACAGTATTCCTCGAACCACTCCGTCACACTCCTGGCCTTGTGGTATGGCGCATTATCCTGATGAAAAATGCCACTGCCGTCGGTATACATAATCGTCATGAAGAGAATGGCCTGCCACCAGTGTACGATACTCTATGGCCGCCATTGTGCCTTGAACATGCTCCGCTGGACCCATGGGTGTCCACGTGAATGTTCCCCAGAGCATAATGGAGCCGCCGCCAGTTTTTCTCCATCCGCAGAACAGGTGTCGAGGAGTAGCTCGACTGGAAGACTGTGGAACGCGCCCCCTCCCATAGGCAAGATGAAGAAGGTATGGTGATTCATCAGACCGGGCAAAGCTCTGTCGCTGCGTCAACGTCCGGGGTCGGTGGTCACGTGCCCACTTCAGTCTTCGTTGTCGATGTCGTGGTATTCACATCGGCACATGCATGTCGCTTCTCAAAAAAATGGCTCTAAGCACTATAGAACTTAACAGCTGAGGTCATCAGTCCCTTGGACGTGGAACTACTTAAACCTAACTATCGTAAGGACATCACACACATCCATTCCCGAGGCAGGATTCGAACCTGCGACCGTAGCAGTCGCGCTGTTCAAGACTGAGGCGCCTAGAACGGCCCGACCACAGCGGCCGGCTTTCGCTTCTCAGTATTACTCATAAATACTTATAAGATGCGATGGGCTCCAGATGATGATAACCATATTACATAACGTATGGAGCAACGTACACGAACCATTTGCCTGAAGCCGAAGCTAGGAAGGCTCGACGTTGGTACCAATCATTGGTAGCTATCATGGTTGCGAAGTGGAAATAAGCGGTTAACTTGAGCGGCAAAGTAATCATGTTCCAAAATTTCGCAGTCACAATCGTAGTGTGGAGCACGGTAGGGAGCGATTTTTTCAATACTGCAAGGCTCTTATCGACTTCGCCGTTCACGGTAAGAGAAAACAACCGCAGCGAGACTCAATAAGCTGTTTGAGGGCGGCGACTGTAACGGCGGCAGAGAAATCGGCGACTGGTAGCGCCACAAGCGCGACAGCAGAGTTTCACAACAGGCCATTCCATTAGCCGATGATGGATAATCGACGCGACGGGAACTGAAAATGTTACACGTAGCACTGTAATTGTTTACCGCTCGCCGGCGGCCGGTACGACCCAGTTCTCGCTACACAAACACGACCGTCGGCATACAGTACGCTGGCTGATTAGGGCGCGCGCGCCTGCTAAGGCCCGGGGGGCAGACAGGAGGACCGCTTGCGTCACAGCCGCGGTGGCGTCAGAAGGCCGTCTTAATGCGAGCGGCATTAGCGCAGCCGCGCGCGCCTTGCAGGATGTTTATCCGAGTTTAGCGCGCCGGCTCTGGGGCCGCAGTGTTCTCCAGCGCGCGCTTCGCGACCAGCTGCGAAGCCGCTTACGTCGCGTCACCAGCGGCCTGGCAACTGCGTTATTCGGCCATTGCGAAAGCAGCGGGCCGTCACACACGCCTGTTTACGTATTGTGTTGTCGCTGCAGAGCACTAATGGAGTGCAGTGACGGTTGCGAATGTAGCAGGGCGACAAGCGAAGAGAATGGGGTGAAATTTTTTTGCGACAAGTCGCAGTAAATGCGCAATAAAGCCGAAACGATGCGTCATTTCGTCTGCTTCCTTCTTCTTTGTACTCCAACGCACATTATTCGGTAGCGTAATTGTATGTGTACGGCGTTCAAAAGCGAGGTCATCAACGCCCTTACTAAACTCGCTACCACTTACACACAGAAGCAAATAATACACAAAGTCATTTTGAAAGATACATTGTTAAAATATACGTACTGTAACTGCAAAATAGTAATAGCAATAATGAAACACAGATCTACCAGTGGGCGGCAACATAGGGGGAGGGGGGGGGGGGGAATTAAAGGAACCAGTAATCCTCAAAACACACAAAAATCTTCTGGCAATATCGGTCCACGGCTTCTAGAAATTTTTAAAGGATTTCATCCTGCTTTCGGCTGTCAGGATTTTATTTTACGACCGCAGTTTTGGCATTATGCCATTTTGTAGCATAATATTTTGACATGTTTTTAAAATGACGGAGATGTGTCTATTCGACCACACACCATTAGTTGACAAATGTCTGTGTACAGTCGATATATGTGGTAGTTCAGAAACCCACGTCACTGAAGAAACAATACCTTGAAACAGATGATTATGACCAGCAGATTAAAAAAAAAGAGTCGTAAATTAGATATTATAAGGCAAAGTGTTTAGCGTTTACTTGAAACAACAAATATTAACACACAAATAGATGATGCTGCATTTTCGTTCGCTGTTCCATAATTTGTCATGAAAATCTGACGTTTTATTAATGTGATGAAGACACAGAGAAAAGGAATTGTATGTACGCCTGACAAGGCCACAAATTAGACATTCTGCACCACTTTCGGTGTATTAAAGCACTCCGTCTTCAGGCCACAAGTGGCCCATCAGGATCGTCCGACCGCCGTGTCATCCTCTGTAGAGGATGCGGATAAGAGGGGCGTGTGGTCAGCACACCGCTCTCGCGATCGTCATGATGGTTTTCTTTGACCGGAGCCGCTACTATTAGGTCTAGTAGCTCCTCAATTGGCATCACGAGGCTGAGTGCACCCCGAACAATGGCAACAGCGCATGGTGGCCCGGATGGTCACCCATACAAGTGCCGGCCACGCCCGACAGCGCTTAACTTCGGTGATCTAACGGTAACCGGTGTATCAACTGCGGCAAGGCCATTGCCTCTCGATGCACCAGGAGTGTAGTAATTCAGTATCTAAAGACACAGTGATCACATTATGCAGATTTCTGCCAAGAGCTGTGCCATTCCACTGTGTTTTGATCACTTCACTGAACATATCTGTATGCCGATGACGAATGTAGGAAAAAAACAGGACTAGAGAGCAACTTCTTTTTTGTAAATGTGACTCTGTGAATATCGCATTTCCTAAAAATACTGTTTCAAGGAAGTGTTTAGCTCGCTGCAGAATAATACCTCATTTATGACTCTTGTGTTTTGCCTCGAGTGCGACAGTCTGTGGGGCAGAAACATGGACACTGACACGAGAGGATGAGAGAGGACTGGAAGCGTTTGAGATATGGATATGGCGGAGAATGGAGAGGATAAGCTGCGTGGAAGGTGTCAGTAACGAAAGAGATGTCTTCAGCCATGTGTGCGATCTGTCGGTATGATACTCCCGCGTCCAGTTTCCAAGTGTTGATGAGAGGAAAAGGTTGTAAGAGAAAGAAAGAAGAACTGGCTGAGACATTCGTCGAGACGAGACTGCCTGCTAACAGAGGATGTGGGAGGTCTAGTTTATGGAAGGAGATTGACAGGAAAGAGGACCTGTAACACGATAGAGAACATAAAGGGAAGCGGAAATTACGCAGACCTGAAGACGATGGCAGAAGACGGGAGGGGGTGGAGAGTTGCAACGTGAAAACCTGCCTTTGGGCAGAACCCTGACGATGATGATATGACTCTTGTGAATGTGCAGATGGTAATGCTTTTTTGTTAGATGGTGGTGCTTCTTCAGCTACTAGTGCTTCTCTTGTCTTCAGATTCGTTTTCCGGTTTTAGCTGTTTTCGCTGCGATACTTAGCTTACAATCTACTTTGTAATCAGGAAGTGCCTCTCATCAAGGTCACAGCACATTCATTTCCCCATACTACGAACTTCGACGTCATTAACACTCGTTTGTGCTCTAGTTCTCAATTCGGACATAGCTCGAACGAATCTTGATATGCAAGGACATTTCATCGGAAGTATTTAACCGACAAGAGGAGCAGAGAGTGGTGGCGTACGGTTTCTGCCCTTCAGATTTGCCACCTTTGTACTTACCTAGTTCCAAAACCTGTCCTTGAGTCTCACGAAGTGAAGGCCTGTGACACTATTGATTATCTGTCCATCGAATGAGAGCGTTTTTATTGTCCTCTCTGTCGTTACAATTTAGGGACAGATTATGTGCCGGCGCAGAACTTCGTCCTGCCCATTCCTTTTTATCATCACCAATGCAGGGTGGTCCATTGATCGTGACCGGGCCAAATATCTCACGAAATAAGCGTCAAACGAAAAAGACTACAAATAACGAAACTCGTCTAGTGTGAAGGGAGAAACCAGATAGCGCTATGGTTGGTCCATGTGTAATAAAAAATGGGGGTTCCCATAGCGGGCCAGCGATAGCGCCATCTGGTTTCCCCTTCAAGCTAGACGAGTTTCGTTCTTGGTAGTTGTTTCGTTTGATGCTTATTTCGTGAGATTTTTGGCCCGGGCACTATCAATGGACCACCCTGTACAAACAGGACACGAAAAGCCTACAAGAAATCGTTGAGTCGTCTACAAACAGGAAATACACCCGCCTCTTTCACTTCGCGACAAATCGCACACGTAGCTGAAGTGTAATGCCCGTAGAAAAAGTGCTGACGAGATGGACAAAAGTGTGGCAAGAAAAGCAGGTACGAGTCCTTGCAGAACGACTGTACAACGAGATTATCGAAATATCGTTCGACTACAACAAATAGACGAATGACAACTACACAACCTGGGGCAGAGCTTACAGGTAAAATATCACAATCAACTGTCAGGAACGAATTACTGAAAGCTGGGTTGGCGTGGCATGCGTCTTTAACCGCTGACGTCATACCATTGAAACGAAAACTTGCTAGGCGTCAATTCTCAGTCAAGTGGAATATTGCGTGACATTCTGTGGCGCTCAGCGAGGAGTCTCGTTTCTGTTTGTGGCGGTAATATGGACGCCGTCCGGCTCATACATGAGCCGGTGGTAGGGAGTCATTATACACGGTGTCCCACTGGAAACAGTACATTTTGAAATGGCCTCAGCCGCTAACAAAGAAATACTCACCACACACGTGCTCGCGACATCTTTCGCATCTGATCGGACCCACAGAGTACGTCATTCAGTTCAGTACATAACGTTGGACAGAACAGGTATCTGTTGCGAGAGTGAAGGAGTTCTGTCGCGTCCAGAGTATTGTAACTATCCAACGTGCAAGGCGTCATGGAAGATCTCGCCATTTTCGTATTCCGTACAGGACAATATCAACGCGGATAAGTGACATGAGGTGGTTCCTGTAATGTGTGTGAAGCATAAGGGAAGTCAAATGACGTAAAGTTTCATCCTTATAAGCTTGAAGAGTTTCATCAGTTACGGCCGAGAGATAAAGTGAGTAGGCGTGTTTTCCACACAACGTTACTGCACGGAATTGACCAGGATAGCAAATGGCGGACCGAAACTCGAAATTGGGGCCTTTTTCTTTCCGGGAAAGGTTTTCTTCCGACTGAGCTAACTGTGCGGCACTGAGAGCCCGTTCTCACGGGTTTACTTCCGTCAGTCCCTCATCTCCTATCTTCTGAACTTCATGGAAGTTCCCCGGCGAATCTTGCAGGACTAACACGCCTGGAAAAAGGACATTGCGGGTACATGGCTCAGCCGCATGCAGCATTTTTTTCCAGCTGCGTTATGAGTACTAGGCCTGCCATCGTTATTAAATTATGCAGGACGTAGTGCTCGACGCAGACCACTTGGCCGGCAGCCACGGCCCCTGCCGCGCAGTAGAATTGCACTGTGCAGTTCAGGCCGTGGGCACTGCTGCCCTACAGCACTTCGTGTAGGCGAGGCCGCGTGGAGCTCTTCTGTCTGCTCTCTGGTATTAGCTTTTATTCCCTTATAGCAATTATACTTCTTTTTTTAAAGAAAAATACAAGAATTCGAAAGTAGGAAATAATAGATTGGTGGCGTATTTTAAGAAGAGAACAAAAGGAAGCCAGGAAAGAGTAGGTAAAGATGTCCTTTTGCAAACACAACGTGGCGAAGGGGATTTTATATTGAACTTCAAGTCCAGCTTCCCCGTGTGGTGCTAGCCGTGTTTGTACTATGCGCATGAATATTACTCCTGGGGAAACTCGGTTTCTTCAGACCGTGTGGATCTAATGGCCTGGGGAATGTTCCCAGGGTGAAATTTTCGCTCTGTAGTGGAGTGTGCATCTCTCAGGACTGATACACCTTGCCACCGCCCGCGAACATGGCTTGCAGCCGGACACACCCACGCTAGAAGTTCACAAGGATACCAGCAAGAGTTTTATGGAGACTGCATCATAGCATCCTCGGCTTTTGTATTCAAACGACGCGAATCTCTTCCTTTCTCAGACACCGATACACATTGCTGGAAGCCAAAGTCGCCCGAACGACGAAAAAAAACGGCGCAAGACATCAGAATCGGCCATTGAGCCACCTCCGCCGGGCGAAGAGGTGTAGCATAAATCTGACGGCGTACAAGATAACTGTTTTCTCTCTGCGACGGAGAAGCGTCATCCACAGGGCGGTGAGCCGTCAAACTGAGATCGTGAGGAATCCCCGAGCCCAGAAGCCATGAAACACAGCACTCCCGTCGTCACCGAGGCAACTGAGTCAACTCGGCCACCGCTGCCACTTCTCAACAATGTTCATGGGGGGATGACGGGAATTGACCACCTCCACCCGATGCGGAAATGAGATAGAACAGCCCTAAAGTGGGGAATGTTTCTACGACTACTCCTGCGACTACTATGGACTTCCACAATCCACCACTGCAAACTTGAACTGAGGACAGGAACTTGGTTCGGCTGTTATGGATACGAGACCTACGCCGCCCCGGCGGTTATAGAACACACTGCCTTAGCCATCCTCCTCCGAGAAGGGATTGCTGTTTCCGATGTCACTTATCTCCCAACGGCACGGGGGGTGGCCACAACATAATCTCTATGCCCCATAGGAAACGGATAAACGGAGGGATCGCTCCCAGTTCTGCGCAGAAGATATCACACCTTTATTCCTCGACAGATAAGATCACCTGATCGTAGGTGGAAATTTGAGTTCTCGACCGTACAGACCAATACCGCCATTTCACCACATGTCTGGAACTTCGCTTCCTCGTCAGCCGTCTTGGTCTCCACGACGCTTGGAGAGTGGTACGAGGAGACCGCTGGGGGCATACAAACACCACGAGCCACCCCGCCAACCGACGTGATGGAACTTGTGTCTCTGACGCTCTAAAACCCGTTCTTCTCGACTCGGAACATTGGCCGTCTGCCTTTTCGAATCATGACATCTACATTTGCACCATCAAACTACGTAGACAATTTATATGGCGCAGTGCAGGACCTTGGAAACTCAACGTCACGTTACTGCGGGACTCTGAATGCCAACAGGTCACCAACCTGTGGTACGCTTGTGTTCAATGCATCTAACGTTACGAGACCAAATTCTAATGGTGCTTAACGTACGCCAAACCGGCCATCTCACGCACCTTGACACACTATGGCGGAGCCAAAGCCAGGTGGAATCACCTCACAACAAATTTTTTCGACAGCGCTCTACGCGACCTCGTGGATCATCCCCCGTTCCCGAACCGTCAAAAAGAAGCTCAGCGCATCAAGGTGAAGATTTTAACCTTGACCAGGTGCCGTCTGGAAGGAGCAATTATACGAGCACGCGGCCAAGATAGGATTAACGGTGAAAACCCGCTATGCGTCACATTGTTCAAAATGTTCGCCTACCCCGGCAAGCCTTAATGACAACTTTTGACGAACATGATGGGTGATGGCTGACTTCACAAGCTTTCTTTAACGATGCCTTCACAACGCATTATAGACTTCTCTATAAAAAGTACCTGCCGGTACAGATGTCATTGCTGAAGTTGCCCAGGAGATCCATTGTACACTAAACGCCGCGGCAGCAACCCTCCTGATTGCTGAAGTGACCACCGATGACGTCCTTTGCGCTGTGGCCAAAGAATCATGGAATCGGTCTCCCGCCCGGATGATTTACCGCTAGAATCTTACAGAACATTCCAAGATTTGATGTTGCCACGATAAAGAGACATGTACTGGGAATTTTGTCCGGGGGGGGGGGGGGGGGGGAAGGGGGGGCACTCCCGCCATCAATGTTGATGGAAGGCTTAATCATACCAGTCGCCGGCCGGGGTGGTAGAGCGGTTCTAGGCGCTACAGTCTGGAACCGCGCGACCGCTACGGTCGCAGGTTCGAATCCTCCCTCGAGCATGGATGTGTGTGATGTCCTTACGTTAGTTAGGTTTAAGTAGTTCTAAGTTTTGGCGGGCTGATGACCTCAGAAGTTGAGTCCCATAGTTCTCAGAGCCATTTGAACCATTTCATACCAGTCCCGAAACCTTCAGGAGGAACACGACTCGACAGTTATTGGACGATCACGTTACTCAAGTTCGACTTCAAGATTTTCATACACCTTCTAGTTGTGCGACCCAAATACGTATTAAGAGTAATTGTTTCCATCTAAAAAAACATCCTAAGCCGACAGTCATATTATACATAATGCCCTCAGTCAATATCGAGAGGTGACCGCTGTGGCAACACACTCGCGACTGCCGGGCGCTTTCTCCATCGACTTCAATCAACCGTTTGACAGTGTCAATAATGGATTCTTCGTCGCAGTGATGGACCGGATGGAGATACCCCGACGTTCACGCAGGTGATTATGCAGATCCTTCCTGGGGCAGACTTACAGAACCTGTATATAGATTGTACGCTCAGTACGGCAAGGTTGCCCAGTTGCCCATTGTCGACGGTGCTGTATGCCATTACAATGGAAGCACTCATATCCGGATTACGGCGACGCTTGACAGGTGTTCCACTCCGGGATCATGTGTTCCAGAGCCGAGCCTACGAGGACGACTTGGCCCTCGTCGTACGTTCAGAAGCCGACGAACAAGCTGCGATGCAATGGATTACCCGTTACAGTACAAGGGCAGGGAGCGCTATAAGCGGCGCAAAATCATGCTCCATGAATATTGGCAGTGGCCTTCTCACAGACAGCGTAAACCCCTTTCAACTGATGGACACCCTTGGCTCTCTCGCATTGGTGTACGCGCGAGACTTTATCCGCATCTCGGATATCAGTTTTCGGGGGTTACTGCAACGCAACCGAGTAAACATCAAGAATCCCCTACTAGACCTGATGCATATGTGCCGCCAGAGTCGCTTTCGTCAAGACACATCTGGCAGCTGGATACCCACATCGCACACATTCTGCCCATCGCTGCAACAATGGCAGCCAGCCTACAGGCGGCTTTCTGGTATTTTATCTCTTCCGGACACATCTTCAAAGCCCAGTACGATGCCCTCACTTTACGGAAGCTGGATGGTGCCGTCAATCTGGTCAATGCGAGGTCATGAAACTTCAAGGTGACGTGCTTCGACGTACTTTCGGGATGGGTACTTTCGGAGAAGGCGGTAGATGTCGCGGGTGTTGGTCTTTGTGGTCCTGGGGAGCTCGGTGCAAAAAGGGCCCTTGTGCGACATCTGAAGTGGGATGTGTGCCAAAGACGTCGATTGACGTCACTAAACATGTGCGAGCTCGTTGATCAACATTACGGTAAAACGTTTAGCATTTCCATAACCACAGCATAGTATTTGTGTAGAGTTACTGACTTGTTCAATTTGTGAAGTTCTTTCTCTTGAACAAACCATATGATTTTTCTGAAACCGTAATTATTTATTTGTCTCCACATATACGTCATGTCTAACGATTTTCATTCCATTTGGATAATTCCTTAGTTGTTACACTTCTATTACCATTTTTTGTCTTAGAGCGTAAATAATTTATTGCTACGTGGGTTATTGTCTTTTGAGAACATAGTTTTTATATGCATTAATTGTGTAGTTCAGGGCTTTGAGAGAATGTTTGGCTGTATTTGTCCATAACATGCCTTTTACTGTGTATCGTCTTAAGCAATTTCAACATTCTGTAGATGTGGGACCAGCAACCTTTTATTTCATTACAAGTTTTCTTGCAAATCTGTCACAGTTTCAGTACATATATTTTGACAACTAGTTTCGAACCGACTAATTCATTACCAAGTCTGCCCTGCTGAGGGCAGCCACAGTAGGTCAGGCTTGAGTATGAAGCAGTCGGTTAGAAAGTAGTCGCTAAAACATACGAGGCTTATTCAGAAGGTACGGTCCAGTTAGGGGCGAAATGGAAACCACTGTGAAAATCCGATGGAACTTTTCACAGATGTATTGCGCAGTGTCTTTAGTGTGCCTGTCGATCGCTTCATGTTGCTTTATCCAGTTCAGAGCGCAAAGTGTTCACTTAGAAATGCCTAAAACAACAGTGTATGGACTTGGTAAGAGAGTTCGCCTGACGCTATGCAGCCCACATAACATAAGTGTCGTGCATTTTTTTGCTTCAAGACAATTTTCAACGCTTTCTGCAGGGTATATGAAGACGCTTCTGCAGCGTTTTCGATTGGAAGTGTTTCATCACCCACAATACAGCCCTTATTAGCTCCCTCCGTTGTTCTTCTCTGCTCACGTGAACCACTGGCTACAAAGGCAACATTTCGACACAATCAACGAATGACAGACCAGCGTAGAGAATTGGCGGAAAGCACAGGCGGCTGCTTTCTGTGACGAGGGTACTGGAAAGTTTGCACAGCGACACGACAAACTGCTCTCGTATGTACTGCACCTGTGACAGACTTTGAGTAAACTCTTCACGATATTCGTCTTCGTACTGCACCTTATTCTTCTATGTAACGCAGTCTGCTGCTCTGTGGGTGGTAGTAAGATGTTTTCAAATGTGCAGTTTCGAATGGCGGTCTCCACTACACAATGGACGGCATGAGGTATAGCAGAGCGCACAAGAGGTTGGAAGCCTGTGGCGCAGTGCTAATGAGAGGTGCCAGAGCCTGCCGCCACGGCGGCCTGCAGGACTAGGCGGTGTCGTCTGCGGCCGCGTGACCCAGTCTGCTGCGGTGCAGGGTCATTAGCCCTGCCGCTGACGCCGGCAAAGCCGCCCCCGCAGCAGACGCTGACGCAGAGGCGGAGCGGAGAGCGTCGCGTGAATTCATTACTGGGGTGCCTGGTGGGGGCAGGGGGCGGCAGCCGCCCCGCTATCGCAAGCACGGCGAGGGGCGCGGCCCCGACTTTCAATTTCCTGCACAATTAGGCTGCCAGATTACAGGACGACGCACCGCGCCTAGCCGTTCCGTCTGCCCCCGCGTTGCGCCGGTGAACCCGCGACCTCTGGCGCCGTAGGCTGGCGCTCGTGTCGTCACCGCGTCCTTCAATTGCAGCCACAGCAGCAAACGTTGCCGACCCACGCACACGATGACGTGAGCGTACGTAACTGGGAAGTGCTACGTAACGAAGCACCAGTGTACTCATAGAAACTTATGAAGGTGTTCCTCGTATGACAGGTACTGTATGATTAAACTTTCATTCCATTCGGAACTAACGTTCATCGTCAACATCGTGACAATACTGGTTTGTCACAAGGCGCGAAGCGACAATATGCAGGGTGAATCAAATGAAACTAGCACCACAAATATAGAGGAAGATGAAAGTGCTATTGATGTGCAGCTTTCACAGAATGATTGGTAATCGGGGGGCTCGTCTTGTTAGCCAGTAAACAAATTGTAATAATACTCAAAAAGTGCAAACATACACTGGGTGTGATATGGTTGACGGATCGTTTTCCAAACGTCGACGAAATTCTACGCCCCGTATTGTTGCCTTTCACGCCAAGCTGTCCTCGACTTACATTTCAGCAAGATAATGGCCGCCCGGCACGGGTTTAGTTTCTAGTCCTTGTCGCGGTAATTGCCAAACCCTACCTTGGCTGGGAAGGTCGCCGTATTTCTCCCCAGTTGAAAATGATTGGAACATTATGGGCACGGACATCCCATCAGCTCGGTATTTTGACGACCTAACACACCAGTTGCACATAATCTCGCGAGATAACTCAGGAGAACATCCAACAAAAATATCAATTAGTTCCAAGCCGAAGAACTGCTTGCATAAGACCCAAACGCTTGGTGGACTAATGTGTTACTGACTTTCTCAAATTGTGAAACTCTTTCCTCTTGTATAAATCATCGAATTTCTCTGAAATTGTTATCATTTGTTTGTCTGTACATGTACAAAGATCGTTCAATGAGTAATACCCCACACTTTCCCATCAGAACATATTTATTGTTAAGAGTCAAAATTAGGTGACAATATAAATCAACATGTCCTGTCCATGTCGTATTTCGCGACGTAGTCTCCATCACGTTCTATGGTCGTACGCCAATGTTGTGGAAGAACATGTATTCCCTGCTATTGTTCTGTAGGCGTTGCAATGTTTTCACTGCATGACTGACACTCTAGTCATCTTCAAAATGTGTTCCCCGTAGAGAATCTTTAAGTGGACCAAAGAGATGGAAGTGCGAGGCTGCCAGGTCTGGACTGTAGGGTGGATGAGGCGATGATGTCCAACCGAATTGTGTCCCAGATTCTCAGACTTGTATGTGGGCGTGCATTATCGAGTTGGAGCAAAATTTCTGCAGGATTCTTGTCCGATCGAACACATCGGCAACGGTTCTTGTGTTTATTCAGGGTCTTCACGTATGCCTCTGAATTGGTGATTGACCCTCTTGGCATCACATCCACGAGAATGACGCCATCACAATCCCAGAAGATAACCTTAACTTCTCCATCAGAGGGATTGCCTTGAATCTCTTCATTTGTTGTGAATGAGGATGATGTCACTCCATGGACTGCCTTTCTGTTTCCAGCGCAAAGTGGGGCACCCAGCTTTCGTCCCACGTAACGATCCGTCGGTCTCAAAACGCTCTACAATTCAGATTAAATGGCTTTTCTTTGAATCTTGTGGTCCGCTGTTAGCATTCATGGAACGCATAGTGAGCACCTGTTTGGATGTCCGAGAGTCTCCATCACTAGAGACGTACTGCCTACGCTGACCGACAACTGCAGAGCCAATTGTCGAGTTGTTGTGCGCCGGTCGGCACGAATAATGGCCTCAGCACGATTCAGCATGTCTGGAGCAGCGGCAGCGGCTGTGACAGGACGCCCCGAGCGTGGCTGATCATGGAGCTCTGTTTTTGTACTTTCCGAGACTTTTGTACTATCTTTACCCATCGCCCAATTGTACTCCTATCAACTGCAACATCACCGTACGCTGCACACAAACGTTTATGGATGTTCACCAGTGTTTCTTTTTCTTCACACAAGAATTCAATGACATCACGCTGCTTGTAACATGAGCCGTATACAGGGTGTTACAAAAAGGTACGGCGAAACTTTCAGGAAACATTCCTCACACACAAAGAAAGAAAATATGTTATGTGGACATGTGTCCGGAAACGCTTACTTTCCATGTTAGAGCTCATTTTATTGCTTCTCTTCAAATCACATTAACCATTGAATGGAAACACACAGCAACAGAACGTACCAGCGTGACTTCAAACACTTTGTTACAGGAAATGTTTAAAATGTTCTCCGTTAGCGAGGATCCATGCATTCACCCTCCGTCGCGTGGAATCCCTGATGTGCTGATGCTGCCCTGGAGAATGGCGTATTGTATCACAGCCGTTCACAATACGAGCACGAAGAGTCTCTACATTTGGTACCGAGGTTGCGTAGACAAGAGCTTTCAAATTCCCCCATAAATGAAAGTCAAGAGGGTTGAGGTCAGGAGAACGTGGAGGCCATGGAATTTGTCCCCCTCTACCAATCCATCAGTCACCGAATCTGTTGTTGAGAAGCGTACGAACACTTCGACTGAAATGTGCAGGAGCTCCATCGTGTATGAACCACATGATGTGTCGTACTTGTAACGGCACATGTTCTAGCATCATAGGTAGAGAATCCCGTATGAAATAATGATAAAGTGCTCCATTGAGCGTAGGTGGAAGAACATGGGGCTCAATCAAGACATCACAAACAATGCCTGCAAAAACTTTCACAGAAAATCTGTGTTGATGACGTGATTGCACAATTGCGTGCGGGTTCTCGTCAGCCCACATATGACGAAACTAAAATGAGCTCTAACATGGAAATTAAGCGTTTCCGCACACATGTCCACATAACATCTTTTATTTATTTGTGTGTGAGGAATGTTTCCTGAAAGTTTGGCCGTACCTTTTTGTAACACCCGGTATACACGCCATTTTGACGCTGTCCTACAGCTCTGCCATCTGCCAGAACAGTTCGAAATTTCACCGGCGCACAGAACAGACATCAAATGTGAATCACCAACAAGGACGTTTGTCTGTGTAAGTTAACGGCATTTAAAAAAAAAATGTGGGCAATTGAACGGCCCTCGTACATAACATGTACCGTATTCCGTGCCATTCGGATGATTCCTTCGTGGTGTGTCTTTAGTTTGCTTTAGAGTGTATTTAGTGCAATTTTAATTGCGGTAATCGGTTTCAGCCTACACGACCATCTCGCCAGAGGCTGCAGATGATGTTCGGAGCCAGTTCACGGATCTGCTGCAAGTACAAACTGGTACCTGTCACGGATACCAGGTTCCTAGTGACAGATATCAGTCGGTACTCAACAGCTACTCCGTGAACTGGCTCCTAAAGTCAACTACAGCCCCTGGCAAGATTGTTGTGTAGACCGAAGCCGGTTAACAGAATGGAAAATAAATTGGGATCTACGCTGCTTCCTTTGGTCAAAATATGAAGCACGTCCGTTGTGCTTTCTCAATCACATCAAAAATTACCAAATGAAAAAGAATTATAGGGTTCATAATTTGCCATCGAAACATCTTCATCGAATACGCTTTCGAGATAATAGTTATTGTGATTGTGGTCGAGTGTTAGTATGAGATTGAGTAACATTTTCCTGGATTGTAAACTATTTTTAAACCAGCAAACTTATTTCATGTAACAGTTAACTGTATCTGTCCTACCATTACCAACTAATATAGCAGTTCTAGTTCATCGAAATAACCCATTGACGTTAAAAATAGTTATGAACTGAGTTGTAACCTCATCTTGTAAAATCCTACGAATTTCCTAAAACACTGGTAGATGGTATCCCGTTCCACTTCTCTGTCTTTCAAAGACTTTAGTAGGTAAGTATCACAAGTGGAGTTTCTGTGAATTATTGCCCCAACCTGGGAAGATTGCAAAAACATTTCCACTGTTTTCCTGTGTGCCTGGTAAGTTCGTCCCGCCTCGTGACCGGAGATTCAGTGGCGTCGCTCGAAATGTCACTCACGGCCGCGGCCAGAATTCACTAATCCGGTTTATTTTCTTTAAAATATTTACTGTGGCAGATTCAACTGCAATTAGTCATACACGATAATCAGTTTAGATTCTTAACGATCACTTGCAGAGCTGATTAATCCCAAGTTGGGAAAAGCGGTTTGAAAAGAACTCAGTCATAATTCGCACAATAACAGGAACAGAACTGCAGTACACTGGGGCCACCATCCAGTGTTATTCAGCATCATCGATTTTTACATCTAGATACAAATTACGGGGCCTATTCCTCCTAAATTTACTCGGAAACGTTTGTTGTCGCGACTAGTTATTTGCACTGACACGCTATTAAATAAGTCTAAATAAGTGTCACCAACTTCGCTTCGATCTGTGACACGGGGCTACAATTGCCTACCCATACACCACTAATAATTGTCCTCTAGCGTTGTAACCACTTGTAGAAATGGTACCAGGTACAATCGATAGCCGCGCGGGATTAGCCGAGCGGTCTCAGGCGCTGCAATCACGGACTGCGCGGCTGATCCCGGCGGAGGTTCGAGTCCTCCCTCTGGCATGTCTGTCTGTGTATTTGTCCTTAGGATGATTTAGGTTAAGTAGTGTGTAAGCTTAGGGACTGATGACCTTAGCAGTTAAGTCCCATAAGATTTCACACACATCTGAACATTTTACAATCGCTAGACTGGAAAAAATACACTGCAAGCGGTCGTTACGCTTCGTGCAACTGAATCCTAGTAACTCCCACCTATAACTTCCTCCGTAAGCGGAACAGGACAACAATTCATAGTCAAATAGCAAAAACGCACATAGACAAAAACAACACACTTCAGGTTTCCTCAGCACAAAACGGACTGTTCTCCACCTTCAGTTAAGCTGCGGGTTCTGCTCTGCGGCCACTTCTTACCAATCACATTACTCGCTAGTCAGCAACGCAAGAATCTAGAATCTTGAACATCCACCATCCACGATCATGGGATAATCAGAGGGTGACACTGTCAGGTATAATGGGTTGATTTATCTGTCCTGACCGCTCGATTTTATTCAACCCACAATGCCTTCGAATACGATGCGCAAGATTTTCATATTGTCCTGCGCGGTATGTACAAACTGTTAAACCTACATAAGAAATGAACGGGACAGTTTTGTGCTGGGATGCGTTTTCGCTACAGGCCGTAGTTTTCGAATTATTCAAGAAAAAGAGACGAAAGTGTTTTTTCCTGAATAGCTCGAAAACCATTGTTTCGAGCGAAAACCGTATCACGATATAAAATTCAACTCTATTAAATTTCTTATAAAAAGGTTCTGTTTATTTTTTATGAAGGACTAACAGTTTGAGCGTAGTGAGGAAGAGGATATGATATCTTGTGTGTGGTACTTAAAGGTGGTGAGGACTGCGTAAGACCTATTGGTAAGGGCAGCTGAATCACCCTGTATGTTACAAGCTTCCTCCATAACAAGGTTAGCAAATGTTTTATGTGAATCCAGTTTGCACAGAACTGTAAATTGTCCACGGGGATCACAAGAATATATTCCGTTGTTAGCCACTCCATACAAATACAATTCACGTATTTGCGGCATTTCACTGTTTTAAATCTATGCGTGAGAGCAGTCTGCCAGAAGTTTGTGTTGGGAACCGAAGTGTCTACTGTACCGAACATACAATTAGTGTTTTTGTTCAGATAAAGGGAACGGAAGAACTCTTCCAGTAGCGTACTGTGTATCAAAAGCTTAAGCTTCGGAACCTACTGTAAAGGTAAAGAATGTTTTCCTAAGACCCTCCAACAAACATGCACAACTGAGGCTAAGTTACAAGCTGGCGTGCAGGCGAGCACGTCACGGCGGCAGAGGTAACGGCACGGTTGCGCGGCAGTGTGGGAGTGTGCCGCGCGGCCCTGCCGCTACCGGGAGCAGCGTCCTGGCCGCTGGCGGCCTCCTGGCCTGCTTGGTATTCGCTGGCAGCAGCTGGCAGGCTACGCCTTTATGGCGACCAGACCTCCATATATCGCCGTCCGCCGCCAGCAGGCCGGTAAACACGCGCGGTTCGCCGCCGGGCGCCCTGAATAGCTGATTCCTGCTCGACACCCGTCTGTCTGCCGCCTACGCTCCACGTCGCCGTCGGCTCTGCAGCACAGACTGGTTGAGGCGGGAACTGATGTTACTGAGACAGGCGTCTGTTACAGACACCTTTTGTGAAATTATTACTTGCAATGACTGACTTGGCTTCATTTAGTTGTACAGACTGGTCTTCTGCTACTTGCTCGACATACAGGGTGATTTAGTTGCCCCTACCGATTCGTTTAATGCAACCCGCGCTACGTCAGTCTCAAGAATGATATACAGACAGGAGACAGTCGCGTAGTCAACAAGTTCCGCACTAAACCTCTGGGCGACTATCAAAAAACGGAAACACGCTGTAAAAAACGCAAGTGAGGTTTGGTTTGGTTTGTTTGGGGAAGGAGACCAGACAGCGAGGTCATTGGTCTCATTGGATTAGGGAAGGAAGGGGAAGGAAGTCGGCCGTGCCCTTTTAAAGGAACCATCCCGGCATTTGACTGGAGCGATTTAGAGAAATCACGGAAAACCTAAATCAGGATGGCCGGACGCGGGATTGCAAGTGAGGACTGGGCATGAGTTAAATGGTACTCTTGGGCCGGGATTACCTTTCTTCTGCCATACTTATCGAAGTATCTCCAATCTTTCTTTGTGTCATTAACGGTGTAGTCACAGGGGTATTGGGTGTCTCTGTAAGCTTATTCCATGTATAGTACTTAATCATTCATAAATGGTTCAGAGGTTATATGCTGGAAGGTTGCTAATTTCACACACAAAAAAAAATGGATCTAAGCACTATCGGAGTTAACATCTGAGGTTATCAGTCCCCTAGACTTAGAACTACTTAAACCTAACTAACCTAAGGACATCACACACATCCATGCCCGAGGCAGGATTCGAATCTGCAACCATAGCAGCAGCGCGGTACCAGACTGAAGCGACTAGAACCGCTCGGCCACACAAGCCAGGGCTAAATTTCACATTTTCCGTTTTGATATCTCATGTTAATTTCGTTGTTCACAATGGTGAAACACACTTTATAAGGAAACTTTTCTGGGCCATTTATAGTTAAAGTGCACATGTTGTCCTCGTTGCCTCTACACATGAATATGAGTATTTTCAGTGTGGATACCGTTAAAGTTCTGCCCAGTCCTAAGCAGCGGGTGTGGACCAGAGTGACAGAAGCCCCATTTTTGTGACGATCGCCAACTGACACTGTCACAGGAAACTTGTTCCAGATTCTAGAGACACCACTCTGATTCACAGCGATATCCGCTGCCACGTCCACTTGTCTCGTTTCCTGCTTCATTTGGTGACTGTACGGAGCCGGTGATCGTGCACTGTTGTTGTCCGAAGCACCCTCCATCAGGCTACACGATTTCCACTGACTGTACAGACTACCCGCTCTTAGTTGAAACATGAATTACATTTTAAACAAAGCAATGAATTGATACCAAAAAGTATTTCTAGATTATAACAGTCAGTATGAAAGTTTTGACAGTATGCCACATTTATTTTGAATACTGTATTTGAAGAAGAAATTTCTGAAAATGTACGATAGGAGCACAACATCGTATGGAAGTGAATCATTAGTTTTGGGAAAACCATAAAAGAAGAGAAGCGAAGCATCCGAGATGTGGCGATACGGAAGGATGCTGAAAACTATGTGGATTAATTAGAAATTTTGAGTTTGAACCAAATCGTTATTCCCCATAACAGATAATAATGGGCTACCGACTAAAACTTATTGTAGATATTAAGTACCAGAAGGATGGCACAGTGAGATTTAAATCCTTGGATTACCTCCCATATGAGGAAAGCCTGCCGTCAAAAACAGGCATATACTCGCCCTAACCCTCCACAGAAGGCAGCAGCACTTTTGGGTTACCTCAAAGTGACAAGACCCTCCGCAAGACTAGGATTTACAGGATCCATCGAATGTGGCATTCTGTACGTCAGAGGACTCGTGCAGTCCTTGAAAGTTGCACGAAACACCGTAAGTACACCTTGCTCCTAACAGGCTAAGAATTCGGCTTTAACAGAGCACTCCATCGACATTAGACAATCTATGCGGTATAATAACGTAGAGATTCTACCGTCGACTTCATATTTTTGGGACTCATTGCGGAAAGAATCATGTGAAATTAGCTTGGCGGAAAACTTAATCAGCAGAGATCTGCCTGGATAAATCATGAAATTCGGGGCTTCGTTTAATACAGTCGCAAAGACTTGCAGCTAAAAACGATATGTCGATATCCCAAGATGGATCGCATTTCACGGCTGTACACCGTAAGATTGACGGATCAATTATCGCGGGGCGAAAATACGAAGCTGCACATCAAATACTTCTGTCGGTTGTCCTAATTCGTCAACTTAACGCAAGGTGCTAGCCAGCAATTAGTCCTTTACGTTCTCTTAAACATTGCTGTATGAGTAGCTAAACATAATATACACTGGAGAGCAAAAGAAACTGGTACACCTACCTAATATCGTGTAGGGCCCCCACAAGCACCGTGAAGTTCCGTAGCACGACGTGGCTTCGACTCGACTTACATCTGAAGTTTTGCTGGAGGGAACTGACTCCATGAACTCTGCGGGGTTGCATATAAATCCGTAAGAGTAGATTACGACGGGTGGGAATCTCTTCTGAACAGCACGTTGCAAGGCATCCCATATATGCTCAGTAATGTTCATGTCTGGGCAGTTGGTGGCCAGCAGAAGTGTTTAAACTAAGACCAGTGTTCCTGGAGCCGTGTGGGGTGTCGCATTGTTCTGCTGGAATTGCCCAAATTCGTCGTAATGCACAATGGACATGAATCGATGCAGGTGATCAGAAAGAGTTACGTACGTGTCACCTATCAGAATCGTATCTAGACGTATCAGTGGTCCCATAACACTCCAAATGCACACGACCCATACCTTTACAAAGCCTCCACCCGCTTGAATAGTCCCCTGCTGACAAGTAGAGTCCATTGATTCATGAAGTTTTCTCCACACCCGTACACGTCCATCCGCCCGATACAATTTGAAACGAGACCCGTCCGACCAGGCGACATTTTTCCAGTCATCAACAGTCCAATGTCGGTGTTGACGGGCCCAGGCGAGGCTTAAAGCTGTGTGTCGTGCACTCATCAAGGACACGCAAGTGGAACTTCGGCTCCGAAAGCCCACATTGACGATGTTTCGTTGAAGTGTTCGCACTGAAATCTGTAGCAATTTGCAGAAGATTTGCTCTTCTGTCTCGCTGAACGATTCTCTTCAGTCGTCGTTGGTAGCGTTCTTCCAGGATCTCTTTGTGGCCGCAACGAAGTCGGAGATTTGATGTTTTACCGAATTCCTGATTTTCACGGTACACTTGTGAAATGGTCGTACGGAAATATTCCCACTTCATCACTACCTCGGAGATGCTGTGTCCCATCGCTCGTGCGCTGACTGTAACACCTTGTTCAAACTCACTTAAATCTTAACAACCTGCCACTGTAGCAGCAGTAACCGATCTAACAACTGCGCCAGACACTTGTCCTATATAGGCGTTTCCAACCGCAGTGCCGCATTCTCGCCTGTTTACGTATCTCTGTATTTGAATACGCATGCCTAAACCAGATTCTTTGGCGCTTTGGTGTAGTTTCCGGCAAGCTACTGAAAATGTATATTCCTTGGTAATAGTTACCATTCTGTATCAATGTTATTCAGTCTTCCATTCCTGATCAGCCGCCGGCCGCGGTGGCCAAGCAGTTCTAGAAGCTTCAGTCTGGAACCGCACGACCGCTACGGTCGCAGGTTCGAATCCTGCCTCGGGCATGGACGTGTGTGATGTCCTTAGGTCAGTTAGGTTTAAGTAGTTCTAAGTTCTAGGGGACTGATGACCTTAGACGTTAAGTCCCATAGTGCTCAAAGCCATTTGAATCTGATCAGACCTCACAGTTTTTGAGTCATTTGAGGCTTCTGTTATTCCTAGTAGTGAATTCTACATGTGAAATATTTTTCGATTTCGAGGTTACAGGATATTCGAAATTATCTAGGCATGTCAGTTCACAGACGGGTAAGTAAACGCAGACTTCTTAGCCTATAACAAGAGCATACCAAAACGAATTATGTTTGGAGCCTTTTATCATTGAAGATCATAATCTTTTAGGTTGTTAGGCCACGCCCCTGTACTTCAAAGTCATCAAAGAAACAATGATACCAGAAGGGTTTTGAAGAAGGTTCTGGCAGAGGCAACCGAACGTCAGCTAGTAAAGAAGAAATCTGAAAAGGAACTGCTACTAATAACTCCTCCGGCAGGTAATGAAACAGCGATTGCTCGGCGGGCTAATGACCCATAGGTCGTAAGTGTTCATTTTTATACACAACCAAAACAAAAAACTTTCCAGTCTCAGGTTACGTCAAGCTAGCGTAAGCTGTGCTCCTAATGACAAAGCGGCAAAAGCTCAGTGTCAGATTGCTTGTAAGCGGCTTCTGAGCTTAAGGTGTCACGTGGTGTATCAATCTTAGATGTGCATAGAACGCACAGAGAGTGTATTAGTTTAGAGTTTCATGGCAAATCATGTTTCTCAGGTTAGTAACACTGCA
Organism: Schistocerca gregaria; assembly: GCF_023897955.1. Lineage (NCBI taxonomy): Eukaryota > Metazoa > Arthropoda > Insecta > Orthoptera > Acrididae > Schistocerca > Schistocerca gregaria. The sequence goes on along the minus strand of NC_064920.1, from coordinate 389,658,661 downwards.
TAACTGTATTTATTGTGTCACATAGGGAGAGTCATCCAATCAAATTCTCTATATTTGGAGACCCCACGCCTATGTCGGAACTTATAGTTTTCTTTAACGCAAACTAGCCTTCGTCCTAACGGTTTGGAGTAAACATTAATGACACTTTGAAGGGTGATTCGTTCATTGTATTGGCATATCAGACTTCGACGTCGCTCTCTCACTTTTCAAGAAGAGCAATTTCCAATGTGGTGTGGCATTGCTTCGTTTTCATTTTCATCACAATTGCTCATGCGATGGTATACCATCACAATCGATTTCAATAAAATTCTTCTGGAAGTGCGACCGCTCTATGGTCCTCCAGCGTTTAGACAAGCATTGGCCTCCATGACGCTAACGTGGTCTCAACATCTCTAGTTTCCGTTGACGTTAATGATGTCAACGGTCATGTGACTTCCTACGAGGGTGAAAATAAGAAGACATTATTTTGGTCACTGTACGTTCGTAGCACTGAGAAAAATTCTTATCAGCTGATAACTGGAACCATGATGTGAAATTTTACAATGGTGTTTACAAGAAAGCTCGAAAAGGTTGCATTTTCAAGCTTATGTTTGTCATAATTTCCATTATTGCGAATAAGGAAGTCTACCCCAGAATTTTTCAGGTTCTCTTCAGACAGTTTAATTTCTGGAGTTTAAAATAAATTTTTACAGCCGGAAAAAAACAGAGAAAACTACGACACGCTCTTTCCCAAAAATATATCAAGGGCTTGTCACGCCGAAGTAAAATTTTAAATTTATTTTCGAATGTCATTTCACCAGATACAAAAGATAGGTACTAATTCTAACAACGTTAAGAGTGACAATCGGTGCCAGTACTCTACAGACATTTCCCCGCCATCCAAGAGACCTAAGAGAACGGTTAAGTACAAAGAAAAGAAAGAATATTAATCATAAATCTTATCGCCTTATAATTTACGAATATAAGTTGCCTTACTCCCAGATAGTATGAAATGCTTTTTCATACGATGTTTTCCCGAAGTGGTTATGCGAAGAATGATGTTTAACAAAGCAGAAAATTGTAGCCGACGATATAATCACTAATGAGCACTAAACGTAAATACATAAACTTGTCAGAGTTAAAATCAGCTTCCAACAGAAGTATTTTAATATACTTCGAAACTGTGATTTAGCATTTGAAAGCTGGTATTAGTGGAGTGTTGATTTTTTTTCAGTTCCGTCGTGGTAACCTAAGAATGCGAAGAACAATCGTAAATTATACATTGCTTAACATAAGTTTTCAAACAGAAAAAGCTGGTGTAATTACGGTAGTGAACAAGGTTTCGCAACGGCAATGCTAGATCGCAGAGACAGCGGTCACGTCGAGTGATTATTAACTTCAAACCTGTAAACAAGAATGATGAAGAACACTGCCATTATGGCACAAACAATCAAACTGATACGTAGTCGAGTCTTCTCAATGCAAAGCATGACAACTTCATAAAGCGTTTTACAAGTTTAGACAAGAAGAGAATGGAAGCTTTTGAAATGGGTTGCTACAAAAGAATGCTGAAAATTAGGTGGGTAGATCATGTAACTAATGAGGAGCTACTGAACAGAATTGGGGAGAAAGGATATTTGTGGCACGACCTGACTAGAGTAAGGGGTCAACTGCTACACCACATTCAGAAATATCAAGCAGTCACCAATTTAGTATTGGAGACAAGTATGAAGAGTAAAAATTGTAGACGGAGACCAAGGGATGAATACAGTAAGCTGATTTAGAAGGATGCAAGTTGCAGTACTTACTCAGGGATGAAAAGACTTGCACAGAATAGAGCAGCATGGTGAGCTCACTGTTTACACTGATTGATCATATAATAGACAGAAATCCCAACGAATGATTACACATCTGATTCCTCTCATAAGTATATACAGGAAAATATAATAATAACAATAATAATTATTATTATTTTTAAGATAAATAAATGAATAAAAATAGTAATCAAAATAAAATAAATAATTTATATATTAAAAAAATAAGAAATCTCTCTCCCTCTCCAATACATACACACACAAACACACACACACACACACACACACACACACACACACATTTATAAGACAATTGAATACAGAAAACTGAGAATGTTGGTAACAGAAAAACAAATGAAACTCTGTATTAAAAAGACGGCAGTTACAGTGTTGTGTAACGTAAGGACTGAATTGAAAGTGAACTGTAAGGCGTCCACCTGGTTGCCAGATGAGAAAAAGCAGTTTGCTTAGATGCAATGAATTAGAAGTTACCTGTAAGTACTTTTCCATTTCATAAAAAAAACCGTTAAGGAACTGTTTTTATATCTATAAGCTATGTGGAAAAATGGACAAATCATGTAATATTTCAGGACACCCACTGAAGATGCCTTGTAAAACAGGCGAAACGCGTCTGTGTGCGAAAATAAAAATAAAAATTTCGATGTGCAGCATGCAAAAATGGCATTTTCTTTGAAACAACTGCAATTTATATACAGCTGCTGCGAAAACGGCCTAACTGCTTACGAATCGATCTTGATCGTCTTCAAGTTTTGGGTCTAAAACTTTTCTAACGTTTTTTGTGTTCCTTATTCTCATTGTCCTCCATGTCTGTTTTGCCGTCCAAAATAAATGGTTTGATTGTTATGTTTTAATACAATAACAAATTGTTTGGTTACCATAAAATAGATTAAATATTGTAGTCTAATGTGGACGTAACGCAACAGGGTTGCCCAGAAAGTTATGCACCGTATTTTTTTTTCTTTAACAGTTCCTTATTGAACATAGTGAGAATTACACATACTAAAGAATGGTGTTTTATCTACACACCCTATTTTTCCACGTTATCTCCAACCCGTTCTACGGTCTTCCTCCAGCGCGAAACAAGGGCGTGTATGCCCCCTCGGTACCAATCCTTGTCCTGGGGGTGGAGCCAGTGCTTCACTGTGTGAGCTTTTTTTGCTGATTGACAGATGCACAGCCAATTGCCGAATCGCATTGCATCTGTCCTCGCGAATGACAACGTCAGCTCGCTGCAGCATGTCAGGTGTGACAGCCGTGGACTGTCTCCCCGACCGCTGCAAATGGTGAAGCTCCGCCGAGCCGCCTTCTAATGACGTCACCCTCCGTGCCCAACGACTAACTGTACCTGTCGACAGAAGATGCTCCATAGACTTTGCACAAGCATTTGTGAATATTCCCCACAGTTTATTTCTCTGCAGTGAGAAGTTCAATGACGGCACGTTAATTGTAACACGTATATCACTTGCAGACGCCATTTTGAAATTGTCCTGCAGCGTCGCTATATGTCGGAAGGAGGGAAACGTGATGCGCTCACTCAGCAGACTTCAAATAATATATACGTAACTTCTTGCAGTCGTAGCATTGCTTTTGGCGGATAAAAAAAATGCGGTGCATTGCTTTCTGAGCAACCCTCGTGTAACTGAAACAAGTCTTGGCATATTTTCAGCTAGAGAGCTCTAGTATCTAGATCTGATTTACTCTTGCAATGGTTGTGTTTGAAGCCTTGCTGCTTCTTATTAATGCCTGTTTTATAAAGGCGCTTTGAGTAGAGAGCCTAAAATATTTGGAGAACATGCGAAAATATTTCGTCATTTTGTTGCATTACCGAATTTGAACTATGCTAGCTATGTTTGGCAATACTGTCGGTAAATTACAACTCTGTTATCTGCCATACTGTGTGCGCCATTATTTAGAACAAACTTGAATGAATATGTTGCACGGCTGTGGTAAGCTTGGATGTCATGCTATGGTCAAGGTACTAAAGTTTCAGTCTGTTACATATTTTATAATATTTGTTTAATTGCAACTGTAGTTATTTTGGTGGGCAGAGCTCTGTAATTTTATTATTCCTGTTCTTTTAAGGTTATGTCGGTATTCTTGGGATCTGTTATCTGTTTTTTATTATTTTTATATTTGTAATTAGCCGACCATTTTCAGAAGGAGAGTGAGCTCTATATCAAAGTAAAAAAAAAAAGCTTCCAAAATATAAGTTTTATGGCCCAGGCTGCAGTTGATACATATTCTGATTACTGGTTTCAGCAGAGTTATATTGCCATCTTCAGATGATCTAATTCGTGAATTACATAATCCCTACGTATGGCATATTGCCATCTATCCATTGAGCTTACCTCCATTTTTTCACTGGGAAAATGGCAATATGCCATCCGATGATCTGGAGATGGAAATATAACTTCGCTGTAAACAGTGATAGGAATATATGTCAACTGTGATCTGGGCAATAAAACTTATATTTTGCAAGCCTTTTTTCATAACTTTTTTATATTTGTTGTAACTCCTTGGAATTTCGGCCCAATTCATTATCAAAAGTATGGACGTCTCACAGCTCAATCCAGTCCTAACACTTGCTGTGACGATACAAATAGCGCCTACTTTTTTTTTTTTCAAAAATTCAAATGGCACTGAGGACTGTGGGACTTAACATCTGAGGTCATCAGTCCCCTAGAACTTAGAACTACTTAAACCTAAGTAACGTAAGGACGCCACATACAACCATGCCTGAAGAAGGACGCGAACCTACGACCGTAGCGGTTGCGCGGCTCCAGACTGAAGTGCCTAGAACCTCTCGGTCACAGCAGCCGGCTTTTTTTCCCGCCGGAGCGTGGAGAGGAGGGGGGAGGCGGTACGTAACCACGTTACATCCCTTACGAAAAACTACCCTTCCCAATGGGAGTCCAGTATCTGTGCATGCTCCCGCGGGCGATAGCCGGGGCAGTTTGCCGTCTTAAGTGAGTCACCACTCCGTTCCAGGACAGTGCTCCCGGACGATGGAGCAGAGGGATCCATTGAAGTCGTCCGTATTTGTTCACTACTCGCATGGCGGCTGAAACCGAGAGCAGGACAACGGCAGATGGGAGAGAGATGTAGGGTTTCTGGTCGGCCACAGGCTGCGGTGCTCCTGGATAAAGCCTGTTGTGAGGTCGCGCGGGCGAACAATGGCACTCCGTCAGACGCGCATCACGTCGGGCGGGAGAAAGCCTGGCGACGGGGTGGGGGAAGATACAGCTCGCGAGATTAGGCGGCCTTAATAACCGCGGCCCGGCCCGGCTCGGCCGCCACATACATTACTATTATGCGCGGGGAACTGCTCGCTGCTCGCTGCCTTGCATTTACATGGCCCCTTACTCCCGCCATTATTCCGGCGCCGTCGCCGCGGGACGTGCGCATTTTCTCCACAGCTCCATTACGTTTCGCTATGCCGCCACGGCGGCCAGTTTTACAGGGTCCGGATTCGACGTGCGCTGTTCTACTGGATTAGTGGGCGCGGGGCATCACCTTAGACGTCCCGTGCGGCCTTGCCGCTTAGTAACTGTAACTAAGAGCGGATATGGTCGCCTCGGTTTTTGCACAGATAAAGCTATACTGAGATAATGTGACTCAACCACTACAACTAAAATTAGATTTTGGTACACCACAGTTTTAAAATACCCCTTATTATTATTATTATTTCCAGTTTTAATCTGCCAGGAAGTTTCATTTCAGCACACACTCCGCTGCAGAGTGAAAACCTCATTCTGGAAACATCCTCCAGGTTGTGGTTGAGCCATGTCTCCGCAATATCCTTTCTTTCAGGAGTGCTAATTCTGCAAGATTCACAGGAGAGCTTCTGTAAAGTTTGGAAGGTAGGAGACGAGGTACTGGCAGAAGTGAAGCTGTGAGGACGGGGCGTGAGTCGTGCTTGGGTAGCTCAGATGGTAGAGCACTTGCCCGCGAAAGGCAAAGCTCCTGAGTTCGAGTCTCGGTCCGGCACACAGTTTTAATCTGCAGAAAGTTTCATTATTATTATTCACTTTTGGGCCATAATAAGGTGACGTCTTTCACAGTAAGAGGCATTTCCATAGTTTTCTTTTAGCTCTCCTTTATGCTTTGCACATATTACCTTCATTGTCTCAGATTGGAGTTTCCTCCACTCGTCGGTTCTTCCTCTCTTCTAGGACATATCCGTTGGGCCTGTTGCCCTGACGTGAATCTTCTGGCTAAACAGTGATCGGTATCCAAATGTCACTCCATCTTGGGCTCAGGATTGGTTCAATTGGCTCTGTGCACAATGGGACTTAACATCTGTGGTCATCAGTCCCCTAGAACTTAGGACTACTTAAACCTAACTAACGTAGGGACATCACACACATCCATGCCCGAGGCAGGATTCGAACCTGCGACCGTAGCTGTCACATGGTTCCGGACTGAAGCGCCTAGAACCGCACGGCCACACTGGCCGGCTGGGCTCAGGAGCGTGGGACAGCGGTAGTCAATGAAATGTAATAATACTGTACCATTAGCCGTTATTTTGATGTTGTTTTATTAGGAAAGCGGTTTCGACGTTCCAGTCACGTCATCTTCAGTCCTGTCGCGTGAGTAACACCAAGTACCGCTAGAGCATGTGTACAAGAAGGCACCAATATCCGCATCTGGTTCCGAATATATCTAAAATTCATGAGCATATACCATGAGCATCTGTCGTGCGTCATTCTCATGAATTTCGGTATTTACGACACAAGATGCGATTATTGGTGCCTTTTCCTATACTGTGCACGAATAATACTTGGTGTCATTCACGCGACAGGCCTGAATATGACGTGACGGGAACTTCTAAACTGCTTGCCTAATAAAACGATATCAAAACAACGGCTGTTCGCACAGTATTATTACAAACAATTATCTCTCTGGTACACGAAATTGTTCCAATCCTTCTTCTTTCAGACTTTCTTTTGCTGCACTCTTCCATCATTTTGTTCAATTTCAGTTTTACTACAAGTTTCGTAGAACTCTACAACTTCTTAGCCTAATTAGGTTTGTTCCAGTCTTTTAATATGCCCATAGAATTTTAGCCTGCATTTTTTTCCGATATACGCTCTTCTGAAACTTCCTCCCAAATTACAACTGTATGTCAAACCGCAATCTTGCCTCCTGCCAGAAACGTTATTATCGTCTGAGCAGGACTCACCTTTTGTCAGCAACTCTCTCCTACTCTCTAAACTTCACAGAAGCTCTCCTGCATACCTTGCTTCATTACCGCTTCTGGAAGACAACAGATTCGATGTCCGGGTTCTGATATCTGTCAGTAAAATCAAAACATCCCAGACTGTATGATTAATTCAGAAAAAAGTTACTGAAGCCGTGGCTAAGACATTTCTCCGCGGAATCCCTCCTTTAAGAAGTGCTTGTGCAGCATGGTTTATAGTATAAGTCTCGAATTATCATTAGTGAAGCATCAGGAGCCGACATCACTTCTTGACATCATTTCAAGGGAAAAACGACATCCACTTCGAACAATATAGCAATTTAGTTTTTTTTCTTTCATTTAGTTTCGAACGTGACCAATTTCGACGTACTTTCATCACTGGTCAGTTTGTAAAATGGAGGACGGTTTTTCGTATGATCGCGAACGGGAAACACCAGGTCATATATATTTGCTGTATGACGAAAAATTTCTTTGCTCAGTGCATATTCCTGTTAACGCTGGTGAGTAAGTGACTTTTGGCGGTCCCAGACGGATTGTAAGCAACAACGTGCGAGGTGAAGCAAGCGATTGTTTCAGATTTTCTTTCACTCCCCAATCGTCATGTTTCATATAAAGGTGTTAGAGGTGGAAGACCGTTATCGAAACGAGGGCAATGTTATGTCGTGCTGTAATTGCTTTTTCCGTTAACAAATAACTGATAGGAATGTGATTTCGTAAGTTTTTTCAGCGGGAGGCTTGTGAAACTCTTCTCGGACTTGCAGAGAGGTCTTCAAGTTGACACAATATTCCGACGGCTCAGACGCCCGTCATCTTCAGGTCCGCTTTTCTGTTCTGTTGAAGTGTGTCTAAGAAAGCCCAGTGTTTATAAGACTGCATATCAATATGGTAAGGCAAAGACCTGTCAAGCAATTGATACTGTTGAGGAGAGGTGTGTGATACATAGCCGCCACATGAAGTCACAAGATCCAGAAAAATCCACGACGTCAGAGCATTGCTTAGCAGAGGGACTCACAATGAACGATAATGAGATACGAGTGGTTGCTGCCACTTCTAGCTGTTGAGACAGTGTTTTGGAATAATCTACTGAAATTAGGCTAGTTGATGATCTTATCAGTGAAGGACTCTCCTCTGATCGAGTCGTGGAAACCAACACCGACTTACATTAAGACACGACGTTCTCAATTGCTGTAGAGCCTAACGATTGGCTACGGCGGTGACATCTCGCTTTTGTTTGATTTCCCCATCGGCGGAACTGTTAACATTTTTTGCAATGGGGTAAGTACTTACGGCCCTTCGCAGATGCTCTCAGTATTCTCTGCTGCCCTACGTAGGGATCCCGGTTCAAGAGTACCACCTGTTCGACGCGACTCAGCAACAGCAGAGTCTCAACTGAAGATGTCTGTCAGGGGGACCGTCGAAATATTGTGTGAACTTGAAGAATGCCGGCAAAAGTTATTACACCTGGGAAGACTACGTCAATTTTGATCCGATGGCGAATATACCAACTGGGATACAGTAAATGTATTGATAATAGTTTCATTGTCGTCCTACAACAGATAGCTTAGGGACATAGCTACCATCCATTAATAGAGAATGCTCACAGGAGGCTCACTGTGATACAAACGTGTGGAACAAGTGGGCAACCATGCCACGCACTCGTGCTTCCTACAGCCAACTGGGCGAGTTTGAAAGCAATCACATTGTGAAAGACACCATATTTACGCTTCCTTTATTTCAACATTGCAGTTTCGGCCTTAGGCCGTTGTCAAGTGCAGATTTTCATGGCTTTACGCCGTGTGAACTTAAAATGAGCTGACACGTTTATATGCCGTTGTCATTACTATTAAATACATTCGTGACGCTGTTAGATACTGCGAACGCACATAACCATATGTCGTAAAACAATATCGTCTGTAGACACTCATGTTCGTTAGCCCATCACTAGTCACTTATGCACTAAACAGCCTAGTGACTAGTGATGGGCTAAGGAACATGAGTGTCTACAGACGATATTGTTTTACGACATATGGTTATGTGTGCTCGCAACATGTAACAGCGTCATGAATGTATTTGATAGTAATGACAACGGCATATAAATATGTCAGCTCATTTTAAGTTCACACGGCTTAGAGCCATAAAAATCTGCACTTGACAACGGCCTAAGGCCGAAACTGCAATGTTGAAATAAAGGAAGTGTTACAGTCACTGGCGAAAACATGTCTTTTGTAAAGTTCTCCATGACTGTGAATCCCAAGTATAAAAAGTTAATTTATCCGATCATACTGTGGCCTTCTGAGTGACGAGATGTCAATTCGGACAATTGCCGCCCAAAACAGGACGTGCTGTGTCACTTATGCAAACGATTGTGGTGTCAGTGGTCACCTGAATATTCCCACACTTGTAGACGAGGTTATGGAGATCCATGCGGAACAGAGGCCCACCAGGATAGTCGTATTGTAAGGACAAAAGTGGCAGATCGTTCAGCTACTGAAACACAGGTAAGAAGGCTCGTTAGCCCAAACATGTCAACACAAACTGTTGCGAGCCGGTTACTAGCAGTGCGACTGGGGACACGCAGAACTGTAGCTCATCTTCCACTCACGCCAGAGCATCGACGTGCACGGCTCCACTGGCGCCGTCAGAGGATCACTTGGAAGATGGAATGGCGCTCCATGGTCTTCAGTGATGAAAGGGCATTCTGCCTGCACGCAAGTGATGGTCGTTTGCACGTACGACGTAGACCTGGTGAGTGCTCTAAGACAAAGACACCACCCCGGGCCTTTATGTTCTGGGGTGCGATAAGCTATAACTGACATTAACCTTTGGTATTTCTGAAAAGCACTTCGTCTTCAGGACACGAGTGGCCTACTGGGACCATCCGACCGCCGTGTCATCCTCAGTGGAGGATGAGGATAGGAGGAGCTCGGGGTCAGCACACCGCTGTCCCGGTCGTTATGATGGTATTCTTGACCGAAGCCGCTACTATTCGGTCGAGCAGCTCCTCAATTGGCATCACGAGGCTGAGTGCACCCCGAAAAATAGCAACAGCACATGGCGGCCAGGATGGTCACCCATCCAAGTGCTGACCACGTCCGACACCGCTTAACTTCGGTGACCTCACGTGAATCGTTGTATCCACTGCGGCAAGGCCGTTGTCCTGGTATTTCTGAAGGGGACAGTAACTAGTGCTCGGAACGTGCAGAATGTTGTTTATGCTCTTTGCAACAGAAAGTTGATGTGTTGTACCAAATGGATAATGCTCGTCCACACACTGCCCGTGAAAGTCATCCTGCTCTACAAAACGTGCAGCAGATTCCCTTGCCAGTTCTGGCTTGGGATTTGTCTCCACACGTGCGAGTGTGGCATATGATGAGACGTGAAGAGACTTGTGCCACACGTCAACCTACAATTCTTACAAAACCACGTGAACAGGTCGAGCGGGCATGGCATAACGTATCCCATAACAGTATTCACCATATTCGCCATGCCAGAGTCAGCGTGCGCATGCCTCCCCCCCCCCCCCTCCCCTCCCTCCCGTGAAGGCTATACCACGTACTACCGTGGGTGTTTCAGCATGGTTCGATACCTCTGATATTAGAAACGGTTGTGGTATTGATATAAAAAAGGGTAATCATTTCATATACACCATATGCCCTGTTGCCACAATAAATCTTTAGTATTTTGAAAACCTCTGAGAGGGTGTACAAATTTTTTTCCGGTAGTGTATATTACAGGTATCGCCACCAATATAGCAATCAAAATGCGAAGTCAATGTATTTCGGAATAATATTCACTTCGAGATAGAATTTGCGTAGGCCTACCTGTACAAGAAAAGAGCTGGCATGTTACGTTGTTGTCGCTTTCAGACCGCACTGGGCCAGGTAATGGTTCCACGAACAAAGAGATCAAATTAGACTAGTTTCATTGGGGAGTCGCTGCCGGGATTACATTTCTAGCTAATTGCAAGCGCGTTTCAACTCCCGTGTCTTTTCCCCTCGATCTGCCTAGCAGAGGAATGAAAATACGAAAACACGGAGACACAAATGGAGCCTCCGCGCGATGCAACACGCTGGCGTAAAACTCTGTTTTACGATCGCCATTTCCATACGGAGAGATGCGAGACATCCTGGCAGTAACTTACCCGCGATATGAAATGTACCGCAAGCGCCGGGCGAGGAAAGGTCGTATGGGAAGTGGCCTGGTAAGCAGTGGGGGTTGGGAGAGAGGGAAGGCGGCGGTGGCTCGTAAAAGCTCCCAGCTACCTAGGCAGCTGGGCAGGCCTTCCCGTACGGCGGACACTGCCGGCGCCGCCGCCTGGGAGCGCGTGCGTCCGGGGCGGAACCCTGTCCGAGGCGGGCCGGATGTGTGCCTCAGTTAAGGCCGGGGCGGGCGGGCGGGGTGGAGCCGGCTCTGCTCTGGGCATGCCCGCCACTCCCAGGAAACTGTCTCCTCCTACCGGCGAGCCCACCGTCGCTGCCACGGCCGCCACGTGCTAAATGGCGCGGCACGCCTCCCGTCCCGGTAACTTCGGGAAGTGCTGGTTTTGTTGTCCGAAGCGTCCCCCAAGCTAAAGCTTCCAGCAGGCATAGTGACTGAACATTGGATGGAGATGGTACTTCACAGCTCCCAAATACACTACTGGCCATTAAAATTGCTACACCACGAAGATGACGTGCTACAGACGCGAAATTTGACCGAGAGAAAGAAGATGCTGTGATATGCAAATGAATAGCTTTTCAGAGCATTCACACAAGGTTGACGCGTCGGTGGTGACACCTACAACGTGCTCACATGAGGAAATTTTCCAAACGATTTCTCATACATCAACAGCACTAGACCGGCATTGTCTGGTGAAACGTTGTTGTGATGCCTCGTGTAAGGAGGAGAAATGCGTACCATCAAGTTTCCGACTTTGATAAAGGTCGGATTGCAGCGAATCGCGATTGCCGTTTATAGTATCGCGACACTGCTGCTCGCTTTGGTCGCTGTTAGCACAGCATGGAATCTGTGAGTTCAGGAGAGTAATATGGAACGTCGTGCTGCATCCCAACGGCCTCGTATCACCAGCAGTCGAGATGACAGGCATCTTATCCGCATGTCTGTAACGGATCGTGCAGCCACGTCTCGATCCGTGAGACAACAGATGGGGACGTTTGCAAGACAACAACCATCTGCACGAGCAGTTCGACGACGTTTGCAGCGGAATAGACTATCAGCTCGGCGGCCATGGCTGCGGTTACCCTTGACGCTGCATCACAGACAGGAGTGCCTGCGATCGTGTACTCAATGACGAACCTGGGCGCACGAATGGCAAAACGTCATTTTTTCGGATGAATCCAGATATGTTTCCAGCATCATGATGGTCGCATACGTGTTTGGCGACATCGTGGTGAACGCACATTGGAAGCGTGTATTCGTCATCGGCACACTGGCGAATCACCCGGCGTGATGGTATGGGGTGCCACTGGTTACTCGTCTCGGACGCATCTTGTTCGCAGTGACGGCACTTTGAACAGTGGACTCCTTACAGAGGAATCACCATAACGGTTCACCAGACAACGCCGGTCAACTGCTGTTTGTGTACGAGAAATTTGTTGGAAACGTTCCTCATGTCAGCACGTTGTAGGTGTCACCACCGGCGTCAAACTTGCGTGAATGTTCTGAAAAGCTAATCATTTGCATATCACAGCATCTTCTTCCTGTCGCGTCTGTAGCACGTCATCTTCGTGATGTAGCAATTTTAATGGCCAGTGGTGTATTAGGTACGCATGCAGTCGCATGCATAATGATTTACTCCCGACTGGTCGGCGTAATCAAATACAGGCTTACCAGCGAGATCCATTAACATCATATACCGTGATACTTTAAGCACTGTACTGTGACATAGTTCTATCGACTAGCCCGCTATTACCAAGTATTAAAAATCGATCGTTTCCAGATCAATGGCTTCAGATGAAAATTTCTTTGTAAACTATACAATTATACGTAATCTAAACTGATTCTGATGTAACTTAATAGATACTTCCGCCCACTACTAAAAGTTGCCTGGAATTATCCGTACGTTTCCATGATTTTACTTGTATGTAGTTTATCGGCTTTCTTCTTGTCTATACCGTTTTCGTATTTGATTTCTCGTTCAGAAATTATCCTCGGCCTTACTGACATGAATCGCAGATCAGAACCACCAGTTATTGACAGTATCACAATACGTTTTGAGGGAGTAATCCGATGAACCAGTTCTGCACAGCTTCATTTGAGAACACCGCTCAACTCAATTTGAAAACTATTTTTAGAAAAACCTTTTAAAGCAGTTACATACTTCAATTTAAAAATGGGTCAAAATACCTCAACTCCGATAGCAAGTTCCACTTATAAGACGATGCTTTACCTACCGTGCTCTTTATTAAAACTTCGATAAATATACACAAAAAAACTTCTGCAACACAGCCTGGACCAAATACAATTTCAGTTTTGTAATCTTCTGATCAAACGGAATCGTTTGATATGCATCAAAACAGCATTCTGATTGATTTTTAATTTGTCATTTTTATAGTCATTTTTGTTTCTGTGTACTTCCAGCCTTTCCGCCGCCTCTTAACAAGATTAAATCAATATATTATTCACACTATTTGCGTGCGAAGAGAACTGGCAGGGTCATTGCATCCACTGAATCATCTACATAAGTAGCTATTAGCGTAGCTTACAATTATACTGAACGTGATTTGAACCATTATACACATCGTGGGTTTCTCTGCAGCAAAATCGTTAGGCAGAAGAGCAAAGCGCGATATTACATTTTTTTGAACCCATTAACTGCATTACCGATTAAAGCTCCCTTGAAATTAGCAGTTCTCGAAGCACCAACTTTCCTCATACGTGTATGTTAAAAATGTTTGATTTTCGGAGCAGCATTAATAATAATGAGATATCAATAAATACTGACTGTGAGTCGCATATTCGCTAGATAGAAATATGCCGCATAGAACAATGAAATATCCTACCACTTATTCGACAGAGTCGAAGCTGAATATCTTGAAAATTACACCACATAAAGCAATGTACACGACAGTTATCTAAAGCGCATTGAGGTGACGGCAGCGATTTCTGAAAAATTTGAAACATGGCTATTACTGCCTTGAACTACTGGTCAAATACCTTATTTATACAACCAATTTCAGTCATCTGACCATCGTCATGTTCATTCAAGTTTTCACAGTGTCATGTTAGGCGAAATATAAAATTGTTGTCGAGAGTTGATAAACCCATGAATAATACACTGTTATCATGTCGTAATACAAATTACGTTGTCAGTAAACATCACTAGGCTTCATCACTACGCACTCGTTGCGGCAATGAAATTCCTTCTAAAATGAAGATAGTGAACTCAGAGTGAAACCAAGCTATATCTGCTTTCTTCAGAAGGAAGACTGACAAGAGAGCGAAGTCCACTGGCGTCCAAAATTAAACCAAAAAGTGCTATTTCCCTGTCATGTGTCTAATTAACGATATAATCATACGAATGGTCGCTTTCTAATCGGAACATGGCATTCCGATCAACGGGCAACCACGACATTAATGACATCAGGGCATCTATCGAACGGGATAGTGTTTACATTCGCTGTGTACACAGTCACAGACGGAGCAGTATAGCACAGAGAAAGACGCCTACATACTCTCTGCTGTGGAGGGCCATAGGAAGAATGGAATCAGGACGGTCGCAAACTAATGTGGCCCGATGGCTTAATGTGAATCATTTTTTTGTTTCTCCAATCAGGCGACAGTTTACAGAGACCGAAACAGTATCTCGGAGACCAGGACAGGGTCAACCACTAGTGACATCAGAAAGAGTGGGACGTTATTTGGCTGTAAGGGCACGACGGTACCGCCTTACTACCGCACTGCAACTGACATCTGACCTCGCAACATCGCTTTTGGACGTGTTGTATCGAGACAGGCGGTATACAGGAGGCTTCAGCAGAGTTACCTTTGTGGCAGGAGACCATCCATATGTTTACCTCTGGTGTGTCTTCACAGAAGGGAACGCCTAGAGTTGAGCCGTCAACATGTCACCTGACGGTCGAACGGTGAGCAAATTTTCTTTTCACAGATGAGAGCCGATTTGGTCTGCAGAGTGGTATTCGACGGTTCTCATCTGGAGGGCATGTGGAACACGATTTCGGGACCCAAACATTGTGGAAAGAGACGGATAAGGAGAATCTCTAATGGTCTGGGCAGGTTTTATGTTGAACACTCGAACACCTCTTCATGAAATTGTAATGTTGAATGAGCAAGATTTAATTGCTGTCATTTACCGCGATGAGATCTTGGGATCTCTTGCAGATTTGTTACGAGATGCTGTGGGCCCAGACTTCGAATTGATGGGCGATTTTGCTCGACCTCACAGAGTATGGGTGCTTGATTTTTTAACGTAAGATATTGCTAGCATGGCGTGGTCTGTTCGCTCTCCAGATTTCAGTCCCATAGAGCAGGTCTGGGACGCACTTCGGCGGTGGGTTGCCTAACGTCAGTATCCACCAACCACTCTGTAAGGCTCGTGAGCAGCTCTGCATGAAGAATTTGCCTCAACCTGAGACCGATGACATCATTCACAGCGTCTCCCGTCGTTGTCAGGCATGTTTTGGTGCCAGAGGTGGTTACATCCCATACTAAGCACATAAATCAGTTATCAGAATATATGTGCAAGTCTGTTAACTTGAAAAAAAAAGAGCATATCTGTCTGTCGTCATGGAAGTTGCAGTTAATTAAGTTCTGTAAATTTTACATTGTTTCTACTTCACTGTCACCTATTTATACTGTTTTGTGGCAAACTAAGCACAGCATTGCAACATTTGGGTTTGTTGCTTTGATTTTGGACACGAGTATATATTCCTAAAATTTTGAAAGTTGTGTCGAAGTGATTATGGTGCTCCTTTCATTTTCAACTCCTGTGAAATAACGAAACTGATTGCTATATTTTGGAAGTGGCAGTGTTGTGCCTACAAGAATGTTTTCAGTTCGTAATAGCTCACCCTCCTTGTTTGGTAGGACATCCCTGACTCATCAGTGATCTTAGGTCCGGGCAAGGAGTGTAAGGCTAATATTCGATACAACGTAATTGTATTCATATCTGTATCCTTACAGTCATTACGGATATTTTCAACGAAGTCTAACTGTAGACGCTACACATTCTGGAGGACGACGGTTCAAATCCGCGTCGGGCCATCCTGATTTAGGTTTTCCGCGAATTTCCTAAATCGCTTCAGGAAAATGCTGGGATGGTTCCTTTGAAAGGGCACGGCCGAATTCCTTCCCCATCCTTACCTATTCCTATGGGACCAATGACCTCGCTGCTTTGTCTCCTCCCCCAAATCAACCAACCAATCCTAATGCGTAGGCTTGCCGGCAGTCGCTCCTCTCATGCGTCATTTTATCGATCGCGGAAGAAGGGACCTGATAAGGGTACCGGAAGTGCCCTCCCACACACACCTTAATGTGGTTTGCGGAGTAGAGAAGCGGATGTAGGTCGTACTTTCAGGAGAGAAGTAGAACTGGGGATCGAAATAAAATGTAATGTGCAGTGAAGAGGACATACATCAGATCTGTAAGTACAGATCACTGCCAGAAATTCACGATTTTTAACCTCTTAAAGTGCCATTTCTGCATAAACAATTTTTATCATAATAAAAGACGCAAAATAACCTACACTGCTCTCGGTCGGCGACAGTGAAATGGCATCTGTACTCTTCACCAACACTAGCCGTGTGAATAAACAATTATCCACCCGTAGATGATGATGTGAAACATCGAAACGCGTAGTGGCAAAATAAACAAGTGCCTTACGCAGAAACTGTTTCATTTTTATTGATCAGCAGTCGCAGTCTCCATAATGCCATCCCTTGTGGACGAAATAATAATATGAAAATTTGCGCCTGACCGGAACCAGAACGAGTATTTCCCGCTTATCGCACTGATGTTCTGTGAAAAAGTAAGTCAACAAAATCTTGTCAGTAGTGTATCTGATGGTAGTATGTGTTACATGTTTACTCTACTAGGCACCAACAATATAATCTCTAGAAGAAATCGAATTACTACGAAGTGTTATCAAAATCCAAGTACAAGTTAACAGTCGTAAACAGAAGCCACAGGCAATTAACTCAAATTTCCATTTTTAAGACACAGAAAATTGTTCAGATATCGAATAAACGCATTTACTTTGCAGATATCACGTGTTCCATGGTATGAGACATTTTCCTGTTTCTGGGTACAATATGGTGCACGACCGACGAAGTATGGCATAGCTGTCCACTAGTTGTGTAACTAGTTTTAAAATTAAACAGAATTTTACCCACCACAGAATTCTGTAACTGAAGGATTAACAGTATCTTCCAAATAGCTGTAATATATAGCATTTAAAAATATAGAACACATAATAGTTACAATTGCTGCACAAAATACAAGTCCATGATGTCACAACAACAAAAGCAATAAAAAATGTTTGAAATTGCTTAAGGCGACTTCTAGTGCGCATTTCATCATGTGATTCTAAAAGCTGATTGCAATACCCTTAAAGAGACAACGTGTGTTCCAAGGCACAGTATGATATCCAGGTACAACATACTCCTCTAAGCAGCTGCAGCGCAGTAGCGCTCTCCGCACATGGAGAGACTGATACGGGATGATGCGAAAAGAAAGGTGGGAGTAAGATTATTCAAGGATGTCAAGACAGGGTAACGTGTAATTGAAATGTGAGCGTTGGAGGGTGGGTGGAATACTGCAAGGGAAGCACGAAACAGTGAACTTCACATACAGGATGTAACGTGTATAAGTGCAGATATTTTTATATGTGATAGCTTAAGATGTACACACGCCGATGTGTTGTTAGTATTTTCTCTGCGTCGAAGAATCTTCCCAGCAACACGTGACAAACCTTACGACCTGATGATATTCTGCATGGTCGGAACTGCACTCTAAGTGAATACACCTGTCGTTATAGACTAACAGTTTCCATCCACACGTCCACACTTCAACACCTGACCTGCTGCCCTGGGTAAAATAAGCATTAATGGCTTCCAGAATGTGATTTTTACTCTGCAGCGGAGTGTGCGCTGATATGAAATTTCCTGGCAGATTAAAACTGTGTGTGGGACCCAGATTCGAACTCGGGACCATTGCCTTTCGCGGACAATTGCTCTACCAACTGATCTACCCAAGCACGACTCACGCTCCGTCCTCACAGCGTCACTTCTGCCAGTACCTCGCCTCCTACCTTCCAAACTTTACTGAAGGATATTGCGGAGACATGGCTTAGACACAACCTGGGGGATGATTCCAGAATGAGATTTTCACTCTGCAGCGGAGTGTACGCTGATATGAAATTTCCTGACAGCTTAAAACTGTGTGCGGGATCGAGACGAACTCGGGACCTTTGCCTTTCGCGGGCAGGTACTCTACCAACTGAGCTACCCAAGCGCAACTCACGCTCCGTCCTCACAGCTTCACTTCTGCCAGTACGTCGCCTCCTACCTTCCAAAGTTTCATTAATGTCTTGCTCTTGGCACAAGTACTTGGAGGTACTCCGTCGTCAGGCCACGAGTAACCTACCGGGACCATCCGACCGCCGTATCCTCAGTGGAGGATAGTGATAGGAGGGGCGTGGGGTCAGCACACCGCTCTCCCGGCCGCTATGATGGTATTCTTGACCAAAGCCGCTACTATTCGGTCGAGTAGCTCCTGAACTGGCATCACGAGTCTTGAGTGCACCCTGGAAAATGGCAACAGCGCATGGCGGTCTGGTTGGCCACCTATCCAAGTGCCGACCACGCCCGACAGCGCTTAACTTCGGTGATCTCACGGGAACCGGTGTAGCCACTGCGGCAAGGCCGTTGCCCACTTGGAGATAGTAACCAACTTAATAACATATTAGCTATAATAGCTATAAAAGTTGTTAGTCTGAAAATGATGTAAATGCTGATGTAACGTTGCTCAGTTCCCCATCCTCAGTCACCACTACATTTCGTGTGTATAAATTTGTCCTTAAGGAATTTCTTCCATGTGATGAGACGTTCACAAGGCAGTTCTACTGCGATATTCTGAGGAGACTGATGTAGACAGTAGTACGGTAAGAAGTTAACGAAATGGCAAAGTGCTGACGGTTGGAGTTCCAGTTGTATCGAGAGAATGGGAAATGCTCGAGAAGCCGGGACCCAGCCAGCGTATGGCAGCGCGGGGGCGTGGGCAGCGCCGGCAGGCTTGGGCGGCCGTAGCCACAGTCGCAGACGGCCTCGCGCTGCTCGATGCGGCTGGGCGCGGCGCGGCCGTCGGGTCGTGAGTGGGTCAGTGAGGCCGCGCCGCACCCGGCGTCCTTGCGGGGCGCAGCCGAGCCGCCACCTGCCCAGGGTCAGTGTCCACGCGCCTGCACGTCCGCTACCTGCAACCCGCCGCGCACGCTACTTCGGACTCACTACGTGCCGGACGCCTTCCGTACCGCGTGGTGGCTCTGCGGTATCCCGTAGTAATTTCTGTATCGCACTGGTGGCAAAGTCTAACAATTGTAACTTCCTACCAGATTCGAACCAGGACCAACCCTCATCTGATGCTCATTCTTCGTCATTTCACATTTTTAAACCGATCTTTTTCCGGCCTTCTAACGTCTCTTTTCGCTCAGGTTCTCTTCGTGTTTATAAAGACTGGAATTATGTCTTCTTTTATAAATTTACGATGTTGTCTCCACTTCTCCTACACTTTCACTTTTATGGCAGCCTAGAATTTTAGAACATGTTAGAGCAAACGACCAAAGCACTGAAGGAGGCTGCCAGCAAATTTGGGCTAAACATAAACGAAGCCAAGGCAACCTCCTTATGACGCGTGGTCATTGCCAGACTGCTGATCATCTACAATCACTGTAGGTTGGGGACCATTCCTACAAGAGAGTGCAAGAATTCAAATACCTAGGGACGCTTTTCACTGAGAACTCGTCATGTGAAGAAGAGATCAGTGCCAGAATACAAGCAGGAAACCGATCTTACCACAGTCTAGCACAACTGCTTCGGTCCAGATCTCTCTCCAGACAGTTCAAGATTCGACTGTACAAAACCTGATCCAGCTTGTTGTTCTCTATGGCTGTGAGACATGGAGTATCCGGAAACAACACTTTCATAGGCTCCTTGTTTTTGAGAGGAAAGTGCTTCGGAAGACCTTTGGATGCAGATACAGGGGAATGGAGGATCAGATACAAGCAAGAGCTTGAGGAACTATACCAGCATCCCAACATAGCAGGATCTGTCAAAGCCAAACGAATGCAGTGGGCCGGCCGTGTGGCCCGGATGGAGGTTCACAGATGGCCTCGGAAGCTACTGGATTTCACACCTACAGGAAAGAGACCGCCAGGGAGACCCAAGAAGCGTTGGAGGGATGGACTCCATGAAGATTTAAACCAATTGTCAATAGATGTGAACGGGTGGCGGATAACAGCAATGGACAGAATACTGTGGAGGAGGAAACTTGTAGATGAGTGCGGTCCACTGGGCCTGATCACGTAGTAGTAGTAGCAGTAGTTTTTTTGCTCGCGTATCATGTCATTTCTGGAAACCCAGAATCTACCCTGTAGGAATCAACATGGATTCCGGAAACAGCGATCGTGTGAGACCCAACTCGCTTTATTTGTTCATGACCCCCAGAAAATATTAGATACATGTTCCCTGGTAGATGCCATTTTCCTTGACTTCCGGAAGGCGTTCGATACAGTTCCGCACTGTCGCCTGATAAACAAAGTAAGAACCTACGGAATATCAGACCAGCTGCGTGGCTGGATTGATGGGTTTATAGCAAACAGAAGACAGCATGTTGTTCTCAATGGAGAGACGTTTACAGACGTTAAAGTAACCTCTGGCGTGCCACAGGGGAGTGTTATGGGACCATTGCTTTTCACAATATATATAAATCACCTAGTAGATAGTGTCGGAAGTTCAATGAGGCTTTTCACGGATGATGCTGTAGTATACAGAGAAGTTGCAACATTAGAAAGTTGCAGCGAAATGCAGGAAGATCTGTAGCGGATAGGCACTTGGTGCAGGGAGTACAACTGACCCTTAACATAGACAAATGTGATATATTGCGAATACATAGAAAGAGGGATCCTTTATTGTATGATTACATGATAGCGGAACAAACACTGGTAGCAGTTACTTCTGTAAAATATCTGGGAGTATGCGTACGGAAAGATCTGAAATGGAATGATCATCTAAAATTAATTGTTGGTAAGGCGAATGCCAGGTTGAGATTCATTGGGAGAGTCCTTAGAAAATGTAGTCAATCAACAAAGGAGGTGGCTTACAAAACACTCGTTCGACCTATACTTGAGTATTGTTCATCAGTGTGGGATCCGTACCAGGTCGGGTTGACAGAGGAGATAGAGAAGATTCAAAGAAGAGCGGCGTGTTTCGTCACAGGGTTATTTGGTAAGCGTGATAGCGTTACGGAGATGTTTAGCAAACTCAAGTGGCAGACTCTCCAAGAGAGGCGCTCTGCATCGCGGAGTAGCTTGCTGTCCAGGTTTCGAGAGGGTGCGTTTCTGGATGAAGTATCGAATATATTGCTTCCCCCTACTTATACCTCACGAGAAGATCACGAATGTAAAATTAGAGAGTAGAGCGAGCACGGAGGCTTTCCGGCAGTCGTTCTTCGCGCGAACCATACGCGACTGGAACAGGAAAGGGAGGTAATGCAGTGGCACGTAAAGTGCCTTCCGCCACACACCGTTGGGAGGCTTGCGGAGAATAAATGTAGATGTAGCTGTAGATATATAGTGCATATGATCATCACTTACACGATTCCTCCTTGAGCAACCTTTGATGGATTTTAAGAAAATCTCATTTCAGCTGATTTCATGCTTCTTTTATCTTTGATTTTTGTTAAACCTTAAATTCACGGCCACAGAGACGGACACGCATAAATATTATTTCGTAAAACTTGTATTCTGTACTTTCCTCAATGTGTTCTTTAAAGTATTTATTTTAGTTCCACGAATATAGTGAAATTTATTGACTTTATTCTGTAATAGTGGAGAAACCCGCCATTTCCCAGGTATTTATTTATAGTTGTGCGTCCATGTCCGTTTCACGCAGCGGCTGGCCTTCTGCTTAACATTTATGACGTCATATCTGCTGAATTATGTACTAATTTTGTTACTACAGTCAGCGACGCATTCAGGAGGACGACGGTTCAATCCCGCGTCCGGCCATCCTGATTTAGGTTTTCCGTCATTTCCCTAAATCGCTCCAGGCAAATGCCGGGATAGTTCCTTTGAAAGCGCACGGCCGATTTCCTTCCCCGTCCTTCCCTAATCCGATGAGACCGATGACCTCGCTATTTGGTCTCTTCCCCCAAAGAACCTAACCCAACTCAGCGACGCTCGCAGATACTGTCCGCAAAATGTGTTGAGAGTCTAGTAGCAACGAAGTAATAAATCTAAAGGCAATGCAAAGAAAGCTTCTAATATGAAGTGGTCTATTGCTTTGATTGCGTGTATGATATTAGTTTCGACAGGACTAAGAGACCATTTTCAGATCTGAAGATGACAGCCTAATCCTTTCGAAAGTAATAATTCAGGGCACATACGTACGATCAATTTAATAAAAAACTTCATATCGGAAGCTTTCTTTACAGTGAATTAATTCACCACTCTCCAGCCACAATGTCAAGTATTTATAAAATTTAGACGTCGTGCACAACGCGGTAACTGTTCGCGAATCTCACTGTTTATGACGTCATATCTCCTGAACTATGTGCTGTGCAATAATATAATTTTTCAATTACATTCAGTATTATATGTGGATACCGTGTGCAAATTGTGTCGCAAAGCACAGTTAATAGCAAAGGACTAAATTATAACGTCATGCCTTGTACGTTACTGTTATTGTATGAGCAGCGGAAAAGTAGTAAGCCATAAACTTCATTCCTTTCATGATTTTGCAGATGTTGTCAGCGATGGAAAACTTCTTAAAGATTTCAATTTACTTGTAGTTTGTTGCAAGTCACTAACTAAGTGCTCCTCTTCTCAAAGCTGGGTGAGCGAAATCTGGGAATTCTCGAGTCGCTGGCTACGCTTCTTTCCCGCCCCACCCCCACCCCGTGGATAGATAGGTGATGGTGATACTCATCCCCATAGCGGTTGCTGCCTGACAGTAAGGTTTTCATAACACATATGGATACCATTACCATTATTTAAGTTGATATCGCGCTGTAAGTACCTAAAACTCAAGACGCCTTCGAGTGCCTTGCCTTTAACGACAATTTTGGACCAGATTGGGCGTTTTTCACATAAAATAACATAACATAAGCTTTAGCGGTGGTTATTTTCAGCGTGTAGCATTGTGTTGCTAGGTCGTGTAATAATCTACACACCGAATGTGCCAAATCTGCTTCCTTATTTTGTGTAAAGACTACATCACCTGCTTAGGGCATAGCTTTCATGTCATTGGATATCTTTTCAGATGTATATGTGCATGTATTTCATTCTTCCATTTTCTTATGATATCGTCAATATAGATGTTAGAGAGCGTCGCTGACAAGCCCAAGACTTGATACGTCATTCATCTTCCGTTTTTAATTGCCAACGTTTATAATTATTTTGGAACACCGTACAAGTTTCTGACTGTATAAGACTAGCATGCACTCTTTCTTCCATTATTGTTCACAGTCTGCTTCTAATGACGAGTCAGATTTTTCGAAGTCACTAAAGGCAAAATGTGTTTCTAAATTGACTTCGCATCGTTTTTCTGGAATTCGTTTAACGCAGTTGCTTTATGGGGTCTGCTCATGTAGAGAACTGGTGGGCAACGGAAACATCAACACGAATAGGACCATTAACTGGTTATTAATGTGCTATATCGAACAGTATATGATTTAATACGAAGGTTGAGCCTAACTGAAAAAGGCAATGGTTAAGAAAAAATGTGAATAGTGTTCATGTACATGTACTCTGAGTAGAATTTAGATCGTAGTAAGGATCTTAGTAACCATAATAAACGCACTGTTGATCACAAGTTGTTTAATTGCAAGATATTTTTATCGTAATATGTTCATTGAGTCACTTGTATTGAATAGTGGCAGTGGCAGTGGGAGAGGACACGTGTCAGATAGGTACACAATAATGGGAGTCATTACAGCGTACCTCGGGAATAAGTTGTCCTGAAATGCAGCCTACAAATAATGCAATGGTGATTCAATACGACAGCTCAACATTCCTACATAGCGAGTAACAGCTAACAAAATATACAGAAGGCAGAGCAACTTACATGATCGAGCACCTATTAAATGACGTATAATGACTCTGACCTTCCCTTTGGTTCACAGTGTTTGTCCCTTATCAAACTGATTTCTCTGACCACGTACAACTCCCTTAACCCGTTATTTAAAAACTGATTGTCATCCTTTTTAAAAACCTACCATGCTTTGAAGGCTCTCATATTCAGATGCGTACAA
This sequence comes from Schistocerca gregaria, assembly GCF_023897955.1. Taxonomy (NCBI): domain Eukaryota; kingdom Metazoa; phylum Arthropoda; class Insecta; order Orthoptera; family Acrididae; genus Schistocerca; species Schistocerca gregaria. The sequence goes on along the minus strand of NC_064920.1, from coordinate 389,634,166 downwards.
GGTAGGTCTACAAGACAGCCGTCTACAAGTGCATTCCCTCTATTTGCTGTCAGTCGTCGAAATTTTCAAACTGAACTGTAACGTAGGCCATGTTGAAATCTACTGAATCTGTTGTATAGAGCTAGCGTCGAGGGCGTAATCACTGAAGTCTGGTCGTCAATGACACAGATAAATGTTTCATTTTTCGAAATGTCACATGTAATTGAGAATAACAGTCTCTCTTAACATTGATTTTATAATCTCTGTTTATTAAACCAACTAGTCTATAAAGACTTCGACGCTGATGGAATATCAAACTCTTCCTCCAATGTTACACTTAACTCATGCGTTCGACCAGTTGGTTTCTCATTTTCGTTTACACATACAATCAACTATGTGTTTTGTATATGCATGGTACACAAAGGCGAGTTCCTACCGCTTTAGAAGACTAAATGTTTTATAATAGTAATAGAGCGATAATTTCCTTACGGCTCAGGTACATTCCTCAATGAGTTCACCGTAGACTGAGTGGTAGACTTTCGAAGACTGCCACACCGAAACCTATGAAACGATATGAAATCGAAGGAACACTGCAATCATGTGTAGTATGGGTCAATGGGTAGTGCTCTTGTGAAGTTAAGGACAAGTAATATTGTACAGAGGTTGGACAAATATACGGAAAGAACGTGAGAAACGAATGCCTGAACAGAAACACAGCTGTTACATTTTACGACGAATGCCAACTATAAAATGTCCTTAACGTGACGCAAGTTTCACTCGTGGTAAGAACTGTGTTCTGTGTTGTCGTGAGTGCATTATGTCGGAGTGAAGTGACTTCGAACCTGCGCAAATTGTTGGTACTCGTATGATTGGTGCTTCCATCAATAAGGGAGCCGAGGTCTATAGGGTTTCTAGAAGCACCGTATCGAATATTTATATGACGCAAGGGAAAGTGAAAAAACATCATCCGCCGAGTCACAACGTTGACCAAAGTGAGCGTTGAGTGATCGTAAAGGACAATCACTGCAGAGGACTGTGAAGAATAATAAGAGAACGGCAGCTGCAGAAGTCACTGCAGAACTGAATGTCGTACGAGCGAGCCTGACACCACCAAAACAGTACGAAGGGACCTTCATAAGTAGGGAATTGAAGATATGTCGTTCCAAACGCACCGATTAGTGATGTACACTACTGGCCATTAAAATTGGTACACTAAGAAGAAATGCATATGATAAACGGGGAGACAGTGGACAAAAATATTATACTAGAACTGACATGTGATTACAATTTCACGCAATTTGGGTGTATAGATGCTGAGAAATCAGTACCCAGAACAACCACCTTTGGCCGTAATGACGGCCTTCATACACCTGGGCATTGACTCAAACAGAGCTTGGATGGCATATACAGGTACAGCTGTCCATGCAGCTGCAACACGATACAACAGTTCATCAAGAGTAGTGACTGGCGCGTTGTGACGAGCCAGTTGCTCAGCCGCCATTGACCAGACGTTTTCAATTGGTGATAGATCTGGGGAATGTGCTGGCCAGGGCAGCAGTCGAACATTTTGTGTATCCAGAAAGGTCCGTACAGGACCTGCAACATACGGTCGTGCGTGATCCTGATGAAACGTAGTGTTTCCCAGGGATCGAATGAAGGGTAGAGACACGCTTCGTAACACATCTGAAATGTAACGTCCGCTGATCAAAGTGCCGTCAATGCGAACAAGAGGTGACCGAGACGTGTAGCCAATGGCACCCCATACCATCACGCCGGGTGATACGCCAGTATGGCGATGACGAATACACGCTTCCAGTGTGCGTTCACCGCGATGTCACCAAACACAGATGCGAGCACCATGATGCTGTAAACAGAACCTGGATTCATCCGAAAAAATATTGTTAAGCCATTCGTGCACCCAGGTTCGTCATTGAATACACCCTCGCAGGCGCTCCTGTCTATGATGCTGTGTCAAGGGTAACCACAGCCATGGTCTCCGAGCTGATAGTCCATGCTGCTGCAAAGGTCGTCGAACTGTTCGTGCAGATGGTTGTTGTCTTGCTAACGTCCCCATCTCTTGACTCAGGGAACGAGACGTGGCTGCACGATCCGTTACAGCCGTGCGGATAAGATGCATGTCATCTCAACTGCTAGTGATACGAGGCCGTTGGGATCCAGTACGGCGTGTTCCGTATTACCCTCCTGAACCCACTGATTCCATATTCTATTAACAGTCACTGAATCTCGACCAACGCGAGCAGCAATGACGCGATACGATAAACCGCAATCGCGATAGGCTACAATCCGATCTTCAGGAAAGTCGGAAACGTGATGGTACGCATTTCTCCTCCTTACACGAGGCATCACAACAACGTTTAACCAGGCAACGCCGGTCAACCACTGTTTTTGTATGAGAAATAGGTTGGAAACTTTCCTCATGTCAGCACGTTGTAGGTGTCGCCACCGGCGCCAACCTTGTGTGAATGCTCTGAAAAGCTAATCATTTGCGTATCACAGCATCTTCTTCCTGTCGGTTAACTTTCACGTCTGTAGCACGTCATCTTCGTGGTGGAGCAATTCTAATGGCCAGTAGTGTAAATGCACGAAATAGGAAAACATGGCGCCGAAGCCACAGATCGTGGCCTGTGAATCAATGGAAGTAATTACTTTCATCGGATGTTTTTGCACACTCTTTCCAGCTTCTGCCGAGCTTACGTCCCAATAGTGAAACATGACGAGGGCTCGGGATGATTCGGGCAGCGACATTGCGGTATTCCATGGGTACTCCGTAAGTTCGCATTACTGCCAAGGATTATGTGACCATTTTGGATGATCAGGACCGTCCCATGGTTCAGCATTTGTTTCCCAGTAGTGAAGCAGTGTTCAAAGCCGACAGGTATCCTGTTCACACAGTTACCACCATCCAGGACTGGCTTTGTGAACACGAGAATCAATCGTCGCGTCTCCTCTGCCTACTCTCAGTACTGTTGAATCTTTGTGTGTTAGTTTGGAGAGAAGGTTACCGTTATAGCTGTCCACCTCCACCACAGTTACCTGAAACTGTCACTACTTATCAAGAAGAGTGGTATAACATTTCCTTGGAAATAAGACAGTATCTGTAATTATTAATTCAGAGACAACTGGAAGCCGTTTTGAACTCCAGCGGTTTTCCTCAACCGTATAAGGCATGGTAATGTATTTTTTTTTCAGCCCCCCTCCCCCACTTCGTCCCCCCCCCCCCCCCCCCCCCCCGCATAATGCCACCTAGGATAAAACGACTATCCTTTGCTTGGCCGCCAGGACGCTACGGCCTCGCATTCCAGCACTGCAGTCTGTTGTCGTCTGCCTCTGCAGCGCATCGCAATACAAACGGTGCTCTTCTAGAAGCGAGACGCCACCTGAGGCGCCCCCGGCAATGCGTGCAAGAAACGTAAAAGTCACGGGGCGCCGTGTTTTTCTACGACGGACGCAGCCGTCGATATTTATCGGCGGAATTTAATATTCAGTATTCGGTGGCTGCGTTTACGGCGGCGGCAGGCCGGCGTGCCTCGCGACGCGACGGGCGGGCATGAGGGATGACGTAGCAGCAGCAGCAGCGCCGGCAGCCGAGATCACAATGGGCCGATATTTCATGACGGAACGCCCGGTATTCCCGCTCTGCTCGTGACGGCACCAGCTGCTGTCCCCGCTACCGCCCCCGCTGCCTCAACAGCTGCCGCCTCCGCCGCCCCCACCGACGTCGTAACGCATCACGCCACGCGATCCGGCTCCATACAGCTCACCGCGATAGCGATTTCATCAACGTGCCGTCGGTACGTATTGCGCTGGCGCAGCCTCTAACGTCCTTACGGTACACTGTCCATATCATTTCTGTTGCTGAAGTTTGGAGGCTTTGCTGTTACTGCTTTCTTTGAAAGAGTTTTAATTCTGCATTTTACATGAACAGCCGATTTCGGACATATAAGCCATTCTCAATAGTTATTATAGGTACCCAAACACCGCCAACAACTTACACTGTAGCTCCTACTATCCGCTATAGCAGGTATGAGTACGAACATTATTTTCTGTCGGCCAGTGTGGCCGAACGGTTCTAGGAGCTACAGTCTGGAACCACGTGACCGCTACGATTGGAGGTTCAAATCCTGCCTCGGACTTGGATGTGTGTGATGTCCTTAGGTTAGTTAGGTTTAAGTAGTTCTAAGACTAGGGCACTGATGTCCTCCGAGGTTAAGTCTCATAGTGCTCAGAACTATTTGAACCGTTTTGAACCATTATTTTCTTCTTTCATTCCCTCGTCCCGGAGGAACAACCGTTGGTTTGGGGGTGGAACAGTACTCCACTCTTTAGCCAAAAATAGCAGTGGTCATCCGACAGTTTTGCTCAAGAGTGAATACTGACATTGTGGGGTGCGATCTCATTGCTAATTGATAACCTACATAAATTAGTATTTTTTTAAGGCTGTGTGACTAGTGATGGGTTAATGAACATGTGCGTTTACACATTATGTTGTTTTACGATGTTTGTATACGTGTGCTCGCACTGTGTAACAACGACACGAATGTATTTGGCTCTGAGCACTATGGGACTTAACATCTGAGGTCATCAGTCCTCTAGACTTAGAACTACCTAACCTAAGGACATCACACACATCCATGCCCGAGGCAGGATTCGAACCTGCGACCGTAGCAGCAACGCAGTTCCGGACTGAAGCGCCTAGAACCGCTCGGCCACAACGGCCGTCTACGAATGTATTTAACAGGATTGACAACGACACACTACATTACGTTGACATGGCTTAAAGCTATAATATCACACTACATTCCGTTGACATTGCTTAAAGCTATAATATCACTTGAAAATGGCCTAAGGCCGAAATTGCAGTAGTGTAATAAAAACTTACAACACTCACTGGCGTAAAGATGACGTCCTACAAAAAAAAAAAAAAAAAAAAAAAAAACATTTTAAGACTGCCAATCCCAGCTACAACAAGTGTCTGCATAAATTAGTATGTTATGAACCCGAGTAGATTAGCTGTAGTAAGGACGCTATAAGTCGGCAACCCCTCCCAAAATACTTATCGATAAAAGTCGGAATCGCTCGGAACACGTCGTATCTATTGTTCTCTGTTTCAGATTGCTGCCACCCTCAGCGACCCCAAAACTATGACATGGCAGTTGCCTGAAGAAGTGCTGTCAAGTTGTCTGTGTGAGCGGATGGTCAATTGCTTCATATTTTGACAGCTAGCTACTTAAGCTTTGCAGAGCTATTTTGCAGTCGTTGCACTGGTACGTAGTGTCTTTCTGCTAATTTGTTCAGAGTTTCATGGCCCATAAATAAAGAAACATCTGAAAAGAACTCAACGTTTCAGCGAACTGTAAGTAAATGAAAACGAGAAATACTGATCTAAAGTTTGAAACAATTCTTCTTGCACAAAGTCAGCATCATCAACTCATTCGTCGATATCGTTATCCTCACGGTCATTCTCAACAAATTTTAGTCGATCCAGTTCTTTCAAAATTCCGTCGTCCGTAAGACAATAAACAACAAACGACTGTTCTAAAAACCTCATGTCCCTCGCAACACAATGAAGACCGATGGTGCTCGACATTATACGTGATGTCGTACTTAAAAGCGGGAGAAATTCTACCCCGCCACATGTCTGATTCTTCAGTGAACAGAAATTTTCGCGTCCTGTCATTTAAATGCATTATATAACAAGAGATAGTGTCACAAATGTTTATTAATTGTTTTGAAAGTCGTTTCCATTCTACTGATTGCGTAGTATTACAACGGCGTTAATATACTGAAGAGTCAAAGAAACTGGTACACCTGCCTAATATCGTGTAGGGCCCCCGCGTACGTGCAGAAGTACCGCTACACGACATGGCATGGCCTCGTAAGAGTACGAGGGGGTGCAGATACCTTCTGAACAGCACATTGCTAGGCATCCAAGATATGCTCAATAATGTTCATGTCTGGGGAGAATGGTAGCCAGCGGAAGTGTTTAATCTCAGAAGAGTGTTCCTGGAGACACTCTATAGCCATTCTGGACGTACGGGGTGTCGCACTGTCCTGCTGGAATTGCCCAAGTTAGTTGGAATGCACAATGGGCATGAATGGATGAAGTTGATCATATTGGATGCTTACGTACGTGTCACCTGTCAGAGTAGTATCTAGACGTATCAGGGGCCCCAATCACTCCAACTGCACACGTCCCACACCATTATAGAGCGTCCACCAGCTTGAACAGTCCAGTGCTGACATGCAGGGTCCAAGGATTCATGCGGTTGTCTCCATACCCCTACACGCCCAACCGCTCGATACGATTTGAAACGAGACTCGTCCGACATTATCGTCCATTATAAGAATGGTTTTGTTTTCTTTCGCCCCGTCTCCTTCCCTATTGAGATAGTTCCTTAGAGTGTGCGACTTCATGTTACCTATCCCAGTTTAGTAAAATCTCGCAAGACTTTCCTGTCTCCTGATCTCGGACCACCTGTCTTAGTTATCATTCCGAAGATACAGTAAACGTCGCCAACCTGGCGTAATAAATAGTCATTTTTCTTTTATTATCCACTATACTGTTTCTCCTTCTTATATTCGATCACTGTTGTTTTATTGCTATCATTACTAGGACAAGAGAGAAATGAATTTGGGCTTTCATGTGGTTTTTGTATACTGGTTCCTTTGCATTTTTTTCACATTCTGATTGTTTCATCTGTTTATGGAAAACTAGTGAAGTGGCTGATTCGTGATGCGTTATCGTGTGCAGCCTCTAACTTTTTATCTCCCTCCTGTTTACCTCTGCTCCAAGTGTCAGGATGTTTGTGTTATTGTTAAAGAAGAAAATCGCATCGTGCATACATTCTCATGTTTTACTACAATTTACTGGTTTCTAGCGAGACTTATCGGATATTAACCGCTAATTTAGTGTATAAATAATAAGGTTGCTGAATTGAATAGAAATATAGACTCCCATGCTTCATATTTTTCATATTTTCGCCCAGAAGTTCTTTCATGATCGCCTTTGATAAAAAGGAAGAAAGGAGTTGTCCTGTACGTCATGTTGCATAGCACGTAAAACAAAAAATGTGACTAAAACTTGTCATACATCATTTTGTATACGTAGTTCTCACTGCTGATCTTGCTAAGAATAAAGATGGTAAATTATGCTTCCTCCCAGTTTTATCTCTGACAGTCATGTGGTGTCGCTGTCAAAGTTCAGTAGTTCGTTGCACTTGTTAAGTGACTGTATCGTATAATTATTGTTTTCGTTACACCTGGTGTCATGCCTACAATTGTAAAGTCCGGTAACATAGTTAAATTTGTGTTTGTGTGATATCTTCCATTTCTGTATTTTTACCGTTCTTAACTTCACTTAATTCGTACTTCTCTTTCTGTATGTCAGACGAACAGCAATGTGCTTCTGAAATTGTGTGACATAGACAAATACGACTGCGACCCAAGAACGTGCGTTAACAGGTTATGCTCTGTGAGATCTCTTTTGACTGTCGACTAAACAACTACTGGCCGTCTTAAGCCCTGTATTTTAATTGTGTTATGTCTTATATGTATTGGAAACACTTGACAGTGGCTACATAACCGAAATTAGCTGGCTGCAAACAACTCAAAATAAAATGATGATCCAATTATAATATTAGCAGACAGTACGACAAATTGATATCCATCAAGTTGCTGTATCATATTTGCGTTTTATTTTTATACTTAGAGATTTATGTGCGCTGCAATCATTATATTTGTTCTTGTCATTGTTATTATTACAACGCAACGTCATCAGCAATTCGACTTGTTTCTACTATTCAGGAACATTTATTTTACCCTACGAATTAACAGGACTCGTAAAAACGCTGACTGAAACGCATCATGAATGATTTTGTCATGACGACTTCTTATGAAGTATTTTAGTGTTGTAAAACTTTTGACTTACAGTCACGTATATATATTATAAAATTATATTTGTTTGTACAGTTTCACCGATCTTCTATAGCAGCCAACGCTAAAAGTGTTTCATAACCGTCAACATAGAGATAAAGAGAAAGAGTGAAGTCTGGTAAGATAGCGTACTTCAGGTGTGAATATTTTTCGTGATCTTAGCAATTGTTGCTAAAGGATAGTATTTGGGACAGATCTTCTTAAACTACCTAATTTAAGGTAATAAATAAAATATGCTTTTCTCATGTCAGAAAAATGTCTTTCACACTCTCAGCCCAACAAGTGGGTAATTTGTCAAACAGGTTCGTGTAAGATGACAAATGAAGACGACAATTACATTCAACAACAAATAGTAATAATATTAACTCTACAGCTACATTCATTCTGATGACTTAAAAAGACAGGTTTTTCCCTAATGTTGAAAGGAATGAAACTGGAACGAGAAACTAGAAAGTCTGTGAGTAGAAGAGGAACACTGAGACCTAACCTTACCCATTCTAATGTCTTTCCCCCACGTTTCTTCACGTGCCGCTTCAGAGTTGTCTCTGAATGTAGCTTCTTGTAGAATTTTCAGTCGCTTTATTTTCCAAAACTTTAGTAATCGCATCAAACATTGCTTGCTCCTTTCTATACTGCCTCTTTTCTTTTGTAAGGTTGTTATCATGGTTCTGATATGTGAAATACGATAAAAATGGCAAAAAATTAATTTAAAAAATCTTGAAGGCTTAATAAACGCCAACTCGTGAAAAAAACATTGAGCTGTAACTTGGAAATCTTCGCCGATCTTCATCGAATTCATCTCTGCACTCATAGCTAATTATTAGTTCTAACAACTTCCTAAGCGTTCAAGAAATCCTAAAACAGAAGTTAAACCTCAGCTGATGCGTCACACATGTTATTGCAAGTGGCAAGAAAAACTTAGAAGCAGTGAACTCCCAGGCACACTTTTTATTGAGACGAATTGCAAGACCAAATTTGTCGGTTGGACACCTGTTGACGAGCTGCTAGAAATATTCGATGTTGCTCTAGGCATATCGTTCGTCTGCCGTTATTTGAGAGAAATTTCACATTAATTTTCTTATCGTTGTCGTGCCTAACTTTCCCCTAGTCCCTCTTCAAGGTGTTAAAGGGAGGAAAATAGTATTTGGCCTCCTATAAAGGTATGCACCGAACGGCAATAGCTGTGAAAGAGTTCTATCGTGGCTTTTGCGCATATTAACCATTAGATACAATGAGAGAACATCGCTAAAACTTGAGGCAGAACTGACAAGAGGATCTCTTAAAAATCGAGTGCGTAAAATACTGTCATTGATGCTGATCTGCTATCTGATTAATGAACGAATGTAATAGCTGCTAAACAGAAACAGCCATTTCTTCATTTGGAATATTTTTCCGTTCCCTCAAACTACCTGCAGGATACCGATCGGAAAATCTTTGTTTTAAGGGTGCGAGAATCACTTTAGCAAAAAATTACTAATTTTCCACTTGCCCACCAGACGTCGTTTACTGGTCCAGAGAGGCGAAGCACAAAGACAGCAAGGCTCGTGGTCGTGCGACTCGCGCAGAGTGGAGCCGGCCGGCGAAGGCGCGACTACAAAGCGAGCAGCCAGTGGCTGGACATCGCATATTCCGTTGGAGAGCCGTAATTACAGGAGGAACCCCGAAACGCGACGGCCGATCCGCCCGCGCCGAAACATGGCACGGCCGCTCGCTCAAAGGCATCAAAGGCAGCAGCCGCCTCCTTCTAGTCACACTAGGACGACGCCACGACTACCCAAAGCGATCTCGCGTGATAACACTGTGTGTGTGTGTGTGTGTGTGTGTGTGTGTGTGTGTGTGTGTAGCAGACTTACAAGCCTTGAGGGCGAGTCTATTGTCTTAGAGATAGGTAAAGTAAGAGACACTAACTCACACTATTAAGGTTCCAGTCACAGTCTGTCATACACAGTCGCGGCACTCACTGCTGTGAAAATCGTTATCGGGTGATGCCGCGAATCCCACTAGCGCCCCTAGCAGCGAGAAAGACAATCGTAAGATTAATGTTGGTTTGTAATTATTTTTTACTTAGTTAAAAAACTAAAACTAACGTCCCTCCGAACAGGCCATGAAGGCCCAACGATACCGACCGGCCGCCGTGTTATCCTCAGCCCACAGGCGTCACTGGATGCGGATATGGAGGAGCATGTGGTCAGGACACAGCTCTCCCGGCCGTATGTCAGTTTACGAGACCGGAGCCGCTACTTCTCAATGAAATAGCTCCTCAGTTTGCCTCACAAGTGTTGAGTGCACCCCGCTTGCCAACAGCGCTCGGCAGACCGGATGGTCACCCATCCAAGTGCTAACCCAGCTCACCAGCGCTTAACTTAACGGGAACCGGTATTACCACTGTGGCAAGACCAATGGCTTTACTTAATTAACGGTATAGTTACCATAGGTTTGCGTTCCAAGTGTTGGTTAACGATTAAAGAATCGTGACATAAGTGTAAAACATGGCCCAATCTCTCCGATTTAGTGACGTAAGCTACATCTTATTCATGAACAAATGTTTTTGTATTTGCGTATAATTGCAGCTTACTCCGCTGAAAGTATGAGAATATAAACACATATTTCATGCATATTTCTGTTGTTGTCTGTTATTATTATGATACACACTTTCTGTAAGTCTTTACGATTTTTTTTTGGAGTGAAATGGCACATTCTTACACTTAACTCATATTTGTAACACAGGAATATTTTTGTAAATGTAATTACTTTTGCTTGAAATGCGAAAGTCTTGAACATTCTTGCCGATCTGGTTCAGTTGCAGCAACAATTGTAAAACTGGTTTCCTCTATGTCTGGAAACAGTTTTATAGTCTTCGGCGTTTTACTATCACGTCCGTGTGGTTCACTCTTCAAGTTACAGTCATGGTGGCGTGTTTGGTACGCTAAATAATGTTCCACTCCATACGAGTTACCTACGTTCCACATTCACTGACTTGACTGGAAGTGTAGTGAACACGTTATTGAGTAGCAAAAGGACAGGTCTTTCGCTGTTCATTGCCTCCTTGTTCTTAAAAGAAAACGACATTTTTTGTTAAACACCCGTAAGCAACAAGAAAATTGCAAATAAAGTGAAATGTAATGTTTCGTGTCATTCCTTCCATGGTTCTACTACACTAAAAACTAAACTAAACTAAACTAAACTAAACTAAATAAACACAAATGTAGCCCCATTTTGTAGCCAGCTCCTACTGATATGGTTTGACTTATGCTCCCTATTGTAGAAACTATGTTACAGATTAATATAAGTGCTACTGGTCAGGGTCATCGGATATCGTATTCAGAAGTGTAGCTTTCTGTCCGCTTGGAGCGCTGCTGTCGCAGTACATCACTGAAATAAGCGGGAGTGTGTGTGTGTGTGTGTGTGTGTGTGTGTGTGTGTGTGTGTGTGTGTGTTAGACTGTGCTTCCAGTAATACCTGCGACTATCGGAGATAGACTTCTGTCAGTATTCATCACAGCAATAGAACACTTCACTGATTGTTACCGTTTTCTGCAGTTCGCAATATGGTTATCAATTACTTAAGCCAAAGATACGCCATCAGTGGAAGATTAAAGTAAGATTAGCGGTTAGCGTCCAGTGGACGATTATGTCATTAGCGACGGAGTATGTGAGCCCAATGGCGCTAATATAGTGAAGCAAGCGGGCTGTTATTTTTTAAAACGAATCATCCCGGCATACACCTTGGCTCGTGAGCTGCCCGCGGACACTGTGGGACGAGTATGGCCGTGCAGGCATGATGCAGCTGACAGTTTGCGTCTCTTAACAGCAAATAGGACGCTGACGCTTGAATTTTCTAGTCACGGTAGATTGTTAGGAGAAATCTTCCATTATCGTAATTATTATAGTAGGACAATGCAAGTATAACATGCACATACTAATTATGATAGTGTAGCCTCACTTATGTTACACAAATGTGTCATGGAATGAGAAAGTAACAACATTTAGCTTACAACAATTCTGTCGTGAATTTAGGCTAGTGTGCATGCTTTTATGTCCCAGCTCGTCTCACGAGGATTTCCTTCTCAATTATATGGCTGTAAAACTGTCTTGTTGTTTTTCTGTTGGTGAGTGAAGGATATTTTATTTTTGAATTTTTTTTTCTTTTCCTGTGCTTGCAGCTCGTATTTCTTGATCTCGTGGCCTATTGGAGATGCCATATAGGCCGGTGCTATGGAGTAGTCTCAGAGGGAGGCACGGCAGCTAGGCAGCGATGTCATGCAGTCGAGTGTAAAGGCCCGTTACATAAGGCAAGGCGAGGCGAGAGGAGGAGGCGCGAGATCAAAGCGGCCCCGCCAGCCAATCTGCGCCGGTGAAAGGAAGGCAGGGCTGGCGCCGCACGGCGCGACACAGCGGTCGCGTCTGCCGGGCACGGCGTGAGGGGCGTAATGGGGGCGTGGAGGCAGTACGTGAGTAGGGAGTGCCGAGCACCGCTGCCGGCATCCGGTTCGGTTCTCCAGCGCCTCTGTCGCGGGGCTCTTACTTCGTAAGATACCGCACACGACTCTCCCGCCGCGGGATATTTATGTCTACACTGACGACTCCAAAAGCGGTGACTGGCGGCAATACGCATTGCATAACACTGTAATGTTTGCACTTGTTTTCTGCCATTGTAAATAATTCATCTTTACGGCACAGTGACAAATATATATGAGCACTCTGCACGTGTATTGAATAAGATCTTCGACTCTGTGTTTATCTGTGGTTCGCTTGAACATTGCAGAAGGAGCAATGTCATCGATGCCATATTTTGACAGATAAACGTAGCTCCAAAAGAAGAAAAATTGCAACCTGGTACGCCAACGGCATTAAAATAAGAAAAACTGTTTAGGGAGACTTTCGAGACCAGCACGCTATCGACATTCTGTGTGTGACGGAAACACACCTGAAGCCTGAAGATTTCTTAGGATTTTTCACAATCTTCCGTCCATCCATGCTTTCTCTCACGTACACACTCATTAACAGAGTCCACAGAATTTTCATTTCCGCAGTTCCCAAAAGTCCTTTCGATGTTTCCAGTCTTGTCTCGGCTATATATGTCATAATCGGTGGCCCTACGTTTTGTATATTCTTGCCTTTGCAGCTCTTCGTGTATGCTTCTTTTTTTTCAGTTAGTATCATTTTAAACGCCCTGTCACTTTGTTTCCTTTTGTTACTAGTTCTCTGACTTCCTTTCTGAAATTTCCACTGCTGGACAGTTCAGTGCCTTAACATTTAAATGTCATTACCTGTCGAATAATTTTTCCACCCACTTCCAAGACGGGCGCTGTGACCGAGCGGTTTCCTGGCGCTTCAGTCCGGAACCACGCGGCTGCTACGGTCGCAGGTTGGAATCCTGCCTCGGGCATGAATGTGTATGATGCCCTTATGTTAGATACGTTTAAGTGGTTGTAATTCTATGGGACTGATGACCTCAGATGTTAAGGCCCACAGTGCTAAGAGCCATTTGAACCATTTCTGAACCCACTTCCAGTCTGCATGTAATTGGTTCCACGGATGTGGTCATACGTTTGATTTTTTAGTGGATATGACCATATTTAGGTTCTTGGTTGCCACTTTAAATTGTCTTCTTCACGGAACTGCAACACCAGCATGACAAATGATTCTTATTTCTTCGTCCCCAATTTATAACAACTACCAGTCAATACCTTCCTCATCACCTCGTCCGTGACTAAATTAAATGCAGCAGGCTCAAGGAGAAAATATTTCCCAATGTCCCTAATTAAAACGATTCACTATTGATCTTGTTCAAATGGTTCAAATGGCTCTGAGCACTATGGGACTTAACATCTATGGTCATCAGTCCCCTAGAACTGAGAACTACTTAAACCTAACTAACCTAAGGACAACACACAGCACCCAGACATCACGAGGCAGAGAAAATCCCTGACCCCGCCGGGAATCGAGCCCGGGAACCCGGGCATTGATCTTGTGTCATTACGAGTTATGCCGAAATCTTTATAAGACTTATAAGACTATGGGACTTAACTGCTGAGGTCATCATTCGCCTAGAACTTAGAACTACTTAAACCTAACTAACCTAAGGACATCACACTCATCCATGCCCGAGGCAGTATTCGAACCTGCGACCGTAACGCTAGCGTGGTTTCAAATTGTAGCGCCTAGAACCGCTCGGCCACCCAGGCCGGCCTTTATAAGACTCGTGAGTTTTGAGTGATCTGTAGTTCAAATAGGAAAACTTTTCTTTTCTTTCCTTAATACACTTCGTAACCTCTTTGGGAAACCATGGTGTTCTGTTTGGTTTCCTCTCTTGCTTTGTAACTCGTGTACCTAGTACTTCTTGAGCTACTTCTTTAATATTTTCTTTGATTTTCTACCCAGCCTGGTCTGTGTTATCCTCTGAATATTTTCAGTATTTAAAAATTGCAGTTCTTGAGTGTGTTGCAAAACGTTTTTAGGTTGGTGTATACAAGGTTAAAAGTATTTAAACCGACAAACTCTGCGAGGTTGTAGGGGACATCAAAACAAATATTCTTCCCTAATATAATTTTTTTCTATGATGATTATTTAGGCCAGTGGAGACGGTATTAAGATCTTCAGTTGGTTGAGGGCGTATTACGCTCTTCAGTTGTAGGTAACTGCTGTCCACCAGTGTAGTAGTGCATTGTCTCTGTTTACTAATGGAGCGATACACCTGGAGTGAGTACACCGATATGGTTGATAGGTACTACGTAGCGGACGACAACGGACGAGCTGCACAGAGGGTTTATCAACAACAACATCCTAATCGCCGTATTCCGCATCATAAGGCTTTTGCTGCTGTGTACCAACATATGCGTGAGACCGGGTCATTTAGCAAATTAACTGGACAGGAACGCCGTCACACGGTAAGAACGCTGCAATTTGAGGAAGCTGTCGTGCAGCAATCGGAGCGGGATGCTTCAATCAGCCCTCGTCCAATTGCACGTAACATGGGGACGAATCAGACGAATGTAAGAACAATCTTTCGAGAGCAGTTCTTACGTCCATTTCACTTACAGTGTGTCCACAACCTGGAACCAGTTGATTATCCACCCAGAGCACAGTTTTCGCAGTGGTTCCGGGAACAGTGTAAAATGCAGCCTACATTTCCATCCTCTGTGTTGTTTACCGATGAAGCAACGTTCGGGTGCGATGGCGTCTTCAACATGCAAAATTCACATGTTTCGAATGAGGATAACCCACATGCCACACTTACTAGTGCTCATCAAGTGCGGTTCTTCGTTAATATGTGGGTCGGTGTTGTTGGGGACTGTTTAATTGGGCCGTATCTGCTAACTAGGCCATTAAATGGCAGGCACTATTACAATTTTCTCGCCAGAGCATTGCCAGAATTGCTGGAAGACGTCCCGCTCCCTAAAAGACAACGCATGTGGTTCCAATATGATGGGTGCCAGCGCATTTCAGTCGTCGTGTGCGTCGATTCCTGGACCGACAGTTCCCAGAAACGTGGATTGGCAGAGGTGGTCCTGTACCATGGCCTGCTCGATCCCCAGATATATCCCCTCTGGGCTTTTTTGTGTGGGGAGAGATGCGCAACCTTGTTTACGCAACTCCTGTTGCATCAGAAGAGGATCTGGTTGCACAGATAGTAGCAGCAGCAGGAACAATTCAGGATACTCTTGGGGTTTTTGCCCGTGTCAGACAGAACATGATCCGACGGTGTAACCTTTGTTTACGTGTAAATGGAGGCATTTTATAAAATCTACTGTAATTGAAATTGGATTGTGTTAATGTGTTGTCTCCTGGTCATAAAAAAAATGGAAAAGTGTTTGTTGGTTTAATTAGTTTGCCACCAGAGAAATCTTCCTCTACCGGTTTAAATACTCCTCATAGGAAAAAATGACATTAGGGAAAAATATTTGTTTCGATGACCCCTACAACCTCCCAGAGTTTGTCGGTTTAAATACTTTTGACCCTGTATATCTACAAGGTGTGAAGGTAAATTCTGGATCCTAGCCAGGTATGGTGCACAAAGTTCCACATCGGCGACGAGGTCTTTTCCTGGTCGCTCGCGAGTCCTGCTCATAAAAGCGACACCGGAAGGGGTGGCAGCGTCGAGACGGGACGCCGCGTGGGATAGCTTGCTAGGGAAGAGGGCGGGGGCGGGGGGCCGTTTTTATTGCGCCGCCCGCCGGAAGGCCGTAAAACTAGCAGAGCCGGGCCGAGCGCGCAAACTCCAGGTACGGTGCCCGCGCGCGCCTGCTCAGGAATGCTAATGGCCCCGCCGAGCGCGCTTAAAATTTATGTAAGTTTATTATGTAGTGCGCCGGGACGCGAGACATTTTATCATACCAAGTCGCGGCGGAATTAATTCAGTGCGGTGCGAGGCGCGCGTAGGTGGGAAAGGCGGCTCTGCGGCGGCGGCTCCGCTTTTACTGCAAGTGGCGAACGCTACCGCGGCAGCCTCCGTGCGCCAGGAGCGGCCTCCAGTCTGACTGCTGGGCCCGTGATTGATGAACACGCTGCTGGATTTAGATTGCGGCTGTCTACGGTACACTCTGCCCACGACACTGATTAACAGCAGATTCACGTAACACATTGCACTCGCTTTGCTACATGTAATAAGAACGGTGTATTCTCCCAATCAGCTTCTAATACAGTAAGTTGTAATGGTACTTGAATTACGTAACCATTACGGCACCTCAACCGAACCTTTCGATACCAGCAATATTCTACTGTTTTTCTGTAAAGTAGTTTACATTTTTTGAGACAACATTCATATCTGATTTCATTAATGTAGAGGTACTTTGATAGATAGGTTTATGTTGCAATGATATTATTCTTATGTGTATTCTTTCTTTTGTCACTATGATCTTTGACGTACTTGTAACTCTTGATTTTTGGGCGCGTAAGCGATTATTTGTTAGTTAGTTAGAGAGTCGGACCTTGAGAGAGTCAAGTCTTGGACGTCATGTTGGAAAGACGCGTATTGTAGTCAGCTAATAAAATGTGAACCTTAACAGTGAGGAAGATGTTTTCAAGTATGTTTTGTATTGTGAAGTGATGTTTTGTGTGTTATGTGATGCAGCAACAAAAGCAATAAAAAGGAAGTGCAACTTAAATTCGGAGTGCTGATTACTTTTTTACATCACCATTGTCCTGCAAAAGTGTAATCTTCAAGAATGGTTTGTGAAACACATGTATGAAAACTTTTGAATATAACAGAATAAAACCTAGGCCTCTTTGCATCCGAGTTTGGAATCATCACCACCTAGATTTTCGACGATTGAGCCATGATTTTACAACGAGACATGCGTGGGAAACACGAAAAGATGACTGGCTAATTGATTCATTATTACATAAAATGACTTTATTAACTGTGCTCTAATGACACGTGCCACATAATAACTTTGTTGTTGCCCGAAAATGCAGTATTTAGCAGCGTGAGCCACACCACAATCATTATCGTATTTTGACTTTTGTTGTGGTAGGGTTGTTAGAAAGTTCACAGGAGTAAATCCGCACTGTTGTGAGTTACATACGCCATTAATGTAATTATCGTATACCAGTTGTACATAAAATATTATATAAATACTGTACACCTTCATGTTTTCGGGGAGCAATAACTTCTCCATTCTATTTCGGGTGAGCAGCCGCATAAATTCATTCTAATATTTCGGCTATATATCGTTCATCCATCTTCAGAGCGTTCCGAAAGGCTGACGTCCTAGCACACGATGCGTCCTTTTAAACTCGCGGACCGTGACAATGTGCATGCAGCCACCGATGCACCGTCACCAGAGACATTGATCGGTGGCAGAGAAGTACAGTGTCCATGAATTATATCTATGGCTGCTTAGTCGATTGTACCTGAGATCTCTATGTTTCACTCTCTAAGCTGCTCTGCCGCGACCTCTTTGTAAGTTTGTAACAGAAAGTGCTTTATGGCTATTGGCCAAATGGATGTCTGGACGAAACTCAAGCTTTACAAAACAATGATCCTGCCTGCACAGCTACACGGCTCCTCAACGTGGTGTATTACCAGCCTCTCAGATCTGAGGCCTCTTCAGGTAATTCAAAATCGTTTACGACTTGGGCACTCCGCAATGGGCTCGGATCACGACTTACATATTGGAGTTCAACTATCGATGATCAGAAAACCAATCGTGGAGTTGAAACGGAAACTATTGGCAAAAATCGAAGCGCTACGTCCTACAATTCGTCACCTCGATTACATTGGCTCGGCAATTCCTGCACGATGGCGTCACATAAAGGTGCCTCGAGCCATTGTGGAGGCACCCCAACTGTTGTACTCGCCACCTTACTAGAGCTCAAGGACCCCGAGACCAAGTCCTTACTTCCGTCTAAATAAAGTTTACCTAAGCCCCGTAAACCTATTCGCCCCAAATGTCCAGCCTCAAGGTAGCACATTAAACACACACACAATGGAGAATTATAAATATTGTCCGTTTTCTGTTAAATCAATTTTTATGGTTATTACCGTTCCATAGACAATTGAACTCACATTTTGGTGGATGATGGTACAAATCCTCATCCAGAATTGTCGTTCATGGTTTCCCAAAAGTCGCTTAAGGCCGATACTAGCCAGTTTCTTTGAAAAGGAAACGAACGATTTTCTTTCCTATCCTTCCCCAGTCGGAAATTAAATTTCGTCTGCTATAATCCCTGTGTGGACGGTAAATTAAAGTTTCTTTCTCAATAACTGCATTCTTCCATGTCTTTAGACCCTTAGAACAATAATCTGGTTCTGATCCGAGTAGTCTGAGATAGAGTAAAAATTGAAAATTTTAAACATGGGTGCGCTTAAGCAAAGGTGTACATAAATACTTGATGATTGCGAGGAATATACATATTAGAATTATACATTAACACCTTCAGCTGCAGACGGTCGTTGACATATATCAACGGGGACGGGTGAAAATGTGTGCCCCGACCGTGACTCGAACCCTGTGTCTCCTGCTTACATGGCAGACGCTCTATCAATCTGTGCCACCGAGGGCACACAGGATAGTGCAGATGCAGGGACTGTCTCGCGCACGCCTCCCGCGAGACCCACGTTCTCACCTTATATGTCCACACACTACATTCGTAGTGTCCCTAACCAACATACTCATTACTCGTGAAAGTGCCGTAAGAATTCGGAGAGAGCGTCTGTCGTGCAAGCAGGAGATCCCGGATTCAAGTCCCAGTAGGGGCACACATTTTCACCTGTCCCCGTTGATATATATCAACGACCGTCAGCAGCTGAAGGTGTTAATATACAATTCTAATTTCGTTCTAGACGGCTGCAGGTCATCAATGGTGTCTATTCTTTCGGACATGTCCCAAAGAACAGAAACCATATCCATATAAAAATATACATATGTCTTCTTCAGAAGCAAATGGACCTACTCAACAGATTATTACAAATAGTTACAAATATCGAGCAGAAAAGGAACGCTAATCGATAAACAAGAATTTTTTTTTTTTTTTGGAAGAGCATACTCACTCGTGAATTCACTATGGACAAAAACGGATTTTGGAGCCGAAAGGGCATTGTGTAGTACAGTGTGCATACCATCCACAAATATTAACAGTTAAATGCATAACAGAAGGAACTGCAGTCCTTCGTCGTAACTTAAAAGAAGAAGAAAAAGAAAAAAAACACATGACGTTGGATCCAGTTAACAGCTATTATGGCACATACATAGCTAGTGATTTGAGCCAGCCACAGGCAGAAGCTTAACCGTGGTAAATGGCACTTATTGAACGAACGTGTGTGTGTGTGTGTGTGTGTGTGTGTGTGTGTGTGTGTGTGTGTGTAGCAGGACTGAGCAGCCAGTCTCTCATTCAGCAAATGAAACAGTTAATATTTAAAATTAAAAAAAGAATAAGAATAATGTAAACAGGGAAAAAAGGGGGGCCGGAGGCGTTACATTTACGTGGCATGTAAGGAGGAAGCTGGTCCAGGAAAAAAGTGCTAATTATTCGTATATATGTGCGTTGTAAATAAATACAAGACCGTGCCAAATAATACTATACGAAGCCAATATACTTCTTAAAATATGTTTACGTGATACGAAATGGCTATAAATACAGTGTGTGGCAAAAGTCTGGACACAAACGATATTAGGAATCATAATGGCGTCTTGTATAGGATGTCTGTAGGTGGCGGCGCGGCTTATAGGAGCTATGGCAATAGACGCGGCTTTCTTTAAATCCTCCATCTTGCATAGGGTTTACGTGTTTAAAATGGGAAGGGGGTCATGTGACACATCATTTTCAATTGCCTCTTTATTAGGCTTATACTGTACATCTGAAATATGTCTTTAAATATCTTTATTGTTATAGGAGCTATAAACCAGATGGCAGTTATAAGAGTCGAGGGGCATGAAAGGGAAGCAGTGGTTGGGAAGGGAGTGAGACAGGGTTGTAGCCTCTCCCCGATGTTATTATATATGTATATTGAGCAAGCAGTAAAGGAAACAAAAGAAAAATTCGGAGTAGCTATTAAAATCCATGGAGAGGAAATAAAAACTTTAAAGTTCGCCGATGGCATTGTAATTCTGTCAGAGACAGCAAAGGACTTGGAAGAGCAGTTGAACGGAATGGACAATGTCTTGAAGGGAGGATATAAGATGAACATCAACAAAATCAAAACGAAGATAATGGAATGTAGTCAAATTAAGTCGGGTGATGCTGAAGGAATTAGATTAGGAAATGAGACACTTAAACTAGTAAACGAGTTTTGTTATTTGGGGAGCAAAATAACTGATGATGGTCGAAGTAGAGAGGATATAAAATGTAGACTGGCAATGACAAGGAAAGCATTTCTGAAAAAGATAAATTTGTTTACATCGAGTATAGGTTTAAGTGTCAGGAAGTCGTTTCTGAAGGTATTTGTATGGAGCGTAGCCATGTATGGAAGTGAAACATGGACGATAAATAGTTTGGGCAAGAAGAGAATAGAAGCTTTCGAAATGTGGTGCTACAGAAGAATGCTCAAGATTAGATGAGTGGATCACATAACTAATGAGGAGGCATTGAATAGAATTGGGGAGAAGAGGTGTTTCTGGCACAATTTGACTAGAAGATGGGATCGGTTGGTAGCAAACGTTCTGAGGCATCAAGGGATCACCAATTTAGTATTGGAGGGTAGCGTGGAGGGTAAAAATCGTAGAGGGAGACCAAGAGGTGAATACACTAGCAGATTCAGAAGGATGTAGGCTGCAGTACGTACTGGGAGATGAAGAAACTTGCACAGGATAGAGTAGCATGGAGAGCTGCATCAAACCAGTCTCAGAACTGAAGACCACAACAACAACAACAACAACATAGGAGTTATGACCTGTTAAAATTTTACATTGCAAGGAGGTGATTAATTCTGTTTACTGTTGCAGGTGATCCACAATGGCATTTACACAGCAGGAAAGCATTGAAATTGTGTCAATGAGTGGTGGACAAATTACCAGAATGATTGCTGCTGACTTCAATACCAGCTTGCTGAGAGAAATATCACATATGACAGTAGCCAAGTTATTGCACAAATTTCGTGCAACAGTTTCTGTGGTGGACAAGCCACGCAGTGCACTTCCAAAAACAGCCACCGGCGAGGAGTTTGCAACAGCAATTATGGCTTCATTTAGGAAAAGTACACTCCGCAGTACTTGATGGTTAACAACAACTTCCAGTGTCAGTGATCCGTCCTGCGTGTGATGAATACACGCCAATGACATCCGTACGAGCTACAGCTGCAACATCATCTCTCGGAGGATGCCAACAAGTTGATGCATCTCCACAGTATGCTGCTGAATTCAGACAGTTTCTGCTTGAACAGTTTGGAGATCACTGGATAGGTAGGAGGGGTCCTATCAAATGGCTGCTGTGGTCCGCTGATCGTGCACCTCTTGACTTTTATCTGTTGCGACATTTGAAATCAATTGTGTATGAGGTAAAAATTAACAATGTAGCTCATCTTTGCAGGGGTACTGAGAAGGCGTGTGCGTTGACCAATAGATGCTGGGACGTGTGCAGCAGGGCTGGGAAAAACTACTCTGACTGTGTGTCCAGTGCAATGGAGGTCATATTGAGCGTATGTCTAAATTTATGTCATATTGTTGTGTGTCGCATTGAGCATATATCTAAAGAGGTCATCACTCATAAAAAGTGAAGATATCAAAACAGATTTCACACGTGTACCCCTGATAAAGAGGCAGTTCAAAATGATGTGCCACTTGACTCTCTTCCGATTTGAAACACGTAACCCAAATCTAAGATGGAGAATTTCAAGATGGCAGCCGCTGTCGCCATAGCTCCTAAAAGTTGCGCCCCCACCTACAGACGTCCCATATCAGACGATATTATGATTTCTCACACCGTTCGACTTTAATAGGGTTGTCTCTAGACTTTTGCCTCATCCTGTACACACAGCCGCATTCATCAGGGTGCAGCTAACAGCGAAGAAAAGATATTTGTAAGAAGGAATGTGTCTTCTGAAGAAAACAAATTTATTTTTGTTGAAAACGTGGTGAAAAAATAACAAACCTTTAATTCTGCAACTTGTTGGCTGTTGTTTTCCAAACCTATCTAGTTTCTAAAATTTCAGTTATTATCTCGAAAAAGCATAGCTAAAACTACATGACTTGGTGTTAGTCAGTCCATCTTTTCCTATTCACCCAACAGTACCAGACAGGTTTTCGAATGGTGAGTAACATGGCGGAGGTATTAGTTGCTAAAATTTGTATTTTGTCTATTCAGGAAAGGCTGGGGCACGCCGTCTTTCTGGAAATGTTTTGTCACATGATGGTGTCTGAATCCGAGGGAAAAAGGAGACGTCGCATGTGGCGTTTTGAGAGAATAAAAAAAATAGGCAAAATTTTGTAGCCGAACGAACCAGGATGTATAGCTTTGTCATGTGCAGGATAATCTGGGGCATTGTCATGGAGTAGAAACACAATGTGGGTCTTGTTCCTAGGATACTTCGTTTTGACAGCCTCCCTAACGTAACTATGTGATTCTGCTAGGACGGTTCTGAGGCACTTTATCACTTACGAGTACAGTCTATTACCAACATATAGTGTCCGTCACGGAAAGAAACACTCAGCATCAGTTGGGTCATTTGTCTATTCCCGCTGTTGTCAAACCACATGATTACCCTTCTCTTTTCTCTCAAGTTCACAGAGATAAAGATAGCATTCGTGATTAGGAGGCCTTGCGACAACTTTTCGGCTCGGTGGGCGGTGACCTTTGTCATGTTCAAAGTGTTCTGCAAAATATTGTGCAAGTTTACAGTCACATAACGCTTTGTGATATTGTTTCATTCTCAGCCAGTATTGTTTTGTGAGCACTGGACTTGTGTGTTTGGGAGAGAAGCTTTAATTTTTCAAATTGGCTCAAATGGCTCTGAGCACTATGGGACTTAACGTCGATGGTCATCAGTCCCCTAGAACGTAAAACTACTTAAACCTAACTAACCTAAGGACATCACACAACACCCAGCCATCACGAGGCAGAGAAAATCCCTGACCCCGCCGGGAACCCGGGCGTGGGAAGCGAGAACGCTACCGCACGACCACGAGATGCGGGCTTTAATTTTTCGCACTGGGATGGTGCTCCTCCGGTGCGGTCTCACGTCACCGTCTTGTTGTCGGCGGGGGGGGCAACCAGTGAATCTCATTAGGAGATGCTCTGCTCGGCTCCCTAGAGAGACGGGCAATTTTCACGGAAGTGAGGCTGCTGCCTGCTTCTTGCTACTGTGGACAGAGCTGGCGCCCTCGCTATGGACAGGGGGCACCACGCAGTCACAGCCGACCGCAGAGAACGACTGACTCTGACACGCTTGTATTTTCTGCAAGGACATCAAAGGCTGAGACGCCGCGGCACTGGGCAGCCAGTGAGAATGACGGTTGCTTCCGCTCCAAAATTTTGGTTATCCACTCAAACTGAGTCACCCCTCCACTATACTTGGTGCAGTGGGCTCCAACAAACGAGGAAACACTGCTACAGAATAGTACCAGCCTCATGTTTCTTAACTTGCATTTTGTACACCAATAGTGGGGAGTTTCTGCACTAGTCCCTCGTTTCTTCGTGAAATAAGCGATATTCTCGTCCGTCACATTCGCAGTAGTACTGCGTGGTTCCCTCCGTGGAGAGATTTTTGAAAGTGCAATTTGGAGGATTACGAACTTAGATTCTGGGTTTTGGTTGAGAGGGTTTCATCTCCAGATGCCGTCTGGTACTGACTGGTGCACGGTAGCTGATTTGGAGAAATGTGTCTAAATTGCGAGACCACGGTCTACCGTATATTCTGAAGAGCTCGTTAGCTTCGCCACCCAACTTGTGTTGCTTAATTCGGCTCTAAATTGAAGCTTCTTAATGTATCGCTAGCTTTGATTTCGCCTTCTATTCAGATGATCAGATTTTGTGATGCTCTCTCCTTACAATGTTCGATACTGTTTGGCACCTTCCCACAGTGTTTGGCATTATACAGGGTGAGTCACTAACCATTGCCACCCAGGATAACTCCAAAAGTATGATAGAAGCTGAGAAGTTTGTGGGACAAAAGTTGCATGCAACAACGGGGGCCACAATACGACTTTGGTTTTTTGTTGCTAGGTGCTGTCGGTTCGGAGATTTGGTCAACTATTTCTTTCTTCTTTTTCTTTTTTAATCGTATTCTTCAGTATTCTTCGCCGTATTTGGCGAATATTTACTATTTGCACGACATACGAGAGAAGATGTACATCGATAAGCGCCGAAGAGATAAGGAATACCGCTCAATCCATGATAAGAAGATTGCAGCACTGCATTGATACCAATGGTCACCACTTCGAACTCCTTCGGTAAATGGACGTTCATGCCACCTTTGTGACCGTCACTGACTTTCAAAGACCTTAGTGTTACACATCTTGGATTCGATTCGATAGCCGCTATCAGAAAATAAGTACTAAACTGTAGGATACCATTAAAAAAAAAAGAAAAACTTGATCTACATATCTAGCTGGACAGTGTGACCGAGCGGTTCTAGGAGCTTCAGTCCGGAACCGCGCTGCTGCTACAGTCGCAGGTTCGAATCCTGCCTCGGGCATGGATGTGTGTGATGTCCTTAGATTAGTTGGGTTTACGTAGTTCTATGTGTAGGGGACTGATGACTACAGGTCCCATAGTGCTTGGAGCCTTCATATCTCTGAAGCGACCCCACCTAGCAACAAAATATCAATGTCTTATTAGACCTCCCTTTGTCCTATGCAGCAACTGTTCCACAAACTTTTCAGCTACTGCCATGCTTTCGGAGTTATTCTAGGTGGCAATAGTTAGTGACTCACCCTTATAATGTGACCTGAGTCTTAGAGAATTTTGCTCTCTGTTAATCTTGCTGTGGTTTATGTCAATTATTAGTGTAAATGAATAACTGCTAGTGTCACACTTGACATAGATTTCAAGATCCCTGACTGTCCTACAACTTTTCCATGGTTAAGCTGTTATTGTACAACTTCATACACAATCGTAAGGAGATCTGTGCTACAGAGTGGTGCAACAACTACCGTCATAGGAGAGCTGGGCAGGAGTGAAATGATTAGCGAACAAGTTAACACAACAAAGAGAAGTTTTACTTCTATTTCTACAAGCTAATAAAGGGTCATTACAAATCACCAGCAAGAACGAGAGCCCAGCTGTTCTAAGCACGAACGAAAGTGTCGTAGTATGGTGGTTCCAAGCGGGTTGAGCGGCTGCCGTCAGCCGTCCTATGCGCTCCTTTGCGCTCAAAGTACAGAGCTGCTGGAGCTGTGGTTCCGCCAGATCCCGCCCGACGGCTCCCAACATCAGACGGAAACTTGCCTTTCCGTTGCCAACTGTAGAACGTCAGTGAGATGCCACCAAAACGTGACGACTCATAGACGACCCGCAGTTAACAAATATAACATTTTGTACACCTATTTTGTTGTCTCTGGCGGTGTTTTAGTTATATACAGTGGCTAATTTCAGTGCTCAGTTATATTAAGAATTCACAGAGGAAAGCATGCACTGAACTCGCTCAGCTTGTGTGATCGAAAATTTGCTTTATGACCAGCGGTACACTTGAACTCGTCAAGTCAGATCTGGGATGCAACTCGGTCCCGAGTTCGAGTCTCGGTCGGACACACAGTTTTAATATGTCAGGAAGTTTCATATGAGCGCACAACCCGCTACAGAGTGAAAATCTGATTCTGGAAACATCCCCCAGGCTTTCTTTCAGGAGTGCTAGTTCTGCAAGGTTCGCAGAAGAGCTTCTGTGAAGTTTGGGAGGTAAGAGACGAAGTACTGGCAGAACTGAGGCTGTGAGGATGACTCGTGAGTCGCACTTGGGTGGCTCAGATGGTAGAACACTTGCCCGCGTTCGCGCGGTTCCAGACTGTAGCGCCTACAACCGCTCGGCCACCAGGCCGGCCTGCAGTTAGGTGCTCACAACATATTAATTACGTAACTTAAATTTTCCGTGGCTACAGTTCAAAAGTTTTTGCTATCCTTCGCAGCTACTAAAAAAATGTGACGAACGTACGGCACAGTTCGGCGCATTCCTTCCCTTTCAAAACAATTTCCAGCAACGCCTGTTTCCCAATCCCTAGGTTGGCTGCAGGTGGTAAGCTTGCAGCAGTAGCGGACGCGGTTGCGACGTGTTATGTGTCAGCTGCGGCGGAAGCAGGTTCAGGGGGACTGCGGTCGAGGCTGGGCGCCTTGTTTGCGCGCCGCGGCGCCATATGAAGTATGGTAATGCCGGCAGGCCGGCCGTTAGGTAAACAGACAGCGCCGCTCCGCTGTCACAACACGCGGGCCGCACGTGTGTGCCCACGCACGGGGCCACGCGACACGACACGGCAGCCGCGTCTCCAGCCCGGCAGTGGTCGCTCTGTCACAGCCAGGCGGCGCCCGTACCCTAGTCGGCATTCCTCACCGTTGGACAAACGTAGCAGCACAATCAAACGTGACGAAAGCATCACATCCATTACACGCAAAATGACGATTTGGTGCACCTCAAGTAAATCCTTTCTTTCTCCCGACAGTCTCCAATACAGCTGTGCAGGATCTATGAACCTACCGATACCGAATCTTCGCTTCGTCTGGCAACGTAGTGATATCTGGCTGGTTGACACCATATGCACATAAACAGATGGGAAGTACAACACTCCTAGTATCGCATTTTGATTTGTTTTATTCCGGTTGGGCTAAAGAAGTCGTAGCCTGGTACCTGGTACAATGTGTCCTTTCCGTCTTCGAAGGTGAGGAAACCACAATTGTATTTGTTTGGAGAGACAAATATAGGCAAGCCGACATTGATTGAAAAAAAAAAATCTTAGGCCGTAAACAGAAGGTGTATATGCCGTACTGTTACGAATTTAGATTTGGAGGGTATAATTCTTCTACATATTCTGTAATTTTGTTTGAAGAATTTGAGTGGTTGTGTCCGGAGACGCAGTTGGAACATACCCAAGCCTGTCCGGAGGAGAGCAAGTAAATCCTTTCTTTCTCTCGACAGTCTCCAATACTGCTCCGCAGGACTTATGAACCTACCGATACCGAATCTTCGCTTCGCCTCGCAACGTAGTGATATTTTGCTGGTTGACACCATATGCATATAAACAGATGGGAAGAACATCACAATATATTTATGTGATGATTATCTGACACTTTCACCTGTATTGGAGACGATATCAGAATCTAAAACGGTTGATGTCATAATTATAGAAGTTCACTCCCTGTTCACATTAATTGAACACAACTTGGGGACACGATATTCCATAGTACTGTCTCTCGTCATACAATAAGAGAAAAGCTGTGCCAACAGTGCACAATAATCACAAATAAAATATACAGGGAGTGTATAAAATACTTTCATGTTGTGCCTTTGTTGACATCTGATAGGAAGCTTCAAATTTTCCTGTGAAATGTCAACAAGGTGACCAACATGAATGGAATTTATATGCGTGTAATGAACTTCATTTGTGACTATTGCGCATTCTTCGCACAGCTAGTTACTAATTGTGCGACGAGAGACAGTACTATCGAATTTAGTCTCTATAAGTTGTGTCCAATTAATGTGCACAGTCCACGAAATGGATTGGAACCATAATTTTCTATACAAACGATCTGTAGACGCCGACTTAATTTCGCTGAAGCTAGTAATCGTTCTGTATTTTTTACGGGATATGGACGAATAAACTTCTATAATAAGAAAAAGAACCGCCTTTAATGTCGAAATGTGTGTGAAATATTATAGGACTTAACTGCTAAGGTAATCAGTCCCTAAGCTTACACACTACTTAACCTAAATTATCCTAAGGACAAACACACACACACACACACACGTGCCCGAGGCAGGACTCGAACCTCCGCCGGGACCAGCCTCACAGTCTATGACTGCAGCGCCTCAGACCGCTCGGCTAATCTTCCGCGGCAACCGCGTTTAATATCTGCGCATATTCAGATCAGTCTGCAGACTGAACTGATGAAACCAACGAATGTGATTTCCAAATCTTAATTGTGGTAACATAGTGCTACGTAGCGTAGCCCGACGTCTACCTTAGGTTGAAAACTAAGTGTGTGTTGCTGATTAGGTATCAAAGGTTTCAATCAACCCATTCAGCAAAAAAGTCGAACTATAAGGGGTAGTTAAATGGAAACCAAACGCCCGCCACAACAACGGGACCTTCAAAAGTAATCGCCACATCCATTAGGACGTTCGTTCCACTGGGAGAGGATCAATTTCTGTTTCGTACAACGATGTCGGCCGCTGACGGATCCATAACCGCACCCACTCTTGCATTTCCTCGACCAACTAAAACTGTCTCTCTTTATGTCGCCAGGAATGTGAAAACCACGCGGTGAATGCTTCGGGCAGTGCGGAGGATATTGTAGTGTTTCCCAATGTAGCGATGATTCCGTCCGTCAGCATTCCTGGGCGTTCTCACTTTACGGGGCGTCACAGTTTCTGTAAACTGTCTACAAAGCGCTACGCACTGATTCCGATTCTTAGTCCTGTCTTATGGCTGGTTTGATGCAACCTGCCACGAATTCCGTTCCTGTGCGAAACCTTTCATCTCAGAGTAGCGTTTGCAACTTATGTTCTCAGTGATCTGCAAGAGGTATCGTAGTAGTAACCAACGTCAGAACATACGACTTGTAGTTGCTCCTTCGTAATGGTTGCTGTTTCCCTTCCTCACTTCGTCGATAACTGCTCTTCAACTTGTCGACTGACTGTTGTTCAGTTACTGTAATATCATGATCTATTAAATATTCATTAAGCACAATGAAATCAGCTGTCACTGTAAGTTTATTATTCCTTTGCCGAAACCCAGTTACTATTTATGATAACAAAATTGTACCATGATTTCGAATAAAACTCCATCTTTTATTACTGTTTCATTCTTACGATTTGCCGTTCAGCATTGTGACTGCATTTCGGCCAACGCAACAGAAGTAGTCAGTTACAGTTACCATTTGGCTACATAACTGCGATCAACTGTTCACGACCGATCGGTCTGTGGTCTCTGCTTTAACCCTAGATTACTAAACCCTCATGATATTTGCGATTGCAGGTGGTATCTCTTCGTGGTTCCCACCAATCTGAACAAATTAGCGACACGTGCTCTCGAGCACCTTTATGGAAAAGCTGTAAGATGTCACCTGAAGATGGTGGCCAGTTTGACTTCTGAAATATCACATCCCGCTTCTTGCAAAATTACTCCAAAGTTCTCTTGTATATCTTGCTAGACTGGCACTTCAGGGCAATCTGAAATGGCCTCATCACAGCGAAATCGACACTCAGATAGGGCTTGTGGCAAGGTGAAAACAGTGCGCTGCAGTGGGACTGGAACTCGCAAGTGTGTCTTTTCCGGACAGTGTCCTTAATTCTATTAGGTGGTCGACGACAAAGCACATTAGTAAAAGTCAAGCTATGGCTCATACACATTTCCGACTCGCGTTTTCAATTTGACAGTATGTTTTGTGCGATTTGATTCACTGTTTGCAATAACCAAGAGCTACGTAATAGCGCACGTTAAGTTCCAGTGCATGAAGTCAGTAAACGTATAGGGTGTGACAGCTAAGAAACGATAGTCCAGTATATCCAGACCGAATAAAAAATGGTGTGATTTTCGCAAAAAAGGAAAAAAAGGTATAGCGGACGAAGTGCCGAATTTTCTGACGTACGCAAACAATTTTAAATGTTTATAGCTACCGGATTATGACAAGGAATTTTCTTACAGAGTTATATACTTCTTTCTGATGTAACTGAAAGAGACTTCGTAGATGACACACGATGTGTGTAACAGGATACCACTTCGCTCTGTTGGAAAGCTACCACTCGCAGTAACTGGTTATCTGACAGGTCGAAAATGGTTATTGTAATTGAACGTCCCAAGTGACCTAGACGATATTTCTCTTCGTTACAATTGCAAATGTCACGCATCCCTGAGACAGCACGTCGTCAGTTATGACACACTATGTAATATTTCCGCAAGGTGGTCTTCCATCATTGGAATACGTTTAATAGAAGACGAGTTCATTTTCACCGTCGGCTGCTGTATAAGTTTTATTGAAATGTGCTGCTAGGTTAGGACTAGAGCTTGATAATTATAACCAAAACACAGAAAATTATCAATAACAATTTGTAAGAAGTTGATGAAAATTCTTATAACGAACTCCTACGCGACAAAAGGTGATAAATGAAAAAAGTCGTTATATCATATTGCTTTAGTATGTACTGAACATAACCGTCCTAATGTTGAATAATAAAACATCTCTACCTACGTTATATGTCAGTAACAGTCATTTGATAACTGGACACAACTCTACTAGCGCTAAAAGGCGGCGAACACACTAGTTGCAAGACATTTGAAGTTAATGTGATGTGACAAATCCTACATAATGCGTTATGTTGGTCGTAAGTGCCAATCAGAACATTACACATGCATAAATATACTGTTGAAGTTTCTGTTATTACTCCCACATCGTAACGACTGCTAAAATTTCGAACTCCAAATTTCATGTCCTTCATTAAAAAGCTACCGAGCGAGATGACGCAAAGGTTGGCACTCAGAATTCGCGATCAGGACGATAGTTCAGGTTCGCACCCGGCTATCCAGATTTAGATTTTCCGTGATTTCGTTAAGTCGCTTCAGGCCAAATCCGTGTGGTTCCTTTGAAGGAGCGCAGCTGCTTCCCTTCCCCACCTACAAAACGATGCGGAATTTCATTATATATTGTGATGCATTACAGCCTTGAATAATGCAACAGCTTCAGATTCGCGCCGTAATGAATTTTATCTTCTAAAACATCCTACGAGATGGCTGTTTCCTAAACATTTGTAAAAATTATCTTCAATTTCGCCTTCACGAATAAATTAAACTTCCCATTTTAAGTACAAGAAAAGGATCCTTTTTGGTTTAGAATACCAGGCTATATGAAGAGACAAGGTGTGAAATTAGCTGGCTAAAAGTTCAACGACAGGAACGTAAGCCTACAAGCCACTGAAGGTGAATTCGTTGGGTTTAACGCCCGCTGACGAAGGCGACTTGGAAAGAGAAGGTGTTACGAAGAAGAAGAATCCCTACAGCCTTGATGCCTTCAGGAAAAACTAGAAGTAACTTCGTTGATTTATGACAGAACCCTTCAAATTATTCAGTAGTGCAGAAATACATTATTCATGTGCTGGGTTAAATCGAGGCTAAGTTGATGATTATTTATAAAACTTTAATAAACTGTATTTTATTACGAAGTTATCCTCTTAATGAAGAAGTAACACAATTGTAAAGCATCAGACTTAATCGTGAAAAAAATTTAAAAAACATAATTTTTAAAAACAAATTTTAAGTTATTTGGACGGCATGCTGAAGGTTGTGGTTTCGAATTACGTCAGATGCAAGCTATTTTCTTTATATCTTTTCGAGACTAATGCGAGCTTTATTTTAATTCAATTAAACTTCAAAATATTAATTTTTTATTTCTGATCGTCGGCCGCATCATTTTGATCATCTCGTTAACTTTGTTATGTGATATCATTTTCATTATACCTTTTTAATTCGGATTATTTGCACAAGGGATTCTAATTATTTTTAATTATGTATAGTGGTATTAAAACTCTTAAAAATAATAATTTATCTTTAAAAACAAGAAAAATTTATTTTTATTATGAGATGTAGTCTTCTTTCTTTCGGATGGTAATCGCCTTACAAACATTCAAAATATAACTTCGCTTCATACCACGGACAAAATAACGCATATGAAGATTTGAATAAAAGAATATTTTATAAAGAAAATGACAGTCAAGCAAAATGAGTAATAGAAATAATGAGTGCACAAAGTGGACGAAAATAGAAAATGATGAAAAAGAAAAAATAAATGGAAGTAAATACATGAAAATAGAATCGCATGTGCAAAGATCCCAAACGAAATAATAATGATAAAAAAAGAAAAAATGAGCGAAAAAGAATAATACGATGATTAAAAGGACTCAGCCAAGAATCAGAAATAAAGAATACAATGCAAACCAAATAAATGAATAAAAATAATTATCTTAGTCGTTCCCATAAAGTAAAAGAGGTAGGCTGTACCCACCAACATTCGACCTCATATTTACGGCATACCATGAAAGTAACTGTGTCGTTTATAACCTATTTCAATGGTGTAGTGCTCCGCAAGAAATGCTGAAACTATTTTTGAGAGTTACTCGCAAGCGAGTGCCTATCAGGGCGGATGGCTGCGTGGTATGGTACCTGCCACCTTAACGTGCGCCGTAACGTTAAGTGGTTTCTGACAGTCAATCCCAACTCTGGGGACCTTTCCTGCCAGAGGAAACGGCAGGGTATTTATTGCTTGTGGAGATGCAGTAGTTCTGATGGTTGTCCCAACTGAGGTGATAAACGTCATGGGATACCTCCTAATATCGTGCTGGACGTCCTCTTTCGCGGCAGAAATACTGAGGTATACAGTCGTCCATAATTGCGAAAGTATTTCCAGTGCTGGATTTTGTGCACGAGGTGACCTCTCGATTATGTCCGATACATGTTTTCTGCGTGGCCAAATGATTATCTCGAAATGTGCAGAAAGTTTTTCGAACCAGTCACGAAAATCTTTGCCTCAATGAGATGGTGAATTGTAATTCACAAAAATTCCATCGTTGTTTGAGAACATGAAGTCCAAGAATGGCTGCAAATGGTCTCCACGTAGGCAAGCATAAACATTTCCTGTATGTCCATCTTTTTAGCGGTGGCTGGGGGACTCGGCTATTCGATAGAGGATGTCAAATTAAACTCCTTTCAGCCGTCAGTTTTCAACCTTATTTTACTAGGCAATCAGTTTTAGCGTTTTACTGCACCATCTTTTCGGCCACTGACGGCGTGTACGAATAGTCTACCTTCTTCATTGACTGGTGTCGTTTCAACGTTTAACACAGTCGGCATGTGATGGTTGAAGTGGTCACTGTAGCAAATATCTACTAATACCAGTAGTTCTGGCCCCTGTTTCATTCACAAGCGAGGTAGATTGTTCCTATACGTCTGTCAGGGACCTGAAGATGGCGTAGTAAAATGCTGAAACTGGCTACCAAATAAAATAAAGTCGAAAATTGATGGCTGAAAGACGTTTAATTTGACATCTCCTATAACCGTTTCCAGTCAATGATCGGCCCTGTTTGATCCTGTTTGACCAGAGAACCCACTTCATTCCATATAAACACAGTCCTTCCAATTATGGAGCCACCAACAGTTTGCACAGTGCCTTGTCGACAACTTGGGTCCATGGCTTCGTGCAGATAGATTGTAACCCTACCATCAACCCTTACCAACTGAAATAGACACTCATCTGTCCAGCCCACGGTTTTACAGTCGTCAACAGTCCAACCGATATGGTGACGAGCCCAGTAGAGGCGCTGCAGGCGGCGTCTTACTATTAGCAGATGCACTCGCGTCAGTCGTCTGCTGTCATAGCCCATTAACGACAGATTTCGCGGCACTATCCTAGCGGACACGTTCGTCGTACTTTCCACATTGATTTCTGCGATTATTTGACACAGAGTTGCGTGACTCTTAGAACTGACAACTCTACGCAGAAGCCCGCTCTCTCTCTCGTTAAGTAAAGGTCGTGAATCACGGCGTTGTCCGTGGTGAGAGGTAATGACTGAAATGTGGTATCTCGGCACACTCTGGACATTCTGGAATGTTGCATTTTTTTTTTAAAAATTAAATCTTCATAATATGATACATAAACAACCCACCATCTCAAACAATTAGTAGGTCCTAATTGGTACAATTCAAGTGTTATTACTACAGCTTATTCTATGGTTATTTCTTCTGCTCACACTATCGGCACAACTATTGTGTCTACATTCTGTTAGCCTATTTCTACTTACGCTAATCTACTTTTACCTGCAGCGTTACAGGTGTGCCAGCGTAGTATAAACCTGTGTTGGTGGCCGTGTTCACCGAGCTAATCCCGGTGAACACGCCCCTGAGACCGGGCTGGCCCGGAGTTGTTGATCACTGCAGTACTACACCAGTGTTGCTATCCTAGCTTAGCCAACATCTAACCTAATATTTAACCTAATGTCGAATTCGGTGAGTGTCTGAATCGGTAAGAAAGGCGCACCCTCCCCCTACTCCCAGACGTGTCGGATTCCAGCCGTGAAGCGGCTGGTCAAGTCCACGCCTCGGCGGAACGGGACAAGTGCACGGAGTCATGTTCAGAGGTGTGGGGTTTATCTGTTATTCTGCGCAACGGATTAATCTGAGATATACCCTTAACCCTGTGGCTCCTGCAAGATGCAATTTCCACCCCCACACTACTACAGAAGTCAGACAGACGCTCCTAACGTTCTAAATAGAAATGCCTGAAAAGCTTTCAGCAATAAATATCTTCTGGAGTCGTCCGCTGTAAGTAAATGACACAAAAATTCACAAAATTTCTTACGTAACTAGTGGGATACTTGGATACTGGAGTAGTGCTAGTTAGTGTAAGAAAAACATGAAACTAACGAAAGTTATTATTTATTTTGCAAAAATTCTGAAAAATCACAATGGCACTTATGAATTGAACAAGATATATCCTGGTTCTTTTCGGAATGTGAAGTTACCTCTCAAGGATAGGATTCGCTAATGAAATTTCTATACAAAGTTTAAGATGGTTGTTGACTTGGCAGAATGGTTGAGAGGCGCGCCTACTCAACTTGAATAATTATCCTTTAGAATATTGCTAGGTACGGTCGAGGCTGACGCGTGTGAAATGCAGTGAAATGTACTGTTGTGGAGGAAATATGGGGCTCGCAATAGCTGTAGCGCACAATACCATAAGCTGCGATGACTGCTGTCTGCGCCGCTCGCTGCTGACAAATAAGATAACTCTCGTTCTATCTGGATTGACCTTCGCCAATCAAACTCTCCCTATGCCTTGATGAAGTCAAGGATTCCTATTCGCCCCTAGTCTAACTATTGGCAAGGTACACCAGTCAGATAACCAGGCCACTGCAATGCCACTCAAAAATTCGCTTGCAGGAGATTAACTATAACTCTGTCCGTTCACACCGCACAATAAGTGTGTCAGCCAACACAGTGAAAAACGCTTAATCGCAAGGACTCAATATAGAGTAGCACTTTGATTCGCTCTCGACAGAGGTGCTCTCCCAGTGAAGTACTGAGGAGAGACTTGTTCCTCGCTCCAAGAGCGACAACGGAACGGCCCCTCTCCACGCCAGACGTGAAGAGGTATATCTTTTGGTCTCTTTCATTATTCCTTCAGCTCAAGGCGTCGGAAATATCGTCTGCCAATCAGCATTGCTCTTCTAAAACGGGAGAATGACGTTTCGTTTAAGGCGACCAATCTGGAAACCTGTAGCATTGGCGTTTGGCATTTGCTGTCTCCCTGTGAAAATCTCTGAAACTGCGTGCTGTGTGTAAAGAATGCTTAGGCTGCCCACTCCCACACAATGTAGCGGAATTTGCTTTTAAGCCGAACACGGGGTCGTTCCCCCTTTACGCTCTGGCCCACGCTGTCCGCTACACGGGCGGTCACCGGCCGACATAGGCTGGGTAGTTCTCTGAATGGACCTGCGTCCCGTTGTGCGGTTTCTCTCCCAAACTAAAAGCTTCTGTGACCGTCGTGTCTGGAATGTATGTGTGTACGCCAGCCTCGAGTATTTCAACCACGGTGCGCTTACTTGTTAATTGCATATCGTTTACATGAATTCATACAACATTGAATTTATCTTATCGAGTTAGGGTTCGAATGAAGCGTCTTGATGCGCGGATAATGAATGTGAGGGCGTAATATGTAAGCAATAAAGGTCAGGAGACCACGACGTCTTACAAAGTCAGTAGGAATGTGAGATCTTAATTGTTGATCCTTAGGAATTCCTTTATGACTTTGTGTAAGATCTCGTTTCCAAACTTCTTCAATATTGAGAAGTGGTCCTCATTCCTAAAAGTTTCCGAAATATAATGTCCCATCCGTCTAGCACTAATTTCCCTTCCGCGTTCACTATCTTTTAACCTTGTGTTCGCGATACTACCGCCATCTGTATATGAGCATTTCACTATCGCATGACTTTTATCTCCTCAGCGTACTCTGCTTCTGCTCCGTGCGTCTTGCTCGGTGAGGCAGCGAAATGAGAAGCAGATCAGAGGTTAGGTCGCTGTCCGTTGTTCTGCGTGCCGGCGAGGACAGGCCTGAGAGAAAGAACTGGAGGAGAGAAGAGGCGGGCATAGGACAGGCCAGGGGGCGGCGCCGCGGGCTGCAGAAGCGCCGTGGGCCGTGGCTGGCCAGTGGGCGTGCCGGCACGGCGCGGCTTTGCTGAGTCGCCGCTGACGCTGCGACGCCGTCTCCTGGCGGTCCCCTTAACGAGCGCCGCTGGCCTGCCCTGGCGCCACCTCCGTCCTTCGTTAGGGCTCTGGACCGCCGCCTTGTTACTGCGGGCGCACGTCTGCCCTTCCCTTCGTGTTGCCCTGCTGCTGTCTCTTCTTGCTCGCGGACAGACCTACGTCTCGTCCGGGCACGCGTGACGTGTCTTTTGTACGAGTCTTTCCTTAGCACAGAATCGGAGCAGCCTACCTCGGTATAAAAAAAATTAAATCCAGGGAGTGTTAAGCAGCAGCAAAACCCAGTGCTAATTGGAAGAAAAGTAAAACAACAAACTACAGGGTGGCGCACGAAATCTGTTACCCAATTGTTCCTTTCACAATTTTACACACATTAGATATCCCGCTGGGATCTCTACAGCAGTACCAGCAGAACTTGTAAAAACAAATGAGTTACAAAATGATGTGTAATTCATGATACTGCCTCTAGGAGACTGGTAAGTAGCAATGTCTGACAATGGAAGACTGACGACGCAGCAACGATCGGCAATTGTGTTACTTTTTCGCGAAACGAAAAGCCTTGTTGTGACTCGGAGGCGTTTTCGACAACAATTCAACACACAATGGGTCCCTTACAAGAAGACCATCCACAGGTTGTACGATAAATTAGTACAACAAGGAACAATATCAGAAGCGAAGCGACCTCAGCCTGTGCCAGTTTGTTTGCCGGAGAATATCGAAGCGGTACGAGTTGCTGTACAAAGTCCCGAGGAAATCGTGTCGAAAGGCAGCAGTGCAACTGGGAATATACAGACGCTCCATTTTAACGCATTCTTTAAAGTGACCTCCATATGTTCCCTTAGAAAATGACCTGTGCACAGAAGCTCACTGAAGAACACAACCAGCAGAGACTACTGTATGCTCAGTGGGCGGAGGATAGGCTCAAATGGCTCTGAGCACTGTGCGACTTAACTTCTGCGGTCATCAGTCACCTAGAACTTAGAACTAATTAAACCTAACTAACCTAAGCAAATCAGACACACCCATGCCCGAGGCAGGATTCGAACCTGCGACCGTAGCGGTCGCTCGGTTCCAGACTGTAGCGCCTAGAACCGCAAGGCCACTCCGACCGGCCGCGGAGGATAGGGAAGAAACTCTCAACAAGGTTTGCTTTTCAGACGAGGCGCATTTTTATTTAGATGGCGTGGTTAACAAACAAAATGTACGCTTTTGGCCACTGAAAACCCACAAGTGCTTCATGAACGACAACATTATGCTGCTGGCCGGGGTGGCCGAGCGATTCTAGGCGCTTTTGCTTGCAAGTGCTCTACCATCCGAGCTACCGAAGCACGACTCCCGTCCGGTACTCACAGCTTTACTTCTGCCAGTATCTCGTCTCCTACCTTCCAAACTTTACAGAAGCTCACCTGCGAACCTTGCAGAACTAGCACTCCTGAAAGAAAGGATACTGCGGAGACATGGCTTAGCCACAGCCTGGGAGATGTTTCCAGAATGAGATTTTCACTCTGCAGCAGAGTGTGCACTGATATGAAACTTCCTGGCAGATTAAAACTGTGTGCCCGACCGGGATTCGAACTCGGGACCTTTGCCTTTCGCGGGAAAGTGCTCTACCATCTGAGCTACCGAAGGCAGGAGACGAGATACTAGCAGAAGTAAAGCTGTGAGTACCGGGCGGGAGTTGTGCTTCGGCAGCTCAGATGGTAGAGCACTTGCCCGCGAAAGGCAAAGGTCCGGAGTTCGAGTCTCGGTCAGGCCCACAGTTTTAATCTGCCAGG
This sequence comes from Schistocerca gregaria, assembly GCF_023897955.1. Taxonomy (NCBI): domain Eukaryota; kingdom Metazoa; phylum Arthropoda; class Insecta; order Orthoptera; family Acrididae; genus Schistocerca; species Schistocerca gregaria. Next base: position 389,595,634 of record NC_064920.1, on the reverse strand, counting down.
AAGTTTCAATAAAGTTTATATTCAGAAACAAGATGGTAACACATTTCGTGCGCCACCCAGTACATGGAGGTTGAAAAAGATTCATCTTCCACGTGAATGAAGATACGGTGTGATCGAAAAGACTCGCACAACAGCCTCAAGAATTGAAATAAACTGTGTAATGACGCATTGGCACGCAACACTGTCCACTGTAGTCAGAAAGAAAATAATTCGACAACACGGTGCGGCACACTACATCCCAAATTTCTGACACTGAAGGACTGACTAGCGTTTTACGTATTAAGTCCACATTTAGCACCGCATCAGTGAAGAGAACTAGTTTCAGGTCTGTGATTCTATGGAAAAATGACCGAAACCATGTATAGTACGCTAGACGCTTTTCTTTATCCGCTGCCTTCAATTGCTACACACTAGCAACATGATATGCAAGAAACTTTGCCGGCCATTGTGGCCGAGCGGTTCTCGAGACTTCAGTCTGGAACTGCGCGACCGCTACGGTCGCAGGTTCGATTCCTGCCTCGGGCATGAATGTGTTTGATGTCCTTAGGTTAGTTAGGTTTAAATAGTTCTAAGTTCTAGGGGACTGATGACCTCAGATGTGAAGTCCCATAGTGGTCAGAGCCATTTGAACCATTTTTTGCTAGAAACTTTTAACTTCAGAGCCACTTTCTGAGCATTACGATACGAAATGTCTTAAAAATTGTAAGCGAATGCAGCATCCTACCCTCTCCTCAACCGCTTTAGAGTTCGTCAAAATGGCCGGTCTTGTGATTCCGTTCATATCTGCACCTGATCAGCATTCACCTGTAACTCGCGGCGCATCTCGTAGTTGTTGAATTGTTTGGCCTCGAGGTATATGGATAGTTATCACTAAATGCGTCGATAGTACGTACATGCGAACAGCTGACAAAATACTGTTGAACCATGAAAAGTCGTTGCTTTTGTAAACATACATTTGCTTAGCAGTGAACTGCGCAATACTGCAAGCGCCGTGTGAGCAATACCCGTCTGCATATTTGCAACCGGAAGTGACGTCAGGACCAGCTACTTGGATAACAAATTCCTTATTTTAATTGCGCCACAGTTGCGTTTTATTAAACTGAAGACCATTTTCGTACTATCAAGTTCATTTTCAAGCAAGGCCTGTTAACCCATCGGCTTACACAGCCGGCTCACAGCCAGCCGCAGATTTAAAGTATGTTATTACATTGCCGGCTGTGAGACGGCAGGAGCAGCTATAGTTTATTAGTAGTTTTCCTTCGTCTCTGTTAATAGACGGCATGACATATTGTAGACCTATTGCAGACCAATGTAAAGCTGAAAAATCAGTATATTTAGTGGTGTATTAGACACTCGATTTCTTTCGAGTTATAAGCAATTGTTTTCCGGTTCTGTTTATTTATCCCTCCCACACCAGACCCAATCCCCTAAAGAAATTATTTCGAGAAATTGCGTAGTGTGTAAAGTAGAGAAGAATAAAAGCGATACATGGTGTGAGAAATGTCTAGTGACGTTGCACATGCCTGTATTTTTTCGGGTATAGCACAAGAACAAAAAGTTCTAAATCAGTAGTATATTCCCTCGTCATCACTTCAATAAATAGTAAGAACAGACTGTTAAGTACTCCTGCCAAAATGTATATAGTTTTGGGAAAAGCGTGCGATACAAAATTGCTGATTTTCGTAAATTTAGATACTCTGCAAACCACATTTAAGTGCCTGTCAGAGAGTTCATCGACCCACCTTCATAATCCTCTATTATTCCATTCTGGTGTAGCGCACGGAGAGAATGAACATCTATATCTTTCTATACGAGCTAAGTCGGTATCAACAAAATATTTTCGCATTCGCAGGAGAAAGTTGGTGATTGAAATTTTGTGAGAAGATTCCGTAGCAACGAAAAACGTCTTTCCTTTAATGATTTACATCCCAAATCCTTTAGCACTTCTGTGACACTCTCTCCCATATTTCGCGATAATACAAAACGTGATGCCTTTCTCTGAACTTTTTCGATGAACTCCGTCAGTCCTATCTGGTAAGGATCTCACACCGCGCAGTAGTATTCTAAAAGAGGACGGACAAGCGTAGCGTAGGCAGCCTCCTTAGTAGGTCTGTTACATTTTCAAAGTGTCATGCCAATAAAACGCAGTCTTTGGTTTGACTTCCCTACAGCATTCTCTATGTGTTCCTTTCAATTTAATTTGTTCGTAATTGTAATACCTAGGTATCTACTTGAATTTGCGGCTTTTTAGATTAGACCGTTTTATCGTGTAACCGGAGTCTAACGAGATCCTTTTAGCACTCATGTGGATGACCTCACGTGGATGACCTCACACTTTTCGTTAGTCAGTGGGCTAAAGCTGCACTAATAATGCTTGATTAGGTGACAAAATGGTTCAAATGGCTCTGAGCACTATGGGACTTAACATCTGAGGTCATCAGTCCCCTAGAACTTAGAACTACTCAAACGTAACTAACCTAAGGACATCACACAAACCCATGCCCGAGGCAGGATTCGAGCCTGCGACCGTAGCGGTCGCGCGGCTCCAGACTGTAGCGCCTAGAACCGCTCGGACGCACCGGCCGGCGATTAGATGACAGTCAGTTCACACCTAGGTAATATAAACAAGATACATAGTCTCACGGAATGCCAGACACATTTCGTAATGTAGACGTATTCATGAAGTGTAGCTACAGGTCAATTTTGAAGGTTACTTTTGTACGCTTTTCCCGAATAATTCCAAAGTACGGCATCTGGCGGAAACACATCCCTGTAAAAAATTTAACTACGCTAAATTTTCTACGAAAAGATCCTGTTAACCCTAGGACTCACTCTGGGGTCATAGGTGACCCAATCATCTTTACTATAGATAAAATAATGTTTCTATTACTTGTAAAAATCCAGAATTTTATGACTTTTACCACGCAGTATTGTAGCTCTGTCACAAAAAGTTTTAGAGCGCTTGACGCAACATTTAAATCAATAATTAACAAAAACTACTGTTGGGGTCAATTATGACCCCAGATAGATTATATGTAACATTCATAGAATGTATAGATTATCAACTATCAATCTCTTTCTTAGGTATTTTGAGTTGGTAACACTGAATTCAGGTGTTATTCAGGTGTTACTCAGAACTAACCTCAAACTGGAAGTTCGTTAGTACGTTTGTTGTACGTTTGTTGTTGCAGTGTAATTTCAGCATGGATGGAATACATTTTGCTCCTGGCTATAGTGTAGAACAAGCTATGGAAGACTTATTTCGTAGCAGTAGTGATTCAGAAGGTAGCGACGCCGAAGATGATAGATCAGAGACACAGGTTGATGAAATTTATTTACATGAATTAGAAGAAAGTGATATTCTTGCTGAAAATGATGACAGTGGAGAAGATGAAAGTGCAGTACTGGTAAGCAGGGGTCGGTATATTGCATGGAGTACAAAAGAACCATCAATTCGTAGATTTCCAATCCGCAACATACAACGATTTTCAGCAGGTATTTCTAGTACAGTTAGTGTTAGCTCAGCTGTTGACTGTTTCAGGCAGTTTATTACTAATGAATGGCTGGATATAACAATTTAGTTCACAAATCAACGATGAAATGAATTGAAAGTGTCTGGAAAATTAGTTGACTGGCGTGATACAGACAGATGCGAGCTTCTTTCATTTTTAGGCTTGCTGATTATGTATGGCGTACAGAAGAGCCGGGGGAAACCTATTGACGAATTTTGGGACTCTGAATATGGCACTCCTCTATTCCGTGCTACTATGTCGAGGAGGCGATATCAGGACATTCTGCGTTCACTTCGTTTTGACGACTGCATCACAAGACTTGAAAGGAAAGAGAGGACTGGAAATAAGGCTGAAGCTGTACAGGAAATATTAGATTTTTTTTGCCGTGCAATGTCAAACTTCATTTATACCTTCCAGCAACATTACTGTTGATGAACATCTTTGCGTATACAGAGGTCGGTGCAGTTTCAAGGTCTACATTCCTTCAAAGCCAGGAAAGTATGGCATCAAGATATGGTGCGCAGTAGACTGTGAACATGGTTATGTGACAAATCTTCAAATGTACACTGGAAGGAGTGGTGATGTGAGAGAAGTGAATCAAGGCAAGAGGGTGGTCTTAGATTTAGTGCGTCATCTGGCTGGCAGTGGTAGGAATATTACCACTGACAATTTTTTCACGAGCTATGACCTTGGCCAAGAATTGTTGAAAATGAAGTTGACACTTGTAGGTACTCTACGTTCTACAAGAAAAGAAGTCCCAAAAGAGTTTTTGCCTTCGAAAACTAGGGAAGAATGCACTACCAGATTTGCATACAGTGGTAAAACCCTGTTAGTTTCGTATGTTCCAAAAAGAAATAAGGCTGTGCTACTCCTGTCAACATAACATCAATCATTTGAAGTGCCCAAAGAAAACAACTTGGAACGAAAGCCAGAAGTAGTGTTGTATTACAACTCAACAAAATCAGGTGTTGATACGCTAGGTCAAATGAGCTCTTACTATTCTATGAAAAAAGGTACAAAACGTTGGCCATTAGCAGTATTTTATGGTCTTGTCGATCTAGCTGCACTCAATGCCTACAGACTATTCTGTGTTGCTGCTGAAAAAAACAGAGAGACGTCTTTTTCTAATGAAGTTGGCCAAAGAAATGGCAAAGCCCCAAGTGGAACATCGTTTGAGTTTACGACAAGCAAGGAACAAGGATATTATTAGCAGTATCAAACGGTGTGGATTTAATGATCTGTTAGACAATGGACATCCAGACGTAACACGCGACAATCAGTTGAGAAAGCGAGGCAGATGCTCCATTTGCCCCCATCAAAGGACACAAAATACATTTCAACATGCAAAAAGTGTAACAAATTTGTTTGCAAGGAACGTTCTGAAATAGTTACTACTTGCAAAATATGTGCAGATGACTATGGTACGGATTCCGGTTAGAGTTATGTTTTGCTGTTGAGTTGTTCATCATATTTTTTGTAAATTTGAAGCTATTGTGAAACATTTATGAGTGAAACAAATTATGACTTGGAGTAATATTGTAACTTCTGATATGTAATTACTCTGAAATATGTAATTTAATTCTACTATGTACATACCTGTTAAAAAAGCTGTGAAATATGTCTAAATAATAAATGAAATGTAAACAAACAGTATTAAACGACAGTTCGTTGTTCTCTGAATGATTAGTACACACAGTCAATTATATATTGACTGGGTCATGTATGACCCCAGATGAAGTACTAGGGAAATTTTAGCAGAGTGATTCCTAGGGTTGATCATTTCTGTAATAGTTTACGTGCAGCGAGTGGGAGAATATTAAAAGCTTCGTATGATATTTGAAGGTCTTATAGGTTGCATAAAACCCATCGGTAGGGGCAGCTGACTCATCCTGTATACTTGCTAGCACTGCAACCTACCAAGCGGAGTTGCTTAGTTCTATTGTCGTGAAGAGCACATCAGGGGCCTTGTATTCGTTTCAGAAGGAGCCTTTCACGCAGCAGAGCGGAGGCGGGCTGGGGCCGCCACGACCAGCCAGGCAGCATCTGTCAGCGGGAGCGGCTGGCCGCGCGACTGAGGCGCCTCTGTGTTCCTTCCCTCCCCGGGCGCCTGCGCGCTCGCCCGGTCCGGCCGTCGACACGAACCGGAGCCCGCGGCCCTGCCCACGCAATCTGTGCCGCCAGGAAGTCCCAATTAAGATGCCGCCAGTCGCTATCGCCCTCCAGATTGCGTGACGTCAGGCGGCGCGGGGGGCTTCACTGCTGCGCGCGGCAGCGGGAAGAGGGGAGGGGGAGGGGGATGGAAACGGGAAGCAGCCAAAGTGGGGCAGATGAATGCTGGGAAGGAAGACAGCGAGAGCGAAGGATGGGGGGTGTGGGGCACATTACACTCGACGGCGATTGCACTTACAGGGCAAGCACGACAGACGTGGAGCTCGAAACGGTCTACTAGCGTATCCTAGGTGTTATTCTATATTAGCTAATCGCTATTATATGAGCGACGTTGGGAGTTATGCAAAACTCGAAATGTTCCAACAGTTGTACTTGGTTTGGTATGACACAGCAATGGTAGCAGGTCAAGTTGCCAATGTACATTTACATTGTTATACGTGTAATACTTCTACTAAATCAGAGAGGGTATCAACAAAAGTGTGGTGGGTGCTTACTTCCCGAACTGACGTTGCAATGAAAGAAGAACCCTAGCAACAGTTGTTACGCAAACTTCGAGACCCATATGCTTAACAGAAACTTTACCCTTGACCAGAGCCGTACCGAGGTGATTTTGCACTGCTGGCAGAAGCGTCAAAGCGGTGCCCACTGCGCAACCCACTCCTCCCTCCGTCAACAGACCCGTTTGCAAATTTTCACAGCAATTAAGTTTAGTTAAAACTGAAGCATTACTGAACAACATTATTCTAATTAACTATATCGATGGAAAATATTGCAAACAAATTAAATATGTCGTGATAGTATTTAAATAAACAAATGTATGAACGTGCTTAAAATTGGGAAGCAAAACAAAATGCAAATAGCGCTGCCCAACTCGCCACAGTTCGTTTGGATACACGTATACGTTCATTGGGGGTGGACTAGCAGGGGTACAGCGAAATTAACTGTCCAGTTAGATTTGATATAAGAACTACATGGGTCAAATGATCAGCAAAGTAATTGGCGAAGTAACTTATGGCTTTCGATGCTTTACCGTCTGCCGGAATTTTATTCGCATCAGAATAATAAAAAAATACGTAAGACCTGCTTTCAATGATCTTACATCACATGCTTTGTAACACACCCGGGTTGTCACAAATAGGTGGGGCGGCTTTTAAACTGTTTGTCGTTTCGTTAGTGCGCCCTGTCTACACCACGTAGGCTACCTGATAATCCCGCGGCGGTTGTACTGTTCTGCTTCACACTGCTGCTGGCTTGCCAGAAATTATCTGTTGAAGTACGCAAGCGAGTTAGGGGAGCCACTCAACGTCAAAGCACAACTCTGTTCTACGTCTAGTATGAGCAACTATATTCTGAGACGCTAAAAGGAAGTCGCAAGTTGCACTGTTTACACTCTAAATCTTAAATTTTTATCCCAATTAACAATCTTGATGATAATCTGTCCACAATATCACTTGAACGAGCGTACGCGTAACCGACACGACGCGGGTGATGGTAGATGATGCGGAAGCCGAATGATCGCACGCATGTTCTACGCTCGTCACACATACTCAGATAATTGGTACCAGTCCTCCTTGACACTAGTAATAGAGTTTAACACTGTTCACAAAGTTAAGTTTTACAGTTCACAGTTCTTAGTTGTACGAACGTGCGCGTAACCGTCGCGGCGCGGTTGATTGTTGATGAAGCGGAAACGCGATTATCGAACGCACGTCCTCAAGCTCGCTACAAGACACTGGCACTTGAATGCTCTCTTTTGTGGTAAATAGTATTACTGATTCACATTAGTTCATTCTTGGAGACCGAACACGGCGCGGATGATTGATCCTGTACGGTACGACACGCAACGAGAGGATACACAAATACGTTATCGGCGGCACTGCTCATTTTTTAATTATTTCTTGACGCACTTTCCTCTGAATCATTTCCATATTTCATCACTGTACTGTAATAGCACTTGTAGCAACACTTAACTTCCATACTAACAATGCCTCTCACATGCAGAGCTACTCACTACACAACGTAGCAGTTCCGTGTCCAGCGCTCGATTCTCTACAGACGCGGCAGCCCGCAGAGATACTCCACAACTAAGCCAGCGATATGACAATACGCTTACAGCTTGAGAAATGAAGCCGACATCCAATGGTAGAGCATGCATTTATTGACACGAGGCTTTGACTTAGATGAACACTGATAACTAAGACGACTATCGTCCCGCAGCATTATCAATCAGCGTCATAAAGTTTCTTTGTGAATTGTTTTTCATTTACCAAACAGATCGCACCAACCGTGTCTTGGGTGCAGGATAAGTACTCATTGGACAAACAAGTAAATTACATATCACTTCCATATTATTTGGCTGCTTCCTCCACTATCACGTCAAAGCTTTTAGCACCGGCTTGCCAACCTAGGGAGATCATAGAATACCATATCGAAGTAGCAGCAAGAACACCGATGTTTAACGTGAGCGAACTTTGAATGCGGCAACTGTTGCCGCATAAATTGCATTAGCGATACGCCTCTGTTCGGTAATAGTTAATTCTTTATGAAGCTGCTGGACGAGTGGACATTTTGTCAACGTCGTACTTTTACCGTCGTGGAGTCAGGGAAGGCATCTTTTTGTAGGCGTTCTCTCCTGTTATTTTATTCTTCATCAGGTTCTTCCCCAGAGCCCCCTCCTATTGTGCCAGCGTCCTTTACGTAGGGTCTATGTCTCCCTATCGCCTTGGTGTGGAATTGGTCTGGTTGTGATTGCGGACTTCAGAAACAGACACTTGATCTTTTACGTGTACGCTATCTGAATTTCGCCACGTACTCGATAGTCGATTGATATGGGCAAGTATACGTAAGGAGAATGGGAATATGTAAGACGTTTCAAAATGATCCATCCAATTTCACAAGACTGTCGACTACATGGGTGAAGACATAAATTTAGTGAGAATTTTATCACACGCACAGGAGTGAAAAGCTTATATTTTCAGAATAATCACCCGACTTGGAGGTTGCATCTTTTACATGTACGCACATACATTCTTAGGATGGTGTTTAAAAATTTATGTTTAGGGTCAAAGTTTTCGTTTACCTTTCACGAATTTTCAATGTGTCCTCCGGAGGAACAACAAACATCCAGAAGATAGGATCGTCCCACATTCTGCAACTATAGGATTCAATGCTATACGAAATTTCAGTTCACAAAAAGTAGTTGGAATGGGATGTTCATAGGCTGCTTCACAAAGAACGACAAAAGATCGTTTACAGAGAGATCAGATGCCCTTGCAGAGAATGATCGGTAAACGCCTCACTTTCAATCCATCGTTGACGTAGCTCGTTGTTAAGAAGTGCTCCTACATGCACGTGCTCCGAAGTGTTGAAGATTGAAACTTACGGTATGCTCTAGCAATTACGAAACAAGCCAGATCTTCAACATATCCAGGTAAGTAATTCTTGTAATAGCCTTGTCGAGACGCGGCAAAAAACACAAGGGTCTTTGTAAAGTCTATCTATTGTATGTGGTATGTATCTGTGGTATGTAGCAGCTGTGGTCCCCATATTTTTCGGTTATGTTGGTTTACTTAACCACTTAATGGAACTAAGTCTCATCACTGAATGCTAAACGAGAAAGGAAAGTACCATCTCAAAACCCGGGATGAAGTCACAAAACATGTTTTGTTCCTTTTTAGCCCCATTTCTATTCGATGCACATTACATAATGAACGAAAGAGCGAGCTAACGATCCAACTATGGACAATCACATGAAATAGCAACTTACCTTGTCAGTCCAAAAAGTTTCGAGGCTGGATTAATAGAAAATATAGAAAACGTCAAGACAGCGGTTTTAACGTTTCATGTGTTATGCATAGTCTATTCTCACCAGAGTAAACTGCAACGTTTACGCAAACATGTGTAACTGTCAGAAATGTCCTTCTTTGGATTATTGTTCATCTCGCGCGTTACACTGGCTTTAGTGTCTGTTAAGTCGTCAAGGAATTGACCCTTCTTGTGAATTTCTCTGCTTTGACGTTTTGTGGTAAATTTGTATTGATAATATCAAGTCTGGTCACCCACGAGTTTTTCAGAAAAGAACTGTTAGCGTTTTGCATTTCAGTGAAGTTGCGGCAGTCATCCACGAGTGGTTGTTTTTGTTCAGTATTCGATGTGCTGCACACATTTTGTCTTCAACTTGACTTAGATATGATGCTCTATTTCAATCTGATACACAGTAACTTTGACACAGTACGATCTCACGTCTGCTACTTCACACTGCCTGCTCACAACTGACTAGTCGAATGCACATTCGTTGTCTACAGTTATTTGTTAATGGTGCCACTATAATTAGTGCGCCGACGTTGCTTAGCGGACGAAGTATGGATGGAGACAATGTTAACTTTTGATTTCAGTGCGAGAGTTCGCCCAGCTTTATGTCTTCATTCTTGTACTAAATATAGTCTTGTGAAATCTGATGAATCTTTTCGCGACAGCCCGTATGAAATCGATAAAACAACGTAAGTTAGAACGTTATAAACAAAAGAAGCTGAGTGCAATGTTCCCAAAATATGTTATTAACCAGGAAAATACAACGGAACGGCAATCTGAGGAAATTTTAGCTAATGGCAATTCTAGGCGCTAGCCTGGAACCGAGCGACATGAGAAACTGAAAAATTTCCACTAAGCTAAATTTGGATATTAATCTGTTCCCTACAAATGGAAGTCGCGGACTTATGGTTTCACGTAACTCTTCTACTGTGGTGCCATTTTCCGTAACGCAGCAAACTGTTGTTATGACCTAGAACTCTACTCCTCTTATTAGCTAAGTCGAAGGTTATACGGAAGGTCCCACGTGAGACTTGAGACTTCTGACCACTAATTTTCATATTATTTCAACAAATGAAAAAAAAAACATGAACTCCCTTTTATCACAAAGTGCCTTCATACGCAGCAAGTGAAATAGTTTCAAGAAATGTTTTACCGATAATAGACGGTCGGTGTGGCCGTGCGATTCTAGGCGCTAGTCTGCAGCCGAGCGACCGCTACGGTGGTCGCAGGTTCAGATCCTGCTTCGGGCATGGATGTGTGTGGTGTCCTTAGGTTAGTTAGGTTTAATTAGTTCTAAGTTCTAGGCGACTGATGACCTCAGAAGTTAAGTCGCATAGTGCTCAGAGCCATTTGAACCATTTTTACCGATAATATCAAAATACAACTAACTAGAAGGCACGTTCACGCTAATAATTGTAAAAAAGGACTATAAACACCCTAAACAGGTAACTGAGTCAACTACATTGGTATTTCCGCGTGTATTTGACAAATTTTGACATCACAGCTTATTCACTTGCACTCTTCGACACGCCCCCGAAGACAGCTTCAGGGTTCCTTGTGGGCGCGAGTCGTTCTAGGAAAAGACTGAAAGATAACCGTACCACAGAGCGGCTTCTAATAAGCCGAAGCTTTTGATGCGACCATAATCGATAGTGACGTTACTAGATACGGCTCAGAGAGAACAGCAGAACCATCTTAATTGTTGATGATGAAAGAAATGAAACAGTCCTTTCAAGTTACGTTTACTATTCCGTTTGCTGTTCTTTCCCATTGAATGTCGAGGTTGGTACCTCTGTGCCTCAGAAGTCAATGCGTGTTTCTAAAGCAGCGTTCACAAACTCTACAAATGTTACGCAACTGTTCCTGGCATACAGCAGAAGCACCACAAATGCTGCTTGCGTCAGCACGTAGTTTTCGGCTGCGTGACTGCAATGGTGCCACTTTCGGCCTTGTTGCTAAAATTTCAAGTCTGTGGTGCTTAGTTGTACCAGTAGCTTTTCCCACTGACAAACATCATTCGATTGCACTCCGATGGTTTTATGTCAAAACGTCACCATCCTGTCCCTGTTTTCGTGGAAAAATTTCTTGTGTGAGCCTTTTGATTTCACTGTATTTCCATTTTATTGTTGTAAAAAAAAGTTTCAAGTACAACTGCACAATTCCTGGAGCTACACTCCTCGAAATTGAAATAAGAACACCGTGAATTCATTGTCCCAGGAAGGGGAAACTTTATTGACACATTCCTGGGGTCAGATACATCACATGATCACACTGACAGAACCACAGGCACATAGACACAGGCAACAGAGCATGCACAATGTCGGCACTAGTACAGTGTATATCCACCTTTCGCAGCAATGCAGGCTACTATTCTCCCATGGAGACGATCGTACAGATGCTGGATGTAGTCATGTGGAACGGCTTGCCATGCCATTTCCACCTGGCGCCTCAGTTGGACCAGCGTTCGTGCTGGACGTGCAGACCGCGTGAGACGACGCTTCATCCAGTCCCAAACATGCTCAATGGGGGACAGATCCGGAGATCTTACTGGCCAGGGTAGTTGACTTACACCTTCTAGAGCACGTTGGGTGGCACGGGATACATGCGGACGTGCATTGTCCTGTTGGAACAGCAAGCTCCCTTGCCGGTCTAGGAATGGTAGAACGATGGGTTCGATGACGGTTTGGATGTATCATGCACTATTCAGTGTCCCCTCGACGATCACCAGAGGTGTACGGCCAGTGTAGGAGATCGCTCCCCACACCATGATGCCGGGTGTTGGCCCTGTGTGCCTCGGTCGTATGCAGTCCTGATTGTGGCGCTCACCTGCACGGCGCCAAACACGCATACGACCATCATTGGCGCTAAGGGAGAAGCGACTCTCATCGCTGAAGACGACACGTCTCCATTCGTCCCTCCATTCACGCCTGTTGCGACACCACTGGAGGCGGGCTGCACGATGTTGGTGCGTGAGCGGAAGACGGCCTAACGGTGTGCGGGACCGTAGCCCAGCTTCATGGAGACGGTTGCGAATGGTCCTCGCCGATACCCCAGGAGCAACAGTGTCCCTAATTTGCTGGGAAGTGGCGGTGCGGTCCCCTACGGCACTGCATAGGATCCTACGGTCTTGGCGTGCACCCGTGCGTCGCTGCGGTCCGGTCCCAGATCGACGGGCACGTGCACCTTCCGCCGACCACTGGCGACAACATCGATGTACTGTGGAGACCTCACGTCCCACGTGTTGAGCAATTCGGTGGTACGTACACCCGGCCTCCTGCATGCCCACTATACGCCCTCGCTCAGAGTCCGTCAACTGCACATACGGTTCACGTCCACGCTGTCGCGGCATGCTACCAGTGTTAAAGACTGCGATGGAGCTCCGTATGCCACGGCAAACTGGCTGACACTGACGGCGGCGGTGCACAAATGCTGCGCCATTCGACGGCCAACATCGCGGTTCCTGGTGTGTCCGCTGTGCCGTGCGTGTGATCATTGCTTGTACAGCCCTCTCGCAGTGTCCGGAGCAAGTATGGTGGGTCTGACACACCGGTGTCAATGTGTTCTTTTTTCCATTTCCAGGAGTGTATATGAAGAGTGACCTTACTTATGGGACCTAGTAAATGATTAGTACAGAAATCGTGACTCTACTCTCGGTACTATTATTCTTCTGTTCTTCGTCAATGATTTCCAGTAAATGTCAACTGTACATCAGCCCTGTTCGCAGTTATTACATTACATGATCACACCATTAATACACTTAATTGCTTCGAAACATGGTTTCAGCTAAGCTGATTAACTAAGATCTTCTCAAAAGCACAGGAGGTACATTTCAGGATTAGCGGCCAAGTTGTTAGAAAAATAAATAAAAATAAGGGCACAGTATCAGCGGAATACGTCAGATTTCTATAACTAAATTTAGATACGTATTCAAACCGGAATACGCATTTATCTGATAGGTAAAACGTACCTCTGCATTTTCAATGCAAACATGATTTAGTGCCACTGCAATGGACACGACAAATTGCACACCATAGATATTTTGAACCGGTAACTAAATAAGGCACTCTGTAACACATCGCCTATTTATAAGCTCTAGAATTAAATAATCATACACATGTATACCGCAGTAACGAGGGAAACAATTCATCAGGTATTTAAAAAGATTGAACTTTTTTGGATTCTCCAAACATCCATGTGATAATAATCTTTTTATACATCAAAACAAAATTGTTCGCGGTAAGTTATTTTCAGTTTTCATATCACCGTAAGGGTAAAAAAGGTTTCATACTTTCTGCTCATTGATTAAAATCATTCCACATTATATGAGCATAAAAATATCCGACCATTAAATGACAAGAACATGTTTATCGTGATGGTAGCTCTTCTGAAACAGACGCTACACGCTACTCTGATTTGGAAAAGTTTCTACTCAGTGGGAGGGTTCATGAAAGGAGAGCGGGTAATTTAATGGTTCAAATGGCTCTAAGCACGATGGGACTTACTATCTGAGATCATCAGTCCCCTAGACTTAGAACTACTTAAACCCAACTTACTTAAGGACATCACACACATCCATGCCCGAGGCAGGATTCGAAAGTGCGACCGTAGCGGTCGCAGGTTTTCCATCTGCCTCGGCGAATGCGGGCTTGTTCCCCTTGTTCCGCCTCAGTTACACTATGTCGGCGATTCCTGCACAAACACTACACTTTCTCCACGTACGCGTACACCATAATTACTCTACCACGCAAACATTGGCCCTACACTCGTCTGGTGGTCTGGTGTCAGACGTTCGCGAGGGTTGGGGGGGCCGGGGGGGGGGGGGGGGGAGGGCACTCGGGGCCGAACCGTACAATAACCCTGGGTTCGGTGTGGGGCGGTGGTGGGGTGAGTGGACTGCTGTAGCCTGTTGTGGGGTTGTGAACCACCGAGGGCTACGGAGGGGACGAAGCCTCTCCGTCGTTACTAGGTCCCCAGTTCCAAACAATATAATACACGTGTATGTTATGTGACAAGTGAATCACTGTTTACTAGATAGCAAGCACTGCTGGAGGTTGTTACCTGCATGCGAGACAATAGCGGGTGTGATGTGAAGTTACGAAAGGAAAAGTTGAAAGTATTCGTGACGCTTACATCACTGGTTACACACTAACAGTCTGAAATCTTGAAAGAATGGTGCGTCTACCTTTGATCTTTACTGGACAACTATTGGTTGCTTCACACAGCAGACGCCATTTTAGTCTTCATGTGTCTGTTGTACCGATTTTATTTCTGCACGAAGTCCATTTTGCGATTCAACTTTTACGGTTTCCATAGTTTGTGTATAACGCTGACGCCAGCTCTCATTTTGTAGACAAAGTGTCCCAGAGATGCTGAAGAGACTGAAATGCTTTACATCTGAAGATAGACGCAAACTTCCCCGAGGAAATCTACTTACAAAGTTCTATTTTCAGACGATGTTTCTAAAAATGTGCTGCAACACCCTCCACATCGCTCCTGTAGGTCAGTTAATTACCGTACGCACATTGATGTTTAAACACGCCATCTTTCCGCGTTTCATACGTGAATGGGACGAGAAGAAGCCTTAATAACTGAAACAACAGGGTGTATCCTCTACCATGTACTTCACAACCGGGGTGACCTGATACAATGCGCTGCCAACCGAGCATATGCGAGGCTCAAACAGTTTACCTAATGCTTAACATGCCATGTACATTAAATTAGAGTGTGTCCAGGTCCACGTAGGTGACACTGATTATACCTCTGATGAAGTACGCAGTCCCGATCTCGGGTTATCTCGGGTTACGCAGCTCCAACACACTTGCGCCGCCTGCAGGTCATACAGAACACGGTGCTGCGTATCATAAGCAATACTCCACGATATATACGCACCGCCGACCTTCACAATAAATAACTCCTTGAGACTCTCTCGGAGGTATTCATAAAACTCGCCATATGATAGGAACTCGAGGCACTCCAACAACCCTTTCATCCTTAATCTTGGAAACTACGACCACAACCTTAGGTGGAAACAAATCGCTGAAAGCCTCTCCTCACTAGGGACGCATAACCAGCAACGGAAAGTTGAAGGTACACAGGAAACGCGAATATCACGGAATCCTTGCATCTCAGCAAAGCTGACTGGCACACCCGAGGCCGGCCTGAGTGGTCGAGCGGTTCTAGGCGCTACAGTCTGGAACCGAGCGACCGCTACGGTCGCAGGTTCGAATCCTGCATCGGGCATGGATGTGTGTGATGTTCTTAGGTTAGTTAGGTTTAAGTAGTTCTAAGTCTAGGGGACTGATGACCTTAGCAGTTATGTCCCATAGTGCTTAGAGCCATTTGAACCATTTTGGCACACCGGAAAGCACACATCAACCCAACCGGCAACAGTAGGGAAGCCAGTTTGCACATTAAACACAGTCAACTCACATAACCTTCACATTGTGCGACGATTTATAACCAGTCAACCATTCATACACTGAGGTGGCTAATGTCATGGGATGCGTCCTAATATCGTATGGGACCTCCTTTTGTTCGAAGTAGTACAGCAATTCGAGGTTGCACTGACCCAACAAAATACTGATCTACTTTCCATAACTGTGAAAGTGTGGCCGATGAACGATTTAGTGCACGAACTGACCTCTCGATTATGTCCCATAAAAGCTCTATGCGATTTATGTCGGGCATCTGGCCGGTGAAATCATTCGCTAGAATAGTCCAGAACCTTCCTCAGACTAATCACGAACAGCTGTGGCCTGGTGATACGGGGCAACGTTGTTTTAGAACATGGAGTCCATCGATGGCTGCAAATGGTCTCCAAGTAGCGAACATAACCATTTCCAGTCAATGATTAGTTTAGTTGCACCAGAGGACCCAGTCCACTCCTTGGAAATACGGTCCACACCGTTATGGAGCCGCCAGCCTCTTTCACAGTGTCTTACGGGGTTCGTGGCTTCTTGGTGTCTGCGCCACTCTCAAACCCTACCACTATCTCTTTCTAACTGAAATCGGGACTCATCTGACGAGACCACTGTTTCCCAGTCGTCTATGGTCCTACTGATATTGTCACGAATCCAGGAGAGGAGCTGCAGGCGATATCGTACTGTTAGCAAAGGAACTCGCGTCGGTCGGCTGCTGCCGTACTCCATTAAAGCCAGTTTTCACCGCACTGTCCTCACGGATATGTTCGTCATACGTCCCACATTGATTTTTGCCGTTATTTCACGCAGTGCTACTTCTCTGTTAGATGCCGCTGCTCTCGGTCGTTAGGAGAAGGCTGTCAGCCACTGCTCTGTCGGTGATGAGAAGTAATGCCTGAAATCTGGTATTCTCGGCACATTCTTGACGCTGTGGATCTTGGAATAGAGAATTTCCTAACAATTTCCAAAATGGAATGCGTCTAGCTCCAACTACCATTCGTCACTCAAATTCTGTTAAAGGGTGTCAAATTAAACACCTTTCAGCCGTCTAGTTTCCAAACTTATTTTATTTGGCTGCAACTTTCAGCGTTTTTCTACGACGTCTTCAGGCCCCTGACCGATGTGTAGGAAGATTCTACCTCGGTTCTGATCAAAACAGGGGCCAGAAATACTGGTATTCTAGTCTCTGTGGGTTCATTTCATGTTAATTTCTTAAGTCTGTTGTCATTTACGGCATAAATTCCTCTTCTAAATTTACCGTGGTGTTTCTATCTGGGGGGAGACTGAGCAGTGAAATGTGTTACTTTTACACATGAACAAGAATGATCTGTCACACTACTACACTTTAAAACACTGTGTATATGTAATTCATGTCACACAGTCTCATTCGGAACCTACATCAGCTTTTTTTACGTACTGTATATAATAAAATATTGTCAACCCCCTTCCCTTCTGTGTGAGAGGATGAATGAGCAAATGTATTTCTAGTTGCATGCTGGATGGTAGCAGACAAACCTGTCTGTTAGAGAACAGTAGGACCAACGTCGGAACAGGTAGCTACGCTTTCTAAAAGCAAAGAGGTTTCTATCCTTAGTATTGTCCTGTCCGTCCCTTGTCATGTTGGTATAGGAAGCTGCCTCTCTGGTCACTTCCGTTTTGTATACGGAAGCACGCGCGGTAGGAGCCCAGCAGGTCAGTCGGTCGGCGGCGAGCGTCTGAAGTGGTAAGATCTCCGGCTAAGCGCGTGTCTGCTAAGTCCGTAATGGATTTCTTAAGATCAGCCTAACTGAAAATTTAATCACCTTTATTTCAGTTTAGCTCTAAAATATCTAATGTTATCTTAAATTGCAACGCAGTGTATTTCGAGTGTGAAGTTCAGAATATCTTCCAGTAGTTGCTTTGTCACTACTTTATGAGTAAAGTGGAACCACGTGTTGATCAGTAACTCTAAGATCATCAATCTTAAATGCGAATGTGCGTGAGATTATAACGTCTCGTCTTGACAATATTTTTCAATATAGCAACTTTTCTTTATGTTCAACCCACGTTGGGTGCACTTTGAGAGACCAGTACCACGTACTTATACAATTGTTTGACCCATCAGGTTAATAGTAAGGCGATAGTAACCAGTTCGAGGTTCTTCTTTTGTAAATTGTTTTTCGATCTAATTTATTTTAATTATCAAAATTATTGTGGAGTTACACTCTTTGTGTAAACCAAGTTGACCACGTGAAGCACGTGGAGTAATCATCAAAGTAGGCCTCAGCTATTCTTTTTGGGAAGATTTCATGGAGATTTAGTATAATTTAGTATACCAGTGTGTGGTAATTACATGACGGACAGGATTGCACTACGAATGTAACTTCTTTGGGTGAAAATTGAATCGGTTGGTTGTGGCTAACTTCCTCTTGCATATGTTTCAACTTTCTTCGTGTGTTATTTTATGAATGCAGTGTTGTATGCAGTCTCCAAATCTTGGCTCCATATTTGATGTGTTCTGTAAGATTACAAACTCACATTTTCACAATCCTAAATAAGGCACCAGTTCATTTACGAATCAGGTTTAATATGCTGCAATTTCAATTATCTATGTTAAAATAAATTTCCAAATATAAACGGATTTATTTCTTATTATTTTAATTATATATATATATATATATATATATATATATATATATATATATATATATATATAAATCACCGGTTATCGTATGACGATTAAAAGATTATAATTAACGTTAGTCTGGTTGGGAATTTGGTAAGCTAGACTGGATACCTGGTGAAACAGTTGCGCAGTAATGCAAGGTTAACTTCCCCACATAGCTCACAGCTTTTAACCCGCTTTTATAGTCTATCAGCACCGCTTACAATAGCAATCACTTCAACCATCAAGATTCGTAGTAAAACGCTGAAACTGGTAGCCAGAAAAAAGCTTGTAAATTAGGTATTTGAAAGGTGTTTAATTTGACATCCTTTATCGAACAGCCGAGTCCTGCAACCATCTCTAAAAAGAAGGATATACAGGGTGTTACAAAAAGGTACGGCCAAACTTTCAGGAAACATTCCTCACACACAAAGAAAGAAAAGATGTTATATGGACATGTGTCCGGAAACGCTTAATTTCCATTTTAGTTTCGTCAGTATTGGTAGAGGCGGACCAATTCCATGGCCTCCACGCTCTCCTGACCTCAACCCTCTTGACTTTCATTTATGGGGGCATTTGTAAGCTCTTGTCTACGCAACCCCGGTACCAAATGTAGAGACTCTTCGTGCTCGTATTGTGGCCGGCTGTGATACAATACTCCATTCTCCAGGGCTACATCAGCGCATCAGGGATTCCATGCGACGCAGGGTGGATGCATGTATCCTCGCTAACGGAGGACATTTTGAACATTTCCTGTAACAAAGTGTTTGAAGTCACGCTGGTACGTTCTGTTGCTGTGTGTTTCCATTCCATGATTAATGTGATTTGAAGAGAAGAAATAAAATGAGCTCTAACATGGAAAGTAAGCGTTTCCGGACACGTGTCCACATAACATATTTTCTTTTTTTGTGTGTGAGGAATGTTTCCTGAAAGTTTGGCCGTACCCTTTTGTAACACCCTGTATAGAAAAATTCTGTTAATTCCCATCGTGTGGCCTTAAGGATGTCGGAAGCCTTCTCATATAAATTACCTGAGAACAAATGACAGCTCTGCTCATGCACTGCCCATTCATGGCTTGTGTAAGCGATATTATCGTTATCTGCATATCGCTTTTCCATGCATACTCACTGTATGACAACCATGGCATGTTAGCAGTTGAGCAGCCGCTTCAGATGATACGTTCTCGTTGCTCTGCCTGGACCGTACTTCTCATCGATTCGGACTGATACTATTTATTTCGAATAGGAAAAGGAAGGAAGATTGGGTCTGTCCCGTCCACATCGAGCCTTCTCAGTGTGTGACAACAATGGCATGTTAACAGGTATACAGCCGCTGCAGCTGAAACGTTATCTTGGCCCTTCCTAGACAGTACTTGTCATCGGTTCCAACTGATATTATTTATTTTCAAAAAGAAATGGACGGAAGATTGGGTTTAATGTCCCGTCGATATCGATGTCATTTATTTATTTCGAACCTAAGCACTGAGACTGGTAACGAGCATTGCATCATACTCAATAACTACCCTTAACCGCCGGCCTGTGTGGCCGTGCGGTTCTAGGCGCTACAGTCTGGAATCGAGCGACCGCTACGGTCGACGGTTCGAATCCTGCCTCTGGCATGGATGTGTATGATGTCCTAAGGTTAGTTAGGTTTAATTAGTTCTAAGTTCTAGGCGACTGATGACCTCAGAAGTTAAGTCGCATAGAGCTCAGAGCCCATTTGAACCATGCCCTTAACCTTACCTGTCCATGGGCTTACGCAGCAAGCAAGAAAACGCGGTACTGCTCTTACTACCAGCCCTGACTTGCCTTGGTAGGCTTTCCCTGCTGCACTTAAACTCCCTACTCTTCAACCTCTTTCGTGCACTTTCTGTCACCTCGATGGGACTGTGGTAATGGGTAATCCCCATCCAGGCGCACGCACATCTTAGACCAGCGTTGTCTTAGCTCCTTAATAAACGCAGAAGCGACAGTTGAAGTTTCGTGATGGTCACTGCGCCGGTGTTGGTGTGTAGCCCCTCCACCCAGTAAAGAAAACTCACTTCAAAGTGGTTTCCAGGGTAAGGATGGTGTAGACAGAAAGCACTGAACCCCCCGCCCGAATAAAGTGAGCTGACGCCTTATTCAAAAGTGCGCCACTATGAAGAATTTGTGGCGCTGTGAGTGGTTCACTCGCAGCGGCATCGCAGGACGCCACTTAGTTGCACGTGTGAACGCGGCTCAATGCAAGAACGCTGCTGCGGGTATCGCACGCGTCCCGGCCCGGCAACTGTAACAGCGGGGCCGCACAGCGGGCGGACATTGAACGCGCTGGGGGCGTGCTGTCTGCGGGCGATAGCGGGGGCGGAGGAGGCGGAGGTAGGGGGCGGCAGCTGGCTGGCACAGTGCGGCGTGTCCCCCCAGCTCCCGATTACGTCGTTATCCGCGGCCGCAGGCGTTCAGGCTCTGCTCCGCTCCAGATAGCAGTCGCGCGCACTCCACATCCATTCCGGCCGCTCCACCACGTTCAGCCTTATTCGGGGGAGGCTATCGATGCCCCTCGCAGAGGGCTACAAGATGGAACGTTTACAGTTGGTTCTAGGCCCTACTTTCGAATCCGGAGCTTATTCTCCATAGCAATTAAGAACGAGTCCCTGCTCGGCTATTCTTTAATGAAACAGGCAGCTACTTCATTAGGGCCTCGCGGAAACTAGCGGGTGGTCCTAATTAGCAGTGCCCCGGCGGACGTCAGACGGAATTCACAGTAATTAGGGGGCCATACCGCCGCTGTCACTGAGCTTCTGTAATGAGGGGCGTCGCCGATGTTCGCGTGTTTGCCGGCAAGAAACGTGAAGACAGCAGCGGCCGACAGCATCTGCTGCTCAGCAGTCGGGGCGCAATCACATCCACTTTGCCCTGTAGTGGCAACAGCGTCGGAAGCTGAACCAGTGATGTCTGAGTACAGGGAAACTTATGTAGTTGCACTGTACGAGCAACACACGAGAGTCAGCTTTTTCTTCTTTATCGCTAAGTGTGACTTCAACGTGCTTCAGGTGCTGGAGAGGCAACCAGGAAATGTCTCACAGAAGTGGTGCAAGAAGAACGTCCTGCGCAACAATAGCCCGAAGATGACTCTAGTGGATTGATCACACAATACGTCACAACTCATTCCGTTATCACAGAAGGAACATTACAGGCTAAAAAAGGGCGAGTAAGACCACCATTTGAGTCTTTTTTTCCAGACTCCGCATTCTTCAAAAGATAATACTTTGTCTTTTTGTTTGACCATTCATGTTTCGGCACTTATGTTTCATCCTCTGTAAGGATTTCGTTTTTATTTCTGGAAAGTTATACTAGACAAACGTTTTGTTGGTTTTCTCTTTTGGTCTATAAACTATAACTGCATGTAATGGGTGATTCAAAAAGACGGAACAGATTTAAATTGTTTATAGCATACAAACTATAAACGATAGAAACACATGGCTCGTGTCGCTAGATACACGAACGTTCAAACTTGTGGCAGAGCTGTGCTGTTGTTTGTTTGTAGCAATACGGCGACCACATCGCAAGAGAAATTTTTTGTATGTCTTGATTTGCGAGAAGGCAGTCCGTTGTTCATGCGCAAACGTGCATTCTGCCGTCGATTCAACAAGACGTCGCCTCTGCACAAGAAGATTTATGACTGTCACACAAAATTCTTGGAAGTTGGTTGCATATGCAAAGGAAAGAGTACTATTTGGCCAGGCACGTCTGATACTAAACGTATCGGAGATGTGTTCACATGGAGCCATCGAAAGTCCACATGTCTGGCTACCGCTTCGGAGTTTCTCGATCAATGGATGGTGCTCATGTTGAGTGTATGTGTGAACAGTGTCTGTGTGAACACAAGACTTTGAACCTTCCTCTATCCAGTAACATACGCAATGTGTTTCTTCTTTTCATAGTTTGGTTCAAAAGGCTCTGAGCACTATGGGACTTAACATCTGAGGTAATCAGTCCCCTAGAACTGAGAACAACTTAAACATAACTAACCTAAAAACATCACACACATCCATGCCCGAGGCAGGATTCGAACCTGCGACTCCAGCGTTTTCATAGTTTGTCTATAACAAACAACTGAAATCTGTTCTTCCTTTTAGAATCACCCTGTATTTTGTTGCTACTGATCGTCTAAGGCTGCATTAGTTTACATTAATTTCTTACTATTAGGCTTAAAACAGGAAACCAAACAAAAGTTTAAGCAACATTTTTACAGAAATAAAAGCGAGATTCACAGAGGAAGATAAACATATGTCAAACATGTTTTGCTAAATAACAAGAAAAAAAGGTGTTTTGCAGTCCTTATTCCACATTATATTTAATTCGTAGATACGGAAAAGTTCCAACCACAACAAGAAGATAAGCATTTTTAAAAGAAGCCGAGGATAATATGGGAGTAGATAATTATGTTGAAATGAAGGAGTTAGCTTGTAAGAGCCTGATAAAGAGCGCCAAAGCAGCCAAAAGATTGACGGTGAGAGAGACATAAATATAAAATATTGTAATTGAGTTCATTACAAAAGTTAATCACAGCATTTTGGAATTTTGCTTGACACTTGTTCCGTATTACTGCATAAATTATTGTAAGATTTGTAATGAAGACTTTTTATCCAGTTGCTTATCACGAATAGTTCAATGTTTTTCATTCATAGTAATAATGCAGTACAAACAGATTGATGGACGATGAACATATGCTCCACATTGTTAAAAGGGGAACAGTACCAAATATCTATAAATAGCTGACACTGTCGGCTGGAGAAAGTGGCCAAGGCAAAGAACATATCTGAAGCTTTCTTTACACAAGATATCTACATAGCAAGCTCCGGCCGTCATGTTAGGACACTCGCTGCCACTTTTCAGGGACTTATGCGACGGTAAAAGCCACCTAGCGGCGAAGTGTCATCAAACATCTGTAACAAAAGCTGTTCCACAGGGTATGATCTATCGCCCCTACACATTTGATGCTAAGACGCGGAAACACTCTATATTCTGACCTGTCATGCTTCCTTGAAGTACACAATGTTATCAAAAGTATCCAGTCATCTCCAAATCATACGTTTTTCGTATTAGGTGCGTTCTGCTGGCACCTACTGCTCCGAGGAACTCACGGTCAGGTGATTGGGTGTCACTTGTGTCATACGTCTGTATGCGAGATTCACGCACACCTAAACATCCCTAGGTCCACTGTTTCCGATGTGGTAGTGAAGTGGAAACGTGAAGGGACACATACAGCACAAAAGCGCACAGACCGACCTCGTCTGTTGACTGACAGAGACCGCCGACAGTTGAAGAGGATCGTAATGTGTAATATGCAGACATCTATCCAGACTATCACAGATGTATTCGAAACTGCATCAGGATCCACTGCAAGTACTATGACAGTAGGCGGGAGGTAAGAAAACTTGAAATTCATGGTTGAGCGGCTGCTCTTAAGCCACACATAACGCCGGTAAATGCCAAAGACGGCTCGCTTGGTGCAAGGAGAGTAAACAATGGACGACTGAACAGTGAAAAAACGTTATGAGTAGTGACGAATCACGGTACACAATGTGGTGGACCGATGGCATGATGTGGGTATGGAGAATGCCCGATGAACTTCATCTGCCAATGTGTGTGGCACCAACAGTAAAATTCGGAGTCTGTGGTGTTGTGCTGCTGAAGAGCAATTCGGGGATGGGGATTGCATCTTTCAACACGATCGAGCACCTGTTTAAAGTGCACGGCCTGTGGCGGAGTGGTTACACGACAGTAACATCCCTGTAATGGATTGTCCTGGACAGAGTCATGACCTGAATCCTATAGCACACCCTTGGGATGTTTTGGAACTGCGACTTCGTGCCAGGCCTCACCGACCGACATCGATACCTCTCCTGAGTGCAGCACTCCCTGGAGGATGGGATTCCATTCCCCAAGAATCCTTCCAGAACGTGTTTGAACGTATGCCTACGAGATTGGAAGCTGTCATCAAGGTTAAGGGTGGGCCAACAACATGCTGTATTCCAGCATTACCGATGGAGGGCGCCACGAACTATTAAGTCATTTTCAACCTGGTGCCCAGATACTTTTGATCACATAGTGTACACCTGGGGTTACTTTTTTTGTGGAACATTCGCCGTTTAGTGCAACGTATGGGGTTTCATTACCCAGACTTGCTGAGATCCGATGTTGCCTGTATTTACCCCAGTCTTCTATTAGTCCATTTTCTCCTTGCCCATTTCTCTGTCCATCTCCATGATCCCCTCTCTCTGTCCTCCTACTCAAGCTCCAGACTCTGTCTATCACCTCCTCCTCCTCTTCCTGTTCATCTCCTCCCCTTTCTGTGTCCGTCTCCTCCTCCACCCCCCTTTGTTCACCTTCTCCTCTCACCATGCTCTGTCCATTGCCCCATCCTCTATGCCTGTCCGTCTCCACACACTTTTATCTGTTCCTATCTCCTCCATACCCATATATCCATTTCCTCGTCCTCCCTTCTCTCTCCACGTTATTTCACTCTCCCCAATGGGAGGCTGGTGGTTCTAACCTCTACAGTATTTCTTCCCAGGCTGTAACTAACATGTCTTCAAAATGTGACTGAAATCGTTCTATGGATTTATGATGAGTTTTTTTCCAGTGGTTTTGGCTGCACACGCCCTTGACAAATATATTTCTCACATGTTTAACATATTTCACGCGTATTTTTTAACACATTTAACCTGTTGGACTAGATAATAGTGCACAGCAGTTTAATTTTCGCACAGATCACTGTTTATTACGTCATATCTCCTGAACTTTGTGTTGTACAATGATTTATTTTTTTTAGGCATATTCAGCGTTACATGTAATACTACCTGTGAAATATGTGGCGATTAGCGTTAGTAGCAAAGAAGCAATAAATTAGAACGTCATGCTAGATGTGGCACTTCTTCACGCATTTCAGTATTTGAAATCACATCTCCTGAACTAAGCGTCATACAATGATGTAACTTTTTTGGTAAATTTAGTGGTATACGTGAATACTGTCTGCAAATTGTGTCGCGAACACAGTTAGTAGTAAGGAAGTAATAAATTAAAACATCTACTTCATATCGCAGTTTTACAGCAGGAACAACGAAAATGTATAGTAATAAGCGATAAACTATTTTCCTTCATCATTTTGTGCGAATAGTCAGCATTCAAAAGTTTTCCAAAAGTTCGAAATTACCTGCAAAGTTTGTTGCAAGTCTCTAAAGTGTAACATACATCGATACGTACATCCATTGCTGTAGGTTGTATAGATACTCCCTGAAGCAGTCATCAATTTGCAAAGATTCTTTTCCCTAACCGTGTCTTGATTACTAGTTGAGTATGTGCTGCAGTGTGAAACGCTTACCTTGTTTACAATGTCATCGCGTTTACGAGATGCCGTCCATGGATTATTATTATCAGAATAGTGACAAGGAGAAAAGTGCCAGAAACAAAGATCTTCATTGATGAGAGCTCTATTCGTAATGACGTCACAGTGGCGTCATGAGGCCTGGGACCGATGTCGCCCGGCAGGAAAGCCGTAGTGCTGAGTTACCCTTGCTAGAACGATGTGTCCGCGGGAGGCGCTCTGCGGGAAGTGAGACCGACGACGCGCCGGGGCGCCAGTGACGTCACGACCGCCCAGCGGGGCCCCTAGGGTTGACGCTCGAAGGGCAAGTGAGGGAAAGGGGGCGGGGGGGCAATTTCGCCGTCGGCGCGCTGCAGAGCCCTAGTCGGCCTGCCCTTTATTTGTCCTTCCGCCTGGTGCACGCCCAGAACGGACACGACACACTCCCGCGGGGTGAGGACTCTTGATGGACGCTACTGTCCGCAAGAGCCTCCCTGCATGGACGTAGTTTATAACAGTGGATGTCGGACGCGCTCTGTGGCCGAACACCTACGTGAAATGACGTTTCTGCTGCTCTGTCTATTGTCATCAACCAACAGAAGCGGTTTACAGGTCGTTAAAGGAATCAGTAACCAGCCACAATCAGCTTGACCGGTTTCGATGCGGATTTCATCACCAAAAGTTTGAAATTAGTCGGCCTCCTACGATATATCACTGTTTATCACTGTCAAAATTGCCGCTATACACTGTGGTTCGTAGTCGACATTAAACTGTTGGTCCGCCTTAAACATTTTGAGTAACTCAGTTCATAGATCACCACATGCAACAGGACTAAGAATAGTAAAGTACTGTGGTGTTCAAACCAATCTACGGATTGATGTCACTAAACGAAAAAATTAAAACAAAAAGGAATAATGCGCACAACACACATAACAAACAGATCAACACCAATACACAACCACAGGCTCACAGAACAAGCACACACGATACATATGGAAAGGAAACATACAAAACAACAAGCTAATTGCACACATTCGCCTACAGCAACAAAGCTGCTCACAAAAAAGGCCATATCTTTTAACAAAACAAAACAAAAACTGACAACTCTGTACAGAAGAAACCGAGGGCAACAAACACTAACACAGACAAACACAGCGCATGTGAGATCTACCAACTCAAGTGTCGAGACTGCAACTCGGGGACAAGCAAGTGGAAATTACAACACTAGTTACACAGCACACAGAAGGCCAATTAAGAATCACAGCAGTCATTTCACAACTGAAGATTATCTCATAGACAAGAAACACAGACCAATAGACATAATCACACACTAAAAAATACTTAAATACAGCAATAGCTCTCCACAGAAACTTACAACAAAAGAAAATTACTGTGTACAAAAAGCCATAGTGGAAGGAAAAGAAGTTATGAAAGAATAAACAACACTATGTAAATGCCCCTGTTTTGACTCTTACGGAATTATAACACACACACGTCTGTGTGTGTGTGTGTGTGTGTGTGTGTTTTATAATTCCGTTAGAATTCAAAATACACACACACACAATGTCGCTGTAATATTCAAAATTCCCACCCAGGACGCCCGGAACAGGTGAACATCCCACAAACAGTGATGTACCAAGCCTCAAAACTAAAGATAAATTGAGAAAGTACATGAATAAACATTGATAACGACTTTTTAATTGCATTTGACATACCGTAAAGAAATAATTGCAGCTGTGCTGGTTAACACCAAAATGTAATAATAAGTACGTATTTATTCTTTATGTTAATATTTCTGTGAACACCTGTAGTAACATAAACACTATAATCTCAAACACTGCTAAATGTCGTAAAGCATAAATTCTTTGTATATTATTCAACACATAATAAATAAGACCCAATGGAGATGGAGGGACTCCTCTGAAATACATGTGAGTACTAAGGCAAGAACAATTGAGTTTGTTCAAGACAGAATCACATTTCCTGACTACACTTTCCTGAGACCTCTATCTTTTTTCATCAGAAGAAATACTGCTGTTTAAACAATAGTGTTAGCTTCTTTACTACGATAGAAAAAGAAACTCAACACTTGCATGTGGATGTAACAAATTATGAATACAGTTCATGAAATAAGTTGCATGGAAAAGATAGTGTATGCTACTTTTTTTAAAAAAGACGTTTTATTTACAGAATCACTGATATTTGTATTTTTATATCAGCGCTTTCAATCGCACTGGACTGTCTTCTTCCAATAGATGAGCAACACACTACTTTTAATCTCGCACAGGACCATGCTTTCGGTGTGGATGAAACAGATGATCCACTGACGGAAATAAAATCGCAACACCAAAGAGTTGTGGTAGGCGCATTCCTACATCTGAAACACGATATCTATTCATATAGTATAAGAGTGGCACTATTAGGATGAAAATTATGTTTGCTTTAGATATACACACTGTAATGGAGTACGATAGAAACGTGATTTTAATTTTTGTATGTCATCGATGTTGTCATCAGAGAGAGAGCAGCTCATGTTACATTAAACAATCATTGACCTTTTCGTGGCACAGCTTTTGCCTCTGCGCTTCCAGTAGGCTCGTGGTTGAACTGTGGTAGATGATGAACGTATTTAGTAGTGCTGTGTGGACTCGTGACTGTATCTGTTAAATGAGGAAAGGACAGCAAGGGTGAGTATAACGGGCACACTCAAAAAAATTAAAGGAATATAAATTTTGAATACGCTATTATTTTTGAGGAGGAGAAGTTTGAGATAAGAATGCAGTACTGCACAGTTAGAAATGATCATTGTCAATTAGTTGACTTGCTCAGAGCTGAGAGAAAGACCACTCCACATGCGTGAGCCATGCATTTCAATGTTAATTGATTAAGCTGTCTGATTCTTTATAGAAATTTTGTAAGGTGGCAGAATAAAGGGTCGGATTCACACCTTACATGAGACCTTTATACATCGCAATGAGAAGGTGAATATGGAGCCTAACGTAATTTGGCGGTTATGAGAACATTTCCCTATCAGTATGTAATGCAAAATAGGATGACTGTCAATTGACGGTAATTAACACACCGTTTCTATCCAATGCATGTCTTTGAGTGGAAGGTGAAACAGGCAACACGAGTAATTTTTAGTTTGAAAAGCCAGGTGGATAACGGCGTAGCAAACGTACGCTGCAGGTGAATATGGAGCCTAACGTAATTTGGCGGTTATGAAAACATTTCCCTATCAGTATGTAATGCAAAATAGGATGACGGTCAATTGACGGTAATTAACACACCGTTTCTATCCAATGCATGTCTTTGAGTGGAAGGTGAAACAGGCAACACGAGTAATTTTTAGTTTGAAAAGCCAGGTGGATAACGGCGTAGCAAAGGTACGCTGCAGGGGTTACGACAGAAGCCACTTAAAGGGGTGGCACGAGGAATGTCAGCGACCCCGACCAGGTGATTCAGACATGTAGCGGCACATCTGCAAAACGGACAGAGAAAAAGCTTTAGAAAGCTGCATTTTGGAATTCCAATGGTATACAAACAAAAACTAGTAACGCATTTCGACGACGTGTCCAGCGAGTGTGACACACAGAAAGGTTGTGTACTTTAGATATCTAGGACGAGTACAAACGTCCGATTGGCGGAAATGCACTAGGAAGGAGAAAAGTACTGAAGTTTTGATCCTGTTTAATAGAAGGGACATTGCGACTGGTAGAGAGAGTTTCCACAAAACAAGAGAAACGCTCCTATTGGTCAAAAAAGGCCGTCACATGAAGAACGAATGAACCCAAGCGGGGGAGGAAGTTCTACCATGAGTAGGAGAAGAGAGAAATTTTCGGGTACTCTTCTCTGAACTGGTGTCAAGTGCAGAATGGAGCATTTAACGCTCTGTATGATGCTGAGAAGAAATTTGTGTGGACACTTTCACAGCGGCTGCAATCCAGCTAGAGATTAGCTATAGCTACATTTAGCTCCAACTGTGGAGAAACGAACCAGCCAAATTAGGTAATTGTTGTTGTGGGAACTGACGGGGCACTATAATATGCACACTGCTCCAACCATGCGCGTGTATATCGTCACATACTAAGACTAGGGCTGAGTACATGTTTTCTTGCATAACGAGAAACAAAGGTAAGTTTCTGCTGGAATGTTCAGCAATGGCCTGATCAGTTTTGTAGGAACTTCAGTGGGAAAGAGCGGCCTTGCAGTCGGCAGCTCGTTTCATCTTAAGGTAAATACCGTGTGCAGAGGCGTAAACTTTGTTGGTTCACCAGCGAGCGGCCTTGAGTAATCTTGAGCTCAAATTTATCACATAATTAACCATACACCGTAGGTTTGTCATCATAAATAGTACCGAACTTAGAACCGGAACCGGACGATTTTCGTAGTACTGACAAACGTCATAGAGTATGTGTAGGAGCAATTTTGTAAAGAAACTTCCAATTAAACTTTCATATTACTGTGCTTAGAATTAGTATTCTTTCAGAGTTCATATTTAATAATGTTGTGTATAGGATTATCTCACGTTATGATGTTGGAGAGATGCATTATTCATTGCGCTGTTTTTATGTCGTCGACTTGCAAACCATGTAACAGTTGTAATTTTTGTGCTAAAATTTGAGTCATTAAACTTGTCATTTTAACTTTCTCAGTTGTTCTTAATTCTAGAATAAGCACCCACATTACACGTTGTACCCTTCTTAATGATTGTTAACTTTGTTCAGCGTAGTACTGTTCAGACCAATGTTATGTGTAAAGATCACTCGAAGTATTACTCGCTCTTTTTGAATACTTATTTCATTGTAAAATCGTTGTCTTGGCATACCATTTCATACGTATAGTTACTCTCCGCACCTCACTGTTTATCATTATGTATTACCACGTGCAACAGTTCGAATATGTTTTCAGATACAGAGTTCTAGCTTAGCCACTGCCTGCTTGCTGTTCGCTTTTGTGATTTCAAGAAATATGCAGTAATGTTGCCAAGACGCGAGGTAACTGGAAATTTTAATTATGGCCACATCACTGTATTACTTCCGATGCGCATTTAATGCAATGTCAAGTTGCATTCATATCAGCTACAGTTCAATTCATATTAGGTTCTTTAAAGTTGGGCTAAATATCAGACACAAACAAAATATAGGAGCAACTTTCAATGGTCTTGGGCGTTAGGTACCTTTAAGATTGCACGTGGTGAGTTCATGTTAGTCAAAAATGCTGAAGATTAGACGGGTAGATCATGTAACTAATGAGAAAGTACTGAATAAAATTGGAGAGCAAAGAAATTTATGCCACAACCTGTATCGGAGAAGGGACAGGGTGATTGGTTGTTTGGTTTGTGGGATGAAAAGGACCAGACTGCTACGGTCGTCGGTCCCGGACAGGGTGGTTGGACACATTCTGAGGCACCAATGAATTATTAGTTTAGTGCTGGAGGGAAGTGTGGCGAGTAAAAATCATAGAGGGAAACCAAGAGATGAATATACTAGGCAGATACAGAATTATGTAGGTTGCAGTAGTTACTGGGAGATGATGAGGATTCCACAGGATAGAGTAGCACGGAGAGATGCATCAAACCAGTCTTCGGACTGAAGATCACAGCAACTACAACTCGCTCTTAAAATAACCTGCGATTTTGCAACGTTAATCAGTTAAACATGTTACCTACAAAAATACATTCCGGAAATTTCAATACTCTACAATGCGACTTTCTACGTCCGTGTATGAGAAAGCAGTCTATGTCAGCAAGTAAATTATTTTACATCAATTGTGGAAACATGTGGCGTAACGGGACGGAACTTAGTCTTCTTAACTTCACTGGAGATAAGACATAACAGATCATGTTTATGGGAGAGGACTGTTGTGTCGCAGCCTGGCACAATCTAGACAGTTTACTGTTGCCTGTTTAGCAGTTAGTAGAAATCGAGACCGAGTTTAAGTCGATGGCCGAAACGAAAGAGGTTGAACGCTGTGCCTGAAAGTAAGACGACTGTAAATTATTACTAACGAGCGATATCAGAACCGTCGTGAACAACAATACCCACAACCAGAGTTCTAATCCACAGTCCGCACCCAGAAAATGAGCTGAGTTGTTGTACACTTAAGAGCCAAAGAAACTGGTACACCTGCCTAATATCGTGTAGGGCGCCCGCTAACACGCAGAAGTGCCGCTAAACGTCGTGCCGAGCGGTTCTAGGCGCTTCAGTCCGGAACCACGCTACTGCTACTGTCGCAGGTTCGAATCCTGCCTCGGGCATTGATGTGTGTGATGTCGTTAGGTTTAAGTAGTTGTAAGTCTAGGGGACTGATGACCTTAGATGTTAAGTCCCATAGTGCTCAGAGCCATTTGAACCAAAACGTCGTGGAATGGACTCGCCTAATGTCTGAAGTAGTGCTGGAAGGAACTGACACCATGAAACCTGCAGGGCTGTCCATAAATCTGTAAGAGTACGAGGGGATGGAGACACCTTCTGAACAGCACGTTGCAAGACATCCCAGATATGCTGAATAATGTTCATGTGTGGGGAATTTGGTGGCCAGCGGAAGCGTTTAAATCCTGGGGCCACTCTGCAGAAATTCTGGACTCGTCGTCCTGCTGAAATTGCCCAAGTCCGTCGGACTACACAATGGTGATGTGTGGATGCAGGTGATCAGAAAGGCTGCTTACGTACGTGTCACCTGTCAGAGCTGCATCTTGATTTATCAGCAATCCCATACCACTCCAACTACACACGCCCCACCCTATTACAGAGCCTCCACCAGCTTGAACAGTCCCCTACCTGCTGACATGTATGGTATGCAGATTCATGAGGCTGTTTCCATAACCGTACACGTCCATCTGTTCGATATAATTTGAAACGAGACTCGTCCGATCAGGCAATATCTTTCCAGTCATCAACAGTCCAATGACGGTCTTGACGGGCCCAAGTGAGGCGTAATTCTTTGTGTCGCGCAATCATCAAAGGTGCACGAGTGGGCCTTCGGCTCCGAAACCCCATTTTCATGATGTTTCGTTGAATGGTTCACACGCTGACAATTGTTGATGATCCAGTACTGAAACCTGCTGCACTTCTGTCACGTTGAACGATTCCCATCAGTCGTCGTTGGTCCCGTTCTTGCAGGATATTTTTCCAGACGCAGCGATGTCGGAGATCTGATGTTTTACCGTCTAAACATTCATGGTGGTGTCTGTTCTATATCGTGTCTCCCTACCACTTTCGCGCAACGACGCACTGAGCGTGTTTTTTACATGACATGTAGAATTCAGAAGAGTTCAGTGAGACTAGCGATGATATAACCAAATACTAAATGATCTCAGCGTCAGCTCCACTGCACTCCCTGTAAAAGAATCTTAATACTAACTAAATTTAGTGGAAGGGGTTAAAGGCTTTCCTATCTTTAGTTAGCTGGTAAAATAACGTCGAAAAACCAGTTAAGTTAACCATTGGAAATTTTATTCTACTCACAAAACATCGTTTATAAATTGCACTATTGATAAAAGGAAATGTTTTAATACAGGATGGTAAAAACCAAGTGCGTTAAACAAAAATGTGAACGAATATTCCCTGAGTGGGTTTCCAAGTTCTACAATCGATCGAAGGATGACCTATGCCATATCACATCTATAATCTAGGTTTAATTTAAGTTTCACAAAAGAGAAAACTATCAAAATGGTCTACAGTGACCCTCAATTATCTTTAATTACTTATCTAACTTGTTGTAAATTACAGTGGCTGATGTGGCTTCTCAATAACTATATAAAAGCAAAATCATCGCGTTTCAGATCTGTTCTTCAAGTGGTAAATGTGAACACCATGAGTTTTAATTAACGATCGACACTAGTATTACGCAAAAAGGGGTTGTAACAGATAAGACTTCTGCAGTACTTAGTGAAGCCTTATGCACTCAAAAATGCGGCATCGCGTGCCTTCATTACCTTGTCGGTGTTTAGGCAGCGTCAGGCCAGCGGCGGGCAGCACAGCTCCGCTCACCTCGCCATCTCGGAAGCAACTCCCTCTCTAACTTCTCCTTACTACATTTACCGAAGTTGGTTTGAAAAAAAAAACTATCTGACTGTGTTTTCATCTGACCAATCAGGGTCTCAATGTTAACCTTAAGCTCTGCCTACAAAAATTCTGTCTATCCAATGAGAAACGTTATACTTTTCGTGGTGGGGCAATGCTTTTAAAGTTTGCAACGTAACAGAGACGCTAAAAAGCCTCACGCTAAAACCTGCAGCTGGTGAGGACCTTTTAGCGTTATCGTAAGATCTATACTGTTCTTCTGGAGGGCTCTATCTTTTAACATGGGCTGGGGGGGGGGGGGGGGGGAGGGCTAATGTAACAGACACGCGAAAAAGTCTCACGCTAAAACTTGCAGGTGGTAGTGGCCCTTTTTGTGTTATCGTAAGATCTATACTATTTTTCTGGAGGGCTCTAGCTTTTAACATGGGCTGGGGGGTGGTCCTTGACGTAACAGAGACGCGAAAAAGTCTCACGCTAAAACCTGCAGGTGGTGTGCCCCAGGGGTTAGCTGGCGACGTGGGTGTCCAGCCCGTCCCTTATCGTAGGGCCTTCTAGCTTAACACGGTTCTGCTCTCCGCTTCTGTTCTTGTTTCTCCCCTCGGAACTGCGTCGGTCTCGCGGTGGGAAGGTACGACATGCATTTAGGCATTCTTGTGTTAGTCTATGATATTCCATTTGCTCACTCGTTACTCGTATTACTTTGGTTAATTTAATGTCACAATTTATTTGGAGTTATGTAACATACTACTGGATTTGCTTATCATGTCAGGGTTTTCATGGAAGGTGTTGGATTTGCCTGATACCTTACAAACGGATTCCTGATATTCACGATACACTCGTGAAATGGTCGTACGGAAAAATTCCCATTTCATCGCTACCTCGGGGGTGCTGTGTCAGATCGCTCGTGCGCTGTCTTTAACACCACGTTCAAACTCACTTAAAACTTGTTAACATGCCACTGTAGCAGGAGTAACCGATCTAAAAACTAAGTCAGACACTTTTTGTCTTATCTACGCGTTGCTGACCGCATCGCCTATTCTGCCCGTTTGCATAGCTCTATATTTTCATACACATACCTATATCAGTACCTTTGGCGCTTCAGTGCATTTGGCAATCGGCATCAAGAGTATTCAATAACAAAACACGGACTGTGGAACCAGACGCCTGGCAGGATGTTTATTTCCTGTAGGAGAAAAACCGGAATCGGCGTGGGACGCGATTGTCGTGACGTCTGGAGTCGCGGCAGCAGAAAGCGGAAGTTTCTGCCGCGCAGATAAGATCGTCGCTTCTCCCTGTTTCCATATCGCTGGAGTGTCGGGATATTAGACCCACACTATGGGCAACTTGTTTAACACCATCAGCTTATAAGAGACAATAACCAGGCGAAACTGTGTTAATGAATCGTACGATACCAGTTTTATACTAGATTTCACATGGGACGAACGACAAACGACACCAATTTTTTAAGTTATGTAAGTTCGACAACCGCACATAAAGTTACAAGATAACACCCATGCTATGAATTATACATTAAAACATTCCGAAAATATAGATGTTAAAGAACATTAGAATGCCAAGAGTATGTAATTTATTTCCAAGTTAATAACGGTTATTTTCGAAGAAACCAAGCATACTTAGGATATCCCAAATCTGTTCCTTACAGTATCCAGCAACATTTTATTATTCACTAGTTAACATGGGATCACCTGATTGTAAAACCAAATGTAGATGCATTCAAAATCTTGTCATATCATATGCATAACCAAAGCATTTTCGAAAAATAACCACAACTTTTCCGAGTGAAGTATTTTGCAGGCATCAATTGTTATTCTGGTATTTTTAAAATTTTACTGTCACAAACCAATACTGCCCTTTGTTGATATCTTTTCACTGTCTGTAACTACCGGATATGAAATATGTAAATTTATTCAATGGCGTTGTTCCTTTATCTTATAGAACAATGTTTTATGTATACTAGCGCTTGGCGCCAGAGGTAACTCAGTCGAATTATACTTCAATCAGAGTAAAAACACATGGTGTATTGTGTTGTGGTCATACCGTCTACGTTAGGCAGTTGTCTGGTTGTTGGAAAGTTTTGGAAGCGCTTAGGAAGAAGGTGGTATAAAATTATGGAAGTAAGAAATGCTGTTGCAAATATGCTCTAATCTGCGTATCTCAATAAATTCTGAAAATGATTAACTGCTAATTCTCATTCGCTATTAAAGTAGAACAACCCGAGGAGCTCAAGAATCGCCCTGAAGTCTACGTCTGCCACAAACGGAATAAAAAAAAGATGAGTGTTTTATTTTCAGCATTGAACTGGTATTCTTCGCCAGATCCGTAAGAGAACAAAATCTTAGTTGCTACACTGAGGGGCTGCCCGTTGTGACCGAGCGGTTCTAGGCACTTCAGTCCGGAACCGCGCTGCTGCTACGGTCGCAGGTTCGAATCCTGCTTCGGGCATGGATGTGTGTGATGTCCTTAGGTTAGTTAGGTTTAAGTAGTTCTAAGTCTAGGGGACTGGTGACCTCAGATGTTAAGTCCCATAGTGCTCAGAGTCATTTGAACCATTTGAAGCTACAGTGAGGAAGTGCATAAGTGTTGACGATTTAACTTACTTTATTTAAACATCTGATAAGGCCATAATTTTGATCAATATCGACCGTCTTCTGATACCTGATAATTGTAAACAAAAAAGACCATGATGTGAATACAGAATTGTAAAAATCTATAATAGTTATACAGATTCTTATAATTTATTCATATCATCAGTATGTACTCATTGATTAAAAATTCGTAATAGCATACTGCTTTCTCGTGTAATTAACATAGTTGACTTTCACAGATAAGCATTAGCACTGATATTACATGTCACTAATAGACTTTTGCAAACTGAACACAGCTGTATTCCCGCTGAAAATGCAGTTTATGTAAAACATGTGAAGCTAACGTTGCGTTAGAAACATACTCTGAAGCATTAATGTTGTTCTTAGGTGCCAATCGCAACATTCCGTGCCGATTTGGAATTAAAGCTGTATCCTACAGATTATTCGAGCACTTTCTAAGGACTGACTTGATGTCTGAACTCATTAGCGGTATCTCTTCATTCTTGCAAAAGTAGTGAACCAGTCTGCAGGGAGGGACAGGATTAACCGATTTCAATGATACTGATGGCATCAAGAGTCGGATAGTAATAACATGCAAATCCTGTCACAAGGTTTCCATTCATTCCACCAATATTACCCTGGTGTCTGTGAGGTCACTGTCTGTCAGTCCTCTATAGAATTCATGAGGCAATAAAGGTATGTCAATAAAACGTAAATAAACGTCAAATAGCAAATAAAATCGAGAAAGGTCTGGCCAGAGACGATACTCTGCTCATTCCTCGATCACCCAAGAAAGTTAAAGAGATGCTGCGTTCAGTAAAGGAAAACGTCAGTCTAGATGCTCGTGGTGTTAAAATTACTTGTGAACGAGATAGCAGCTACATGGGTTGGAAAATACAAATGATGTCAGCACGTCACTCAGAGCACCGAAGCCGCCTTATATTCTGATTTAGATATATCTTCTGTTGCCGCACACGGCCTTCTGAACAAATATACGATTATCTTTTAAGATAAGGTGATGTTATCACAAAATTCTAGTGTTATTCTGTCACCAAAGCAACCGTTGAGATCAGAAGGTTCAACAACCACTTAAGTGGGATGGCGGTTGTACATTTACTGGTACATAGAAATGTCAGCTTCATACTTAAAAGCTACAGAGAAATAAGCCTAGCTAATCACCATCTAACCGAAATTGAGGCACCTACAGCCGTAATTAAAATCACAAGTAGAATCTGTGTAACCGAGCACCGGATGTCAAAGGACTCGTTCGCTTGATGGTATATCTACTGGAACACAGAGAATAGATTACGGCACTGACCAAATAGGGATGAGAAATAGCCATCTGAGTCTCTCTCCTTTGGCAAATATAAGTGAAATACTAGTCGATTCAAAGATTTTCAGTTACGTTCGACATATTTGGGCACTGAAACGAAGCAGTTTGTGACGGAGTGGGACTCGAAGCCGGATCTCTCACTTAACTCGGGTGGTCCTCTTAGCCACCCTGACCACGCGAGTACGCTTCCGACCCAAATTCCTGGCCTATTACACACTACTGGTGTAGCGTACCCTAACCATGAACCCCTCACTCGCCATTTCCGAATCCCATAAAAGATCGTGCTTGGTGTGCACTCTAACATCAGTATTTACATAATTTGCAGACTAATTATCTAGCTATTACAAGTTGTATGTCTTCAGCTGGGCTAGTGCCTCCAAGTACATTTGATAAGAGCTTATTTTACCCTGGGAAGGGGGTCAGATGTCAAAGTGTGAGTGCGTGGATGTAAAACAGTTGGTCTATACTGCCAGGCGTTGTTCATTCCCTGGCCCAGTTACGGCTATGCAGAAAAGGTACATCGTAAAGTCTGCGACGTGGGAGAGTTGTTCCATGCAGAGAAAAAACAAGAAACATGTATGTGTGTATATATTAAAGTACCACATATAAAAATAGCTGCACTTACACCCGTTACAATCTGTATGTATATTCATTAACAGATGCTTGTGCAGAGTGCAGCCTGATTGAACTACTAGCATCTTTTTGATTAGCAGCTCCTTGTATTGGCCATGTTTGCAGTTAAAATTTTTGGGATTTGATGTCCGCCAGTTACGCAAAACACCGTTTTTCTCAGTACCCAAACATGTTTCGGCACCACTGTGCAATCATCAGTGTCTTTCTTTTTTATTTATTCTGCCATGTGAACATTTTTGTTACATGATTATAAAATTATGTGCATTTTAGTTCAAACAATAGATCGTTTCTTTACTGGTGTAGTTTGTTCATACATTTCATTGTTCATATAATAGTGACTATTATGCTATTTTGTGGTAACTTTTCTTTCCCGCACCCGGGTTCCCGGGTTCGATTCCCGGCGGGGTCAGGGATTTTCTCTGCCTCGCGATGGCTGGGTGTTGTGTGTTGCCCTTAGGATAGTTAGGTTTAAGTAGTTCTACGTTCTAGGGGACTGATGACCATAGATGTTAAGTCCCATAGTACTCAGAGCCATTTGAACCATTTTTTGGTAACTTTTCTTGAAGTTACAGTGTTATTCATGAATAACTTTGCACTGCACTATGAGACATACAGAAAATAGACACATCAGTGGCTAAAGAGTCTCTCTAAGTTCTTAAGTCACACTAGAAATGCCAAATACGGGCACCGTTGGTGATTCTGAAAACGTCAATACAGGTGGAACTGCAAGTGCATTTCATTTACGTCACTCGTGCTGCTGCACCGGAATGGACAACGGCAGCAGCCCACGTTGGAGAGCGTTGTGATGCCTGTCTAAAGGTACGAGCTAATTCGCTGTGACAATACTGAGATAATCATTTGCCTATATGTTCTTATATGCCTGCCCCCCTCCCCCAATGGTGCACTCCATAAATACAGCACGGTGCCTATTACGAATCTGAACATGGGAAAGTGTTCTGTTCGTTGATATCTGTCATTTTTAGGGTCCCGTGCCTCAATGAGTTAAAAATGGGAGCCTTACAGAATCGCTTTGTGTCCGTTTGTCTGTCTGTCTGCCTGTCTGTCCAACTGCCAAGAACCCTTATTCTCTTGAACAAGTTCACGTATGTCTATGGCCCCTCGGCCCTGAAAATGTTTTAAGCTGCTAAGTCAATGCACTCAAATGAGAGTGCATTGACTTAGCATCAACGGCTATTTGTGTCACATATTTTGATACGCAAAAACTCAATCGTGAGTCCTTGTAGGTGGGGGAATCACAGCTTTATGTATTTATCTTGGATATGAATAACCGCTTCAGCTGTATTTAATCCTTTATTACTGGATCACTACCGATTTCCTGGCACTAAAATCCACGTCTTCAGGTGAACATTTGATTAAAACATAAGAGCGGAAAAGCTCGCAATTGTAAGGCAAATGATCCAGTAATAAAGGACTAAATACACCTGAAGCGGTTATTAATACCCAAGATTAATCGTGAAAACCTGTAGCGCACTTTCCGTTGACCGCTTTGGCAACAGGTAAGGTTTCACGGTACATGTAAAGTAAAAATTCCGAAAATTCTTACTCTGCAGTTACGTCAGACGAAAAAAATATTTTATTGTAATTTTTTATCCGACTCTTTGTGTGTGTCCGACTGTTATCTCTGGAACAGCTTAGCGTATCGAGGCCAAAGTTATGTCACATACTGAAGTCTATGGTCCCTTGGCAGAGTAAAATCTTAAAGCTTGTAAGTCAACGCTGTCAGAAGATTCGGTCGTTAATGTCACAATGGTACTCGAATTCTCGCTCGTCAAAAGCTATAGAGTACTTCCCTTTTACCTAGAATCATGAAATTCGGCAAGAAGCAAGTTTTCACAGTACAATTAAAGTAAAATGTCTCAAACTTCTTAAAAATATATTTTTGCCATTTGGCTATACGTTGTGTTGATCATCCGTCAAAAGCATGACAGGCAAACATTACTGCGTGCAAACATAAAATTTTAAGACGTCATGTTGGCTGGTTCAAATGTCTCTGAGCACTATGCGACTTAACTTCTGAGGTCATCAGTCGCCTAGAACTTGGAACTAATTAAACCTAACTAACCTAAGGACATCACACAAATCCATGCCCGAGGCAGGATTCGAACCTGCGACCGGAGCGGTCGCTCGGCTCCAGACTGTAGCGCCTATAACCGCACGGCCACTCCGGCCGGCAAGACGTCATGTTTTGAAAAGTAAATGAAAACGTTTTATTAAATCTTCTCTCTCTACATATGTGAACTTGAGTCCGCTGCTCGCTTCTTTGTGCATGTCCGGATTGGTCTGTCGAACTGGTGTAGAGATTTTTGATACGGTCTTGAAATTACCGGTACCAGTATATTGACAGTAAGGACATCGATAACATGTAACAACCGTTGACATTTTCGATTCCCAGACAGATGAACCGCACGAACCCCTCAGTTTTTTCTGTATGTACTGTATTCTCGCAGTCGTCTTCTTAAATCGTGGAGGTACTTATGAGCAAAGCTGTAGAACTACGGGGAAAATTACCACATAGCAATGCCACAACCAGTTATCATAACTGCCAAGATTTTATCGCCCTGTTGTTTTCTTGCATTTCTTGCAGTTTTCGTTTCTCTTCTTGTTCTTTGCTTTCCTCCATCTCGAAAGAAAGGGAAAACGTTTACGATACGTAAATATAATACGGTGCAAATAAAAGCCGAGGCTTTCGCTGCCTCGGCGTGCAGCGTGGACAATGCGGATGCTAGGGATTGCCGGGCCCGGGCTGTGCCCACAACGTAACAGCGCTGTAAAGGAAGTCATAACCGTAAAGCTGATGACGCCGGCGACGAAACGGGCGGCTGACGCGCGGGGAATGCGCGTGAGCGAGCGGGCCACCACGATTTCGTCGCGTGTCTCTCTTTTACGGCCAATTGGCGCCCACCCAGGGCCGCCGGGCATCTCTCACGCTGTGGGAGGCGAGTGCACTCGGGCGCCTCCCATCTCTCAGCACTGCGTGCAGCAGCAGACGTGGGCTCATCACAGAGCCAAGCACGTGCCGGCAACCGTGGAGTCCAAGCCAACGTCGCTGCCTTCAAAAGAGTGAGTCGTCTATCAGACTTCGACCTACGCAGAGCCGAGAGCAGTTCTTCGTATCACTGCTGAACGGTGTGGTGCGACAAAATACGGGAGCTGCCACACCAGTGTTCTCGTCACCATAGCGTATACACGTGAGAAGACGACGTATTATACACTGAAGAGCCAAAGAAATTGGTACCCCTCCCTAATATCGTTTAGGGCCCCCGCGAGCACGCAAAAGTGCCACAACACAGGCGTCGCATGGACGTGACTAATGGATCTGAGCACAATGGGACTTAACTTCTGAGGTCATCAGTCCCCTACAACTTAGAACTAATTAAACCTAACTAACCTAAAGACATCACACACATCCATTCCCGACGCAGGATTCGAACCTGTAGAGCCTAGAACCGGTCGGCCATCTCGGGCGGCACTTGACTAATGTCTGAAGTAGTGCTGGAGGGAACTAACACCATCACTACTGCGGAGGTGTCCATAAGCCGAAAGAGTACGAGCAAAATCTCTTCTGAAAAGCACATTGCAAGACA
This sequence comes from Schistocerca gregaria, assembly GCF_023897955.1. Lineage (NCBI taxonomy): Eukaryota > Metazoa > Arthropoda > Insecta > Orthoptera > Acrididae > Schistocerca > Schistocerca gregaria. Next base: position 389,553,529 of record NC_064920.1, on the reverse strand, counting down.
CGCCAGACATGCTCAATAATGTTCATGTCTGGGGAGTTTGGTGGCCAGTGGAAGTGTTTAAACTCATAAGAGTGTTCCTGGAGCCATTCTGTAGCAATTCGGGATGTTTGGGGTGTTGCATTGTCCTGCTGGAATGGATGCAGGTGATCAGCAGAATACTTACCTACGTGTCACCTGTCACAGTCGTATCTAGACGTATCGTATCGCTCCAGCTGCACACGCCCCACACCATTACAGAGCCTCCGCCAGCCTAAAGAATCCCCTGCTGACATGCACGGTGCATGGATTCATGATGTTATCTCCATACCCGTACACGTCCATCCGTCCTATATAATGTGAAACTTAACTCGCCCGTCCAGACAACATGTCCAATGTCGATGTTGACGGGCCCACGCGAGGCGTAAAGCTTTGTGTCGTGCATTCATCTAGAGTACACTAGTGGGCCTTCGGCTCCGAAAGCACATATCGATGATGTTTTCTTGAAAGGTTCGAACGGTGACACTTGATGATGGGCCAGCACTGAAATCTGCAGCAATTTGCGGAATGGTCGCACTTTTGTCCAGTTGAACGATTTTCTTCAGTCGTCGTTGGTCCCGTTCTTGCAGGACCTTTTTCCGGCCGCAACGCTGTCGGAGATTTGAAGTTTTACCGGATCCCTGATATTCACGATACACAAGTGAAATGCAGATCCTGTGTCCCATCGCTTGGGCGCCGACTATAACACCACGGTCTGGATGTCAACAAGCTTCACATTAGCAATTCATTCAGGGAATGAATGCTAAACGAGAAGAACATCAAAATAGATTTGTAATCGGAATATAATAATGTAATTGAATCAGTCTGTGTTCTTACGTCTATCACTTACTGTCTGCCTATGGGGTTCTCTATGTCATTTTTCTCTGTTTCTATTTTGTTACAATAAAAATAAATTATGAAGTGAAGGCTATTTCTTAGCGTCAAGACAGTGTACATGGTGAGAAATATGCATTTCGTATTAGTAGCGGACTTATTTCAATTTCATAGTTTATTTAAGATCGATAACAAAACGTTTAACATGATTCACATATTTACATGACATTTGAGTGCTTATCGTGAAAGAAATAGGAATTTTACAAGAATAAATTAAGGAAACTTTTCCAACCTAGTCTCCTTCTGATATTAGAAAGTTCGTAATTCAACGAAGAAAAAATTAACGAGTTTCTTTCAAGATTCACTTAGGGTTTACATCTTGGTTGAAAAAAATTCGAGCACAGTTCATCTGATTAATTAAAAATTCACAGTTTAAAACTTCAGACTTCGGACCAGGGAGAGAACGCCACACTGGGTCGCTGGAAATGACCTATTCTTTTCCAACAAATGAAATTTAAAGTCTTTAGTATTCCTTCAGAACGGATCACAAAATTTCATAAAAAGTATAGCGTCATGTACGTACGACCTACCGTCAATGCTACCGTCAATGCTCGGCTGAACAGTTTTGAAGACGTACATCTGTAGTGTTTGTATTAATTTGTTAATAACATAGTGCTGGAGTAGTAGTGTGGTTTTTTACCTAGACAGATGTAAGAAAAACCATGCTCAGGGTAACCAATGTAGACAATAGCATGGGTATACTCTGCTAAGGGAGGATGGGGGGAGGGGGGGGGGATAGCGGGTGATGAGGAATCGACCAGTCGTCTCAAGGGCCCTCTCCCACCCACCCACCCACCCACACACACACACACACACACACACACACGATGAAAATATAATTGTCGCAAATCGAGCTCACACATCGACCCGCCATGAAGACAAAATCAGTTCAGTACCAGTCCGAAAAAAGACGGAGCTTCTAATCGACACTAAACAGTAGCTAGTGAAATTTTAAAACTATTTCGCCTTTGTGGACACCGCCAACTTCAGTTAATTTTGCTGTTCTGAAGATGGCCTAAGACTAGGCCGAAACAGGACATTTAAAATAAAATAATCATAGCGATCTAGACTACATTTAATTAAGTTTAAATAGCTTACAATATCCCTATTTCCCATAAATTCTGAATGCGAGGGAAATGACTACCGATAAAACGGCCATCAGACGCGGCCGTCGATTTCGTGATGACTCCAGCCACGCCGGCAAATTTACTGCCAGTTACGGAACAACGGCAGCAGTAGCAGCAGAAGCAGGAGCAGCAGATGTTGCTGTTTCGCCGGCCCGGAACGTCGAGGACTTGGGAGGAGATGGCAGCAAAAAGAGACCAGCCCAGCGCTCTGTCCAGGAAACCCCCGCCCCCGCCGCGCTCCAGATTTCAAATTGCCCGCTGCGGAATGTTTATGAGGTCAGACGGGCCGCATCAGATGCCGCAGCAGCGGCTGGCTGGGCCCGCACACTTGCGACAGAGCGCGGCGAGGCAGATAAAGCGGTAGCAGCAGCAGCCGCGTCCTATCCCCTCGCCAGAGACACAGAAGGCCGCGCGCGCAAGAAGCCGCGGCCGGCGCTGCCGCAGATAACACAGCTGCAACGCGCCGCCGCCTGACCTCGCAACACCAGCGAGTAATTAGGCGCTCTTCCTCAGACTGCGTATACACCCCCGAATCACCGGTCCGTGCACTCTGCTGCTCCACGACATCTGTATCTCACCATACACGCTCAGAGAATGGGTGTTGTGTTGTCCTAATCCTCATCATTTCATCCCCATCGACGCGCAAGTCGCGGAAGAGGTGTCAAATCAAAAGACTTGCAACAGACGAACGGTCTACCTGACTGGCGACCCTAGTCACACGACATTATTATTATACGACCTGTTGTTCTGCAGGACGCCACAGTAGTACTCATCGTTACAAGTGAGAACACGAGCAACCCTAGAGCAACATAAAGTGCGGCTTTACTTGGGCGTTCTTTGTAAGGCTGTGTCAGTTACCTTCGTATAAGCTGTGGTACAAGGGGAGCACCACCCCATTCTGCATTGTTGTCAAATTTATTCAAGATGGCGGATGAAAGATAGCAACTATAGGTGTGAAAACATTGCAGTGACGTCATAGTGAGAAGTTTAAACTTTGTCGGGAAGTAGGTCAATTGGACTATCTCCACTAACTTAATGCCCTCCCCTCCCCCCTCCCATTCCCTTTCCCTCCCCTAACCTCCCTACCCCTTCCCTATCAGGAAATAGGCGGGAAGAGGACTCAGTCTCTGCTGTGCTACCAGATAGGATGGACGGAAGCCTTTATTTTGATATATATATATATATTCAAATGTGTGTTAAATCTTATGGGACTTAACTGCTAAGGTTATGAGTCCCTAATCGTACATACTACTTAACCTAAATTATCCTAAGGACAAACACACATACCCATGCCCGAGGGATCTGCCGCACAGTTCATGACTGCAGCGCCTGAGACCACTCGGCTAATCCCGCGCGGCTTTATTTTGCATGCATTGTTTATTTAAGCAATTTGAGTTATCATAGACAGTAGCTCAATCCAGTGTGTTGACCATGAGGACCGAAGTCCAACTGATCTAGTTCCTAGTTCACAACTCCGCCACCAGAGGGCGCTGTCGTCCCTCCCCCCTCCTCTCCAGTAACGTAATCCAAATGGTGGCCAGGAGAAAGATGGCGGGAAAACGTGCTGGATTGCGAAGGTGGATGTAATTGTTTACTGTGTTCAATAGATGAGATGTCTTTGCTGTAGAAGGAAAAGTATTAGCTGTAACCATGTTTCTGAGTGTCGATAGCAATGATACTTAGTGAAGACAAATAAGCTTCATGAAATAATGAAGATGAAGCGTCATGGAGATAAGTCACACTTTACAACTCATATTGATAAATGTGTGTGCCGCAACTGTACAGCATTCGACAGAGTCCGGTGCACTAACCATTTCTTTCTGTTGTTCTCTCAGGGTGCACCAGTTTTGTGGCATAACCTGCAATAGACTCTGGTACAACTACGTGTTCTGCGTGTGACTTAGAGCAGTGTATACCTTCGATTGTTAACAGCAGAGGACTCTCAATCCATGTGTGATCGTTTTGAAACAGGTACAACCTCTTTCAGCACTTTCCTCTGGATGAACGAAGATTTATGTGGTGTACTCCAGTCTCCTGCCGTATCTTGGGAATAAAATCGTGTCTTCGGTTTCGTACAGGTATGAAACGACTGTTACTATACTTTTCATGTTTGTCCTATCCTAAATGCATGCAAGTGGATCATTGGGGAAGGGGAAATAATGCACTTCTGAAAGCCTGTATTGTGTTTGTGTTGCAAAGAAACGATATTTTCTTTGGTGTAGGAGCTGACAGTTTCATCACTTTACAATTTGTGGTCATAGTTTGTCGTGGAGAATGTGTGTCATTTGATGTGGATATATTTCTTACATTGGGGTATGAACAGCATTGCATTCCGCATCACTAATAGGTCAGAAGGCGCACTGCTCTAGCTTAATAGTGTGCTTTAAGTGCAGAACCGTGTATCCTTAGGAATGCATGTGTTTATATTCTCTCTTACCAACACCTTCTTGGTACTGACCTAGACAATAGAACTTATGAGTTGATAGCGCACTAGATTTATTTATAAAGCTCCAAACTACTTCCATCTGGAACTCCATCATGCATAAACCACACGTTTCTTATTCATAACCATCTGTTATATCGTCACAACACTTTCATATCTACTACACACCGGTAAGGGATGCTAACCTTCACGACATGTGTGCATCTCTAGATATCTTGTGAACTTGGATGAGTGCCGTGAGTAAGATTGGTGCGGAACAGCACTTAAGGACTTGGATCACTTTGCTCCTTCACGAGACATGGAATTTAGCGGTCTACTTCTGGTCAGCTGCAAATTAAATTGCGAGTTGCTCTAATGATGCTAAGGGTACGAGAATGTTCTGTGACTCCCATACACATGAGCAAAGATCGTAAATTACACTCTACGATTGAGGTGCTAGAAATAAGTAGATCACTGTGTGGTATATTTTGGTGTACATATATATACGTTTAAGAATTAACAATGATTGGATGTACTGCACAGTCGTATGTTTACATTAAAATCTAGTATATGGTTCTCGCAAAGTAGTGGAGGGGAGGTTTAGCGATGACACAGAAACTGGGAAGCATGCTGCCGTGTCACCGGTCCGCACTGAAAACCTGTTAAAATTGCTAAAGTTGATTGCATCATCAACTGCGATGCTTAATGCATCGCAGTTGATGGCGCACTTTCCAGCCCATCTGCCCACTGGTATGCTGTTGATTAGCACATAATGATGGCCTCACATCACTTGTTTGAGATGGAAAAAGAGTCTTGGTGGGACAAACACCTTCCGGGGATGTCCAGCACCGATACAATTATTGCATACATGATTGCAGTATGAGGAATCAAAATGGAACATCGAGCTGTCTGCTACCCGTCACTGTGAAAGATGAATTAAAGTGTAGAGCTCATCAGTCACATTTGGATAGCTGTTTGGAAACTCTCCACAATGGAAAAAAACTCTTCCAATTTCCTTATGTTGTGACTGTCTTTTATTTCAATCATCCAGTGTGTGTGCTGTGGAAGCAGCAGCAATTTGATTTTCATCCCATGATGTCCAGTTTCCTGTGAGAGCCAGTGGAATAAAACACGTTAATATCAGTTTAGAACCTGACACAGACTTCAAAGTCGTGGTGGAGAAAATATGTATAATATGGCTTTCGCTGCTATATTCGTTGTTACGTTTTCGTGTGGCAAGCACTAAGTAAAAACGAATATGGGCGCGAAAACATTGCGACAAACTAAATTACATTGTAGAAGATAGGTTAACTCCCAGCAAAAAACTTTCTCAGCATCGTTTGGTTGCAGATGACAAGGTACCTGTAGTAATTAACACACAAGTGATCCAGAAAATTCATGCGCACCGAATGTAAAGGTATTTACAAAAATAAACGATCTGTTGTTTGAACTAAAGATGCACATAATATCACAATCATTTAACAAAAATGTTCACATTGCAGAATAAATAAAAACGAAAACCCACTGATGATGGCACAGTGGTGCCGAAACACGTTTGGGTACTAAGAAAAAGAAAAACGGTGTTTTGCATAACTGGCGGACCTCAGATCCAACAATGTTAACTGCAAATACGAGCAATACAAGGAGCTACAACTCAAAATTATGAAGCATATCATAGTGTGCGAGCGAAAAGGAGCAGCAATTAGAAACCTACTTCGAAGCTGAAATACACGGCACACTACCTCTGCTACGGAGAATACGTTCAAATAGCACAGACGATCACCGTGAAATTCTGACTGTGTATGGATCAAATGCAATGTCATGTACGGTAGTAGTTTACTACTGCCAACAATTTCACCGAGGCAACACAGACGTGGGGGTGGTGCCGATCGGGAAGGAAGGTCATTGAAATTGGCCACAGACGACTTTATCCAGACAGTCGGCGAAGAACATCTGCAGGGAATGAGATTTTTCATCGGTGAGGACGTTCAGTGGTCCTCGGATGGCTCTGTGGCCAAGGCAAGGATTTTTATCGTCGACGCTTGGTACAACTTTCTGACCGTTGTTTATAGGGACATGGTGACTACGCTGGAAAATAGTGTCGTGTATCTGTGTCACTTTGTAGTGCAGCACTCGATAAAAGTTGCTTGACCTGCCAAAATAAGGTGTGACTTACTATTTGAAATCTCTTAGCGCAATCATTTCCAACTAACCAACGGTGAACCTCCTCTCAATAAACACTCTTTTTCCCGGTCCCAATCATCGACATTCCACCTTACATTATCCCTCCGACCGACAACTTCCCATCTTACATCACCAGCCCGTTTTCGCAGTAGTGCCAATCTCTGACACACAGCCAAATACATAACTGTGGACCATTTTCTGTATTCTTAGTCATATTGAAGCATACAGTGGTAATAACAGTCCTATCTATTAAGTAATCTTTTACATTTTTATGTTTTGTATTTCAAAGATTATTGTAAATATCTTAGGTGGTAGGGAGTAACCAATGTTATAATTTCTTTTTCTAGCGTTAAATCGTTCAGGGCCCGGAAATAACATTTAATGAAGCTTTTAATACTTTGTTTACGTCTTTAGATAAGAAGAAAGATTAAAATTGTGTGACGGACCGAGACTCGAGATCGCGACCTTTGTCTCGGTAGAGCACTTGCCCACGAAAGGCAAACGTCCCGAGTTCGAGTCTCCGGCACACAGTTTTATTCTGCCAGGAAGTTTCATATCAGCGCACACTCCGCTGCAGAATGAAAATTTCATTCAAGAAGACGTCACTGGCACGCTGAAAAATGAACACCCTAGCAGCTGAAACCACCAGTGAAAAGTTTGCCTCTGTTTCCACTGTGGTTAAAACAAGTGACTCACATTCGACAGAACAAGGTTTCACTTCCCTGTCCTGTCATTCAGATTTACATATCCCATTTAAGGCAAAAGTTGAAACGGTTCCTGTGATAAGCACACGGCCGATTTCTTTCTCCAACTCTAGCTTCACGTCCATCTCTAATGATTTCATTTTAGTTACTCTCTGACTCCGATTCCGATGTAGTTCTTTTCTTCTTTGTGTTGGCTGGAGGACTACACGCAGAAATTGGTGAAAAACCGCCTTGGCTGCATTAAAATATTTGTTTCGGTGACCGGTGAGGGGTTGCAGTTGACGTTCGTGCAGTTTCGGTCACCGTTGAGCCGTTGACCTTCGTGGAGTCACAACATCTGCTCCGTTCACAGCCGCCACCTACCACCATAGTATAAATGGCCTGTAGATTCTCGCTTTCCTACTGAAACTGGTAACCACTGCAGATAAATATTTTATTGCGGTCAAAACTGTTCCACGAGAATGTAAAATCGTCGGGTGATCAAAATGAACTGCAAAACGATTTAGATGAAATATTTGTATAGTGCAAAAAGTGACAACTGAAAGTAAATCATATACACATGAGTATTAAAAAGAATCCGTTGAATTTCCATTACCCGATGAATCACACAGAGCTAAAGGCTGTAAACTCAACTAAATACATAGGGATTACAATTTAAATAACTTAAACTCGAACCACCACGTAGAAAATACTGTGCGGAAAGCAAACCGAAGACTCTTATTTATTGGCAGAACACTCAGAAAATATAGCAGATCTAGTAAAGAGAGTGCTTACACCACGCTTGTCCGCTCTCTACTGCAGTACTGTTGTGCGGAGTGAACCCACATCAGATAAGATTGGCGAAGAACATCGAAAAAGTTCAAAGAAGAGCAGCTCGTTTTGTACTATTGCGAAATAGGGGGGAGAGTGCCACGAATATGATACATAAATTGGGGTGACGGTCATTAAAATCTGCTCGTGAAATTTCAAACTTTTTCCTCACAGTGCGAAACCATTTTCTTGGCGCCCACCTACATAGGGAAAAATGTTCATCATAATGAAACAAGAGAAATTAGAGCTCGCGCAGAAAGAGTTAAGTGCTCGTTTTTCTAGAGCGCTGTTCGAGAGTGGAACAGTAGAGAAGTAGCTAAAAGGTGGTGCGATGAACTCTCCCAGGTATTTAATTTGAATTGTAGAGTAATCATGAAGATTAGAGCTTTAAACATAGCTGTATGCAGCAACCGTGAAAATATTTTTTATAGTAAACACACCACACTGGTTGCAATGGATTTTATAATCGAATTAACCATGGTTTCGACTCCTAAATTAAGGGAGTCTTCATCAGAATTTATATTACATATGTATAAATTCTGATGAAGACTCCCTTAGTTTAGTAGTGGAAACCGTGGTCAATACGACTATAAAATGCATTGCAACCAGTGGGCTGTCTTCACTAAAAAAAAATCATGAAAATATATAAATATTCTCAAAAATAACTGCATGTAAGTGGTAAAGTATTTCTTTTCTCGCAGCCTTCATATCTTACCACGCAATGCCATTGTCTGAAGTGTCCCTATCAATGCCACTCTGAGTTAAGGACTGGCTGTTTTGAAGAAAGAATTATGAACACGGCCAGCAGTGAGGAAGAACGGGTCGTTGGGCACTGTGCAAGGGGTGGCAGAGTGACGGGCAGCCACCAGAGGGGGGACCTAAGCTCGCTCGCTCCTTTCCTTTTGGAAACGCGGACGGCGCCGCCCGGTCCCAATTACGGCGGCCTTCATTTATCTAAATAATAACCTTAATTTCTAAGAATGGCGTCTGCTCGGCGCTGACCATCCCAGCGACCGACAGGCCCATTAGGGGCTCTGCAGGTGGGTTCCACGGCCGCCGCCATCGGTCGCGGTAACAATGGGAACCCCTCTTAGCGCCGCTGCTCCCCACTCACCTCTCCCCCGCCCCTCCCCCACGACTCCGCCCTACTTCCCACTCCGGGCAGCACTGCGCCCGGGGTCTGATTGATAGTCGCCATTACGACGAGGTCGGTATCGGAGCTCTCCGGGACGCGCGTTCTTTCGGCGAATGCCAAACACGGGGGTTCCCCGGACGCCATTATCTGGCGGACAGGCGACGCCTCGCCCGCCACTGGCGTCCCCGTCCCGGCTGCCGGCCGGCCAGAGCAGTAATGAAGCCAATTACGGCCATTGTTTACTCGCGAGAGCGCGCTGCGACCGGGTCGCGACAAAGAGCTCGGTTAATAAAATTAATGCCAGCAGCCGGTGCCTGAGGACACCTGATCTGTTCACCGACTGGCGCCGATTTCTATCGCCAACAAACCGTGCTGCCCTGCGCTAGCTAGTGTCGAAATAATGATGTTACTGAAAAGTAGACACTAACCGACGGGAAAACGGAATCACAAAAAGGTACGGCCAAACTTTCAGGAAACATTCCTCACACACAAATAAAGAAAAGATGTATGTGGACATGTGTCCGGAAACGCTTGATTTCCATGATAGAGCTCATTTTAGTTTCGTCAGCATGTTCTGTAAATTTTCACAATCAACATGTGTGGGCTGACGAGAATCCGCACGCAATTGTGCAATCACATCATCAACACAGATTTTCTGTGAACGTTTGGGCAGGCATTGTTGCTGATGTCTTGGTTGGGCCCCATGTGCTTCCACCTACGCTCAATGGATTACGTTATCATGATTTCATACGGGATACTCTAACTGTGCTGCTAGAACATGTGCCTTTACGACACAACATGTGGTTCATGCACGATGGAGCTCCTGCACATTTCAGTCGAAGTGTTCGTACGCTTCTCAACAACAGATTCGGTGACCGATGGATTGATAGAGACGGACCAATTCCATGGCCTCCACGCTCTCCTGCCCTCAACCCTCTTGACTTTCACATATGGGGGCATTTGAAGCTCTTGTCTACGCAACCCCGGTACCAAATATAGAGACTCTTCGTGCTCGTATTGTGGACGGCTGTGATACAATACGCCATTCTCCAGGGCTGCATCAGCGCATCAGGGATTCCATGCGACGGAGGGTGGATGCATGTATCCTCGCTAACGGAGGACATTTTGAACATTTCCTGTAACAAAGTGTTCGAAGTCACGCTGGTACGTTCTGTTGCTGTGTGACTCCATTCCATGATTAATGTGATTTGAAGAGAAGAAATAAAATGAGCTCTAACATGGAAAGTAAGCGTTTCTGGACACATGTCCACATAACATATTTTCTTTCTTTGTGTGTGAGGAATGTTCCCTTAAAGTTTGGCCGTACCTTTTTGTAACACCCTGTATAGCAATTCCTCAGTGCGCATCACATGCATAGCGTGATACAATTTAGTTGAATTCATCACAGTTCCACAGCTACCTTGATCAAACTGGCGAATGGTATGAAACTCTTCTGTCCGTTCGAATAGGTTTCAAAAGGCCAACGGTACGGACCGTCCCCCGTGTCATCCTCAGCCGATGGCCGTCACTGGATCCGGATATGGAGGGGAATGTGGTCAGCACACCGCTCTCCCGGCTGTTGTCAGTTTTCGTGACCGAAGCCGCTATTTTGAGTCAGGCAGCTCCTCAACTGGCGTTACAACGTCTGAGTGTACACCGTTTGCCAACAGTGGTCGGCAGACCTGGTCGGTAACTTATCCAATTGTTAATCGATCCCGACAGCGCGGAACTTCGGTGATTCGACGGGAACAGGCGTTACCATCAGGGTAAGGCCGTTGATCATGTATCATACCACTGCGTATTAACAGAGATACAACATATAGCAAAGTGACTTTCTCAGTGCGGTCTACATACGTAGCAGAAGAGCGGTTAATTGAATTCATCATAATTCCACAACTGCCAAGATCATAGAGTGACACAGGATATGATACCGATTATGGGTAAATAATGGGCAAATAGTATGACATTTTTAGGGTTCGGAATTTTTCAACACGTTTTCAGGGAGCCGTGCAGGGTAGCCGCGCGGTCTGGGGTGGCCTTGTCACGGTTCGTGCGGCTCCCTCCGTCGCCCATGGGAGGTTCGAGTACTCCCTCGGGCATGGGTGTGTGTGTGTTGTCTATAGCATAAGTTTAAGTTAGATTAAGTAATGTGTAAGCTTAGATCTCCAGCCCCTCGCACTCTTACGAATTTATGGACAGCCATGCAGTATTCATGGCGTCAGTTCCGTCCAGCACTGCTCCAGATCTTAGTCGAGTCCACGCCACATCGTGTTGCGGCGCTTCTGCGTGCTCGCTGCAGCCCTACACGATATTAAGCACGTCTACGAGTTTCTTCGGCTCTTCAGTGTATAACGACAGCATACACGCAACCATCGTAGTTGCAGCGTGCTTCGTGATTCTAAACATCACGAACAGCTCGCAGATATACATATACGTTACATCTCCATGTACACTCTACAATTCACAATTAAGTGCCTGGCAAAGAGTCAATCGAACCACCTTCATAATAATGCTCTGTTGTTCCAATCTTGAAGAGTGCACGCATGGGGAACGCAAGGTAATGGAAGATAACACTTGCCACAAAATCGTGGTAACTGTTGCACGATGAACCTTTCAATATCGACACCTTTAGTAAGAGCAACGAAGTGCGGTGGAGAGCTGCTCTTCGGATTATTTAAAGCATCGTTCCACGACCTACAGTGCATCTCCGCCGTTGCAGGTGCCGTTCTGGAAGACTGGAGTGGCAGGGCTCTTGTCCTAAAGTTGGGTGGCCACAGCAGGCGCGCATTTCCAGAACACAGGAGACCGCGTGTTTCCGCCACCGCGTGGCTTCAACCATGATTCGAGATAACGACCAGGGAAACAAGCCACATTTTGCATTGTTGGGAGTGCTCTATTTAAATAAACGAGAAGTGCCAAAATTATCGTGCCTCCCGTCCAACCGATGATTCCCTATGCAAATCACTCCTCGGTAGCTTCCGTTTAGATTACTAATATTAATTGAGTAATTAATACAGGCTACTTGTTAATTAAGTGACCGGCCGATTTCCGTTTTGTATCAACACACTCGAAATTTTATTGGGATTTCGAATCTTTGATCACAATTAAACGATTAGCTTTATTATTCTTTCTTCCTTCGTGGTGGGGACTGGTCTAGACAGACGCTGTAGCCTCGCCATTTGCGTTGTGTGCTTGACAAAGTCCCTGCGTTACAAACTGCGTCAACTACAACGAAATAGTAAAGATGGTGAGGGGCAGATTAAAACATCCTGCGAAGAAAATGTGTCAATATGTGTGTTGAAAGATGAACGTCTCGCTAAGAAGGATGAACCTACAAGGGGTTTCCCAATGAAAAACGGATTGCTCAGTCTAACGCTTCCGATGTTTATGAACCTTACAGCCTGCGTACGCAGATATAACGCGGGATATTGTTTAGAGTGACAAGCTTTTGGTGAGAACGTTGCGTATCACTTGAATTACCGACTCAAATATTAACAACTATTCCGTAAACGAAGTGATAGACTTCCCTTTACTTGTGAAGGATGTTCCGTGAGATGCAACACTTCCAATGCTGTACTGGCTTCGGGAAAAGGCACACGATTCCGAAAGAGGAATAAAGCCGCCAATGCAATTTGGTGCTCGCTAAATCACAGCCTTCCCTCGTCTTTTTCCTCTCTCGTGGTTGTCGAGAGAGCCACTCTCGTCAAAAGACACTGCCATCTTTAATGCTTGTCACACAACTCCGCCAGTGTCTGCCAAGAGACGGAGATAAACTACCCCTCGGCGTTAATTACGCCGGCCTTAGTCATATGGCTGGCTCATAAAGCGTCATTACTGATTCCACGGTCGCTTTTTGAACTGCTCTGACAACAGTGATAAACAGTTCCCGTTAACTGTGCGCCTATCTGTTTCCCGTAAAGCAAAAGGACCGAGCGCGTTCCATCTACGGATAAGAGCGTAATAAGTATGCGGGAAAGAGCCCGCTCAAGGACCTATCCGCTGTTCCAAGATTTTTTTATCGCCTTTCCTTTCCGGAACGAGCAGCGGCTTCGATATTTATCGCGACGTATTAAGTCGGCTATTAGCTGTCATGTCGCGCACCCAATTACCTCAGCGTCGCTGTGCCTTTCTGCCTTTCAAAGGGGTAGAGATCGTAGACGACCGAAAATAAAATACGAAGGGAAAGCCACGATAAATTGCCGTATGGCACGCAGCATTCGCAAGCAAACTGACTGGAAATAATCTACGTACTCCACGTTCCCTAGAACCAATCAAAGACAGCTTTATTCTCAAATGTCACATCCCTAGAGCAAAATACATTCAGGTTTCTAGTGCAGTGTGGCAGTGCAGTATTTCCAGCATTCCTTTGTAAGACCGATTCATTAACGATGAAACCGTCACTGTTACGTTGTCAAGCCACCTCGTTATACATTCAGTCGTAGACGTAAGATGCGCAACGTAGTCCACGACACGTGTGTCATGATACGCAGTTACGAAGCAAGTCTGTAAGAGACTAAGAAACTGTCTTTAAGCGGTTCATTCTCCGCTGTCTTGCATGACGAAAGTGACATATCCTCTCTGCTGCAGTAGGTGATCACCGCCTTTCGGCTCATTTGTGGGACGGATAAGTGTACCGTCGTTCAGTGCCGAGTAGATTATGAGTGGATTAATGGCATGTTTGTTGATATTTTTCTTCTCCGCGTGTGTTTCGTTTATTGGATATTTGGTGCCATACCACTGCAAGCGCGACACTTGATGTCATATCTCTGCATCATTCTAGTTTTCCTACTGTGACCAACTGCAGTAGCCCAAACTTTGGATTTCATGTAATGTGGTACTCGTAAGCAAAATTTCTTCTCTCAACTGTAAGAACTCCTGCTTTGTTGAATTAAAAGCTGAGTAGTTGACTTTATACCCGCGATCGATGTGTGTTGTGTTACAACTCTGGGGTAGCCCTGTGACACTGCCTGATGGATAGCAGAACATGGTATTGGGAAGGTTTCTGACTAAAAACTAAACATATAGTTAAATGTGAAAACAAAACAACTGAGACAGAATACCTATTGTGGTCACAGGCTTCATTGACTCGTAATACATCAAATAAAAATTGTCATACTCTGTAAACAAATATAGTATCGGGAAGTTATTAAGTGCGAAGAACGTATGGTAAAACAGAAACATTCCCTCCAAGCACTAAGAATATATAGCAAAGCAACACTACTGTTTCAGAGTAAGTTTTCACGGATTGTGGAAGCCGGTAGTTGAGTCAATATCTGGCTGATATGAGGTACATAGGGTTTGTTTCATTTTGGTGGATCTGTTGAGTTAGTCAGGTTATTGTTCATTTTGAAAATATCAAGCGAAACATGAAAATAACTAACTTAATTCATGGAAAACGTGGAGGAAGAGAGTAAGTGAATTAATTAATGGAAAATAAGACGGAGGAATGGCGGTAGAGAGAGAAAGAAAGAGAGACAGAGACAGACAGACAGACAGAGAGTGAGTAAATAACTAAATCAGTTCGTGGAAAATATGACGAGGTGGATGGAGGCAGAGATATACATAGATAGATAGATAGATATAGAGAGAGAGAGAGAGAGAGAGAGAGAGAGAGAGAGAGAGAGAGTTAGGGAGGGTGGGGGAGAGAGAGAAATTCAGGCAGAAAAAATGATATGGAACGAGTCAGTGTACAGGATATGTTTACATGATTACTTTTAGTGGATGGATGGATGCTGGCCATTTACAAGTTCCTAAATGGCACACTAGTCTAAATCTAACATTAATAAACAAGCTATTTTTCAGGTCTACTAGCCAGTATATACATATTGTGGAGGTTCAGTCAACATGTATAATTACTTGGAGAGCACCTACCAGATGACTGTGGGCGAACACTCATGTTTCTCACTGCTCGCTTTTATGCAGGCAGTACTTTCTTTCTGAGGGACGGATTATACTAACAAAAATGTTGCATAAGACGTTATTGAGTGAAATATGGAAAATACGTTAAGAGGAAATTTTCAAAATCTTGTCACGTGATACTACCAACCATACACAGAATTTTCAAATCGCTTTCTAGGATCTTATTTTGAACTTGTACTACTATGAACCTGTCGCGGATATCATTTGGGAGAGGATGGGTAGGGGGGGGGGGCAGGGGGGGGCGTCCGCCCCTTCCTTGCGGGGCCGCCTGCATTGCCACCCGCGCAGCCTCCACCAGTGAGCTATTCATTCGTTTCTTTTGTCAGTTGACTAGTCTGAATAAAATTATCGAGTAGTTGTACTTTCCTATGTAGCACGCGCGTCCACGTCACCGTATTTATACCTTTCTGTCTGGTACATAGATAGCTAACACATACCTACGAGGAAAGTCGCGACCATTCTAGTGATCTCGATACGTTATACTGTCTGGCGAATATTGTACTGTTTTCTTGTTTAGAGAATCTTCGATATGTGGCGTTACAAATACGGACTATTCGCCGTATAGGAACCTAGTCTACATTCAGAAGCAGAAATATTAAGACTGAAGAATGAATAAGTAATTAACCAATTTGGCAGGAAGAATAGGCGCATATAATTCATCATTTAAGAAAGAAAACCACAACTGTAACTTGACATTGTCTTGTATATGTGTATAACCAGTTTCAATAAAGGTTTCTTAAACTTTGCATGTGACTTGATTATTTTTTATTACTGTAAAAATAAAGGTAGCTCAAGATACGTTTAGCACCCCCTCCTTGAGGTTTTTCTGTATGCGCCATTGCTAGTAACTTCTTACTAGAAACAAGTTCTATCTAATATTTTTCTTTATATTATATGTCCAGCCTTAAAAGTGCCCTGAGTTAAGCTAGTGATTTCAAATCTCTCTCTGTTTGTGATTCACCAAAAGAAAATACGACATCTGACAGTGCTTGCTGGATTTCATCTCGGGACCTCGGCTGGCGTTTGTTAACTTCTTTTTTTCTGGTTTCACCAGCACAAGTGGTGAGCAGCGTCAAAATTAACGTTGCCTTGCAATGTCATCATGTATTTCAATTTATTTATATTGATATTTGAGCACGCTTCTTGCTGTTTTCACTCCAAGTATTAAGGTTTTGAGATACTGTACAATAACCTGCCTAACTCAACAGATCCACCAAAATAAAACAACAGTATGTACCTCATCTCAGCCAGATATTACCTACATATCATTAAGAGTACTCGTACATCCATCTACTCATTTTCACTCGGTATCGATATGTCCGCAGCTCATGGTCTACTGGTCTTGCGGTAGCGTTCTCGGGTTCCATTCCCGGCGGTGTCATGGATTTTCCCTGCCTCGAAACTGGATGTTGTTGTGTCGTCTTCTCATCATCATTGATCCCCATTAGGGTCAGAAGAAAGCAATGGCAAACCACCTCCGCTAGGACCTTGCCTAGTAGGCCGTGCGGGTATCCCGCATCGTCCCCCTACGCTCCTCGCAGTATGGGACCTCATCATCATCATCATCAATATGTAACTTCAGTTCGTCAACAGTGCAGCCCCATCGTCATATCCGATGTTATTAATTCAGCCTTCGCTGATTTCAGCCTAGCTTTAATATTTATCAGAGATTTTCTGGAAGACGTTCTCTAAACAGATACTGAACGAGAGAGATCATAGAATATAGTCTTATCCAGCTCCTCTGTGGATGCAGAACAGTGGTTCCCAATCTTTGTTAAACTTGCCCTTTAGTGCGATTAGGCACTAGTTACAATCTCCACCCTATCTCCCTCCCCTCCCCCCACTCCCCCACATTGTCACCTATTTTAGCACCTAACTAAACTGTAGAATGAAACACTTTACTTGGAACACTTTTATTTTTCTCTTGGTGGTATTTAGTTTGTGTGTGTGTGTGTGTGTGTGTGTGTGTGTGTGTGTGTGTGTGTGTTTTAGAAAGAATGACGAAGGAATTCGTGGTGCATCGCAAGTGCTCCTCACAGCTCCTCAGATAAGAAAGCTAACTACACGCAACAAGGGTAGACACATACTTCTCCTACATTACTCCTCTCCGTTATAGCACTTGGTTGACTTGCACACTGCAACCACATCTAAAATCAACCAAGTTAAAATATATGCAATACATTTACTCTTCATAAATCAGTTGATTGCTGCACGTCTAACTGGTAGAAATTAGAAGACTTCAGGCTGTTAATGCTTTGTGTCTGACCAAGGTCAATAATAGTAATTGGGGGGGGGGGGGGGGTTCAAAATGGTTCAAATGGCTCTGAGCACTATGCGACTTAACTTCTGAGGCCATCAGTCGCCTAGAAGTTAGAACTAATTAAACCTAACTAAGGACTTCACACACATCCATGCCCGAGGCAGGATTCGAACCTGCGACCGTAGCGGTCGCCCGGTTCCAGACTGCAGCGCCTAGAACCGCACGGCCACTCCGGCCGGCTTGGGGGGGGGGGGGGGGGGTTAGATACTAATACTGCGTACAGCGCTATGTAGTTACTGCTGTGTCGTGCTGTCAATTAATTCATTTACCTGTTTCTAAGCGAGTAATAAAACAATTTCTGGATTATTGCAAGTACCATCTACAACCTGGAGAAGATATTGTACTGAGATATTTAGCCTTTCTTACATATATAACTCACTTTTATCGTCAGTGTCGTACGGGATATAGCAAAACATATGTGTGTAGTGGGTGGACTACGTGTAGAAACTGTAACCTCCATCGCATTAATGCTACTAATCGCTAAAAAGTAATTATTGATAATTTATACAATCAGTATTGAACCCTTACAAAATTGTGATAATAGTAATGATCTTTTGAAAATAATTTAGCTTGGTGACCGATCAGAAAATTCCATTTTTCCCCTCAGTGGGCAATTACCCCCAGGGTGGGAACCACTGATCTAGAATTTATTGGATATCTCGTCACTTACTTTTCCCCGAGCAGTCAGGTTTCACTACAAATTTTTCAACGAAGATGTGGTGAAAATTTAGGTACTCCACGTCCAACTGACGCTGCTAGATTTAAAAAATCATAACGTCTGTAAACGTGGGTGAACGCTAACCGACACTCTACAGCCGAACAGAGCAGTGTTCAAAGAAGCCAGCTGAGCTTCAGTCACCGGTATATCAGGAACATTTCAGCGAGCCTTGCTCTATATGCAGCTCCGAAAAGGATGGGTCGTGTCTGATGTCATACTAGGAACGGTGCATCGAATTTGTCTGACAGCTTTGTAACAGAATAGCTGCCAAATGGCAAAAAGTAAATTTCTATGCTTCTTATAACGACGACGCATCCGTCGAGGAACGTCGAAGAATAAACTTTCTGCAACTACTGAAGGAAGACTGTAAAATCATTACAACGTCATGTTACCATGTCATCCGTAAGACTTTATATTTATTTAAATATTTATTGGCTGCTATTTAAACATGTGGTCTACAACCTGGAAGTTATTGCAAGCTATTTTTGACGGTTATCACCATTAACTTTCACAAGTTTCTATCATACACGATTGCTGGCAGCGGTGGCCACGGGAAGGAACAGTCGCGTGGCACTAACGAGAGGGAAGACTGTGATGTTTGGCATATGGCTGTGGCGCATCGGACAGCATCTGCAGCAACAATTTGAGCAGCAGTTGGCACCACAGCGGCACGATGAACTGTCACACATCGGTGTTTTGAAGGACAGCTCCGAGCCAGACGCTCTGTAGTATGCGTTCCACTAAAGCCAGATTACTGCCATTTGCAACTTTAGCGGTGTCAAACGAGAGCCAGTGATGGGCGTGTTTTGGTCAAAAGGTGGCCAGTAGAAGGCGTGCAACCGACCTGTCTGCGTGTTAGGTACACTGGATCTGGGTATTACAAACCTGTCGTAAACGTTTATCCTATCTCTAGATTTTTAGGTTATCCTTGATTGTCGATATTTCCATAACCTCAAATAAGTGACAACTCTGTGGATGAAGAGCCATGACATACCGCTAACACGACAACGGACGCCGTGGCCAGGGCAAAGACAACACCATACGACACACAGCAGCTGCTGCCATGAGGACGGCGTCCTCGCTGCACAGACTAGAGGGCGCCGGATATACGCCTTATAATCCATGGCAACGCCATCCTCACCACAACGGGTAGAAGGCTCTATAGTCCTTCCATCTTAGTCGTTTTAGTAAATTGACTCAAATGTTTTCTACGTAAATATATTATAATACAAGACGACACCAGTTTTTGTGTGTCACAAATTGTTTTACTTTATACTATGGCACATAATGTAATATACTTTTACGAATTTTACGAGTTGACTACGGAACATTTGTTATTATTTTATAATTAACACTATAATTGTAATTTTTTAAATGGAATGGTTCCGTTTTCTGTTCTTCTAGTAATTTCCGGGTATGCAGCCAGATCCCGTCGACATTCTGCCACGATGTTTCGGCCCAGAGACGTCCGGCCATCATCAGGTGAGTACACAATTACTGAAGAGCCCAGGTGCAGTCGCGGTATTTATGTCGAATCTCGCGTATGCGAAATATCGTGGCAGAATGTCGACGGGATCCGGCTGCATACCTGGAAATTATTAGAAGAACAAATACGACGGGAAAATTTCAGAAGTCACGCCGTTTTCTGTTATTTACTGTCACTTAAATTTATGTTAAACCAAGGTGAGTAGTAATTACATATAATAAACTGTATTAAATGCCGTTGATCGCCGCTGGGAGTGTTGACGTCTATTCACGTGATCTCAGCACGCTATTTAAGCCCATACGAAGAGTTAGTCTCGCATAGTTTCTTGCCGTTATGTAAGCAGAAGTGACACCACAAGCAGTCGACCAATGGGTAACATATTTTAAATTTACGTAGTTTTATCTGTTGTATAATGGAGTCTTTCTGACTAATATCTATAATTTCATAGTGTAGACGCCCAGAAGATGACACGTACGTCGGGTTGAAACCGGTTGGCGGTATAATAATAATAAATGCGATTAAGACTGTTTTTGAATAATTGACACTGGATCTGCACCTGGCATTATGGTCTTATCCATGCACCCAGACTGTGAATTTTTACGTCACTCTGGTGATTCAACCTGTTATATTGCCTTTCATGAAGAGTGTTCCGCGGTGTGTTTTCTAATAGGATAACGGTCATCAGCATATCGCTGTTGTAACCCAACATGCTCTACAGAGTGTCGACATGTTACCTCGTCCTGCTGGATCGCCAGGTCTGTCTCCTGTCGAGCATGTACGGGACATCATCGGACGACAACTACAGCTTCAGCCACAGGAAGCATGAACCGTCCCTTTATTGACCGACCAAGTGCAACAGACATGGAACTTTGTCCCACAGACCGACATCTGACAACTGTACGAGGTAATGCATGCAAGTCTGCATGCCTGCATTCAACATTCTGGCCGTTACGCCGGTTATTAATGTACTCGTACCAGCATTTCAGACTTTCAGTGGAATTTCTAGCCATTAGATTAACCTGTGAACTTGCAACATCATTACTTAAACATAGAATGCAATTTTCACTCTACAGGGGAGTGTGCGCTGATATGAAACTTCCTGGCAGATTAAAACTGTGTGCCGGACCGAGACTCGAACTCGGTCCGGCACACAGTTTTAATCTGCCAGGAAGTTTCATATCAGCGCACACTCCCCTGTAGAGTGAAAATCTCATTCTGGAAACACCGCCCAGGCTGTGGCTAAGCCATGTCTCCGCAATATCCTTTCTTCCAGGAGTGCTAGATTTGCAAGGTTCGCAGGAGGGCTTCTGTGAAGTTTGGAAGATGGGAGATGAGGTACAGGCGGAATTAAAAGGTGTGAGGACGGGGTGTCAGTCGTGCTTGGGTAGCTCAGTTGGTAAGCACTTGTCCGCGAAAGGCAAAGGTCCCGGGTTCGAGTCTCGGTGCAGCACACAGTTTTAATCTGCCAGGAAGTTTCATTAGTTAAACATGTTCCGTAGACAAATGTAATCCTGCAATTTTATTAGTCTACGTTAATTATTGTATGTATTGGCGTTGGAGTTCTTTTCCATTGTTGTATATTTGTTCTTGTTGCTTGTGGGTTAATTTCACACGCACACCGACACATCCGGGAAGGCACCAACTCGTTTGTACCCATCCTCCTCCTCCCCGCTTTGCGAGAAACGTTATGTCGTTACGCTGACGCCGCCCTAGGCAAACTGCACGTGGTGAATGCGTGCGTCTGTGGCGGAGCCGCGGGTGGTATCTCACTTCTCGGGTTTGCAGGTGGCTCTAAAAACGTCACGGCCGGCGCGATAGCGCCACGCCGCCATCTGCCGCTGTTTGTGGAGCCTCGGAGGACGAAGCGGGACCGCGGCCGCGTGTGCAGACGAGGCTGCGATGACCCGCCGAGGAGGGGCGCGTCTTCGGTAATTATTACTGCTCCGAGCGCCTTAGATAACGCCGCGGCGGCGAAATATGGCGCTGTTTTTCTCCCCCGACCACGTACTTTTCTCGGCCGTATTTTACGCCGAGGGAAAAATAAAAGGGAGACAGGCAAGCAAGAGGGCTTAACAGCCGAATCCAGGCGTCTGCGCCATGACGCATTGCTCATCCCGCACGACGGCAACGTGCTCAGAGTTTCGTCCGTAACGAGCTCGACCACCTAGCGCGGCTGCTGAAAGGCCTCGGGGCCTAGCAGAAGCAGCTTACGGAGCGTTAAGAAGCAGCTGGGAGCTAGTGTCACAGCCGAGCGTCGCGTCTATCTTCGAGACGTGTTCGACTGGTACAGTCTGCAATACCAGATGGTTTCTTCGGTCACAGTTTATCCTGAGGCAACTGAATAACTTAAAAAAGAAGCATCGTACAAGAAAACTATTCTGCACACATATTCCGTATTAGTAAAAGGGACATTGTCTCTGCTGTATTGGCCTCCTCGTAATCATTCATCCTGCGTAATCGGAGTATACTTTGCATTTTCTAGTGGAAGCTCTTCTCCCCATTTTATTGCAGATTTAAATCATACGCGGAAAAATAAGAACGATTAACTTAAACCATTGTTTCCCATTCGTGGTATATGGCGCTGTAATCAACAAATATTAAGTGTGCCTGTTTTTAAAATCACGAAATTACGCATTTCATTCTGCATTTCATTTACGATGTCAGTGTTTTCTGTTTCACTTCTGTATTGCCTTGTCCGCTTTTGTCAATATATGCCTCTACATATTTAAATTTTTCTGGCTGTCTCATAACCGATTCGTGATTGAATGGTTCAAATGGCTCTGAGCACTATGCGACTTAACTTCTCAGGTCATCAGTCGCCTAGAACTTAGAACTAATTAAACCTAACTAACCTAAGGACAGCACACACATCCATGCCCGAAGTAGGATTCGAACCTGCGACCGTAGCAGTGGCGGATTCATGATTGAAATTACAATTAAATGAATACCCCTAGCTGCATACAGGAATTGATACAAGTGAACAGGGACAGCTGAAAATGTGTGCCCCGACCGGGACTCGAACCCGGGATCTCCTGCTTACATGGCAGACGCTCTAGCCATCTGAGCCACCGAGGACACAGAGGATAGTGCGATTGCAGGGACTTAACTCTGGCACGCCTCCCGTGAGACCCACATTCGCAACTTATTGTCCCGCACTATATTCATAGTGCCCCTGCCAATTATACTCATTACTCGCAGCTTTACTGCTGATTCCCGTAAGAGTTCGGGTACTGTTTGTGCATCCGCACAGAAGAAGATGGTCAAATGGCCGGTTAGCCGTAACTATATTTATGATATGAAGATGGTATCTGTTCTTTCGGACATGTCTTAATATATATATCTGATTCATGATTGATATGAACTTCACATCTATTGCCACTTTCACCACCATATATTTTATTTTTCAGAATGAGATTTTCACTCTGCAGTGGAGTGCACGCTGATGTGAAACTTGTTGGCAGATTACAACGTGCTCTACCGTCTGAGCTACTCAAGCACGACTTGCGCTCCCTCCTCACAGCCTTACTTCTGCCAGTACTACATAATTTTATTTTTGTCAGACTCATCTAAAGGCACATTCGTGATATCAACATCGTATTATAAACAGAGGATCGTTTTATTATTATTATTATTATCACTATAATTGTGGCTTATATGGTCATGTCACATTCTTATTTAAGGACTTCACATGTACGTGTTTAAATATACATTAAAAATACATATCAGAACAAACACAAAATTTTACAATTGAATATTTCGATCTCTTAAGCGGTCCACAGACCTTGCTGTCATCAAATACAGCTCATTTACCCCACCAGGAAATTTTCATACTAAACGTTCTTTGATCAGGTGCTGTATAATGAATAAAATAATTTTAGGCATTAAGCCACGTCATTATAAAATACTAAATAAACTAAACTGTCGATGTTTCGATAATTGTTCAGCGATCCGTTTCAGGGCGCTGTGCGACCACTCCAAAGTCTGTCGTATTTTCTTTCGTGTGTTATAATGACATGGCCTAATATCCAAAATTACTTTATTCAAAACTAGCCTTTACCCAAGACTGTGCTCGCATTTCTTTAGTTTTCATATGACGAGTGATAGTGAGTAGTTAAGCTACTATACGTGAAATAGTGGTCGTGCGGTTCTAGGCGCTACAGTCTTGAACCGAGCGACAGCTTCGGTCGCAGGTTCGAATCCTGCCTCGGGCACGGATGTGTGTGCTGTCCTTAGGTTAGTTAGGTTTAAGTAGTTCTAAGTTCTAGGGGATTGATGACCTCAGAAGTTAAGTCGCCTAGTGCTCAGAGCCATTTGAATGAATAACGTCGGCTGCCCTCAAATGTCTGGCTGCTGGGGTGAGCATACGTAAGCACAACGCGTCGGCATGTTCACCGTCTGTGCCGAGCACTTTGCACTTCTGCAGATTGAACACTGAATAAACATTAGATTCATTACTTTGAATCATAAGACATAGAAAATATTAACCAACATCATAAAGATCAAAAGTCAGAGAGTAAATTGCTTTTTCAAAGAGTAAATATTTTTCGGTAATGGGCTTTGGTTAAATCGGTACGTGTTGTGTAGTACACAATTTCTAAAGCAGCCAATACTCTTCCTCAGGTAACAAGCTATCTATATACCAAATTTCATCGAAATCGGTTTAGTGGAATATTCGTGAAAATGCTACAGGAAGGGTTACTTTCAAATTCACAATACTAGTGTCATATCTTTTTTGTCCGCGATCCGAGTTTGGTGAAGTAAAGCCTATAAGGTATCCCAGTCTACGTTCAAGTTACCTGCGAAAATCATATGAAAATTCGTCTAGTATTTTTCGAGAAGCGTATTCAAATACACGGACACAACGACATTTTACAAATTCATTATTAGTAAGGAAGATAGACTACGAACTTCTACCAGGTGCTGCGTAGTGTACATAGCCATCCCACGGTTGCACGTCCAGATATGCATGAAACACCATTCGCCCAAACTTTCCATACACTGTACGAAATCGCGTCAGAGCAACCCACAGTATTCTGGACAGACCAAATCCAGTACATGTAGTAGGATATGTAATAAGGTAAGAATTTGCTGGAGCCAACGTCCGCTAAAACCTTCCCATTTTTGGCAAAAATCATACACACGTGGAGCATCTTTCGTTGGCTGCTTGTAGGTATGTCCTGTTGCTGGTTATACAGAAGTGTGGTCTCGTGAATAGCTTACTTTCGGAAATCTCTCACAGCTGGTGCTTCTCGTCTAAGTTAAGGTGGTGCAATAGTACATAACAGAGGCAGCCACAGAAGCGATGCCATCATCTATTCCCATTGCTTGACTTACGAGGGCCGTTCAATAAGTAACCTAACACATATTTTGTTCCCGTCCAGTTTCGGTTGAAAAATTGCGGAATTTGTTGTGAGTCATTGTGGAATATTCTCACATCGGCCGCTATAGTTCCATGAAGTTGAGATAAGTGGCGGCGCTATACTTAGCCTTCAAAATAGCGTCTGTAACGGAGGTGCGTTCCAAACAGAGAACTGTCACTAAATTTCCTTTCGCGGAAAATCAGAGCATCGCAGATATTCAGAAGCGCTTGCAAAATGTTTTTGGAGACTTGGCAATGAACAAAAGCTCGATAAGTCGCTACGCGAGGCGTCTGTAACTTTCTCAACAAGGCCGTCCGTGACTTCTGCAATGTTGGAACGTGCGGACACTCTCATTTTGAAGTAATCGACCTCACAATCAGTCACCTCGTTGCTTACATGGACGGCTCTGTTCGTAATGCTGACACACTCGTCCACCAATTGGGATACTCAAAGGTGTCTGCTATCCTGAGGAAATACAAGAGACAAGAGACGCCACAAAATTGCAAACCAAGTTATTTTTGTCCATGACAGCGCATGGCCTCACACAAGTCTGCAGACGCGAGAGGAGCTTCACTGAACTGTTATTCCTCATCCGCACTACAGCCCCGATCTCAAACCTTCCGACTTCCATCTCTTTGGCCCAATGAAGGACGCAACCCGCGGGAAGCAGTGCGTTAATGATTGTAAGGTTATTGATGCAGCAAGACGTCAACCAGCAGAATGGTACCATGCGGGCATTACGACCCTGCCAGTAAGATGGCGTGAAGCCGTCATATTGAACGGAGATTATGTTGGAAAATAGGGTTTTGTAGCCAGAGGAATGCGAAATAATATGGTATATTCGAATCCCGAATGCAATCAATCTTATTTCAGAAAAAATGAGTTGAATTACGTGTTGAACGCCCCGTGTACTTTAACATTGACTTGGTGTGCATGTGGGTACAAAGCCTGTAACGGTCGAAGACGACGGATTTAAGTGTTGTAGACGATGAAACTATGTGGTTCCAGAGACCTTTTCAAGTCTCAGACATTTATGCAGTACGAGTGAACAGACGAAAGAAAACTGATACCAATACCAAAGATCGAACCCGGGTCTCCTGCTCACTTGGCAAATGCGTTAACCACTACGCCACCCAGGAACATTGGTTTTGCACAATTGTAAGGACTTCTCTATCACGCCTCCCTCCTAAATCCAAATTCACATTCACGTCTCAGTCCATTCTGTGTTGGCCCTGAACTCGAACAGCATTGCAGACGTTCTCCGACCGTGTTCGAATATCACCTCAGCATCGAACGAAAATTGGGATTTGCCTGAAACAGGAGCTTTAATCAAATGAAACTATGTAGCCCCTGGACAATTTAAAGTGTCAAACGTCTATGATTTATATGTATATATATCTGTATCGTTCAATGTTGACGTGCTGTCCAGTACCGTTGGAGAAATTCCGTAATGATATTCGAGTTTAGAGGGAGTACCAAGTGGGCTGAGATGCGAATGGGATTTAGGAAGGAGTCATGGTATGGCAATCTGTGCTGCAGTGCACAACCACTGTTCATTGGTGATGTAGTGATTAGCGCATCAGCCTAGTTAGCAGGAGACCCGTGTTCGAATGCCGGCCTTGGTACAAATTTTCATTCGTCGCTTCTGTGTGCAAATAATCACCATGGATGGTACACAAAAAGCTGAGTCATAGAAAGCGGAAATTCTACAAATTTTAGCGACCAATAGGCATAACAGAAAAAAACGCTGAGGTAACATAAAATCTATATTCACAATTAGAACAATATTCTTCAAAGTATGGCCCATCGACGCATCGTCAAAACCAAAACTGGATTCACAGGTCCCGCAGGACTGTATAGTAATACATAGGAGCAGACACGTGTGTCTTAAGGTTTACATTAGATTATAGGCAATTTGTAAGAATTCAGTAGGGCATGCGGTCGTTTGCAACACCAGCCCTGAGCGCGGAGGACGGAATCTGGTCGCGAGTAAGCTATAAATAACGGATTAGCGCGGCGGTAACTTTCCCCGAGCAGCGCAGCCACTGGTATCGGCGTTGGCTGGCGTTTTATGTATTTCCAGATTAATGACGCCGGCTGCTGATTTATTGCGGCGCAACGCCCGAAGCGCGGTCTCTCCTGATGGATGGGCGCTGTTTCGCCGATTCCGGGAATTCTGAACCCAGGGCTGTCCCTTCGACTCTCTCTCTGTCTCTCTCTCTCCATCTCTCTCTCTCTCTCTCTCTCTCTCTCTTCCCAAGCAACTCTCGAGTCTGTTTTGCTGTTGTCGTGCGACAATGTGCACAGCCAGAGTGAAGAGCAAGCGGCCGCGAACTACTTACCCCACGCTGCACTCGACCCAGTTGTGGACTCGCGACATTGTTTTGTTTCACGGTGGCGAAGCTTCGTGCGACCCAGAAACGCGCAGTTTCGCTTCGCGTACGGAATACATACCTGGAATAGAAAGAAATCGTATGTTTCAATCTAAATATAAAACTAGGCTACACTCCAAGACAATGAAAACGACGCACCACGAAGGAGATGGAAATCGGTAATTGTGATGTACAACTAAAATTTTACAAAGTTGGATGATTTACTCAAGAAAAAGAGCTTCATAACCCGTTGGTCCATCACTGCAGTCATACAAGGAGTTGTTCGTCTTGGTATTGATTGATAGAATTGTTGGATGTCCTCCTGAGGGTTCCAGATTCTGTACAATTGGCGCATTAGATGATTGGTACCAACGTCGCGCCTCGCTAGCTAACGGGTTCAGGCAAATTGTTCGTGTACCTTGCTCCATACGGTATGTAATATGGTTATCATCATCCGGAGCTCATAGAACCTTATAGTACACTACTGGCCTTTAAAATTACTACACCAGGAAAATGACGTGTACAGACGCGAAATTTAACCGACAGAAAGAAGATGCTGTGATAAGTAAATGGTTAGCTTTTGAGAGCTAGCGACACCTACAACGTGCTGACACGAGGAAAGTTTCCAATCGATTTCTCATACACAGATAGCAGTTGACCGTCGTTGCCTGGTGAAACGTTGTTGTGATGCCTCGTGTAAGAAGGAGAAATGCGTACCATCACGTTTCCGACTTTGATAAAGGTCGGTTTGTAGCCTATCGCGATTGCGATTTATCGTATCGCGACATTGCTGCTCTCGTTGATGGACAGCCAATCACTGTTATCACAATATGGAATCAGTGGGTTCAGGAGGGTAAAACGGAACGCCGTGCTGGCTTCCAACGGTCTCGTATCACTAGCAGTCGAGATGACAGGCATCTTATCCGCATGGCTGTAACGGATCGTGCCGCAACGTCTCGATCCCTGAGTCAACAGATGGGGACGTTTGCAAGACAACAACCATCTGCACGAACAGTTCGACGACGTTTGCAGCAACATGGACTAACAACTCTGAGACTATGGCTGCCGTTACCCTTGACGCTGCATCACAGACAGAAATGCCTGCGATGGTGTACTCAACGACGAACCTGGGTGCACGAATGACAAAACGTAATTTTTTTCGGATGAATCCAGGTTCTGTTTACACCATCATGATGGTCGCATACGTGTTTGGCGACATCGCGGTGAACACACATTGGAAGCGCGTATTCGTCATCGCCATACTGGCGTATCACCCGGCGTGATGGTATGGTGTGCCATTGGTTACATGTCTCGGTCACCTCTAGTTCGCATTGACGGCACTTTGAACAGTGGACGTTACATTTCAGACCCGTGGCTCTACCCTTCATTCGATCCCTGCGAAACCCTACATTTCAGCAGGATAATGCAGGACCGCATGTTGCGGTCCTGTACGGGCCCGTACGGGCCTTTCTGGATACAGAAAATGTTCGACTCCCGCTCTGGCCAGCACATTCTTCAGATCTCTCACCAGTTGAAAACGTCTGGTCAATGGTGGCCGAGCGACTGGCTCGTCACAAATACGCCAGTCACTACTCTTGATGAACTGTGGTATAGTGTTGAAGCTGCATGGGCAGCGGTACCTGTACACGCCATCCAAGCTCTTTTTGATTCAATTCGCAGGCATATCAAGGCCGTTACTACGGCAAGAGGTGGTTATACTTGGATCTGATTTCTCAGGATCTATGCACCCAAATTGCGTGAAATTGTAATCACATGTCAGTTCTAGTATAATATATTCGTCCAATGAATACCCGTTTATCATCTGCATTTATTCTTGATGCAGCAATATCAATGGCCAGTAGTGTATTAATGTGCAATACTGAGAAGCGACAGCCGGCCGCTGTGTTCGGGCGGTTCTCGGTGCTTCATTCTGGAACCGCGCCACCGCTACGGTCGCAGGTTCAAATCCTGCCTCGGACATGGATGTTTGTGAAGTTCTTAGTTTCGTTAGGTTTAAGTTCAAAAAAGGTTCAAATAGCTCTCATCACTATGGGACTCAACTGCTGTGGTCATCAGTCCCCTAGAACTTAGAACTACTTACCTAAGGACATCACACACATCCATGCCCGAGGCAGGATTCGAACCTGCGACTGTAGCAGTTGCACGGTTCCGCGGCCGGCTAGGTTTAAGTAGTTCTAAGTCTAGGGGACTGATGACGTCAGATGTTAAGTCACATAGTGCTCAAAGCCATTTGAAGCATTTGAGATCGCCAAAGACGCGAGCTAGTTGGAGAGCCCTGCCCGTAATGCTCCAATTGTTCTCAGTTGGGGAGAGGTCTGGCAATCTCTATGGCCAAGGAAGTGTTTAGAAAGCACAAAGGCAAGTAGCAGAAACTCTGTTGCTGAAATGAAGGCCCAGGGTGCTTTGCCTTGAAGGGCAACAAAACAGGGCATAGAATATCGTCGAAGTACCGCTGTGCTGTAAGGGTGATGTGGTTGACAAGAAAGAAATGGTACCGAGGCCATCACTCCTGGTTGTCGAGCCGTACAGCGAGTGACAGTCATGTAGGCACCCCACCACTATCTGGTGCGTTTCCAGACACGTCTTCGGCCTGAAATCTCTTTCAGTAGAACTGTCTTCAGTGATGACTTCCTCTTCGAACTGATTCCCGACGAGAGGCGAAGATGTCTCTGGAAACGACCCTGACAGTGGTGGGGTACTAACCCGACTGTCGTCCGCCATACGGGACGGAAACCAGTAGAGGTATTCTGGGATGCCATTCTTTTTCATGGCAGGAGCCCTTTGGTTGTCACCCCCGGGACCCTTACAGCCCAGCGGAACGTCGACAATATTGTACGCCCTATTTGGTTTTCATTGATGGCAAGCCATCCTGGCCTTCTGTTTGAGCGATGTAATGTCCCTCATGCACGGTGAGAGTCTCTCCTGCTTGTCTTCCTCCTTACCGCATACTACCTTGCCCAATAAGGTCACCCGACCCCTCTGCAACTGGGAACGTTTCGAACTGTATGCCTAGGACTCTCTAACCAGCTCGTGATTTTGACGACTAACGCTCCAAATGGACTAAATTCGTCACGATTGTCTTCAGGAGGACATCTAACAATTCTGTCAATCAGTGTGAAGGTGAATAATTGCGTGTGTAAGTGCCAGAGGTGCTCCAATGTTTAATTGACTTGCTGAAGCACTTTGTCTTGAATAATTCATTCAAGTTTTATTTTTTAATCTTAATCATTGATGCGTTACATTGATCGGTTTCAGTTCCATTCGGATAATTTCTTCGTGGCTCTTTTCTTTGTGTTAGAGTGTATCAACCGGTGCAAATACTTTCTTAAAATCATAGTCACAACATGATACAAAGATATAAGTTTTAGATGGAACTCAAGAGGCACTGATCTTCCATGAGTTCACGAATTTATTTCCCATAAATTCTTAAATGAATCTTGAAGGCGTCCCAGCCAATAGTCCGCTAAATAGGACCAAGGAGACGATAAGAGAGGGCGCACAGTATGCCATTGTCTTATGTTCATCCTAAAAGTTCTATACACATGTGGATTAAGGGACTAAGATACTAATGATGGTCATTCATTGGTTGGAAATCGACGTTAAGCACAACGTTTTTCTTGTTGCAGTACCAGTATTCTCCACGCTTTGCCTTATCGGATTTTGTACTCCCACTTGAATTCAGTTATTCAGTGTTGCGGTTAGAGGAACAACGATCTTCGGCAACTTTATAAAAAAAAGCCTCCCACCATCAGTTTTTTGTTTGACAAAATGGGACTTCCACATTTAACATTCCTCTTTTTTAACACCCCCAGGTTGTATCTTGTGCTCCGTCTTTAATGGCCCCGTTGTCGATGGAACCTTAAACCCTAATCATTCTCTCTTATTTCTGCTACGGAAAGCTAGGTTTTCATTATACCTACATACACATAACGCTAAAAGTTGTTTGTTTTACGTTGGAACTTCTTCAGACCCGGTTTCGTTACGTCCTTCCTAGAGCGTTTTTAGACTTTGCCCACCGCACATTGTGTTTCTTCACATGAAACACATCATTGAGATCTTACCCATCCGTCGAGATACCTGGCATCATAATAGTTTAATGACCGTAACGTAACGGTTTCGTATAACGATATCCTCTTGAAGAAGAACTACACTGCGTCATACTAACAAGATTCAACTACCATATTAAATAATACGTTGCCTGACTGGTGACACAAATTATCTTTGAATAGTCATTTTTTACTGTTTTCCGTCGTTCCTTAGCTGCTGGAGGTATGTTCCGTTTGTGCAACTAAATGTTATCACTTTCTTTATTGCCATACACGTGTCTCTTCTTTTATTCGTGAAGCATCTTCAGTAGCTTGAAATACATGTTTCTAATAAATGTATTATATGGTAGTTAGAAGATGTTACTATGTTACATTTTATCTGTTTTCCTCTTTTTTAGGTTAGAATCAACTTTTGTAGCACAAATTTCGTGATGTGAAATTATCGTTCGGTGTTATTAACGATTTCCAGAGCTGTTAGCTCACGCGCGCGGTGCTGGAGACGTGTTCATTAGTCTCCGAGCTACAGTTGACTGATTTTCAGCTTCTTTCAGCCACATTTGATTTAAAACGTCGCATACATCACTTTGACTTTGCATATCGTGTTCAATGTGTGCGTGTTTTCCGTGTGTAGTGTTGCCAACTGTCGCCGTGTGTTTATCTTTCGTCTTTTGTTTGTTTTGTGTGTGTGGTTTGATATTTTTCATCTGTTGTGTGTGTGTGTGTGTGTGTGTGTGTGTGTGTGTAAATATGTCATTCTTTCTTGGGAGTGTGACCTTTTTCTAATGAATATCTTTTATGAGTGTGTATGTTGCTGTGTGTAAATGTGTAAATGCTTTCGTGAGAGTTTGGTTTTTATTTTTTTCCTGAATATTTATGTGTGTGTGTGTGTGTAGTGAGAGAGAGAGGGGGGGAGGTGGGAAGATTAATTAATTATTTATTCCGGATACATTTAGGATATCTGTTTGTTATTGTTTCAGTGGCCAGCACGATTAGAAAGTTATTGCTTGTACGGATTTGGTCATTGAGTATCATCTTTCCCATTGTAATTGTTCTTTTTCAAATGGTTCAAATGGCTCTGAGCACTATGTGACTTAACATCTGTGGTCATCAGTCCCGTAGAACTTAGAACTACTTAAACCTAACTAAGCTAAGGATGTCACACAAATCCATGCCCGAGGCAGGATTCGAACCTGCGACCGTAGCAGTCGCGCGGTTCCGGACTGAGCGGCTAGAACCGAATTGTTCTTTGTGCTTGAAAGTTTCCTTCCAGTGTCAGGAGTTTTTTGTTGTGATTATTCACTCTAATATGACACGTTCTATGTTGGATGATTCGTGTCCACGTTTTATCAGTTGTTTGGCGAAGGTAGGATGGCTATTTTCATATTTCCAATTCCTATATGCTCTTTACATCTAGTTTTGTGATTCCTATGTGTCATCCCCATATACTGATTTACATTCTTGGCACGCTAACTGGAACATACCTACTCCCTGGTATTTATCTGGTTTGTCTGTTGTTTGTAAATGTGACTGGAGTGTGTTTCTTGTTCTGTAAGCTATAGGCAACCCCTATTTCTTTAATATATTTGCTATCTTGTCTGTTGCTTTGTTTTTGTATTTTAAAGTGTACCATTTTTTTCCGTCGGTCATGTCATGAGTTTGGAAGAGTTTTTGTGCTATATGGGTGTTGTGACCATTGTTTGTGGCTATGGGTTTTATTGCTTGTAATACTTTTTCATAGTTTTCTTTGAGTGGGATGTTATTTAGTCTGTGTAACATGTGTCATAGGGCTACTAACTTTTGATTTTGCGGGTGGGTGTATGAAGCTGTATAATTGTATCTGTTGGCTTCCTGAAGATGTCAAATGAGTGTTTATTGTTCTCTCTATTGTCATATCCAAGAAATGTATTTGCTTCTATACCTCATTTTCCATGGTGAACTGGATATTTTTATACATGTTGTTTATGTCTGCATGAAGTTTATGAGTTTTCTCTGTTGGTGCATCTACTATACAGATAATGTAATCCATATATCTGTACAAGTAAATATTTTTATATCCTTTCTTTGTGATAACTGTATCAAAGATAGTGTTTTCCATGTGTCTGATGAATATTCCCAATGTTTCTAATACCGGGGATCTCATTGGAAGCCCATCTCCTTGGAAGTAATATTCCTTTTGAAATTGGAAGTAATTTTGGGATCTGATTGCTTTGAGTGATTTAGTTATTTCATTAATATTGTTTGCAGGTAGTCTGTTGTACATCTGTAAGTTTTCTTCAATTAGTTTTGTTTTGTCTGCGGTGGGTACATGTTCTCTATGTCGATAGAAATGAGTGATGCTGTTTGTGGGATGTGAAGTATTTTACTTGTGTTATGAGTTCATTTGCTTTTTCAATGTACTGCTGTTCATTATTTCATAATGTTACATTATGATTTTGTTGATGTTTGGCATGTTGTATGACTGTGGATTCATGAAGTTAATGGCAGGTCTCAAAGGAATAAGAAATTTGTGGATCTTGGGTTGGCTTCTGGGTGTTGGTTCTTTTGGGTTCTTCTGTGTGCAATGTTTTCGTTGTTTATCTGTGCGTATGTGTCTTATGTCTTTAGGTTGTTTTTTTATGTATGTCTGGAAACGAGCTGTTGGCTCAGGTTTCAGTTTTGTGATATTGTTAGAGGAGATGAAATCTTTAGTTTGTTCCTATAAACTGTTCTTTATTGATCAGTACTGTGCTGTTTCCTTTGATGGTGTTGTGACTACGGTGTAGTTAGCTTGCTTATCTACCAGTTTCTTAGTGGCGTTGTTTTCCGTTTGAAGCGTCCTATTTCTCTCTTTCTTTGACATGGTGAATTCGTTTTTTTTTTCTTAATTCACAAGTTCTCGTGTAAGCCCAATATTTACAGTGTTATTTTCTTGTCTTTTTTTCCCGTGTCAGGATGCTCTCTGTTTCTACAATCAGATTTTCTATGTAGTGGTTATCCATTTTTGTTCTGATGAACTCACAACACAAGACTTACACACCCCACAAACAGAATCACACATCCCTTTCGGTACAGAGAACATATACATGTGAATACCCACCGCATACACAGTAATGCTAATTGAACAAAACTTGCTGACGTACAACAAATTACCTGCAGACAATATTAATGAAATAAATAAAACCCTCAAAGAAATCACATCTCAAAATTACTTCCAAATTCAAAAAGAATAGTACTTACAAGAAGATGGGCTTCCAATGGGGTCTCCAGTACCGGGAACATTTGAAACAAATTCATCAACCACAAAAAAACACAACCTTTTCATACAGTAACAAATAATAAATATTGTAGAACATGACAACCGTGTTGTGAGTGAGTGTGTGTGTGTGTGTGTGTGTGTGTGTGTGTGTGTGTGTATGTTTCAGTCATAATGTTTCGAATTAAATGTATCAAATTTGTAAGCAATGATATACACCCACGCAGAGTTGCAGTCGCAGTACATTAAGACACAGCGAAATTTTGAAGAGCTAAATACAGCGAAACATGTGCGATTCCTGCGAACGTGAAAAACGGAAAGCGTCGTCATGCAGAGCGTAAACGCACAAAGTGGAGCAGCGCGCAACGCCTGCGTGATTACAGACAATCCGCTAATCTCTCTGTTAAGTTTCGCCGTCTTTACCTCGTGCTAATTAGCACAAAGCGTGTACATACACGTGGAGAGTGCAGTCGTTCATAAAGCAGAGAGCTGTTTCTCGGTGCTCCTTGCACAGCTGGCGTACGTTAATTGAAAATGCAGATTCGCTCCCATAGAACGGCGTTCGCCTTTTACGCTAGAAAATAGCTCCTCAACAGAACAGGAGGTAATATGGGTTAAATTACGTAATGAACCATCGGACCATTTTCTGAACTTGTTTCCTCTCTCTAAGCACCGATATTAGCATGTTAATTTCACATACTTGGACCTCTAGTAGGTAATATCCGAAACAAACATCTTAACCAACAGGAAGACCGAAGATGCATGTATGTGCTCTTGCATAGTGACATTTCAGGGCAAAAGCAATGTTTTGCAAATGTCTAATAAAGAAACTAGTAATTTTGAGCGAGCGCTCAAGATGACGTGGGTTTGAGGCAGCGAGAGCCTCAAAGGCAGCCAGACATCTAGGATGAACATCACCATACGAGTACTTTCTTATCCTCCTATTTTCTACTGCTAAGGGATCCGGACATGAAACTGGTGCACATTATCGGCATGACGAGTCACAGGCGTCCAAACGGTGACAGAGTAGATACACACCGATTCTCACTTCCATGTGTAGTTTGCGTGCCCTTGCTTGCAGCGAAGCAAAGTGGTTGCTAAAATGTCGGAAGCATGTGGGAGGATAATCGCTTATCGGATGTTGTAGCTCTTCTTGTTTTCCGTGCTTTGTAAGAAAAATTAGACAGAAATTCCGCCTTACGCAATATACCGTTTTATAGTTTCGTCATTACCAAAATACGTTTCAACTCTTTAAGTCATATCTTTAAGAAGATGTTTTTATTTACGTTCGTGCTGAAAAATTATTTTTATACGTTATATCTTCTTGTGTAAGTTATATGAATTTTTGGCTGAAAGATATTTACATGTACGACGAGCGATAATGAAGTGTGAGATATTTTATATTAGTTTACATACACCATCTAGTTAAAGACACAGGTCACGGCCCTAAGGCATTGTATGTTGTTCGCTAACGCTATGCTGAAAAGTTTACGTTTAGGATAATATATTAGGATTCATTACTGTTATACTCATATATTTTTTCACATAGCTCACATAACGCTTTTAGTATTTTATACTGATGGTTTTATATTCACCATATATTTTGTAGTTTGTCACCTGCAAACGACGAAACGTTTTCACTTTTTCGTTCATTTCGGGCTGAGACTCGTTATGTATAGCGTTATTTAGCGTGTTACTTATGTTCTTCTTTAAATTTGGTCTTGCTTCCCTTGTTTATGACGTATTAAAGCACTTATTTGTTTCGCTTTCATTTCTCGCTGCTACACATGCAATTGATATAATTTAACAACAAAGCACAAGGTTTCTGCAGCCATTTATCTGTTGTTGTAACTATGTGATGTTAATTTGTTTCGTTTCCTGTGTACTTGTTTCTTCAGTATCTAGTCCACCAACTGTTTGACTTTATTGTAGCGTGCCGTGTGGCATTTTTACTAAATGTCTGCTAATTTCTTGTGTGTTGTACCTGTATTTGTGTATGTTTCCTACTTATTTGTTGTCTGTTTCTGTATTTCGTTGTTTCTTTTGCAGTCTAGCAATTCTTCTGTGCATTTTATTGTGTTTAGTTCTTAACACGACATGGCGTGGACTCAACTAATGTCTGAAGTAGTGCTGGAGGGAAATGATACCATGAACCCTGCACAGCTGTCCATAAATCCGTAAGAGTACGACGGGTTGGAGACCTCTTCTGAACAGCACGTTGCGAAGCATCCCAGATATGGTCAATGATGTTTACGTCTGGGAAATCTGGTCACCAGGGAAGTGTTTCAACTCAGAAGAGTGTTTCTGGAGCCACTCTGAAGGAATTCTGGACATGTGGTCCTGCTGGAATTGCCCATGTCTGTCGGAACACACAATGGTCATGAATGGATGCAGGTGATCAGACAGGATGCTTACGTACCTGTCAGCTGTCAGAGTCGTATTTAGGCGTATCAGGAGTCCCATATCGCTCCAACTGTACACGCCCTACACCACTACAGAGGCTCCACCAACTTGAACAGTCCGCTGTTGACATGCAGAGTCCATGGATTTATAAAGTTGTCCCCATACCCGTATGTCTCCATCCGCGCGATACTATTTGAAACGAGACTCGTCCGACCAGGCAACATGTTTCCAATTATCAAA
Source organism: Schistocerca gregaria (assembly GCF_023897955.1). Lineage (NCBI taxonomy): Eukaryota > Metazoa > Arthropoda > Insecta > Orthoptera > Acrididae > Schistocerca > Schistocerca gregaria. The sequence goes on along the minus strand of NC_064920.1, from coordinate 389,516,121 downwards.
AGTCCAATGTCGGTGTTGACGGGTCCAGGCGTGTATTAAAGCTTTGTATGGCGCAGTCGAACGATTCTCTTCAGTCGGTCCCGTTCTTGCACAATCTTTTTCTGTTCGCAACGTTGTCGGAGATTTGATGTTTTACCGGATTCCTGATATTCACTCTTGAAACGGTCGTACGGAAAAATCCCCAATTCATCGCTACCCCGGAGAAGCTGTGTCCTATCGCTCATGCACCGGCTATAACACCACGTTCAAACTCACTCAAATCTTGATAACATGCCACTGTAGTATCCGCAACCTATCTAACAACTGCGTCAGATGCTTGTTGTCTTATATAGGCGTTGCTGACAGCAGCGCCTATTCTGTCTGTTTACATGTGTCTATATTTGAATACGCAAGCCTCTATCAGTTTCTTTGGCGCTTCTGTGTATAATTGTTGTTAAGCGTTTATAAGTATACCAGTAGGCCGTTAATTGTATTGTAAAACTTCCCTGCAGATTAAAACTGTGTGCCGGACCGAGACTTGAACTCTGGACCTTTGCCTTTCGACTTTCTCCCAGGAGTGCTAGTTTTTCAAGGTTCGCAAGGAGAGCTTCTGTGAAGTTGGGAAGGTAGGAGACGAGGTACAGGCGGAATTACAGCTGTGAGGACGAGGCGTGGGTCGTACTTGGGTAGCTCAGTTGGTAGAGCACTTGCCCGCTTAAGACAAAGGTCCCGAGTTCGAGTCTCAGTCCGCCACACAGTTTTAATATACTAGGAAGTTTCATATCAGCGCACACTCAGCTGTAGAGTGAAAATTTCATTCTAGAAACTGTATTGCAATGCAGCTCGCTGAGATAGAAGTGATGATTAGTTATGAAGGAAGTTCGTGTTCTGTTTTTTTCTTTACGAAAATAAACCACGACGAAAAGAATGCAATTAATTCACTTCGTAACTAAAATGTTTCATTTGCGTATTAAATGTGTTCCGTTTGCTTCTCGCGTTGACAACAGCCTAAATGCTACTCGTTATGGGGACCTTTAACAGGACAATTAATTAATTAATTTTTTTGCTCACATTGAGGAATAGTGTGCATTATTAGGTTGTCGTAGCGGATATGTAAACGCTGACCGCAATTGCAAAATGAAGCGTAACTGCAGCATTGAATGGGCGGAGCAGAAAGAGAAGCGAAAGGAAAATACTAAGCGAAATGGCATCGCATGCGACCAGCAATCTCGCGCAACGGAACACGTGTTTCCCGCACTACGCGGCGCCGCTGAGCCACACGGCCAAAGCGCAGTTATTTAGATAATTGCTTCCATTTATTCAGAGTCGCCGTCTCCGTTAAAAGTAGTAGAATAAATTATAAATAACAACTTTCATAATCACCGGCGTTCTGGTGGAGTAAAAATGCCGCGGCGGGCAATTTTGGCTGATTGCCTTTCCGTCCCCGGAAAGGCGTTTCCCGGCGGCCGAGGCCGGCTGGCCTCAGAGGTGCGCTGTAGCGAGCGACCCACGAGCATTCGCCTCTCCGCGCGACTGCGCCGGGCGGGTCCGATATTCGGCACACGTGCCTCTGGACAGCGACTCGCCCGCATTCGTACACGCCGTAAACGCCCCGGTCGCGACGCGGCCGGCGTCGACGAGAGCTGCTTCGTGCGCGGATACGCCTCTGCGTTCCAGTATCGCGGCGGAGGCCATCTCACCGGGGACGTGCGATGGATGGCTGAGCGCTCCCTGCCTCTGCCAGCGACACGCTTTTATCATCCTCTGCGGACTTTTATTTATTTATATTCCTCTCCTTCTTCTCTCCAAGCGGCCCGGTCACGGTGCAGAGTCCTGTCCCCGCTTTACCGATCTGAGACGCCGAACCGGTTGATGATCTTCACGTCCTGGCCAACCTCGTCACACCCCTTTTTCCCCACACGCCTGTTTTTTCGTATCGGATGCCACAGACACGACTTCATTAAAAGTCAATTCCATTGGCTCCATTACGTTCACAGTCATTTATTCTGCACGGTCAGTGATTTTCGACGCTGTGGCTTATTCATAACACGTACGCCTGCCGTTTATTTACACTGAAGAGCCAAAGAAGCTGGTACACCTGCCTAATATCGTGCAGGGGCCCCGCGAGCACGCAAAAGTGGCGCACCACGACGCAGCGTGGGATCGACTAATGTCTGAAGTAGTGGTCGCGGAAGCTGCAAGGCTGTCCATAAATCCGTAACAGTACGACGGGGGAGGGGGGGGGGGGAGATCTGTTCCGAACAAAACGCTGCGAGGCATTCCAGATACGCTCAGTAATGTTCATGCCCGTGGAGCTTGGAGGCCAACGGAAGTGTTTAAACCCAGAAGAACGTTCCTGGGGCTACTCTGCTGCAATTCTGAACAAATGGGGTGTCGCATTCTCCTGCTGGAATTGCCAGTCGGAATGCACAATGGACATGAATAGATGCAGGTGATCACACGGGATGCTTTTGTAAATTTCAACTGTCACAGTCGTATTTAGATGTATCAGGGGTCCGATATCACTCCAAACGTCCCACACCATTACGGAGCCTCCACCAGCTTGAACACTCCCCTGCTAACATGCAGGGCCCATGGATTCATGAGTTTGTTTCCATACCCGTTCTCGTCTATCACTTGATACAATTTGAAACGACACTCGTTCGACCAGGCCACATGTTTCCACTCATCAACATCCATTGTCGGTGTTGACGCGCCCAGCCGAGGAGTAAAGCTTTGTGTCGTGCAGTCATCAAGGGTACACGAGTGGGATTTCGGATCCGAAAGCCCGTATCAATGATGTTTCGTTAAAGGGTTTGCACGCTGACAGTTGTTGATGGCTCAGCACTGACATCTGCAGAAGTTCCCGGAAGGGTAGTACTTCTGTCACGTTGAACGATTCTCTTCACTCTTCGTTGGTCCCGATCTCGCAAGGTCTTTTCCCGGCCGCAGCGATGTCCGTGATTTGATGATTTACCCCATTCCTGGTATTCACGGTACACTTGTGAAATGTTCGTTCTGAAAAATCACCACTTCATCGCTACCTTGGAGATGCTGTGTCCTATCGCTCGTGCGCCGATTGTAACACCACATTCAAACTCACTTTAATCTTGATAACGAGCCATTGTAGCAGCAGTAACTGATCTAACAACTGCGCGACACACTTGTTGTCTCACGCAGGTGTTGCCAACCGCAGCGCCATATTCTCCCCATTTACGTATTTGAATACGCATTCCTATACCAGTTTCTTTGGTCCTTCAGTGTACCAAGCGGCAGTGATAACAGAGTTTATTAATGATGCTCTTGACTGAGCCCGTACATCAAATTCTCCACCGTCCGGGAACAAAAAGCGTAGGAAAAGTGCAGTTCAAACAAGTCAAAACATTTACAATCATTTTGTAGAGAAATGGTTTACTAACAAACACATCAGACAATATTTAGAGGACTGTAGAGGGAGCTTCTTTTATCATCCTTAACTTGTTTTCTAAGTACAAAATAATGTCGAAAATTATTTTTATTATTAAACAGACCTTCTTCATTGTTGAAACAATTTTCATTAAAACCATTTATCTAAGTACGTTTTCATTTATTGATAGCGTAGGTATTTTCGTTATTTGGGTAGGCCTACCGTAAAAAGTAAATACATTTCAGTTTTCAGATATTTAGTCTCCATTGTGGGAGAACACTAGTAGCGAATACACGAGGCCATCACGCAACCTTTCAGTGAGTCACTAAAACAAAGCGAACAGCAAAATAAAGATTACGAAAAAACAAAAGCACAAAATAGATTATTATAATAGCAGTGAGCCCGGCACTGAGAATAAATTGACTTCTTAGCAGATGATTACACATTCACCTGTTTCGGTCTACGCGCAGTTTGCAGCGTGCTCAAGATTTTAGAACCCCACACGCGGTACAGTCAGTTGATCAATGACGCCACTGCGCTCTGCGGGAGTGGTTGACGAAGAATTTGCAAACGAACACGTGACGCGCGCCTACAACGCGTGGTCGATTTTGACCGGAACGTCACTCGTGTGAAGCGGGCTTTAAGGCAGATGACGGTATGGTACCACTACTAAACAGGCACGTCCAACTTCTTGCTGCATTTTTATCCCATCCTACAGTGTGCCGACCGTCTGACTGATCGTGTTTGTTTTGCATGCTCCTGTAATTGTGGCAGAATCCTCCCGTTAACACAGTTGTTGATGAGGTGTATTACAGTTCGCGATTAGGGAGGAGCGGCGTTTGGTGTGTGTGTGTGTGTGTGTGTGTGTGTGTGTGTGTGTGCAGAAACAGTTTGACACTTCGCTGTATTGTCGACAAGGGAGAAAGAGGCCACATGACTTGCTGCTGGTACTCAATAAGACATCGGCCTTTATAACACATTCACGAATGCTCTCTTGCTTAACACAGCTTTGAAAACTCATTAGTCTTTACATGTCATCAATCTTTATCTTCGTCTTTTTTATTTTATGTTCTTTTCAATCAATAGTTTTCTGTCTGATATAATGGAGACCGCAATGAATTTCTCTTCTGTGCCTACCTCTTCATCTCAGAGTTGCGCTTCCACCATAGCTCCTTCGTTATTTGTTGGATGCGCGGTTGGAATTTCACGGATTGAAGTTCATCTCATTGACGGGTCATTCGAGTACCTTAAAATTTTACACGCTTGCAGCTTAAACTAGCTCACATACCCGGTATTGTCTGGGTATTCATTTTTTCCCATTTTCTGTTAGAAACGAAACCAAAAAACTGAATTGTGTTTGTAACGTAACATCCGCACAGTTGGTGTACGCGGGGCACAGGTGCCTCGTGTATCTACAACGGTATTTTGTAAACGTTTCAATGGCAATAGTTGTATAGTCGAAGATTATTTTCACCTACAACCGTTTGCTCTTCGCAGTTGAAGGCAGTTAAAAGCGCGAGTTACGAGCAAAGAAATAATAAATTTAAACGTCATGCACAATGCGGCAGTTTTTCACAGATCTCATTGTTTAACACGAACTATGTATGGTACGTTGATACAGCTTTGTAGATGCATTTAGCTGTATATGTGTATAAGGTCTGTGAAATTTATTACGAGTATAGTAGCGCAGAAGCAATAAATTTAAACGCCATTGCTAATGCGCCAGTTTTTCACGCATCTGATTGGTTACGACATTGTATCTTTCGAGCTATGACAGGTACGTGGTTCTTACCCCGACAGCGATTTGAACCAGACATCGGTCCACTGGTTTAGGAGGAGATGTGGAAGACGAATACACACACGAACACGCAATTACATACACACACAATCCATTTTTATAATATGTACCGGTATGGATATCGACATCTGTGAGAGATTTCTATTTTTCCCGGCATGACCAATATTCGCCACAGCCTTAGCGCTCAGACACCTCCCGTTCTGATAACTGCTAAATCGAAAGGAAAATATGGAATTGGGCAACAGGCAGCCTGGGTTCATTTAATGGCTAAACAGGACCCTCTCATAAATTAATGTTGCTGCAGTTGTTTACATGCCTAACGATCTTTTGAAAATCCGAAATACTACGTGGCCTGATGTTATTCTATTTCTGAAAAAAAATATGGTGTCTACTTCCCTACCTTTATCAGAGAAATATTAGACTCACATGAATTTTGTGTTTCAATATTGGGCCTCTGAGATGAAATAGATTCAAATGGCTCTAAGCACTATGGGATTTAATATGTGAGGTCATCAGTCCTCTAGACTTATAACTACTTAAACCTAACTAACCTAAGGACATCATCACACGCATCCATTCCCGGTGCAGGATTCGAACCTGCGACCGTAGCAGCAGTTCGCTTCCGGACTGAAGCGCCTAGAATAGCTCGGCAACAGCGGCCGGCCATGAAAAAGAAAAACGACGGTTCTCCAGGTACGAGTAGCTGCGGTTCCGTATTTGAATGGGCGTGACACAGGGTGAGAGCGGCCACTCCCAGGAAAGTCGCAGCGTCGGCGCCGGCGGGAGAGAAATGCCAGGCGCCGAGAAAGGTCGGTCGCCAGGTTCCCGATAATGGCAGCCGACAGCCTAATGTCAGCAGAAGGGTGGAGCGCACCCACACGGGCGCTTGAGGCTGTCCGAAACGTCGGCAGCCATCACCACTCCCACTTTTAGGCGTATAATACCTACCCAATACGAACAAACGTGATAAGAGGACGCTCTGAGTGAGATATGAGCAAGTTATGTCTTAACAAGTTCTATGAACTGTCCAACATTTAAATGGCAACGCGTCGAGAGGCTCTACACAGCGTTGGGCCCGTAAGCTGAAGCGGATTTGAATTTTACGGACAATCTAACACATTGTGCATCAATGGAAATAGCCCTTATAATTACGAGGCCCATTTCGAAAGTCCAGCACACTGCGCATGCGTGACCGTTTCAGTGGCGTGTTCAAGCACAAATCCATGTCACGTTAGGTGTGACCGTTGTATGCAGCCGTACATCATATGTGTTTGCTGATTCACCTGGCTGTGTCGTGAGTAATTCCGTTGGGAAAACGGAAGCTGAAATAGTGTCAGAAGGGTTACACGTTGTGACCAGCGTTCCTACATCAAGATCGACTCTCTATGTGGTAAGAACCCACTGAAACGGTAAAGCTTTGAGAGAATTGTTTGGGAATAGTGTAGTGGATCGTAGTACAGTATCACTGTGGCGAAGGGCGGCGAAGTACTGAAGACAGCCCAAGAAGTGGAAGGTCATCAACTGCAACAGACTACCACTGACAGGTTATTGTTAATGACGGTTTGAGGGAGGATCAAGGGAAAACATAGGAGGAAACCGCATATGAAGCCAGAAAGTCTGTCAGTTCAATTTACAGAATCATAAGTGAGAAGTTAAAGATGACAAAAGTTGCTTCCAAATGGGTTCAACATGATCTGAGTGAAAAGCAGAAAACAGGAGGCTAAAGAATCTCAGAAAAATGGCTTCAGTGTTATCGAACAGAAGAAGAAAAAATTCTGAAAAGGATTCTTGCGCTTTATGAAACCTGGATAGGAGATTTTGGGCCAAGACTGGAGTCTCACTCGTAACAATGGAAAAGCTCTCACTCTCAACACCAAAATAATTCCAGTGCCAACAGTCAAGGGTGAAACTGACGATGGTTAATACGCTGTTTAAGTTTTTTTTATTGGTAACGCCGCCGCCACGTAGCGCTCTGTATGAAAATCACTGGCTGTGCCGTGTGCAGTCTGTGGCTGGTTTGCATTGTTGTCTGCCATTGTAGTGTTGGGCAGCGGCAGCTGGATGCTAACAGCCCGTAGCATTGCGCAGTTGGAGGTGAGCCGCCAGCGGTGGTGGACGTGGGGAGAGAGATGGCGGAGTTTTGAAATTTGTAAGACTGGATGTCATGAACTGCTATATATATTTTGACTATTAAGGTAAATACATTGTTTGTCCTCTATTAAAATCTTTCATTTGTTAACTCTGCCTATCAGTAGTTAGTGCCTTCAGTAGTTTGAATCTTTTATTTAGCTGGCAGTAGTGGCGCTCGCTATATTGCGGTAGTTCAAGTAACGAAGATTTTTGGTGACGTAAGTGATTTGTGAAAGGTACAGGTTAATGTTAGTCAGGGCCATTCTTTTGTAGGCATTTTTGGAAGTCAGATTGCGTTGCGCTAAAAATATTGTGTGTCAGTTTAAGCACAGTCGTGTACAATTGTTCAAAGGGGACGTTTCACATGAGTGGAGTCATAGTTATGAACAGAGTACCATACGGGACATCTGTAACAGAAGGGTGGGGCGGTACTACAAGCTTTCGTGCAATATGTTTTCGGTCGTCAAAGAAACGCTGATATGATTGCAGCTGGTGTCCTCATTTTGCAAGACCACGCAAGACCACATATTATCCTAACAGTGAGAGAAATGCGCGACAAATATGGATGGGAAATACTTCCCCAACCATTATATAGGTCTGATATGAACCCACCACTCTTTTATTTGTTTACCAAATTGAAGAAACAACTCTTTGGAAAATGTTCTGATAAAATTGATGAAGTTTCCAGTGAGGTGACCCAGGTAAAATGACACCTCAACAATGAAGTTGATCTATCCGGAATACAGATGTTGCCAAAACATTGGGAAGATGTCATAAGCAAGAACGCACATTATACTAAAGCTTGTAAATGTATTTTGTGAACTACGTTAATTTCTTTAGTTCTGTCTTACAGCGTGCAGAACTTTTGAAATGGCCCTAGCGTTAAGTATAATAATAAATCTGGTAGGAGGCAGTACTACATACAGAACACCATTGTATAACCAAGGCATTAAAGAATTATCTATTCAGAATAAGAATGTATTTCTAAAACAAAAAGTCAGTCAAAGTCGTAATAGGGTGAACTCGGATACCGGAAAATTAAAAACTTTATTCGGAGCCATACACAAAAAGGATGGAACGATATCTTTAGGGAGCACAAAAGAAAGTGTGTTGGATGCTCCAAAATCAAAAGATTAATTTTAATGAACGCATTCAGATACATAACGTAAGAAAAATTTCGTGGGAAAATTGTTTTTCTTTACACTACAAGGACGTAACATATATATGAAAACTGAAACCAAGCACAAAAAAGACAATCAAATATAATTATCGAGGGACAAAATATGCACTGAAATAAAAAGACTTAAAAATAGAAAATCTCCACCGCTATATGGCACATGTACTGTATTACTATTATATGGGAACAAGTATTATATCATCAAATGAACACTCTATTAAATAATATTATGGAACAAGGTAGGCTACCAAGAGAATGAAAAGGAAGTATTACAGTTCCATTACATAAAAACGCAGATATACGCTCCGATTGGCTAAATTCTACGCTAAATAACTCTGAGCAAAGTATCGAATTTTTTTCTTAACATTTATGTCTCAGTACAACCTGCCCTGTAACATCCCTACAAGCATTTCACACATTTTCTGACCACCCTGTGTATATATAAGTTAACGGCAACGGAAATGAAGGTACTAAGACAGATCCCATGAGTAAAAATGTGAGACAAGAGAACAAATGTTCTGATAAGGGATTAGTGTGAAATACAATATATAAACAAATGGATAAAGATAAGAAAATAAAACTGGAAGGGTTATGTGTAAGAGACTGGTTAAAATTTGCAAACATGGACGACCAAGGGAAACAACTTCCCAGACAATCCCTAAGAGATGGGACAGTAGATGATCCAGTACAGCCATGGAATGAGGCCGACGAACAAGGGAACCCGTAGTCAGCAAAGGAAGGGGAAGGAGAAGAAGAAGAAGAATTAAGTACTCTAGGCGACAAATTTATCACCGAGATGAGACATCACACCATTGCGTTACATTGCCTCAAACCCCGTTCTGGTGGAGGAATAGTTTCTTCAGGTATGCCATATTCAGCTGAAGCCACTCGTTCAAGACTAGATCCTCTACAGCTACCAGACCGCTGGGGAAGTGACTGCTGCGTTTGGCTCGCTGTTCCAAATGGTCCCATAATTGTTCTGCCAGTTGGGCCCCATTAGAGTGCCTGAGCCATGAAGACTGACGACAGAAACATCCTTGTTCATGTACATGGTAGCCACAATAAGTGGGCCGAAATCGCAGTATAAAAAATCAACCTCCCAAATATGAAAGAACAACCTGCGGCCGGAACTACAACTACATCCTCAACACAGGGCGCTCAGTGCCTCATTGGGCCTTGCTTCATTTGAAAAGAGGTGAAATCACGAGTGGCCGAAGTACACCATAAACCTCTAGTCAACTACTATGAAGTTTCTGTGTTGTTTAGCCTACAAGACGTGCAGTTTAATGTGCCACTGTAAGCAATGGCATTTTCGGAGGGCCCTCATTCCGAAAAACCATTGCATGCAGTTCTCTTCGCAATGTTCGCTAGGACAAAGTTTTAGACGGCCCCGCATCCAGTAAAAGCAGCAATTTCTTTCTCGTTTGAAAGTAATACGCATCGCGAAACCTCTCGGTTAGAGAACTTCTTGGGAACACTTATCTTATGCCATACGTCATCCCTTATACACAAGTTCGGCAGCTTAATTTGTTAAACGAATAAACTGGACATCATCATTCGTGATGTGGTCATCGGCACAGCCTAAGACGACTACGCTATTTCTTTACAATCGATTGGCACGCACACATTTCAGCGCATGTTACTGGGAGCGATGGAGGGTCAAGGGACTGCCGGGTATCGGTTCTACATTATCTACATCGCTCCCGAGAGATCTGTGTGCGCTTTCAAGATGGCGACTATTTTGTCCCGTGCTTTGACATAAAGATAGACAAGCAGACGTAGAACATAAATACTTTGACAGTTTTCAACAGGTATTTAAATGAGATCAAAGGTATATTGTGGCCGTGAAGTTAACTATGAAGGGAAAAAATGCATTATATGTTTAACTTCTATTTTCTCTAATTTTATCATTAACAGAATTTTTTAGATGCCCGTCGTATGTTTCAGGGTCTTAGCATTTTCTTTTTTTTCCCCAAAGGTTAGCAGGGATTTCTCATACCTTCTATGGTAAGCTCCGGTCACTGGCTGAATAGGGACTGTTTTAGAATATTGATTCTACAATAGAAATGAACTGCGTATAATAAGTTGCTGCCATCTGCAGATTAGCATCGGTACTCGATGTAAAAATGCCTAATGGAGAGCCAGTCTTGTGTCATGTTGAGAATTTCTCACAGCAAACACCAGCTGCTGAAGGCAAGAGGAATATAAACTTTTGATTTCTAATAATATGTATCTTTAAGAATGAGATTTTCACTCTGCAGCGGAGTGTGCGCTGATATGAAACTTCCTGGCACATTAAAACTGTGTACCCGACCGAGACTCGAACTCGGGACCTTTGCCTTTTGCGGGCAAGTGCTCTACCATCTTTTTTGTGCCCGACCGAGACTCGAACTCTGGACCTTTGCCTTTCGCGGGAATGTGCTCTACCATCTGAGCTACCGAAGCACGACTCAGGCCCGGGACTCACAGCTTTACTTCTGCCAGTATCTCGTCTCCTACCTTCCAAACTTTACAGAAGCTCTTCAGCGAACCTTGCAGAACTATCACTCCTGAAAGAAAGGATATAGCGGAGACACGGCTTAGTCACAGCCTGGGGGATGTTTCCAGAATGAGATTTTCACTCTGCAGCTGTGAGTACTGGGCGTGAGTCGTGCTTTGGTAGCTCAGATGGTAGAGCACTTGCTCGCGGAAGGCAAAGGTCCCGAGTTCGAGTCTCGATCGGGCACACAGTTTTAATCTGCCAGGAAGTTTCATGTATCTTTAAATTTAATAAGTTAGTTAACCATTACTAAAATTATGGATTCGCTTGTCGCAAATTTTAAATCGGAGATCTGAAATGAGTTTACGGTACTTTTCCTGTTCACGGAAAATAGTTTCTGTGTTACCAACCTCCGCAGAGTAAACACACTATTTGTTGGGTGAATAGGACACTAAATTAATGCTGAATACCGGTATAATAATTTGCTGATTTATTTTTTACTACCATATTTTGGCCGATGGTTAATGATAGCCCGCATCTCGTGGTCGTGCGGTAGCGTTCTCGCTTCCCACGCACAGGTTCCCGGGTTCGATTCCCGGCGGGGTCAGGGATTTTCTCTGCCTCGTGATGGCTGGGTGTTGTGTGCTGTCCTTAGGTTAGTTAGGTTTAATTAGTTCTAAGTTCTAGGGGACTGATGACCATAGATGTTAAGTTCCATAGTGCTCAAAGCCATTTGAACCTTTTTTTGGGTAATGATAAAGGTGGCTGGGCGGAAGGTGATAAGCGCGAAGGGAGGAGCACACGTCATGCTGTAGAACTATTTGGTTTGCTTCGTTCATGTCTTCACCGTCGTCTACAAAGAGGTAATGATGATCAACCGAAGGAGATGAGTGGACAATCTACGTTTACCATCGAACAAGAAAAGCGTTTACCAGAAAGGATGCTTAGGTTCTCAGCTTGTGGTTTCGCCCTGGATTCTGAAGTCTTAAGAAAAGCAGCTTCGTCTTCGCACAGCAAAATGGAATGGAACACAAGTTTTCAAAATAACATCAAATGGCAGGAATCGATTGGCTTATTGCTTTTCGTAAGCGCAATCCTGATATAACATTCAGGAAGGCTTAAAGTCACACTTGATATAGTTCCGAGGGCCTTAATGAACATCACGCTGAGCAGTATATTACTCCATTAGGTAAAACCATGGTAAGTCGTCCTGAAACACTCAGTACAGCTCGTTAATAAATATGTACAGTAAGTATATGACAAGTGAAAGAAGAAGAAATCCTATTGTAAAACTGTCCTAATTCATCTCAGGGACTGCCACGATTCATTCTCACTGGCAAGGGTAAATAGGGACATGCGGTACCTTGTTGTTGTCTTTAATACATTCCCTGTATATCTGATTACAAAAGCAGTATGCCCTGTAATTTGTACCTTAAATTTTGCGGTAAGCAATGAATTAGTAACTTCACAGTTTCTACTAACAGTAAAATCAGTATTACAAATTTATCAAATTTCTGTCACGATTCACTGGAGCTTCCCCTGTATCTCCTTCTCTAGCCTTTACCTTACGGCATATCCGGCAAACACACAATTGCGAACAAAAGCACTAGAGGTTTCGGCCTAGAAGCGATAACGTGGCCAATTGCAAGATGCTGGAGTATCCGGAGGCCATGTTGATCAATGAATGCCGACAGCCACTCAGAGCTCACGGAGTTTAGTCAGAACTCTCTCAACAACACTAACGTCATTCAGATAACCCAATTTCTGGTGCCTGGCAGATTAGTTTTGGTGTTCTATCGAGGGAATCTGGGTGCGATGGGATGGATACTACCTTGATAAGTGCTCCACCAGGTTTCTGTAATTGGTCGAGGTAAAACGCAATACAGGAAAGCCGCGCGGGGTAGCAGCGCGGTCTTAGCCGCGCGGTGTGGAGAGATTGGCCGTTGTCGCACGGCTCCCCCAGTCGGAGGTTTGAGTCCTCCCTCGGGCATAGGTATGCATGTTGTCCTTAGCGTAATTTAATTTAAGTTATATTTAGTAGTGTGTAAACCCGACGAACATCGCTGGTGACTGATTTTGCAACACCAGGAAGGAAAGCAAATAAATAAATTTTAGTAATTGCGCTGACACAGTTCAGTAGGAGGAACACATTACGAAATTAGTAGATGTTTTTGGGATAGATAATGTATTAAATTTAGGGCACGTAGCTACCATCTCCGACAGGAAGAATCGCTCTAATATACCTAGGCATCTACACTTCGTGCGGTGCGGTGAGAGAAGAGCTCTGGCAGCAGAAGTGGCCTCAGCGCACGTGCTTCGTGCGTCCACGACAGCCAATCAGATCAAGAGATTTTGGTTACGTTGCCATGGCAACACCCCAGTGTTGCTCTACTGCTAGGTGATTCCTGCTTTCTCTCAGTGGTGCCACGTCCTCAGTCAGGTTTTTGTGTGTTCGTGTGCACTCCACTTATTCTGCTTCTTGCCGTGTGTGTGAAAAATGGCTGCCTGTAGAGAAAAAGGAGACTTTTGAAAAAGGAGCTACACTGAAATCTCAGGAACGCGTATTTATATACAAACTGCGTATTTACTTTGAAAGGAAAGGGACAGTCTACATCTACATCTACATCTACATGACTACTCTGCAATTCACATTTAAGTGCTTGGCAGAGGGTTCATCGAACCACAATCATACTATCTCTCTACTATTCCACTCCCAAACAGCGCGCGGGAAAAACGAACACCTAAACCTTTCTGTTCGAGCTCTGATTTCTCTTATTTTATTTTGATGATCATTCCTACCTATGTAGGTTGGGCTCAACAAAATATTTTCGCATTCGGAAGAGAAAGTTGGTGACTGAAATTTCGTAAAAAGGTCTCGCCGCGACGAAAAACGTCTTTGCTGTAATGACTTCCATCCCAACTCGTGTATCATATCTACCACACACTCTCCCCTATTACGTGATAATACAAAACGAGCTGCCCTTTTTTGCACCCTTTCGATGTCCTCTGTCAATCCCACCTGGTAAGGATCCCACACCGCGCAGCAATATTCTAACAGAGGACGAACGAGTTTAGTGTAAGCTGTCTCTTTAGTGGACTTGTTGCACCTTCTAAGTGTCCTGCCAATGAAACGCAACCTTTGGCTCGCCTTCCCCACAATATTATCTATGAGGTCCTTCCAACTGAAGTTGTTTGTAATTTTAATACCCAGGTACTTAGTTGAATTGACAGCCTTGAGAATTGTACTATTTACCGAGTAATGGAATTCCAACGGATTTCTTTTGGAACTCATGGGCCTTTGGCACCTGTGGGTAAAGTGATTGACAGGGTGACAGAAGCAGTGAACATCTCTACAGCGACATTGAGCAAAGTCAGAAATGATAAAGAGTCTATTAATTCAGCTGGGAGCCTTGTTATTGTGACGCTCGGAAAGCCAAGTAAGAGATTCTGTCGTGTTATTAAAACAGACAACTTTGACGGAAGTGCAATCATGTAACATACTGTAAGTAGGTTGTTTAGGTTTTTTTATTGGTAACGCCCCGTCACGTAGCGCTCTGTATGAAAATCACTGGCTGTGCCGTGTGCAGTCTGTGGCTGGTTGCATTGTTGTCTGCCATTGTAGTGTTGGGCAGCGGCAGGTGGATGTTAACAGCGCGTAGCGTTGCGCAGTTGGAGGTGAGCCGCCAGCAGTGGTGGACGTGGGGAGAGAGATGGCGGAGTTTTGAAATTTGTAAGAATTGGTGTCACGAACTGATATATATATATATATTATGACTATTAAGGTAAATACATTGTCTGTTCTGTATTAAAATCTTTAATTTGCTAACTATGCCTATCAGTAGTTAGTGCCTTCAGTAGTTTGAATCTTTTATTTAGCTGGCAGTAGTGGCGCTCGCTGTATTGCAGTAGCTTGAGTAACGAAGATTTTTGTGAGGTAAGTGATTTGTGAAACGTATAGGTTAATGTTAGTCAGGGCCATTCTTTCGTAGGGATTACTGAAATTCAGATTGCGTTGCGCTAGAAAAATATTGTGTGTCAGTTTAAACACAGTCTTGTATAATTTTTCTAAGGGGACGTTTCATAATACGTACGCGTCCTACAGCAGGAAGGTGTACTCGACACTTAAAGAGTTGTTAACATCACTGTCGGACAGTGATTTGTTCACAGCCAGAACGACAAGATTCACCACTGTACTTTTTGTTTAATTGGCTTTCGATGGAATGCTGTTTCCTGCATGAGTTGCTACCAGTGAATACGGAGAACGTAATATGGATTGACGAGACATGAGTTAGTGTGCGTCACGCACGAGCCGCCGTCTGCACAGATGACACGCGCCACGGAAATGTGAGTGTGCCAACTGGCAAGGGAAGGCGACTAACTACTGTCCGTGCTCCCCGGTGCTACGACGATATTTCAGTCAAGAAAACTGCCGATTACCGCGAGGAAATGGATGCAGGTACATTTAAAGACTGATTCGTTGCTCGTGTGCTACCAAACATCAGTTCTGGTAGTGTCTTTGTAATGGGCAACGCGTCGTACCTTATCGCACAATTAAGTAAGGCATCAAAGGCTCCAAGGAGACACGAAATAGTCAGCTGGTTGAAAGACAGTAAAATAGGCTTTGAGGAGAATATGCGAAAAGCCGAATTTCTGGGATTAGTGAAACGATACAAGCCACAGCAGACGCTTTATGCAGCTGATAGGTTAGCAGACAACCATGCCGACAAAGTTACACGTCTTAATTTAACAACGGAATTCGCCAAACAGCCGTGCAATTGAGGAGTTATTTTATTTTATTTTCGCTATCAGTTTCGGCAATTCATTACACCATCTTCAGGCCACTGCATAATTTTAAAAAGTATACATATAGCTTATATCAAGGTGTACCACAGCAAGCTTTACAGAAAGTGACAGGTGATTATCAGAGAACTTAAAACTACACTCAATGAAAGTAGCAACGCTAAGACAGATCCCTGCGTACATACAGCACAACAGAATAAAATATGTATACGTTTTGTTAGTGCTGAAACTCTTTTAACATCACGTATTTATAAGAGTACATTTCTGACATTAAAAAGCCCGGAAATAGACAATATACAATCAGCAGCTCCACCGAACAAACCTTGTCAACTTTTTTAAATGTAAAAACCTTACATAATTACTGTAGACCAGAAATACCCTAGTATATATGAACACCTATCCCCAATCTATTAGTCCATGCTTCTGTGAGGAGGCGAAGACTGCTATCGCATGAGGGAAAAAAAATTGATCAAGCAACACATTGCTCATTAGAAAGCTGCCAACACGAACGCTACGATGAATCGTGTGACACTGTTAAAAGCACTGTAGCCCGGTGGCTGCCACGGGGCCAAAGGCTTGGAAGGAAAGGTGAGTCAACCCGTTCGCCGCGCAGCCTGTCGCTGGCCCACTGCACTTCCGTGTCGAAAACCGCTCACTGCGCTGCCAACTGTCTGAGCTCTTTTATCGCCTTACGAAGATAATCGAAATGAGTTTTAATGGCAGTATCCACCAATGCTAGAATACAAGGTAGGAGTCAGGCGCAGGCGGGCTGTGAACTGTGACGTCACCATGGACCCCCTCGCCATGCCGCAATACACGGGTATGAATGAGATCGAGATTTTCCATGTTATTATTGTTATTATTTTTATTATTAAGCTTGATATTAGTTAGACTATTTTTTCTATGGTTGGCGAAGTGCTAACGTAAAGCCTCAAAATGTCTTTCACCATTTCAGAGGCGCGCATTACGAAACACATTTTAGCAAAGTCATGACGAAAGATAACTCTTTGTAAGACCTGCAACGTAAAGTCGCAGCCTTTGCAATATCTTCAGATGACCAGTATACACACCGTCCTTTCATAACCACTTGTTGTTGACGGTCAGACAAAGAGCGCTGGATCGTTTCAGTAACTCGGCGCTGCATCGAGAGACACGTTCCTGCAAATCTGCATTCTTTTTCCTACGGTCTTTTATTTCTTTTTCCGTAATTTCGAATTTTTCTCGTAAGCACGCATCGTCACATTCACAGCACTGTTTGTTTCCATGATTAACGTTTCATCTAGTAGTAATTTATTCATTGGTTGGTGACATACTATATTTGCCTGTAAAATAACTTCTGCTTCTTACGGTTTTTGTGCTCGAATGTTTCTTACATTATCAGGCTTATTACTACGCCCCAAATCAGCAGCAGGGGATAGCAGAGCTCGATCAGCCCCAGTCTTATACAATTAAACAGTTCACTTTTTAAATCCCTCTCACAATCCGATTCAGCAAAGCAAAGCATTTTCAACTGAAAATGAATCTACATGCTTACAAACTTTTAATTTTTTTTTTCAGGTATGTATGAGGCTTAATTCGTTATTTGTCTGAAGTGGGTAGTACAATTCTGGTGACCCCGCAGCAAACCATTGTTTTTCCCTTAAAAACTAACTAAAAAGTCACTCAATGGACTGATAGTTACGGCGTAACTCTGTTCTCAATCGGCAGTCATTAATACAATTTCATACTGTCGTAAACAACCTTGTTTTCGTTCGTAAATGCAATTGCTGACCACTGAGCTTTATTTGGGTTCGCTCCGACGCCAGAGGCGCGGCTTGTTACTGCCCTTACTCCTCGTGATCTCAGAAACTCGCTACGTAATTTTTCCTTGTGTGCAGAACGTAGACGTCTTTAGTGCTCTGACATGCTAAAAATTGGCATACCAAAGCTTGCAGTACATCTCCAATCCGACGTTTGTTACTTGCAGCCCTCGTGGATTTCAGCTTTAACGACGACCAGAGTAGTTAGCAAGTTCATCTCTGAAATAATCTAGTGGCAAGGCCCAGCGCGGATTGTGTAGGACAGGCGCATTATTCCCACCTGGAAAGCGGCCTCCAGTATCTGCTACAAGCAGGCAGGGGTCATGTGCCACAAGTTCTCTCCTCCGTCACGATCTAGGGGGGACGACCCCCTCACAATGACTGCAAATTGCCAGCGTTGTCACAGGTCCGACCGGGTGACGAAAATGCCACCCTGCGAGCTTCGCAAGGGCGTTCCACAAAGCCCATTGTATTCAGATCCGGGGCTGCTAAATTTACATTACTTTTCAACGGTGTGTTTCCTGCAGACGACTCGAGCTGACTCACAGACGCTGTGGTGGGTGTGCATAAAGACAGACGTAGAATTCCCACGCTCTAGAAATTCAGTACCAACAAATCCTGTTCCTGTCATGCTTTTCTACACATGTAGCTAGCGGATCTAAAAGATGTGCCAGTCTTATGCAAGCTGATGAACAACTTCATATGAGCACAGTATTTCTGGCAATGGCAATAGCTGCTTGCAAGCATGTGTAGTGATTTCTATAGAGCTCAGTGTCCTCAGAAGTTCCAGGTGGTTTGTCTTCTGAAACTGTTATAGGTATAACAGGTGAATAACAAAAACAACGTGCAGCAAGTAATATACAGGGTGATTCAAAAAGATAGAAAAGATTTCAATTGTTTATTACAGCCAATCTGTAAAAGGCATGCGCATGTCACAGCATAGATGGAAGTACAAAGTTCTGACCAATCTGCGGTGCTGTTTGTTTGCAGCAACATAGCGACTACACCATAAAAGACATCATTATGCGTGCTGTAACTTGTGCATCTTATTCATTGCTTTTGGCCTCCCAGGTCACTAGACTTTGTACCTTGCGATTTTCTTTCTGTGAGGGTACACAAAAGGCAGAGTCTTTGTCTCACCTATGGCAATTATTCTTCAAGGTCTGTGAAAGAAATTGTTGAAGCTTTCGATTCAATAGACATGGACTTCTTGAGTCGTATGTGGAATGATGGAGAGTACAGTGTTTGTACGAACATAAGACTCTGAACCTACCTCTACCTAGTGGCAAGAACAGTGTGTCGGTCTTTCATAGCTTGCCTGCAATAAACAACTGAAAACTGTTCGTTATTTTTGACTCGTCTTGAATATGTACAAATAGTTACATTTCACGATTTACGTATCAAACATAGAATAACGTTGGGAAAGTGTAACACATTAATAAATGAAATAGAGAAACATAAGTGGAGAGCTATTTCACCCTATGTGAGATAGAGCCTGCATTTGCTACACAGAAGCGAATGTTGAACGATTCTTAAAAAAAAAATAATGAATCAAAAATAAAAATCTCGCAGCTGAAATTTCAAAAATTCTGCGAGTGGTTAATTTTGAAGGTGGTTTAAAAAAGATGAATGTAATGATTATAGTGTGATCCTAAGGTAGTGACTCTGACCAATAATATCAAAATGTTCTTGGTCTCGTGTTGAACCTAGCCACTGCTTAAATTCTGAACAAAAATCATCAGCAAAGGAGACCGAAGACTTCCGGCATCAGGAGTAATTCTCGTTTAGATAACGGCCTTCTCAAAGAGGGCAGAGGAGTGGACCGAGATTCAGGACACTCCCTTACTCTTGCAATGGGAACTTGTTTCTAAAAGGCGAAAAAATCAGCAATTGTCGAAGCCATGAGAATCCAGAAGGCAATGGAAACCGCTGTATTAAAGACAGCGTAATATGCAACGGACGAAAGTAGAAGGACACAAACGTCAGACCGGCACAGGCAAAGAGCACATACCTGCCCAAGAGAAGTCTATTCCTATCAAACATAGGCCTTAATTTGAGGAAGCAATTTCTGAGAATGTATGTTCGGAGCACAGTATTGTATGTTGGTAATCATGGAATGCGGGAAAACGGGATCAAATGACAGTAGACGTGTTTAAGAATGTTAAAAATCAGGTGGACTGATAAGCTAAGGAATAAGGAGGTTCTCCAGTGGCACAGGAGAGGTTCAAAATGGCTCTAAGCACTATGGGGCTTAACTTCTGAGGTCATCAGTCCCCTAAAACATAGAACCACTTAAACCTAACTCACCTAAGGACATCACACACTTCCATGCTCGAGGTAGGATTCGAACCTGCGACCGTAGCGGTCGCGCGGTTCCAGACTATAGCGCCTAGAACCGCTCGGCCACTTCGACCGGTCACAGGAGAGGAATTCGTCTCCCTGCATCAAACCAGTCAGAAGACTGATGACTAAACAAAAAGAATAAAACTCTGAATATGAGAAATCAGTGACATATAGAAGAAATGACCTATTGGAGTGTGGCAGAGTGGGATGGGAAGGGGGGGGGCTGAATCAAACATAGTGGCGGGTGGAATGTTATGGGTGTTCTGAGCATGCGTACTTACAGTGGTTAATTATACATTCAAGGAGAAGAGGCTTAGCAACACCCACAGTCAAGGGAGCCCTTACGATAATTTGTAGGGGGAGGCCTAGAACTGGGGATATGGAGTATTTTTAATTTTGGAAGATAAATGGCGTCTTGTAAGTAGCAATAAGAAAATTCCAGTTCCGACTCTGTTAAAAAAAACCTACGTAACACCAACTCTTAAATCATTTGCTTGAAGTAAATACACCTGACTACAATGTATTTTTCCCTTTCCCTGAGAGCTAGGGGGAGGGAGGGCGTGGTGTGGCTCCTACTTGCCACCGACATGAGCGCCCTTGCCCGAAGTCGATGTATGGAACAGCCGTGCAGTCGTTTGTATGGGGAGTGGTCTCTATGAAGAAGGATGGAACCTGATTACCGTAGTGAACAAAGAAACTATATCAATCCATTTTACTGTTGAATATAGGGCCTATAACTCATTTTATTATTGAGGATGGTGATGCATAGTGGTTTTTATTTTACTGACGTCACAGTAAGAAAGTACAATACAAGCTACTGTGTATAATGTTACGATCAGTTGATTAAAACTAATTATTTATCATCAGTTTCTCGTGCCTTTTGAAACACAACTTTTATTTCTAATACTCAGGAGCTGTGGGGAATCACCAGCAGAAAGTACAATAGATATGTGTCTGAAGATGGAATTTTTTTACTTCAAAATAAATTGAAAGTGAAGTCTAAACCACGAAGTATACCTTGTTGGACGTAGATATAACCATACTAACTTTTCGCCGCTAAAGTTACTTACTACAGAGAGGTAGGAATTAAATATAGTGGAGGATCTGGCATACGCTATTTCTACGACGAGATCCGATGATGTTCAAAAAAGTTCGTTACTCGTCGTAAAGTAAATAAGATGTACCATGTAGACTTCTAAATTAACTAACACAAAATTTGACATAAATTGATAAAAAATATAGTAATACGCCGGACTTCGGCGCTACATAGGACAGGGCGATTGACGTATAATGCGAATTCGCGTAAGTTGGGGTCTGGGTTTGCATATAAATAGACACAAATTATGTTCCACTGGGACCAGAGACTAAATAAAATATTGTAATTTAGAGGAAGAATGTTTAATAGGAAGTTCAACAACACCAGAAATTATATTACAATACAGTATTATGCACTGCATCCATGCAAACCGAAGTTATTGCAAGTAGAACTTATCATAAAATCTCTCAGTGTCGTCTACTAGTAAATTTCTTTTTTCTTCTATCGCAAAATTTCCTCGTAACTGCTACATTTTTGTTCCCTGTTTCTTAGCCGAAACGTGTATTTCGTTGGAGTCTATTTGATCTGAAATTTGTAATCCTGTTCCAATTGAACTGAATCCAATGTCAAGTTGACAACCACAATCTGATCATCTGACTGAACTGGCTCTAAGGAATCATGATATTCGCTGTTTTGCTCTTGCTCATGCATTTCTATAAGCTGATCGACTTCCAGCTTATAATGGTATGTATGCAGTAGTCATCACCATTCACCTGTAAATTTAGTTATCTGGCAAGATCGAGCACATCTTCAGTTACATTATCAATTTGATCATGATCTGATCCTGATTCCGCCTAGTATCACTGGTGAATTAAAATTAAAAATTGGAGAGTTTTTTCCAGACGTCATTTAAAGCTTTTTGTGAAATTTTATTCCAAAATTCTCCAATAATTTTCAGGGTATCAAAAACATTGATTTGCTTCCAAAAGTCTGAGAGCTCTGCGTTCTTTCTCACAGCTTCATGTAGCTGCACAAACGATCGTCTCGTGTAGTAGACTTTAAATTTTTTAACTCCCTGGTCTATCGGCTGAAACAAGCTGGTCGTATTCGCTGGCAAAAATACAACTTTCCCACGGGGTCGATATAAATTAGAGTAACAGAAGGACGAAGTGTTGCATTGTCGATTAATGGCATCACTATAAATGGGACTGGTTTTAAATGGCAGTAATGTTCGACTTCAAGTATGAAGTGATGACCACACAAGTCCTCAGAAAGGCAAGCTGTCACCCAAGTTTTGCCATTCAACTTAGAAATGAAGGGCAAACCAGCTTTAGATGTATTTTTTAGAGCTCTTGGATTTTCTGGAAGATAAACTATGAGAGATTTTAACTCACAGTCACCAGGTGCATTCGCGCCAACCATCACTGCCAGTTGATCTTTGACGGCTATAAAACCTAGAAACGTTTTCCTTTCACGCGCAATAAAAGTTCCTATTGGCATGTTCTTCCAGAACATACCAATTTCGTTTACGCTAAATATGGTTTGGCTGATACAGCCACTTTCTTCAATCTTTGCCTTGGGTTTCTTTGGGTAAAGCTACGCAGTCTCTTTATCAGCTCTTTCAGTCTCTCTATTTTTATGCAGTGCTATACAAGTTACGAATTCTGATTTGGGTAAACCTTTGTTGCTAGGTTTAAACGTTTCATCTTTGGCCACCTCCACAGCTTCTTTCTATCCCTCAAAAAATCAACTTAGCTTGAGAGCAAGCCATGATTTGATCAACAGGACAATTTTTCATTCTTAGTTGATTATGACGCCATAGTTTCAAAGTTATTTTCATCAGAGCGATGATATCATGACGTTTACGAAACCTACTTGAATTCAGAGTTGGCGCACTTTTGACAGCTTCGAGAATTTTTTCTTTACCCTACATAATTGTTCTGAGTGTTAATTCAGGTACGTTAAATTTCTTTACCAATTCACGTAGTTGAATTTTTTCATTGAGCTTCTTGATGATGTTCCAAAGATACTGATTTTCTTTTCTTGTACGAAGCAAACGAATCAGTTCTGATTTGTATGTGTGACACAGAATCTATCAATCAAGCCAGCTTCGTGAATAAAACGAGTCCGCACGAAACGTGTACGAACCGGTCTTAGCCAAGTGCCGCACGGGCCAAGTGGGGGAATAGAGGTGCGCAGTAGCAGACGAATCACGTAGCTCTGGATTTACGTAAAACGAGGTGTCGCAAGTCAGTGTATTACTATGTTATATCCCCCGAATGTCATTATGAAGCGAAAATAAGTTAGATATTTTACAAATGTTGTATGCTGTGTAAATTATTTGTGAGAACAAAAATGGTCATTTATATTTCTGAAAGTTACCGAGCATAATATCTCTACGAGAAGAAAAAACAGAAAAAGGCACCATCCCTCCAGCTCCGTTTTTCTGATCGCCGAGGCCCGCTGCCACATGAAATTTTAATTAACACAAAAGATAAACAAGCGCTTTGTGTGACCCGGTTTCCCCCCCCCCCCTGCACGATTGTGCGGCAGTAGGGTAGGGTGAGTGAGGCAGTGGGGGAGACAGCGCGGCCAGCCTTTGTGCGCGCTTAAATTTCTTGCAGCCAAGAAAGCCGGCAGGCGGCTCCTGTGGGCAGCGCCGCTTTGTCCGCCACTTGCCGCAACAATGGCAGCGCCAGCTCGTTACCAGGGCTTACGGGACCGCCGCACAATGCCGGCCGCTGCAACTGGCCCTTAATTAAAACATCAAAAGCATTCGTATTACAGGATGATCAAAATAGACAAAACAATAATAATACGTTTACGTATACACGAGGCGAGTATCGTGACGGTGCTACAAGGCAATCTATAATCCCGTAGCCAGGTTCCGATCGCCGGATATACTCCGACCCTCGCTCGGACACTGTGACAGATTACGTATCGATCACCATAATCATCATCGTCATCATCAGTAACTAAATGTCAGCGTATTCCGGCTCGGAAATGTTCACGCCACCTTTTCAGAGGGTGATGTCGCGTATTGTACTGCAAAACAATTTTAGATGTTCTTCCATATTTTGACTATGATGCCACCAATTTATTCCGTATTTTTTAGAACATCTGAAAGTAGTACAGTAGTTATTTGCTATATAAGGACACTATTAATCTTATTGTATCCTGAAGCACTATATAGGATCCCCCCCTAACACAAAAAAAGAAATAACACTGACACCGCTTAGTATGTTGTGCATGAAGGCACACCAGATTTGAAGAAGGAACCCTTGCCAGCAAACGTATGACTTGGGCACTGGAGAGAGTCAATATCTGAGATGGGTATGCGTTCCACGTTGCGTCAAAAAACCCAGCATGAGAAGCGCATCGTACAGCCTACATTACAAACGGGGGTAAAACTGTGTACCTCCTATGCTAAAGCAGAGCCTCATGCAACCAATACGTGGGGTAATCTTTCATGTAATTCAGTCTCTCCATCGACTCAAGTAGTAAGGTCCTTCACTGATGTTATTAGTGTGCCGTATACCATACTCTTCATACTATCTCACAGGAAATAGTCGAGAGGTGTCAGATCTTGCGACAGTGCTAGTCACGGAACTAGCAACCCTCTAAATCCATCGACTGGAATATGCGACGATGAGATGTTTCTGTACATCAACATCAAATGTGCTGGTGCTCCGTCGTGTTGCAGCCACATGTCCATCCGAACGTTTAATAACACTACATACAGCAGGATGGGCAGAACATCTATAATAAATGTGAGGTAGATCGGACCTGCTAGTCTGGTTGTCAGTAGACGTGGGCCAACGATATGGTCACCAGTTATCCAGGCAAAGGTGTTAATACCGATCCTGTGATGGAGATTTTGAATCACCTGAGCACGCGGACTTTCGACCGCTCAAAGATGCATGTTGGGCAAGATTAAATTCCGTCTCTAGTAAACGTGCTTTCATCCGTGAATAGCACCAAGTTCGGGAGTTGTGGCTGGCGTTCGCGTTGTTGTAAATAGGACTGCGGACTCTGTATCCATCGTTGGTAGTCCTCCTCCCGTAATGTCTGGACTTTCTGCAGATGGTGTGGACAGAGTCGGTGCTCACGGACAACATGCCGTACAGTACTTTTACTCGTGTGCAGCGCCAGTGCCACCTGGCGAGTGCTAGAGGCTGGATCATCTTCGAACTTTGCCGGCCGCGGTGGCCGAGCGCTTCTAGGCGCTCCAGTCCGGAAGCGTGCGACTGCTACGGTTGCAGGTTCGAATCCTGCCTCGGTCATGGATGTGTGTGATGTCCTTAGGTTAGTTAGGTTTATGTAGTTCTACGTTCTAGGGGACTGATGACCTCAGATGTTAAGTCGCATAGTGCTCAGAGCCATTTGAACCGCTTTTTTCTTCGAACTTTGGCAACACAACGAAATGCACTCACAAGGGGAAGGCCTCAGACACGGCCAACCGATTCGGCTCAAATTTGGCAGGTCGCTTTTGAACAACCTAAAACGAAGGACTCTAAGATATTTTGGGTCAACACTCCCGCAATTTTGAGAAAATCACCCCTAAACGTTATGACGAGCAATCGACTGAAAATTGGAGGGATCGATAGATAATTGTAAATAGAGCATTTTTCATTATCAGGTATAGGATCCGCAAACGCAAACTTTTTGCAGAAATCGAGGAAAGGAACTTTCACAACTGCCGCTTCTGTACCCACACGGCAAACGCCTTTTGCCGACAGCGCCGTTGGCGCAATGGCCAAGGTAATTGGCTGTGAATTGGAAAACCCGGGTTCGAATCTCGAAGAAAAGTAGCGGATGTTATTCTTTTCGTTTGTATTTTTCCATATCTCAGTTGATAGGGATAGGAGGTTAACAAGGTAAGTAAATCAATAAGGAATGATAATAATACTACCTTATTAACCCTCCTATCACTATTAAGTTCGATCTGAAAAAATACAAGCGAAAAGAACAACATCCGCTACGTTTCTTCGAAATTCGAACCCGGCTTCTCCAAGGCCCAGCCAGTTACCTTGGACGTTGCGCTATCGGTACTGTCGGCGAAAAGCGTTTACCATGTGGGTACAGAAGCGGCAGTTGTAAAAGTTTCTTGTCCCGATTTCTGGAAAAGTCTGCATTTTCGGACCCTAAACCTGATGATGAAAAATGCTCTATTTACAATTATCTATCGATCCCGCCAATTTTGAGTCGATTGCTCGTCATAACCTTTAGGGGCGATTTTTTCAAAATTGCGGGGGTGTTCCCCCCCATGAACCATGGACCTTGCCGTTGGTGGGGAGGCTTGCGTGCCTCAGCGATACAGATAGCCGTACCGTAGGTACAACCACAACGGAGGGGTATCTGTTGAGAGGCCAGACAAACGTGTGGTTCCTGAAGAGGGGCAGCAGCCTCTTCAGTAGTTGCAAGGGCAACAGTCTGGATGACTGACTGATCTGGCCTTGTAACAATAACCAAAACGGCCTTGCTGTGCTGGTACTGGGAACGGCTGAAAGCAAGGGGAAACTACGGCCGTAATTTTTCCCGAGGGCATGCAGCTCTACTGTATGATTAAATGATGATGGCGTCCTCTTGGGTAAAATATTCCGGAGGTAAAATAGTCCCCATTCGGATCTCCGGGCGGGGACTACTCAAGAGGATGTCGTTATCAGGAGAAAGAAAACTGGCATTCTACGGATCGGAGCGTGGAATGTCAGATCCCTTAATCGGGCAGGTAGGTTAGAAAATTTAAAAAGGGAAATGGACAGGTTAAAGTTAGTTATAGTGGGAATTAGTGAAGTTCGGTGGCAGGAGGAACAAGACCTCTGGTCAGGTGACTACAGGATTATAAACACAAAATCAAATAGGGGTAATCCAGGAGTAGGTTTAATAATGAATAGGAAAATAGGAATGCGAGTAAGCTACTACAAACAGCATAGTGAACGCATTATTGTGGCCAAGATAGATACGAAGCCCACACCTACTACAGTAGTACAAGTTTATATGCCAACTAGCTCTGCAGATGACGAAGAAATTGAAGAAATGTATGATGAAATAAAAGAAATTATTCAGATAGTGAAGGGGATGAAAATTTAATAGTCATGGGTGACTGGAATTCGAGTGTAGGAAAAGCGAGAGAAGGAAACGTAATAGGTGAATATGGATTGGGGCTAAGAAATAAAAGAGGAAGCCGCCTGGTAGAATTTTGCACAGAGCACAACTTAGTCATAGCTAACACTTGGTTTAAGAATCATGAAAGAAGGTTGTATACATGGAAGAACCCTGGAGAAACTAAAAGGTATCAGATAGATTATATAATGGTAAGACAGAGATTTAGGAACCAGTTTTTAAATTGTAAGACATTTCCATGGGCACATGTGGATTCTGACCACAATCTATTGGTTATTTCCTGTAGATTAAAACTGAAGAAACTGTAAAAACGTGGGAATTTAAGGAGATGGGACCTGGATAAACTGAAAGAACCAGAGGTTGTACAGAGTTTCAGGGAGATCATAATCGAACAATGGTCAGGAATGGGGGAAAGGAATACAGTAGAAGAAGAATGGGTAGCTTTGAGGGATGAAGTAGTGAAGGCACTAGAGGATCAAGTAGGTAAAAAGACGAGGGCTAGTAGAAATCCTTTGGTAACAGAAGAAATATTGAATTTAATTGATGAAAGGAGAAAATATAAAAATGCAATAAATGAAACAGGCAAAAAGGAATACAAACGTCTCAAAAATGAGATCGACAGGAAGTGCAAAATGGCTAAGCAGGGATGGCTAGAGGAAAAATGTAAGGATGTAGAGGCACAAATCACTAGGGGTAAGACAGATACTGCCTACAGGAAAATTAAAGAGAACTTTGGTGAAAAGAGAACCACTTGTATGAACATCAAGAGCTCAGAGGGAAACCCAGTTCTAAGCAAAGAAGGGAAAGCAGAAAGGTGGAAGGAGTATATAGAGGGTCTATACAAGTGCGATGTACTTGAGGATAATATTATGGAAATGGAAGAGGATGTAGATGAAGATGAAATGGGAGATACGATACTGCGTGAAGAGTTTGACAGAGCACTGAAAGACCTGAGTCGAAACAAGGCCCCTGGAGTAGACAACATTACATTGGAATTACTGACAAAACTCTACCATCTGGTGAGCAAGATGTATGAAACAGGCGAAATACCCTCAGACTTCAAGAAGAATATAATAATTCCAATCCCAAAGAAAGCAGGTGTTGACAGATGTAAAAATTACCGAACTATCAGTTTAATAAGTCATAGCTACAAAATACTAAATTCAATACAGACGAATGGAAAAACTAGTAGAAGCCGACCTCGGGGAAGATCAGTTTGGATTCCGTAGAAATGTTGGAACATGTGAGGCAATATTGACCTTACGACCTATCTTAGAAGAAAGATTAAGGAAAGGCAAACTTACGTTTCTAGCATTTGTAGACTTAGAGAAAGCTTTTGACAATGTGGACTGGAATACTCTCTTTCAAATTCTAGAGGTGGCAGGGGTAAAATACAGGGAGCGAAAGGCTATTTACAATTTGTACAGAAACCAGATGGCAGTTATAAGAGTCGAGGGGCATGAAAGGGAAGCAGTGGTTGGGAAGGGAGTGAGACAGGGTTGTAGCCTCTCCCCTATGTTATTAAATCTGTATATTGAGCAAGCAGTAAAGGAAACAAAAGAAAAATTCGGAGTAGGTATTAAAATCCATGGAGAAGAAATAAAAACTTTGAGGTTCGCCGATGACATTGTAATTCTCTCAGAGACAGCAAGGGACTTGGAGGAGTAGTTGAATGGAATGGACAGTGTCTTGAGAGGAGTATATAAGATGAACATCAACAACAGCAAAACAAGGATAATGGAATGTAGTCGAATTAAGTTGGGTGATGCTGAGGGAATTAGATTAGAAATGAGACACTTAAAGTAGTAAAGGAGTTTTGCTATTTGGGGACCAAAATAACTGATGATGGTCGAAGTAGAGAAGATATAAAATGTAGACTGGCAATGGCAAGGAAAGCTTTTCTGAAGAAGCGAAATTTGTTAACATCGAGTATAGATTTAAGTGTCAGGAAGTCTTTTCTGAAAGTATTTGTATGGAGTGTAGCCATGTATGGAAGTGAAACATGGACGATAAATAGTTCAGACAAGAAGAAATGGCTCTGAGCACTATGGGACTCAACTGCTGTGGTCATTAGTCCCCTAGAACTTAGAACTACTTAAACCAAACTAACCTAAGGACATCACACACATCCATGCCCGAGGCAGGATTCGAACCTGCGACCGTAGCAGTCGCATGGTTCCGGACTGCGCAACTAGAACCGCGAGACCACCGCGGCCGGCTAGACAAGAAGAGAATAGAAGCTTTCGAAATGTGGTGCTACAGAAGAATGCTGAAAATTAGATGGATAGATCACGTAACTAATGAAGAAGTATTGAACAGGATTGAGTAGAAGAGGAGTTTGTGGCACAACTTGACTAGAAGAAGGAATCGGTTGGTAAGACATGCTCTGAGGCAATAGGAGATCACCAATTTATTATTGGAGGCTGCGTGGAGGGTAAAAATCGTAGAGGGAGACCAAGAGATGAATACAGTAAGCAGATTCAGAAGGATGAAGGCTGCAGTAGGTACTGGGAGATGAAGAAGCTTGCCCAGGATAGAGTAGCATGGAGAACTGCATCAAACCAGTCTCGGGACTGAAGACCACAACAACAACAGCGGGGGTGTTGACCCAAAATATCTTAGAGTCCTTCGTTTTAGGTTGTACACAAGCGACATGCCAAATTTGAGCTGAATCGGTTGACCGTGTCTGAGGCCTTCGCCTTGTCAGTTCAACAGCAGGGGCGGCGAGAACTCAATAGCGGCGGCGAGAAATGAGAAGACAGTGGCGTAACGTAGCGATGGTCTGCTTGCGGTGACTGCCCGAAGAGAACCGGCATTCACCTGCGGCCAGCTAAGCGATCGGCACACTGGCGCGATTTCTCGGTGGACGAAACTGCCGCGGCGGGTTCGCGGAAGATCCGCAGCGATATCATGGAGACGCCGAAGCGCCAGAGAAGCGTTTTCTCTTGCTGTCGACGCAAGAGCGAAATTTGCCACGGCGACGTGACGTAATTCTGTGCAGCTAGTCAGGCGAATGACGTAGTCCGGCGAAGAAAAGGCACTTCTATTGTTTGCTGCCATAGAAGAACAAGAGCGAAGTGAGGTCTGCAGTAAGTGGAGGTGCTTCTCGTCAGTGAAATGATACATTAGTAGTGGTTAACGCAATGACAAAAAGTGGCGGAATGCCTCCATTTCTTTAGCTATTTTCTCTTATGAGCAGACTTCCCTGTTTTTATTTTACAGCTTATTAAAAAGTGTTAATAGAATTCACAGTTTTCTGTCCTTTTTTTTGTAATTTCTTCCCTTCAAATAAATACTGCATGAGGCGAATATTACGAAACATTGCTCATTCATACATGATACTAATTTTATTGGATTTCAATGTACGAGGTCTGTTCAAAAAATTCTGGAACATTCGTAATTTCGCTCCAATGGTGTGTTGGAGCGAAATGTGGTTGCCATCCTTGCACATGCCTGTGTTTAATGTGTAATTGCCGGAAGTTTCATTGTTTTATATTTGTTACTTATTGCTCAGTGCCATACTGAGCAGAACGTTTTGTCGCACAGTTTGCAAATTTCGAGATGGCAGAGTTAGAGGAGCAACGCGTCTGCATCAAATTTTGCGTGAAACTCAAAGGAATCTTTACAGAGACATGCCAAACGACGCAGGAAGCCTACGGTGATAAGCGCTTAAGCCGTACTCGGTGTTATGATTGGTTCAGACCGTTTAAAAATGGCGATACGGAAGTTTAAGATGACTGTCGTTCAGGCTGCCCTTCAACATCTGCCGACGACGCTCATATCAAGTACGTCAACGAAATTGTGCGTGCAAATCAAAGACTAACTGTCCAAGAGGTTGCAGAGGAATTTGAATCGGATCACGTCGTGAAATCCTGTGAGAAGGAATCAGCCTGGAATGTGGCGAGACAGTTCGTGGCTGTCGCGTCACGATAACGCACCCGCAATTTATTCCTGTTGGTGCGTAAATACTGCACAAAAAACGAAATCACTACGAGACAATTGAAAATTCGCCGACGGCGCTTAGCAAGAGCAAGTTTCGGAATTTTTTGAATATACGTCGTGTACTGTTAGATGTGGCATCAGTAGCATAAAATATCAGTAGTATACTACCCTCATATTTTTTTTAAATTAATGCTTTGTTCTGGGTATCACGCTACAGGTGACACGTTTTGTTTCACAGTTCACAAATTCCGAGTTGAATTTTAAACTGTATGTCGAATTTTTGCCCAAGTCTGTAACGCGTTTACAAAAAGAATGGTGCTCATACATTTGTCAGAATGTATCGTCGAAATCTGGAAAAAAATTGCTGAGAGGTATAAAGATTCATGGGGATTCCTGAACTACATCAGTAATATTGACGGAAAACGTTATTATCAATCGTCCATTAAAAATGGGTCTAATTATTGGTGCTACGAACATATTTTTATGGATGCTAATGGCAATTGTTGTGCCGGATTATAAATTTGTGTCGACGCTGGTGGTTATGAAAAAAAATATACTGACGCTGGGATTTTTGACAAATCTAACAAGGGCCAAAGATTTGAAGAGAACATATGAATGTTCCATATCCAGAATACACTTTGCATTCATGCACTGATTGCTGACGAAGGTTTCGCTCTTAAGTCGTATCTTGCGCACCCTTCACCATTTCAGAGGCGCGCATTACGAAACACATTTCAGCAAAGTCATGACGAAAGATAACTCTTTGTAAGACCAGCAACGCAAAGTCGCAGCCTTTGCAATATCTTCAGATGACCAATATACACACCGTCCTTTCATAACCACTTGTTATTGACGGTCAGACAAAGAGCGCTGGATCGCTTCAGTAACTCGGCGCTGCATTGAGAGACACGTTCCTGCAAATCAGCATTCTTTTTCCTACGGTCTTTTATTTCTTTTTCCGTAATTTCGAATTTTTTTCGTAAGCACGCATCGTCACATTCACAGCACTGTTTGTTTCCATGATTAACGTTTCATCTAGTAGTAATTTATTCATTGGTTGGTGACATACTATATTTGCCTGTAAAATAACTGCTGCTTCTTATGGTTTTTGTGCCCGAATGTTTCACTTTTTTATAAAGAGAACTGAAATATCCGACAGGTGTCGAAATAAAGTGGAAACTATCGTTCATCCTGCCATACTGGATGATGTTCATTGTACTTCGTGAGCTTTGATAACGTGCATTTCCTCCGCGAACGTTCCTCATTGCGTGAGTACTATGTAGCACACTTCGTATCAATGTACGGAGGTCACCCTGTGCTATGCGTTCCCATTCTTCAACGAGAGGACTTGAGAGGTCTTGGAAAGTATGTAGTGGAACAGAACGATCATGAACATGTGTGTGAAGCATCTCACACATATGCTCGATGCGGTTAAGGTCAGAGCTCATCGCCGGCCATTCCATTACTTCGATGTTCTGGCTTAGCAACACATCCCAGCTGACAATCGCCACGAAGGCCCTGGCGTTAGAAAGAATTCAGTGCGCCTACCGAATGTAGCAGCCACCACTTGGTCCAACAGGATCTGTTCGATGTACTGCCTGACGGTAAGGCGACCATGAACAACGATAACATCCGTATGGCTCTCAACATTGAAGCCTCCTTACAGTATCGAAGCACCTTGTAAATTTGTAGATTTCCTGGACAACATTTGAGAGGCACCCATCACCAAGGGGTTCCGCATACGTACCTGGCCGTCACCGTGAGACAGCGGTTATCTGGACTCGTGTGTGAACAGCGCGTTTCTCCAGTGACGAAGTTTCCAGTTTACTTGGGAATAGCAGAACTGAAAGTGAGTTGTAGAATTGTGTCGCGTCAAGTGGGGTACTACAACAGGGCGTCTGGATTGTTAAGGTACTTTTTCATAACCTGACAATCATAGTGTGATCGGACACATTGGCTCCAGTGGCCAGCCTGAGACTTTCTTGCATTGTTCAGGTAGTACCCGAAACGACGGCGCACCGCAAAGATGGCCAGATTTCGGTCTCCGCGGAGGGTTGTAATGCGTCGCGACCTTTTTCTACTTGCCTTGTGTACACTGGCATCTGCAGAGCAGCATGACCGAAAGTCCATCCTTCTGTGACCCTTGCAACTTGCGCTGCTTTCAGATGCCGCAATGTTTGAATAAATCACCCACAAGTGACAACAGCCGTTTGCGTACGTCACAAGAAAACACTGGACACCAGTATTCACTTTCAATTGAGTTATCACCTGACACTGTAAGGTATAGCACAGCCAATGAATGGCTAATGAATTTAATTGGTGTCTACTCAGAAAGCGAATATCGCAGGCCAAGAAAGAAGACCACGTGTACCGCCTATCTCGAAATACTATACCACCGGTGGCACATGCCATCATTGGATCAAAATCTATATCTTCTTTCCAGGTGAACTTTTTCAAGATGATAAATAAATATTTTTACAGGGTGGCAGTTATAGACCCGCATGAAAAAAAAAGGCATGTTAACGTCACAAAGATTTTCGAATTTAAATTTTGTTCGATATGCCTGCGATCATTGGCGACGATGTGGCGCAGAAGGGTAGCGAAATTCTGCATTATCCACTGGAGTATTAAAACATCGATGACCTCCTAAATGGCTGTTTTCTGTTCAGTAATGGTTTTGGGGTTATTGTTGTACACCTTAATGTAGCTTCACAAAAAGAATTCGCACGTGTTCAAATCCGGAGAATCTAGCGGCCAATCGAGGCCTATGCCAGTGGCCTCTGGGTACCCCAGAGCCAGAATGCGAACCCCAAAGTGCTCCTCGATGGCGTCAAACACTCTCCTGCTTCGATGGGCTTGGGCTCCGTCTTGCAAGAACCACATCTTATGGATAACAAGGTCACTTTGGATCATGAGGATGAAATCATCTTCCAAAACCCTCACGTATCCGTCGGTAGTCACCGTACCATCAAGGAATATCGCACGGAGTATTCCGTGACTGGACATTGCGCCCTCGTTCAAGATTCTTCACGATCGCGAAATGCGGATTATCAGTGCCTCGAATGCACAAACGTTGCATAATGACGAATTCATCCTAATGAAAGTGGGATTCGTCGCTAAACCAAACCATGAATGCGCATACTAATTACCATCATGCCCCGCGGCCAACCGTGCAGTTTGAATTTCCGAAGTTATGACGATTTTATTTCATATACACTGAAGCGCCAAAGAAAATGGTATAGACATACGTATTCGAAAACAGAGATACGTAAACAGGCGAGAATACGGCGCTGCGGTCGGCAACGCCTATATATGACAATAGGTGTCTGGCGCAGTTGTTAGATCGGTATCTGCTGTTACAATTCCAGGTTATCAAGATTTAAGTGAGTTTGAACGTGGAGCTACAGTCGGCGCACGAGCGATGGGACACTGCATGACCGACGTAGGGATGGAAATTTTCCAGTAAGACAGTTTCACAAGTGTTCCGTGAATATCAGGAATCCGGTAACACATCGAATCTCCAACATCGCTGCTGCCGGAAATATATCTTACAAGTACGGAACCAACACAAATGAAGAGAATCATTCAACTTGACACACGTGCAACCCTTCCGCAAACTGCTGCAGATTTCAGTGCTGGGCCATCAACAAGTGTCAGCATGCGAACCATTCAACGAAACATCACCGATATGGGCTTTCGGAGCCGGAGGTCCACTCGTGTGTCCTTGACGACTGCACGTCACAACGTTTTACGCCTAGCCTGACCCTGTGAACATTGACACTGGGCCATTGATGATTGGAAACATGTTGCCTAGTCGGACGAGTGTCGTTTTAAATAGTGTCGAGCGGATGGTCGTGTACGGGTTTGGAGACTACCTCATGAATCCATGGACCGTCCATCTCAGCACCGGACTGTTCAAGCTGGTGGAGGCTGTGTAATGGTGTGGGTCGTATGCAGTTGGAGTGATATGGGACCCCTGATACGTCTAGATACGACTGCGACAGGTGACACGTACTTCAGCATCCTGTATGATCACCTGCATCCATTCGTGTCCATTGTGCATTCCGACGGACTTGGGCAATACCAACAGGACAATACGACACATCTAGAATTGCTACAGTGTGGCTACAGGAATGCTCTTCTGAGTTTAAATGCTTCCGCTGGTCACTAGACTCCCCAGACATGAACATTGATGAGGATGTCTGGGATGCCTTGCAACGTGCTGTTCAGAAGAGATCTCCACCGCTTCGTACTCTTATGGATTTATGGACAGCCCTGCAGGGTTCATGGTGTCAGTACCCTCCAGCACTACTTCAGACAGTAGTCGAGACCCTCCCACATCGTGCTGCGGCACTTCCGCGTGCTCGACGGGCCCTACACGATATTACGCATGTGTACCATTTTCTTTGGCTCTTCAGTGTAGTCCAATACAACCTGTATTACCGCTCGTAGGTATCTATTTGAAAGAAATTTAAATATTTGCTCAAGTTTCTTTCCAAGTGCCAATAAACGTCACACACGTTTTAATTTCTCAGTAAAATATATTGTTAATTTTGTAGCCGGACTTTGTGGTCAGCCTGCAGGTGTATTAAGCACACGCAAGTTCACAGGGTGTTCGTGCGAGCGACAGGCATGTCGCGAGAGCGTCGCCCCTGAGTGGCAGCGAGGCGTGCATGCGCCGTTAGCCGGCTGAGTCCAATTACCAGCCGGACAGACAGGTGTGTGTCGTACTTGGTCCCGTCCGGGCATCACCGCGAGACCTTCGTGAGACACGACCATCAGTGCCCGTTATTCTTTTGTGCGTGCGTGTGTGGTGCACGACAAGATACCACGGGCTGGAAAAAAAAAGTGCCGTCCTGTCCTAATTTATTCAAATTAAACAGCGGCGGACCCGCACTGACACGTACATAACAGAAGCCCGGCCGGCACGACGCAGCCTCTGCCCCGTTCCTCTCTCCCCTGGCTCCGCTGCTAGTCCGCTTTTCGTTTCAGCAGCGCGGATTACGCGGCAGTTAATTAAGAGTAATAACGTGTTCGTCACTCGGCCGATGATAGCTGCCGCCGGCCGTCCGGCGCTGCGACGGACGTGTATAATTAATCACATAATTCCCTCTCCGGCTGGACGTAATAACGAAGTCGTTTTAGTCCTGCAGAGCACAGAAAATTACTGGAAAAGGGAAGCTAAAAGGGCGGTTACTAATATCATTATAGCAACGAGCGTCCCTTCGGGTGGAGCCATCGCTTCAAACAATTCCGTCCTCCAACCCCCACCTCTCAGAGAGGCACGATTGCGGCGACGTATATTAACATGGACAGTGCCTCGAATTCAGCTCATTAAAAAGATGAAAAACAAATCCGGAACATAATCGAGCAATGTTTTTAACCAACTGGCTACTTCAGAAGCGGTCGTGAGAGGTAATCTAGATTCCTCCAACTACCTCACAAAAATTGTTCCCTACCTATACTGCGTCCACAGAATAATTCTTAACGTACATGAAGCCGCAGATGTCTACAAAGAGTGGTCATAAAATTTTAATTGTCCTCTCACAAAAAAAAGTAGTAGAAGAAGAAGAAGTTGGGCAGTTAACGTTTCGTTTCTTTGCAGCTACTTGTGTGCAGCCCTGGTGCACACTGAAAGCCCGTAGCACTGTGCTAGACCGAGCGAGGTGGCGCAATGGTTAGCACACTGGACTCGCAATCGGGAGGACGACGGTTCAATCCCGTCTCCGGCCATCCTGATTTAGGTTTTCCGTGATTTCCCTAAATCGCTTCAGGCAAATGCTGGGATGGTTCCTTTGAAAGGGCACGGCCGATTTCCTTCCCCATCCTTCCCTCACCCCGAGCTTGCACTCCGTCTCTAATGACTTCGTTGTCGACGGGACGTTAAACACTAATCTCCTCCTCCACTGTGCTAGAGAATCCAAGACAAATAACCAAAGCGTATTGATAGAGTGGTGTATCGTGCGGTAATGGGTTTCCTACATTTGAAACGGAGCAACGCTGGCCGGCCAGAGTCGTCGAGCGGTTCTAGGCACTACAGTCTGGAACCGAGCGACCACTACGGTAGCAGGTTCGAATACGGCATCGGGCATGGATGTGTGTGACGTCCTTAGGTTAGTTAGGTTTAAGTAGTTCTAAGTTCTAGCGGACTGATAACCTCAAAATTTAAGTCCCATTTTGCTCAGTTGGATTGCTTGAGGGAAGAGACCAAACAGCGTGGTCATCGATCTCATCGGATTAGGGAAGGACGGGGAAGGAAGTCGGCCGTGCCCTTTCAAAGGAACCATCCCGGCATTTGCCTGGAGCGATTTAGGAAAATCACGGAAAACCTAAATCAGGACGGCCGGACGCGGGATTGAACCGTCGCATAGTGCTCAGAGCCATTTGGACCATATTTGGAGCAACGCTGGAACACTCAGCGCTGAGATGGTACCATTTTATGGCAACAGTGCACCAGCGTAAACAGTGGTTAGGTGGCGGCAACATTTCCATAGTGGTCAGCAACAGTCAGTAGCGAAGAAATGGCGAGGAACGAAGTGGCCGATCATAGCTATGGGAAGAACTGAGAATCGAGAGGTAGGGGCCCTGGAACTTTAACATCGGCGTATCGCATTCTGATAGGGTACGAAGTGAAAATACATCATTGATCAGTTTTGAAAATCTGGCACGGTATTTTGGACATGACAGTGGACACTGCAAACTCCTGTCTCCCGTTTAGAAAGCACGACAAACCGAGGCAGGAATGGAAATATTGCATCTGCGTCTGACAAATCAAACTGACTTATTTACCGCATAATCAGTAAGTACGAGTGCTGTGTCTCGCAGATCGATTCCGATACAAAGGAGCAAAGCAAGCAGCTGAAACGTATGGACTCACCACTGCCAAAGAAGGTGAATCAATCGATATCAATTCTAAATACAAAGATTTTTACCTATCATTTTATCATCATTAGTAAAACGATTACTATTCCAATTCTTAATCATAAATTTGTTCTTAATTAGTTCATGTAGCACATTCTGAGAATCTTGTAGAACCAACACGACCAATTTCGTAAGCAAACGCGACACGTCTACAGATGGTAATAAAAGAACAGCAAATACATTCGTATATGAGCGCCACGTCTTGTTTAGTTCTTCATCTGCTGGGCGGTGCACATTGTACGAGCAACAAACACATATTTGAGAAATGCCGTTTCGACGTGGATTGTTTACCTACGATTTTGATTTCCTGTATTAAGAAGCAATACATTGGTTGATTGTTCTAGAAACTTTCGCTCTCGTATCTTTAACGTAAAACTACACTGCAAAGCGGAATGCCTCTCTTGCACAGTCTGCCACAATCTACGTGGCGCTTTCTGAATGAGTCTGTGAAGTAACGCCCTGTTCTTCCGTGGATCTTTTCAATTTTTGGATGCTATATTGATGAGCTACATCAAGTATTGGTCGAAAGAGTTTCTTTAGGCTACCTACTTTGTAGGCGGACTATACTTCCCGAGTATCCTTCTTATGAAAGTCTCATATCTGTCTTGTCTGCGTTTAGTTTGATGTGGTCGTTCCACTTTAAATCACCCTATACTCACATTCCTAGATATTTTATGGATGTAACTGCTTCCAGTGATTGTTTTGCAGTCGTGTAGTCGCACAACAATGGCTCATTCTGTCTAGTTGTGCAGTCATTATAATGTTCTTTGAACCAGTGACCTTCATAAGAGTGATGTAATAACTCCTGCAAGGAGACATTGCCGACCGGCTGGTGAGAAGCTTTCTGGTTTACAGCCAGGTGACAGTGCTGTCAACCCGCGATGTTCGGATGAGAACCATTCTCATCGACTCCTGATGAACTGTGTCGAAGATGGCGAGTGATAATGAGTGGAATATCACAGTATGGCAAACTGGAACCCGGCTGGAAACCGAGGTCTTTTCAGGAAAGACAAGGTCAGTGAACCGTGGCACCACAGTGCTCTGTCAGGCGTGGAACTGCTGGCTACGTTACCCGAAAACTGTCTCATTATATGTCCTTGGTACTGGACCTTACTGTTCAGTGTGGATTCCGAAACACATTACGACGTGATCTGTCAGGTTTCACGGAATAATATAGCAGGCAACGCAAACTAGTCGTGCGTGAAAGAGCATAACTGCTGCCGAAAAACGGCGCGATTCCAACAGTACTTAAAGAAAATGGTTCAAATGGCTCTGAGCACTATGGGACTTAACATCTGAGGTCATCAGTCCCCTAGAACTTAGAACTACTTAAACCTAACGAACCTAAGGACATCACGTACATCCATGCCTGAGGCAGGATTCGAACCTGCGACCGTAGCGGTCATGCGGTTGCAAACTGAAGCGCCTAGAACCATTCGGCCACTCCGGCCGGTAGTACTTTACAGTCTGGTTCGAGTCCTGGCAGTACGATTAGTGATACAGTTCGCAGCAACTTAAAAAGACGACTGCTACCTTCAACGAAATGTTGAGCAGGAAACTAGAATCACTAAGTCAGCTGAATATCATGAAGTACACTATTAAAGAGTGCAAAGTGATATAAACTAAAACTAAACTCCGTCCGAGGTCATGAAGGCCCAACGGTACCGACGGCCGGCGTATCATCCGCGCCCAACAGACGTCACCGGATGCGGATATGGAAGGGCATGTGGTGAGCACATCGCCCTCCCGGCCGTTTTTTTTTTTTTTTTTTTTTTTCATTTCACAACATCAGACCCGCTACTTGTCAGTCAAGTAGCTCCTCAGTTTGCCTCACAAGGGCTGAGTGCATCCCGCTTGCCAACAACAGTCGGCAGACCATATGGTCACCCATCCAAGTGCAGCCAGGCCTACAGCGCTTAACTGACGGGAACAGGTGTTGCACTGAGGCAAGGCCGTTGGCCACAAAGTGATATACAGCTCATAAAATATTTTCAGAAGTGAAACGTTATTTGAATTTTCCGGAAAAAGTCCTTGAATCATTTTGCAAAGAAAACACGGGAACTTGTGGTCTATGGAACGCACTTAATGATAGTGTAATATGACTGGTTGTAACTTTTTGCTGCACTTTTGTGTATAGTGCGACACGGCATTAAGATCAAATGGTTCAAATGGCTCTGAGTGCCGGCCGCGGTGGTCTCGCGGCTCTAGGCGCGCAGTCCGGAACCGCGCGACTGCTACGGTCGCAGGTTCGAATCCTGCCTCGGGCATGGATGTGTGTGATGTCCTTAGGTTAGTTAGGTTTAAGTAGTTCTAAGTTCTAGGGGACTGATGACCACAGCAGTTGAGTCCCATAGTGCTCAGAGCCATTTGAACCATTTGGCTCTGAGCACTATGAGACTTAACTGCTGAGGTCATCAGTCCCCTAGAGCTTAGGACTACTTAAACCTAACCAACCCAAGGACACCACACACATCCATGTCCGAGGCAGGATTCGAACCTGCGACCGAAGCGGTCCCGCGGTTCCAGACTGTAGCGCCTAGAACCGCTCGGTCACTCCGGCCGGCGACATTAAGATCTTGGAGTCTTTACTCTGGAGCAAAGCTATGAGCGTAGTACAAAGTAAGAAAACGTCAATGCGAGCAGTAATGGCAGCGTTCGTCACTCCGGACCTGAGAAAGACAAGTCAGATGCCAGTGAAACTACTTTTGTCTGGCTTTTCAGCACCCCAAGCCACATCCCGCCAGATTCATAACGCCGGAGTTCGCGAAACACATTATCGCTTCTAAGTTTCGGAGATTTCGACTGCTCCCATTTTCCTCTTTTTCTGCCTCCCTGTCTCTCCTTCCCGCTGTTCCGCGCACTGCACACCCTGCTCGCAGGAGCCCGCCCGCCACTCGGATGGATTCTTCGCGAAACTTTTCAAATGATTCCCGGGGCCGAGTTGTAAGAACTTGTCTCTCCGGCACAAGGGAAACGGCATAACAGATTTATCTGGGGAGGAGGAGCTGGAGAGAGAGACAGAGAGAGAATGCAATGCGTTCGTAGCTCGCGCGCGCGCTCGCGTGCGGGTCGCCGTCGTCGCGGCCGGCCGGGATCCTGGGAAGGCAAGAAGTTATATTTGTTCAGATATTGAAAGCCGGTGCCCGCGCTTTCCCCGAAGTGCTTTATACGCCGCAATGCTAAGCCGGGCCCGCGATATTACAGCCGCCACAGTCGCAGCTGCAGTTGCGTCGCCTGCGCCGCTGCTGCTGACACAGGCCGCCGTGCCCTCGAAACCCCAGCAGCGCCGCTATAAGTGATATTAGCAAAGTTTCTAAGCTCAGCGCGAGCGCCGGCCTTATATTTCGTGACCAGCTTCAGTAAATTGTTTGCAGAGATTCTTGTAGACCAAGATAGAAGAGTTACAGACTTTTCCTAGAACCCGACATTGACGGACAGTAGGTTTCCTGATGACAAACGTTTCTGTCGGCCTAGATTGCACACATTCCTAACGTTACGATGGTTCTGAGTACCATCGTACCATCCCCGAATCTGTAAAAGTAAGAAAAAGAGAATAAATAATCATCATATAACTTCGTACGAGGGGCGTTTGAAAAGTCCGTGCAAAGTCCGAGAGATGGCACCACCGGCGCGTTTCGAGGTCATGTTTAGTTAGTAGGATCTTTGGAAAGAACGCACACCAATTTTCAACCATATTGGTCTATTTCTTTTTGTTTGTCATTCGTGTGAATCGAGGAAGTCGAGTGATTGTCAAAAAATGGTCGAAAAATAATTTCGTGTGATGATTAAACACTACTTCATGAAAAGCAAAACGCCTCAGGAGGCTAAAGAGAAGCTTGATAAACATTACGATGGCTCTGCGCCATCGATTACAACAGCTTATAAGCGGTTTCAAAATTTTCGGAGTGGTCATATCGGCATAAGTGATGGTGAACGTTCTGGACGCTCTGTGGAGGTTATGACTCCAGAAATCATTGATAAAATCCATGATATGGTGATGGATGACAGAAGCGTTAACGTGCGTGCTACTGCTGTGTGCATCTCGAATGAACGGGTACATAATATTTTGCATAAACATTTGGAGATGAGAAAGCTATCCGCAAGATGGGTTGAGAAAGCTATCCGCAAGATGGGTTCCGCCATGCTCACGCTTGACCAAAAACGGAACTGTGTGAAGCGTTGCAAGGATGGTTTGCAGCTGTTCAGGAGGAATCTGCAAGACTTTAATGGTCTTTTCGTCATTGCGTATGAAACATGGATGCATTACTATACTCATGAGACCAAACAACAATTTAAACAATGCGTTACCAAGGGAGAATCTGCACCTAAAAAGGCGAAGACCATTCCTTCGGCCGGAAGGTTATGGTGACTGTCTTTTGGGATTCGCGAGGGATAATCCTCATCGACTATCTGGAAAAGGGTAAGAATATTACAGGTGAATGTTGTTCATCGTTATTGGATCGTTTGTAAACGGAGCTGCAAGAAAAACTAAGGCGATTGGACAGAAAAAAAACCTTTTCCATCACGACAATCCACCAGCACACAGCTCATCAGTTGTGGTCGCAAAATTAATGGAAATAGGATTCCAACTCGTTTCACATCCCCCCTATTCTCTAGACTCCCTCGGACCACTATTTGTTCCCCAATTTGAAGAAGTGGCTGGCGGGAAAAAGATTTTATTCAAACGAGGTCATTGCAACAAGTAATAGCTTACTTTGCAGACTTGGATAATTCCTATTATTCGGAATGGATCAACAAATTAGAACATCGTCGTACGAAGTGTATAAGTCCAAAAGGAGAAAACAAAATAGGTTTACCCCAAACACGTAAGCTGTTTTTATTTTTGCACGGACTTTTCAAACGCCCCTCGTACAAACAACGGTGCAAATATGAAAGCAGGTCTACCAGAACGATCTGAGTAGATCAGCTACAGTAGTGGATGTCAAACTGCGGTGCGAATCAGACGTTCTTGCTGACCGAGGTTCTCAACTGTATTTTATAATAATATGCATCTATCAATTAACAGCCAATTATAAACGAAGGAGTAAACTCCAACTAATGTGAAGAGCCTCTTAAGAATGTGGTTTACAGCTCAGTAACAAACAAAAATATTTACAGAGCCTAATATTTTAAGACAGGCTTAATTTAAGTTGACGTTGGTGATTTCGCCCGATTACCTCAGGGATAGAGTAGTTACTAACATGGCCTCTGCGAATTTAGAGTAAGTGAGGGGAGGGAGGGGGGAGAGGGGGAAATCTTTTGTTGTTTGTGCTACAGTGCTAACAACTCACGGGGCTGAACAACTAGTACCGATCAGCTGCTATGCTACACCGAAGTAATATGGATTCGTGAACGCGCATTACGAGACGGTCATCTTCAAATGTCATATTTATTTCTATAAAAAAAAAGGTTCAAATAACTCTGAGCAGTATGGGACTTAACTTCTGAGGTCATCAGTCCCCTAGAACTTAGAACTACTTAAACCTAACTAACCTAAGGACATCACATACATCCATACCCGAGACAGGATTCGAGCCTGCGACCGTAGCGGTCGCGAGGTTCCAGACTGTAGCGCTTAGAATCGCTCGGCCACCCCGGCGGGCCTTATTTCTATCCAAGAACATTAAATTAAATGGACTGTTGTAATACAATGGAGTCAGTATAACAATATTGGTGTTTAAATCATTTATAAAACATTTGTGATGTTATCTTTTACGCAAAAGTGCATTTAAATATAAGTACAAATACGTCTATTAATCGAAGTAATTCATACAGATACTGAAAACACCACTTTACCATGCAATTATAGTGTCAGTACTGTTACATCGCGCCGGCCGTGGTGGCCGAGCGGTTCTAGGCACTTCAGTCTGGAAGCGCGCGACCGCTACGGTAGCAGGTTCGAAACCTGCCTCGGGCATGGATGTGTGTGACGTCCTTAGGTTAGGTTTAAGAAGTCCTAAGTTCTAGGGGACTGATGACCTCCGGTGTTAAGTCCCGTAGTGCTCAGAGCCATCTGAATCATTTTGTTACATCACTGAGGTTGGCAGGAAACTCAGGGAACAGCCGACACGAAGTGTTCCGATTTGGCCGACTTTCAACGATCAGCACTTAGGGGATAGGTGGCCAACTTATTACGTCCTTCTATTTCAAATAGCTCTGAGCACTATGGGACTTAACATCTAAGATCATCAGTCCCCAAGAACTTAGAACAACTTATACCTAACTAACCTAAGGATATCACACACAGCCATGCCCGAGGCAGGATTCAAACCTGCGAACGTAGCAGTCGCGTGGTTCCGGACTGAAGAGCCTAGTGTTTTGGCAGGTCATTGACATACTAATTTATGTATATTACCAATTAACAGTAAGGTCGCTACATATGAGGCTCGATGTGCCGCCCCATAAAGTCAGTATTGACTCTTGAACAAAAACATCTGACGACCACTGAGTTACAGCATTATTCCGTAAATTTCAGCATGCTATGCCGCTGATCAATTCAGTAATGTGGTAGCACTCACGATGTTGATATGAACCCCTTATGCAGTTACTTGTAGGTGGTGTCACTGCTTCTGTTTATTCGGAAAATGTGGTATATCTGTATAGAAGATCGTGAGTACTAGTGCGGCC
This sequence comes from Schistocerca gregaria, assembly GCF_023897955.1. NCBI lineage: Eukaryota > Metazoa > Arthropoda > Insecta > Orthoptera > Acrididae > Schistocerca > Schistocerca gregaria. The sequence goes on along the minus strand of NC_064920.1, from coordinate 389,471,561 downwards.
TATTCACGAGTACTACGTGAGATTTTGGGAGCCCCAACAGATCGGATTACAGGAAGACCTCAAAACAATTCACAGGCTGCTGCTAGATTTGTTACAGATAGTTCAGATCAACACGCCTGTATTACGGGAGTGTTTCGTGAACTCAGATGGGAATACCTGGAGGGAAGGACCTGCTCTTTTTTTGGGGAAACACAACTAAAAAAAATTTGAGAATCGACATTTGAAGTAGACTGCAGGCTGACTCTACTGCCGCCAACATACATTTCGCGTGAAGACCACGAAGACAAATTATTGGTCCTATGGAAGCAAATGGACAGTCGTTTCTCCATCGCCGTATTTGCAAGTGGAGCAGAAAAGGAAGCGACTAGTAGCGGTACAAGTTAGCCTCTGCCATGCACCATAGGGTGGCTTACCGAGCATGTACATAGATGCAGATGTAGAACCCATCTGGTACATTCGCCACATATATAGATTAAAATACTTACAGAATTGATAAATATTTCTTGGGAATATATAAAATGTAACTCTTGAGTGAAACTACCATTACGATGACATACGACACGCATTTTTAATATATTAAAATTTTCAAGGAAACTAAAGGAGGGACAACAAGAGAGAAGTATTATTTTAAAGCATTCTAAATGCTGTCGCTATAGTGGATTTGCTGAAAACATGTCTTGAAAATTTAAATCTTAATTTATTATCGTGAAATGCTTAGTAATTAATTTTGAAAATATCGCCAGTTTATCTAAGGCAAATGTACCAGACGCTGTGCTGGAGTGCGGTTTCAACACACACAACGTACCGGCAGTCGCCTAGCGGGAATATGTTGAGAAACTAAATGCTGCCACTCTGATCTACTGTTCTACGACATAACATGGGCATTGCTTATAGAAGTTCACGGGCCACTCTTTTAGAAAAAAAATAAGTGGTTCAAATGGCTCTGAGCACTATGCGACTTAACTTCTGAGGTCATTATTCACCTAGATCTTAGAACTAATTAAACCTAACTAACCTAAGGACATCACGCACATCCATGCCCGTGGCAGGATTCGAACCTGTGACCGTAGCGGTCGCTCGGTTCCAGACTGTAGCGCCTAGAACCGCACGGCCACTCCGGCCGGCGCTCTTTTAGCAGCCACACTCATTACGTTCCGGTGCATTTGGTTTTAGATATGGTGTAATAGCAACTTTAGTTACCTTAGGATACGCAACTGTTATGTTTCCTACTTCGAAAGATATGAAGGTAGTTTGATGGAAACGAAGCCGATGGTAACGTTATAAATATACCCAGTCAGTAAATTTTTTGTACACCCACTGCCTGCAAATATTCTCCAAATAAGACAGTAGGACACTTTCTGTAAAATTTTTTCCAGTCTGGAAATGGATTGACGAGGACATTCTCCAGCACGATATTTCGAAGGCTGACAGTTCGTAACAGACTTTTTCGTGAGTGCTTGACGGAACATGACGACAATGTTAAGCAGGAATCAATTTCCCGATGTTCAGTAAAATATTATTTACGTCGTCAGGAAACGGATTCCGGATTGCTGCGCCTTTCTCAGCTGAATGTCATAAACGTAGATGATATCACGTGTGATTTACTCTGATACGTTATATAATAAGTACCGAACATTATATGATGAAGGATGCTTACACCGGAAATTATTGAATTTTGACGGCCCACAGAAATAGTCACATTTACTTAACAATCAAAAGCGAAGTTTTTCGTCTTCTATTAAATATAATGGTACTCACATAACACACTTCATTTAGTTAAGGGTAACGATTTCTGAGTTACACTAATTTCCGTTGCAGAGACATTACATTTCACCATATTAGGTGTTTTCTGTGTATAAGATCTCTGTAAATCGCACGTCTATTTATATCTGTGTTAACGACATTCTGTTGTCACCCGACGTCTGCCTAAGAATCCGATAGACGGTCCGTGACTAAATAAATAATAGTTTGCAGTTCTTTAGATAAGTGTTACCTATTTAATACTGATAGAATTAACTTCATCAGGTGATGCTAGAAGTGCTGTTATACGCATTTATGAAACGAAAACGTAATTTCGTTTCATAAACTTTTGTGATAACAAAATTTCCATTATTTCCGCCAGCACCAAGATCCAAGCCCCTGGCTGCAGATGGTCGCTATGTATCTATAAAACTTACAGCTGATGATAAGCCTGCAGTTGCTCAAAAAGTAGTTAGTGGTTTAAATAAATCGTATCAAAATGCAAAAGAAGCGACTGGCTGCAGATTATTCCCAAGAATTTAAATCACAGTTGCAGTTCGTCACACACAATGGATATAGTGAAACATAACAACAAACTCAAAATTTTCTCTTACGTTTCCATTGTGTGGCTCACATAGCATAGCAAATGTTCCTCCATGTAGTGTCCTAAAACTAGAAACAAGCGTTTCCACAACCGGAAAAGAGAGGTCTTATGAAACTGTACATACACCTCCGTCCTTACCCACTTTACTGCCTTGCAGTTCTTCTCTTTCTTCTTCCCTCTCTTCATTCGTCCTGGCATCATTGTTATTTAAAACAGTGGGTAGATGGTTACAAAATGTGTTCTGCTATGCGAGTTGTCTTGATTCCTGTTCAATTTATTTTGGTGCATCCAACTACTGTTACTGAGTCATCATCCAATAACTATTATTTAAATCATAATACTAAAATCCTGACTGTATGTTTGTGTACCTGATGTACTGACAGGATTCTAATCCACTTAAACTGCGCTTTACGATTTCTGAATTTAATGTTGTTTGTTGTGTGTGCTATGCTCCTTGTGCCTCGTCATTACGCGTGTTTTAACTATCTAGATACTTGTGTTACAGTTTTTGTATGTTAAACAAGTGAATTACATGTTTTACTAGGCGCATGGTACAACAACTGTCCACGAACTACGCTACTTAGTAGACTAATGGGTTTCTAATGTAATTTGTCTGCGTATTACTATTTCATCGATTAGTGTCGTGTACCTGTTATGTACATGCTGTTATTTACTTGTCTCGTCGTTGGTGTTAATATCAGAGGAATCGGTTGTGCTGCAATCTTCATCTGAACTAATTCATCCGAACTAACCCATTCGTCTTGCTGTCGTCTAACTCGATGTTTATATGGTTTCATTTCTTTACAGGTAGTATCTTCAGTTTTGGAGATTTTATCTGTGTGTTAGTGTTTCTCGTAGTATGTCTGTGGTAGTTCCGGTAAGTTTCTACGTAAATGGCTGTACCGCTCGCAGTACGGAGCAGCACTGTGCCGACCAAGAGCCGTAACATGACGTACACACGAAGACAACACAACACTGTAAACAATTAGCACCACTACGTAGCCAAAGATGATCAACGTCAGAAGTTACGTTAGTAAATATTAATTATCGTCAGGTCAGGAAGTGGCGATAACCTCTGTCGCTCTGTCGTTTAAACAGAGAGAGAGAGAGGAGGATTTGAACAAAAACCTCTGTCTCAATTTATACGGTTGGTTGCAGATTTCATCTCAACTGCTTCCTTAACAAAATTATATTTAAATGCATGACACGCACATGTAAATACACTCCTGGAAATTGAAATAAGAACACCGTGAATTCATTGTCCCAGGAAGGGGAAACTTTATTGACACATTCCTAGGGTCAGATACATAACATGATCACACTGACAGAACCACAGGCACATAGACACAGGCAACAGAGCATGCACAATGTCGGCACTAGTACAGTGTATATCCACCTTTCGCAGCAATTCAGGCTGCTATTCTCCCATGGAGACGATCGTAGAGATGCTGGATGTAGTCCTGTAGAACGGCTTGCCATGCCATTTCCACCTGGCGCCTCAGTTGGACTAGCGTTCGTGCTGGACGTGCACACCGCGTGAGACGACGCTTCATCCAGTCCCAAACATGCTCAATGGGGGACAGATCCGGAGATCTTGCTGGCCAGGGTAGTTGACTTACACCTTCTAGAGCACGTTGGGTGGCACGGGATACATGCGGACGTGCATTGTCCTGTTGGAACAGCAAGTTCCCTTGCCGGTCTAGGAATGGTAGAACGATGGGTTCGATGACGGTTTGGATGTACCGTGCACTATTCAGTGTCCCCTCGACGATCACCAGAGGTGTACGGCCAGTGTAGGAGATCGCTCCCCACACCATGCTGCCGGGTGTTGGCCCTGTGTGCCTCGGTCGTATGCAGTCCTGATTGTGGCGCTCACCTGCACGGCGCCAAACACGCATACGACCATCATTGGCACCAAGGCAGAAGCGACTCTCATCGCTGAAGACGACACGTCTCCATTCGTCCCTCCATTCACGCCTGTCGCGACACCACTGGAGGTGGGCTGCACGATGTTGGGGCGTGAGTGGAAGATGGCCTAACGGTGTGCGGGACCATAGCCCAGCTTCATGGAGACGGTTGCGAATGGTCCTCGCCGATACCCCAGGAGCAACAGTGTCCCTAATTTGCTGGGAAGTGGCGGTGCGGTCCCCTACGGCACTGCGTAGGATCCTACGGTCTTGGCGTGCATCCGTGCGTCGCTGCGGTCCGGTCCCAGGTCGACGGGCACGTGCACCTTCCGCCGACCACTGGCGACAACAATGATGTACTGTGGAGACCTCACGCCCCACGTGTTGAGCAATTCGGCGGTACGTCCACCCGGCCTCCCGCATGCCCACTATACGCCCTCGCTCAAAGTCCGTCAACTGCACATACGGTTCACGTCCACGCTGTCGCGGCATGCTACCAGTGTTAAAGACTGCGATGGAGCTCCGTATGCCACAGCAAACAGGCTGACACTGACGGCGGCGGTGCACAAATGCTGCGCAGCTAGCGCCATTCGACGGCCAACACCGTGGTCCCTGGTGTGTCCGCTGTGCCGTGCGTGTGATCATTGCTTGTACAGCCCTCTCGCAGTGTCCGGAGCAAGTATGGTGGGTCTGACACACCGGTGTCAATGTGTTCTTTATTCCATTTCCAGGAGTGTAGATGCGAGCCTTGCATTAAAAGGAAAGAAATACGTAATAGCTGTTAATATTCGGCTTCGAAATATGTTCAGTATCCCAATAACTTGAATTGTACGCAACATTCTATACAACAATGCTTCTGACTTTGCACATATTTGATTGTTTGGTAGCGCTAGTTGTTTACGGTGTGTGTTGTCTTTCTATATATGCCATTTTGTGATGACTGGTCGCCGTAGCCACGTCTGCTGAAAGCTTAAATTTCCTTTCACGGCGTTACCTCAGTGCGTCTGTGCCTTTATGTTGACGGGGACTTCACCGTATATCGTCTCTCTCTGTCTCTCTTTTGTTTCTTATTAAAGGTATCGGTTTGTTACGTTTCGAAATATGGATGAAAATAGTTATAAGTCGTGACGCACTGCATATTTCGCATACTGGTAGTGGTGACTACGACATACACTAACAATCTTCAATGTTCCTACATAGACTAACAAGTCTGAGTAAAGCTACTAGGATGGGTTGTAACAGTTTACTCATGATGTCAACAAATACGGCTAGGTCAAAAATACGCCTTATTTGTTTAAAATTGTAGTTGTTAGTAACCGAGAGAGACACACGATAAAGTCACCTATATATTTGCTTTCTTATTCTAAGTATCACGTAAATTCTTTGTTAAACACTGAACTTTTGTGCTTTTAATTATGATTTGAATTATATTTACGGCAGTGACAACAAGATTTTTGCTAGTCAGTGATTTGCTCATAACCAAGCCTGAGCCTCGTATTATTATTTATTATCTCTGTGTTTGTCGTTTAAATGAAATCTTTTCTGCAAAAAATATTTTATTTTCCTGATAGCAAAAATATTTAAAGTATTCTTTTTTTGTTATTTTGTGGGCGAAGCCTGAAAATCGTATCATTAATAATATTTCAGGTAATAACTGCCAGTGTGCCATTACGGCAAAAGAATGGGAGATGGCCAATGATGAAACTTGAATTTTATCGATAATTAATTATCGGCACTTAATTATATTCACATGGAGGCAGAGGAATGAAATGAGATTAAAAGGATAAATACTGTTTATACATTGAGCAAAACTTACGTAGATTAACAAAATCGTGCGTTTGCGAGTTGACATCAGAGTGATGTCCCTTATCCCACAACTACAAAGAAATTCTATGATCTGATATGCTCGTAATATTTGTTATTCTTAGTATTTGTTACACATAAATATATCTATTATTAATATTTTTATGTCAAAAACAAGCGAAGATGTAGAGATTCCTCGTTCCGAAGATATATTTCATCGATGATAGCACATTTACATACATAAACACGCATATATTTATTCGTTATTGACGCAATTCATTTGTGGGTACCGTAAAATTTTACTGCCGTTTTTAGAAGGTTTTCTAGGAGACGGTATAACCTGTCAAAACACGTGCGGTTCTCGGTTACCCGTCGGCATTCTCCTAAGTTGTCTAAACAGTCTTCAAAGTGAAACTTCTTGGCATTTTAAAACTGTGTGTCGGATCAGGATCAAAACCGGAAACTCATTCTGCAAACAATACTCCAGACTGTGTCTCCGCAAGATCCTTTCTGCCAGGAGTGCTAGCCTCGCAATGTGTGCAGGAAGGCTTCTGCGAAGTTTGGAAAATATAAGATGAGGCAGTGGTAGAACTAAGGCTGTGATTGCAAGTCATGAGTCGTTCTTGGATCTTTCAGTCGGCAGCGCACTTGCCCGCGAGAGGCCAAGGTACCAGATTCGATTCCTGGTCCGGAACACAGTTTTAATGTGCCCGGAAGTTTCAGATCAGCTTGTATTCTGCTGCAGAGTGACAATTCATTGAGCCTTTGAAGTCTCAGTGTCCATGATTGGCTGTCCCAGCAACAGGGAAGACTTCCCCCTAAGTAATTAGTTCATATTTTGCAAAGGTGCTGGTAACCACCTCATCGAGCGCCCTGGAAACGACGTCATCACCTTTGCTGCACCGGGATGGTAGGACCGCAACTGTTTAGTACTAAGGAAAATTTAAAGAATTTTTATTTTGTCCGTCTCAGTTGCATTAATATTCAATTCAGCACTGCAGCGGTGCCGGTTCCGGGCTGACTCACCCATTCTCAAACCACACACCGTAACTAGTTACTGTTAATAACAAGGTGTGTGGTTTGAGAATGGGCGAATCAGCCCGAAACCAATACCCACTGCAACAATAAATTGTACATTCGTGCAACGGAGGAGGGCAAAATAAAAATTTATCAAAATTTCTTCAACATCATCATCGATAGTATCGTCATACGCCATTCCTCTTTCTTTCCCCAGTCTAATACCACACCCAATGAGTGTTTCCTCCTGCAGTCCTGAGCGGCATGTGCTGTGCAGCGACATGTTTCTATAATATTACGAGGAGTTGCCAGCTTGATACCAGTTCAAAATGGTTCAAATGGCTCTGAGCACTGTGAGACTTAACTTCTGAGGTCATCGGTCCCCTATAACTTAGAACTACTTAAACCTAACTAACCTAAGGACATCACACACATCCATGCCCGAGGCAGGATTCGAACCTGCGACCGTAGCAGTCGCGCGGTTCCAGACTGTAGCGCCTAGAACCACTCATCACCCCGGCCAGCGCTGATATCAGATTTAATGACATTAATTTTTTGTGTTTTAAGTAAACGGCCATGTCGGGGTGGATGCACCGGTTCGCGGCACCAAAGTGGGTGGGTGACCGTCCAGGTATGCCACGTGTTGTTGATATTTTCTCCTTTGCTTGTTGGGTGGAGGCGACAGGAGTGAAGGTGGCTTGAAGAGTCTGACCACTAGTTTTTGTGCCAAATGTCGTGGATTCAATTCAAAACCTGACCACAGGATATCATGAAATGAGAGGATGCGACACTGTTGATGGTGTTCCGTCTTTGGGATGAGGACGTTAAATTCGGCGACTGCCTCCGTGGTGTTCGGGAGGGGTAGGCTATATGCCGGCAGCAGGTTTCACTCTCGCTCTCTCCCTTTTGCTCAACATATCCAGCAAGAACATGACACTAAACTACACACATCTGTCACAGTAAACTACAGTTAGAGATACATTTACGTACACAGCTCTCATATTCCGCGAAGGAAAGGTGCCTAAGGAAAGGAAAAACTTTGAAATTAGGCGACTGAACCTACCCTTCTGGGTTTCCCAGCAATTCATGCCGTACGAATTTATTTTAGTATGTGGCTTAATGTACTGTTTAACATTAACTCCTTAAGAAAGCACTTTCATGTGACGAAGCATTATTGGTCTTAAATTTGTTGGTCGGTTGCTACATGTAATTGTGGATTTTTTTACGAAGACACTCATAGTCGGTGATAAAAATCTGATTAATGTAAATTGTTTTCTGCAGCTTGTTGGCTGTTTTATACTTTTCATATTATTGTACGGTTGTGTCTTGCTGCCGTGTTTAAAACTGTCTTTCGCACTCCTGATTCCTTTTTTGTTTGTTTTTTTGTTTCACACGTCACGAACTTGCACCCCCGCAGGAATGGCGGCAAGGTCCCGTCTGCCACGCCATTGTGTGATGAGTGCGAGCTCTCCTTTCATTCCACTTTGCCGAGAACGCTGAGATGCGCATTAGAGTCCGCGTCACTGTTATTCTAGTTAGCGTGAAAAATGCGTCCGAAGTGAGCACAAGCAGCGGCGGTCCCCGACCCACAATGGAAATTTGGACGGCGCCCCGTATTGAAAGTTCGGGTAAGACGGCGCGGAGCGATAAGCATCGCGTCGGGCCGGATCGGCGAGGTCGCGGACCCGCGCGACGGGGCGGAAGGCATCGCCGCGACGCGACGCAGCGGACGTCACGTAACGCGGGGGCCGCACACAATTCCCGATGCCATCCCCAGATAGCGCGCCGCCCCCGCGCCGCCCCCGCGCCCGCCAGATGAATACGCGATGGCCGGTGCTTGTAAATGAGGCCGGACAACGGCCGCTGGCGGCGGGCGAGGCCGCGGGCGGGCTCCAGCCTCCAGCTCCAGGCTCCAGGCGGAGGGCAGCGCGCTCCATCTGCAAGTCAGATGCCGCCTGAGGTGACACCGCCCGCGGCCCTGCCGCTTCCTGGAATTCAGCGTTCTGGAGGACTACGCCCTCGGCGTGTCTGTCAGGCGACGCCTATATGCGCCTGGAACGGATGGCGACAGTCCGACGGAAATTATCCAAAGAATGGCAGCTCCATGTACCCGGTAGTCACCGTTGCTGACAGGCGCTCTATATGCAGGACGTTCTAAAAGTTTCTGACTGGCCTGAGTAGTTATGCAATAGCTTAGTCATGGGAGTGGGGTAGAGGGGGGGGGGGCGGGACTTACGAGTGATCGGCTGATAGCATTTGACGTCTATCCGATCTCTCAGCTCCATGTACCCGGTAGTCACCGTTGCTGACAGGCGCTCTATATGCAGGACGTTCTAAAAGTTTCTGACTGGCCTGAGTAGTTATGCAATAGCTTAGTCATGGGAGTGGGGTAGAGGGGGGGGGGGGCGGGACTTACGTGTGATCGGCTGATAGCATTTGACGTCTATCCGATCTCTCAGCTCCATGTACCCGGTAGTCACCGTTGCTGACAGGCGCTCTATATGCAGGACGTTCTAAAAGTTTCTGACTGGACTGAGTAGTTATGAAATAGCTTAGTCATGGGAGTGGGGTAGAGGGGGGGGGGGGGGACTTACGTTTGATCGGCTGATAGCATTTGACGTCTATCCGATCTCTCTCACCTGGTTCGAGCCTCGTTCATTTGTCGGCGAGGTTAGAGCAAGTTGGCTGAGTATACGTTGTAAGAGGTCCATGATTAAGAAATTTGTTGCTAGCGCACACGAGCAGATGTAATTTCGATGGAATACTCGCTCTGCCTGTGATATGTAAACTATAAGAGAATCTCAGACTAGAGAGCGGTGTTGTATGCAGTAGGAACTGTGTAGCAGTAGGAGTAAGTTGTTGCTAGCAGTATGGTGTATCCTGTAGGCTGGGCCGGTCGTGGGGAGCGATGGCAGAGCCTGAGCATTGTAGTATAAGGTAAAAGCAGCCTCGTGCATATGTACTATTGTTCTGTCATGCCCCATGTAAATGTTTTAAAAAATCTCTTAATAATAACTTTCTTATAAAAAATTAACTTCTGAGAATCATTCATCTCAATTTAAAGAACTTACTAACTTCTCCAATCCATGGTCATCCCGATTATTGTAAAGACAAATCAGTTGTTTCTTTTTATTCATGACAAATCTATTGCCCAGCATTGCACTGAGCTGTGCCAGAAAAATTTCTTATAGGAGCAGATATATACGCGTTATCCGACGACCTTATTGAGGTAAGAATTTTCATTTTTATTCAGAATGATCTTTCAGGGTCATGACGCAGCGCTGCAGACGACCAAAATTTACCAGTTTAAATTCACAGTTAATTATTGAAAGGTTATAAGTGAACCACAATTTTGTTGAGAGATTAGTCACATTGTATTATTGGTAGGTTACGGATTTTTCTGTTGGGAGGTTACACTAAATGTCAATGCTATAATTATATTTTTTACTGTTTGGAGGTTATTATACATATTAATTTATTGTGGGGAGGTTACAATGTTTACACAAAACGCCGACATCGGAGGCATCTGGATCAACGATTCAGACAGAGACGGATAGGCCAAGATGGTCCAATTACACGTCCTCCACGAGCACCGGATTTTTTTCTGCACTGGACTTTCCCCTCTGTGGTCGAATGAAGCGTTTGGTTTCTGGGGGCTCGTGTAGAGATAGAAGGAGATCTAGTGGCACGAGCTGTGGTCGCTGCAGGACAAATTCCAGACACACCAGGTGTGACGGGGCATGTGTACCACATCATTCGTAGGTACAATGTGTACTCCGAACTCGGAGTTCACTACAACGAACCTTTCTTGTAGTGGATCAGAATGCTAGCCCTCCTTTGAAGAGGACAAAATCAGTTTGTGTGAAAACAAATTAAGTTTCCTTTTTGCTTCTTTCGTTATTAATGAGTGAAACTGTAAAACAAGCGATGTAGTGGGTCATCCCTAAGCAGATGTCTGATTGACTCATCATCGCCCAGCCCATAACACTAAGGAAAGAAAATCGAAATTTGGAGACGATGTTAATCTTATACTGTGGGCTTCATTCAAGAAAGGATATTTTTGAAATTTCATAATAAAGGAGTGAAATAGAGGATGAAAGATTTTGGAAAATATACCGCTATTAAGGTAGTTTTGTTGCTAGAACTACGAAAAATGGTCAGAAATAAAGAAATAGACGTACGTGTTTCACCATTTTTCGAAATTTAACCCTTAAGGGTTGAAGCAGTAGGGGAATCTTCTTTTTAAAATAAATCTTTGTTATAGAACTAGTAAAGTATTTTTGGATTTGACCTATCGTTTGAAAAAAAAATGAAAAGCTCGCTTCATTGTTCTTTTGGGAACGCAATCCCTAAGTCGGGCCGCGCAGGGTAGCCTTGCTGTCAGATGCGCCTTGTCACGGCTACCCTCGTCGGAGGTTCGAGCCCTCCCTCGGGCATAGTTTTGCGTGTTGTCCTTAGTGAACGTTAGTTTAAGTAAGATTAATTAGTGCGGAAGCTTAGGGACCGATGGCCTCAGCAGTTTGGTCCCATAGAATTTACCACCAATTTCTTAAATTTCACTAAAAGGGATAAAACTTTTACGAAAATATTTTATTATGAAATCGTTTTTTAATCCGAATCTAAGAAATTGTATTTAGCTTCTCCATTAGAAATAAAAGTATACGTTTTACAGTCGTTTTGGAAATTCAACCTCTAAGGGGGCGAAATAGGGAAGGAACCTTTTTTTGAAAACGTTTCGTTATATTAAATAATTTCTAAACTTGAATGCATCAAAACTCTTATTTGACTTCCAAGAAATATGTGTCAGGAGATGGAGGTGGGATTAACAAAAAAACTCCGATCCACCTACGAGAATCGCTTTTAGGTCAGAACTACATTCGGAAAAGATAATGCTTTTATAGCCTTAATTAACGCGAAAAGTTTAGAAGTTCTTGCAATTTGTGACCAACATAAAAATTCGATCAAAGGAAAAAAAGAAAAATTTGGCAGCCCATATAATATACGCATATGAAGCAGCGGGTGCTAAACTAGTTTTTAATAACCGGTAGGTCCTGAAAGGAGGATATAATATGAATATCAACAAAATCAAAACGAGGATAATGGAATGTCGTCTGATTAAATCAGATGATGCTGAGGGAATGAGACACTTAATGTAGTAGATGAGTTTTGCTATTTGAAGAGAAAAATAACTGATGATGGTCGAAGTAGAGAGTATTATAAAGTGTAGACTGGCAATAGCAAGAAAAGCGTTTCTGAACAAGAGAAATTTGTTAACATCGAGTATAGATTTAAGTGTCAGAAAGTCTTTTCTAAAAGTATTTGTATGGAGTGCCGCCATGTATGGATATGAAACATGGACGATAAACAGTTTAGACATGAAGAGAATAGAAGCTTTCGAAATATGGTGCTGCAGAAGAATGCTCAAGATTAGATTAGTAAATCACGTAACTAATGAGGAGGTACTGAATAGAATTGGGGAGAAGAGGAATTTGTGGCATAACTTGACCAGAAGAAGGGATCGCTTGGTAGGACATGCTCTGAGGCAAAGGGATCACAAATTTAGTACTGGAGGGTAGCGTGGAGGGTAAAAATCGTAGAGAGAGACCAAGAGATGAATACACTAAACAGATTCGGGAGGATGTAGGATGCAATAGCTGCTCGGAGATGAAGAAGCTTGCACAGGATAGAGAAGCATGGAGAGCAGCATCAAACCAGTCTCTGGACTGAAGAGCAAACAACAACTGGTAAATCACGTAACTAATGAGGAGGTACTGAATAGAATTGGGGAGAAGAGGAATTTGTGGCATAACTTGACCAGAAGAAGGGATCGCTTGGTAGGACATGCTCTGAGGCAAAGGGATCACAAATTTAGTACTGGAGGATAGCGTGGAGGGTAAAAATCGTAGAGAGAGACCAAGAGATGAATACACTAAACAGATTCGGGAGGATGTAGGATGCAATAGCAACTCGGAGATGAAGAAGCTTGCACAGGATAGAGTAGCATGGAGAGCAGCATCAAACCAGTCTCTGGACTTAAGACCAAACAACAACAACAGGTTGCGCTTTACTAGATATGATTCTATTGCACATGATACGTCTTTTCCTGCCCTCGCCCTTTGAGGTGACTGGTTTCATGCGGTATGCCGTGAATTCCTCTCCTGTAGCAAATTCTCCGTCTCAGAGTAGCCCTTGTACCCTATAACCTTAAATTTTCATTGGATGTATTCTAACTTATTTGTTTCCCTACAGTTTTTATCTTCTACAGTTTCCTCAACTACAAAGGAAGTTATTCCTTGATGTCTTAAAACATGTTCTATCAACTTTGAACTCGAACAACAGCTATCTTGGATGCGTGTCCAAAGGAACAGGCACTGCGGCGACTACAGACGTTATGAAATACATGAAATGTATTCGCAGTTACCAGCATGGACAACCATCAGCTGTATATTGGAATGACGACAGTGAAAATCAGAGCCGGACTTCGACTGGAAACCAGTCGACGCAATGGTCGACGACATATGGACATTTGGTCTGGCCCTGAGGCATGCTCAGGTAAGCGAATGGTATGACGACCGCTTGTGATAAAGGGAGATAAGGGATCGAGTCCCATGGACATTTGGTCTGGCCCTGAGGCATGCTCAGGTAAGCGAATGGTATGACGACCGCTTGTGATAAAGGGAGATAAGGGATCGAGTCCCATGGACATTTGGTCTGGCCCTGAGGCATGCTCAGGTAAGCGAATGGTATGACGACCGCTTGTGATAAAGGGAGATAAGGGATCGAGTCCCGGTCCGGCACAGATTTTCCTTATCGTCGTTCCATTATATAGCTGATGGTTGTGCGTAATGGCAACTGCGAGTTCATTTCAAGTATGCGATCTTGTATCATTTAACTATAACATTCTATATTGCTGGATGATTATTTTTCTGGTAAACGATTTCAGTCGTGCATAGAATCTTCAGACCAGTATGTATCTCCAGTGGTAACGCGTTTATTATAAACTGTATTATAAATTCATGAACTATTCTTCTACTGATTCAGTTACCTCTTACTAATATTTATTAGCAAAGTGAGTTCGGCAGAATGTTGTCATTATCAAATACATTACTGTTGCATGTACGTTAATCTGAAGAGTGACCATGGCTATTTTCTGGGTTAAAAAGTGAGATTATTTAGGGAAATATAACCCTGTACAGAATTTCGGTATGAACCTTAAGTTGGAACTGACCGGCTGATTTGCCATCATTCATTTACATACGCCGATGATAAACAGGAGCCATGAAAAAAAAAGAGTACTACAGTTGCTGACGATAGTACCAACAATTACAACAGAACCTTCTTTTCAAAAGTATATTTATGTCGTGATACATATGGAATACTGTTATTCTTTGGTATTTCTTGGCTATTCAGTAACTTTAAAACAATTTTGCTCGGTTACCTCCTTATACTAATGAAACAAGGATCCCGTATTGGAGAAATGTTTGAAGAAATTTACATTATTACCTTTTTGTCTACTCAATTCTTACCTTATCAACCTAATTTTCAAAATACATCTGGAGCATCACATTTCGAATTTTAGGTTCTCTACTATTCCGGTTTGCCATGAAGTTCCATAATCGCATCCAGTTATACGGGGATGTACAGTTTAATGTACTCTCTGAACCAGAGATGTACTCGATATTTTTAGTGTTAACAAAAATTGCCAGCCTAGAGAAGAATCCGTTCATCTTTGGATGTAACCAGGACGGGGAGAATAAAGCGAAGTATTTTCGATGCAATGCAGATCTAGAGAGAACTGGGGTGGCAAATCACACGACATTGTTCTGTAACGATCAACCGGAGACTGCGTGTTTCTTGTACCAAAATACTCAGTAATTACCCTTAACAACCTCCAAAACGATTTTCTTGTGGTACAGGTTCACCTAGTTATTGCTGCTATACTTTAACAATGCAGAAAGGTACTTAAGCTGGGAACAAAGATAGCGTGGAAAAGAACCTAACTCAACTTTATCTACAATTTTGGTATAAAATATTTTTTCAACAGCAGTAAAGACTAATTTGAAAAAACAGTCAAATTAACGAAAAGACAATCTTAAAAGAAACTGAATGTTTAAGAAAAGTACATGTTCAACCGAAGCGAATTAACTAGTTGTCTTACTGAAAAGAAACTGACATATTTTGCTGTTACATTCAACAGTATTTACGAACTAAAGGAGTATGGTGTGTTTCGGTAGAAAGCCGTCTTCTTAGAACACATATTTTCACAAACGGGTGCCACTACCGCTAACTTTCCTGCGTTTCAAAAGCCCCGTACTGTTTAAACTGAACGTCATAACAAAGTTTTTCACACTGATATCAGTCCATAGTCGTTTACATAGATTCATGTGACTACAAAGCTAACTGTGATATCTTAATTAAATACAGAGGTTGAAACATCACGTGCACATATCCCAGCAGTTACAATATCATCGACGTTTGCTTTCTGCCTTTCTAATGAACTGTAACTGCGAGCCAAACCGGTATCAGGACACAAATAAATACACTTTCCGCTCCTTTGTTCGTGTACTAACCTCTCTTACAATCAGGTCTGTGTGTTACCACGTTCAGAATAATGATCGTGGACACCTCACCAATTTCGCAGGGGAGATTCGATCGCTAACACAGGGAACTGAGTAATTAGAGAATATCATATAGTGGTCACATGGCTAACAATAATGTGCAACATAATATGCAGTTACTACATGGAGTTTCACATCAAGCCGGGAGCTACTTGTAGAAGGACGTGAGAAGAGCAGTCGGGGTACTCAGTTAGGTAACACTCCCGTAAACCCTTAGCAGCCCCCCAATTTACTTTTGCTGGTCTCCAGATGTGGTCTCATAATGTTTGATATTTGAAGAAATCTCTGTCCTCTTATCTGTGTTCAAGCAGTCACTTGGCACCCTCTCCACTGCGTCGCCACAACTGTTAAGAAGGATTTACAATTCGATGTCTCTCCCTATCTGATGCTCCCGGGATGAGACTGGTGTACGAAGCGCTGTCGCCTATCTGAACGAATACTTAAACCTATGTCCCCATTCTATTAACAGTTAAACCTCGTTCGTTAATATGAAACGGATCAGACCTGATGTATAAACATTTGCGGAAGGAGATCTTTCGCCAGTCTAGAGCGAGAAACTTGTATAGCCGTTAAGTACAACAGATGAATCTGCAGGGCACCAGAAACTATTTCACATACCAGCAAAAGAAAGGGTTCACCTCACGCAGGAACACCTCCAGGAAAACAACCAACAAAGAAAAGAACTACAAATATCAAACCGACAGCATGTATTCCGTGCATACCTCGTATGTATACAACTTTTTTTTTTCAAGTTCAATGAAATTAGCTCCGTTTTCAACTAAACACTGAAAGTTGCCCGTTCATTTAGTACTATCATTTCTTCTCACTATATTTTGTTTCTAATAAACCGCGATATTTATCTTTGCAATACTTCACGCGAGTCTCCTGAAGAAGAATTCTGCATCACCTTTCTTGGCGTTCGGTTGGATTCTTGTCGGTGGAGCTGTGTTGGAGAGAGAACTGCCTCTGTCTTATGGACGTCCGTGCTGTCGTACAGATTCTACAGTGAATGAAAAACTGGGTGAGGCCAGTTCAGTTTGCTTGCCGTGGTGAAGTTTAGCTGTTGTGATGAGAGATTAGATTTGCACTGTTTGGTTTTTATCACTCCACGACTAGGAATCGGACGGTGTGCTTGAGCGCTGTAAAATGGAATTATATAGGTTGCTCATACTTATTTGAATGGGACCTGATTATAGTATCGGACATTATTCTTTACTTCGTCGTGCTATTGATTCAAGACGTTATTTTCTCCTAAAGCATTAAAAAGGTTTTTACTTATTCAAAAACCGCGAATAAGAATATGTTGTTGCTACGTCTTGTCGTAAATCTGAATTTGTAAATGTAGGGTGGGTACCTCTGCGGGGCGCGGTACAATGTAATTGTGAATCAAGCTACTTCTGTCAGATTTACTGGCAAATGTAACTTAACATGCCTTGTATTAAGCCATTGGGACTTGCCATATTGCATGCGCACCATCTTGTTGAACCTTGTAGCATCGCTTTACGATTCACGTCAACTGAGGGTGTATAGAAAATCAGTCACTGTATTCCGATCTCATAAGACATTGACAGTAAGTGACTATTCTTTGCATGCTGTTAGGTTTCAGGTCCAATCAAGATAGGCGAACGAGAGCTTGTTTCGGCGATTGCTGTTGGTTACATTTTATAGATAAAGCACACATTACTTTTATGCTACATAAAGATGAAGTATTTTTGAATCAGATGGTTTACATTTTCAGGGTACATCCACAAAACTGAGGAAAGATCCTCCACCGCTGGATGCTACACATGTACATCTTAATTCATCGACGTTTACGGGTCAGTACTCATGTGAAATTCTGTGTTTATTCTGTTTATTTTCCTGATGATGGTTCGCTGTCACCATACCATGAGGATTCTGCATATTATCCCATTGATGACAGTTACGAAAGTTGAAGATACGACTCCGCGTAAAGGTGGCCTCATCTGTGAATAGGATGGATGACTCAAATCCAGGAATCGTGGTTACCTGATGTATAAACCAGTGTCAGAGGAGCCCCGGATGTGGAAAGTCTGTCGCTAGTAAGCCCTGCACACGCTGTAAATGAGAAGGGTAGTAACAGCTGTCATTGGCCAACTGCCTGGTGCTGACACGGCGGTCGCCTTCCGTATTGTTAATCACAAGTGTGCGGACATTTTGGGTAGTTCTTTCATCATTTCCTGCTTCCTGAAACGACCCTGTCTCAGAACAAACGGTGAAACCTAGTTGCAAGCACTGAATGCTGTGGTTGTTGCCGGTGGGGCTAGATCTCCTGATTCAACCTTGCTTCCCACTAACCGTTGCCATTTGCCTTTCCGTAAGTAAACATGTCAGCAAGCTCTCCTTTCGAATACGGAACCATTGCGTACAACGCTGTATCACATCCACTACAAGGTGAGTCAGCAACAGAAGTGAATCGGACACAACATTACGAATTACTATTGTAGTAGAGGGCGCTAGGGCGCGACGTATGAGGAACAGTACCGCCCTCTAGCAGGAAACCATGCATACTGTAACTGCGGTTACATGGTGCAGCCGCAGTCTCTGTAACAAAGAATGACTGAATAAATGGTCTCTCGCATGGAAATTACGCATTTGCGCACATAAGTTCATTAGATATTTTTTGTTCCGAATCCTCTCATAGATCAATGTCTAGAGTTTGTACACGGTGCAAAAAATCACCCTGCATGATTTGCTTCTGAAATGTCGATAATGTGAAACTCGACGAAACAGTTAGTTCTTGATTAAAAACTGCATCATCATTAATTTTCTTTTACTGAAGTTGAAGTTAGGTCTAATGCTGCTCAGGCAGAGGAGCTCAACAAAAATCTTTGTCACATGTACATGGACGAGGTACATTAACGCAGGTACATGCACTGTATGCTAGTACGGGAGAATGAAAGTTAATATTGTGTTACCTTTTTAATAAAGTCAAGTGTTCGTGAACGATTCACTGTGATAAGTTTTCGGAAGGGTCTTGAGAAGAAGAAATGGATCACTGAATAAAAAGACCAGAGTGGTGTTTAAACAAAATGTATTGATGTTCATGGCTTCGTAACCAACAAAGATACACAAAAGGGAATAATGCTGTTTAATGTTGCACTGCTAACTAAACAATATTTGCTTGATACTCTTTTCATCTTACATCTGGACGAAACATTATTTGGGGTGGTCAAGATAGACGGAGGGAAGAGAGGTTAGGATATAATGTCCCGTCGAAATCGAGGTCATAGAGATGGGTGATCAAAATAAGTTGGACGCGCTCTATAACCAACACCTGCTTGATTTTACGTTTAACTGTCACATGAGGTTTTTAGGGCATCTCCATATTTGTGAATTTGTTCTTATTTCACAACGGAAAGGTTAATTGCACGATGCGAAACATATTTTCTAAGAGTTTATCAAATTGCTCAATAAAAGATGTAATGGTTATGAAGTTTATTTTGCCAAAAAGTAAATATTTTTCCAGGTACTCTTTACCTCAGTTTAACTATTAAAGTTTTTGTGCATATTTTATGCGTAATATTTATTTCCGAATGTAGTAAGAATCTTTTATCATCCGCAGTTCTACACGGGGGTATGTTTCTGTTTATGTGCCAACGTTAACTGCTTTTGTATCACATGTGCATGATTTGTCTACGAATGTGTCGAATGTGCCACAAGTGAGTCAATTCCATGCTTTAAACGTATACAGTTTTGAGGACAGAAGGTGCCAGTCTTTCTTTCTTAGCAGCTTCGACGTTCCAAAGGACCGAAACTGGTAGTCACCTACAGAAAGAGAGAAAGAACTGCCTGCAACAACTACTACATGAATTTACTTCGGAGATTTGCTTAGTCTTCGATAAAAGTGATCAAAACCTAAATTTAATGGTTCGGATCTATGTCTTCATTCCACAAGCCACGTTGCGGTGTTTCACGGGGAGTACTTGTCGCACCACTAACGGCTTCTTCCTCTTCCCGAACGGTACGTGGGAAGAACGACGGTTGATATACATGCGTGTAATCTCTGAGTTCTCTGATACTTCCCCGCACGGTCACTCCGCGGTAAGTTCGTGGAAACAGCTAATACTGTATGTTGCCCGCCTTTTCCTGGAACGTACGTGATATTAATTTCAACAGAAATCGTCTTCCTGAGGCACTCTCTGGAAGTGTCGGCCAGTGGAACTGGATGAGCTCACTAAACGAACCCTAACCAAAGGCTCCGCTCTTTGGATTTTGTCTGTCTCCTCTGCCTGGCAAGGATAATACCCAACAAGATAGATAATACCCAACAATTTGTTGAATGAGTCATCTGTAAGCTATAACAGACGAATGTTACTATCCATGTCGTAATTTGTTATTGATATCTGATTATCTGCTTGGTTAATAAATTTTATAAAATTTTAATTACAATGATAAGTATACAATTAAATTGTTGTTCTAGAAATAAGAAGATGAAAGGGGTCTTAACTCATCCTGAACATGATATTAATTATTAGTAGAAATACACGCATAAGAAAGAAGGAAGCCATTAGGCATGAAGTAGCCCCAGTTTTTGCCATTATTTCCGTTTGGCAAAGCCTTTTCTAAATGGGGAATGGCGAAACAGGTGGACCCGGCGGACATTGGTGAGACAGAGGTAGAGGATGGTCCAGTCGCGTGAGGTTTTGGGAAAATCTTTCACAGGGAAAAAAGTTTACCGCAGCCAGACCTAGCAGAGAGAAGTAGCCAGACAGCAGTGACAGTGAAAGGTCATACTTTTAGACGCACTCCGCAAAGACTTAATCTTCCAGCTAACATGCGTACAAAGTGTTGGAAGAAGACGTTTATTAATACTTCTGAATTAAAAAGTAATCTCTGGTAATTATTAGCCATGGTTCCAAGACGTACCAGGCTCAGTTATGGGTTTGCAGCGCTCTAAAGCTGGGCAGTCTTGGCACCATCGTCATTTCGTTTAAACCAAAGACGTGAAGAATTTGCAGAAGTGTTTTTGGCACCACATTCATAACCATAAATTCATTTTCTTAGCTTTTAAAGAGTATATTATTAATATTAAAATGACACATATTAACTTTAAGGTAATTTTCAAAACTAAGGCACTGAAAGGAAGTCAATGGAAGATCTTATCAGTTTCATACAGGTCCTCAAAAGCGAGTTTTAACGTTATTAAAAACTAACTTCAAAACTGTTTCAGGTTGAGTGAACACAGCTAACTTTCAAAAGTCGTTCCTTCGGGACGTGGTGACCGTATACAGCAAACAGTATCTTTAATTTTAAGCAGGATTTTCTCAAGGTGAATTTTGTCACAGTCCCTGTTCCGGTGATTGGTGCAGTTACTACGTTTAATGGGAAGCACAAATGTAGAGGAACAGAGAAGTGCTTCGAATACTTTGTTGCTAAATGCAACAACCCAAAGTGTTTCTAGTAAGTACTTCAGGAGAAGCTATATGGCCAAGCTAAATATTAATGGGGTAAACACTCGGTGAAGATTAGTCAGAAAGTGCATTATAGTTTATTGTAGTGTTAAAAAGCAAATATTATTGTTTGGGTTGGCGATTACGCCTTAAGACGCTACGGAAGACAGACAAAGACGTACCAAGCCCACGCTACTTCACAGACGCTACCAGACGCTACTGACGTAAAGACAACAAACACTACATTTGAGTGTTGTTAACAGAACAACAGGGACGTTATAAGGCCAAGAATTTCGATTAACCATTACATTTCCTTAGTGTTATTTCAATGAATGTCAGCCCTCTATCTGATTTTCTCACAACTAATTTAACATTTTAAGTCGCTACGCGCGGTTCCTTTTAGACATTTTTGGAATGTTTCGGTTTCCAGTGAACTGCCGCCAACAGAGAAGTCAGTGAGTAATGGATTTTTCACTCTGCGAGGAATGTTCAATAATCAGTGCAACACTTTTTTCTGAATTCAGGTTTCTTTCATTAAGGATTCCAATGCACGATATTATACCCAACTCTTTTGGCTACAAAATTCTATTTTTCAGCATAATACTGGGAGACCTGTATGCCCACGTGGTACCACTGTAGTGGTCGACGTCGGAGCCATCGTCTTGTTGCTTCAGTAACCTGCCCATCATCTACATACTGCTTCCCACGAAGTGCAACCTTCATTGCGCCAAACAGACGGAAATCGGAAATCCGGGATGTAGATGGTATAAGGAAGATCACTCCAATGAAGTTTTGTGAGCTCCTATAGAAACAGAGGCACCCAATTATGCAGCGAGCTGCCTCACTCTGATCCGTCGACCACCATGAAAGAGAGTGTCCACACGTTCCGCCATTGCAGGTGTTACACATGTGTGAGGCCGACCACCACGCGGGAGATCGGACAGGTTTGCGAGACCTTGTTGTAGTGATAACACCTGTTCCATCCAACGACTCAGCGTGCAATTGTTCGCTGCCGGGCCTCCATGGAATTTCTGCAAGCGGCTATGAATATCTGCAATGCTCGGCAATGCACCTCTCTGATTGGACAGCACCTCCGTTACAGACGCCATTTTGTAGGCTATGTATCGCCGCCACCTTCGGAACTTCGTGAAAGTATATGGCTGAAGCGGAAATATTGCAAGATGTCCTACAACAAATTCTGTTCTTTTTCAATTGAAATTGGCCGAGAAAAAATGTGTTGCATTACTGTTTGATGGACCCTCATATATAAGCGAATACGTTACATTTATTTATGTTGCGGATCGTCTAATGGCCCCTAAGTGAAGCATCGGGAAACAATAAAGCTTGGCGATGATACGACAGACAATAAAAGGCTTCGGATGAATAGCAGGAATTTGTTGTAGAGCGTTTACGCCACAATGGACTCTGCTGAAGTGAAACTTTCTGACAGATTCCAGCTGTGAGACAAACCGCATCCCGAACCTGTATCTCTCCCTATGGTGGTCCGTACAGCGCCCTGCCAAACGAATAACGCGAGAATGCCCAAACCCAACTCAGAACTGCAGCCTGTTGATGTCTATAACAGGTCTTCCAAATCTCATAGGAGCTCTTTTGCATACCCAGATAAACTGCAACTCGAGAGTTAAATTAAAGGTAAGATTCCAAATCTGCATTTCGCACACAGTATTTTTATAGCCCTGAGCACTATGGGACTTAACTTCTGAGGTCTTCAGACCCCTAGAACTTAGAACTACTTAAACCTAACTAACCTAAGGCTATCACACACATCCATGCCCGAGGCAGGATTCGAACCTGCGACCGTAGCAGCAGCGGGGTTCCAGACTGTAGCGCCTAGAACCGCTCGGCCACTCCGGGCGGCAGTAATTTTATATCACGAATCTTCATCGCACCAGGCATGTGTCCATTTTTAATAGAAAGTCCAGTGTTCGTGGGATTACCACGCGATTACAAAAAAGAATGAAGCTAGAACAGGTACTTGAAATTCTCATAAACGCCTGAAAACATCTGGAAACTGCTAGTAAAGGCAGCTGCTATACGTTCTATTCCATTTTCGCAGTTTTATGAAAATGTAAACACGTTTAGGGCTCTCTGGTTATTTATTAGGTTGTTCAACGTCTTTCGTCACTGACAGCCTTACTTTTATTCTTCACCCAAAGACTCATTAAGTGCTTGACAAGAAAGGAAATGAAGCTGAAGCACCCAGAAGGGGAGTAGGAAGCAAAATGAAACTTCACTGTTTGGTAGATGGGGTATGCGGTGTTATTTCAGTAATTACAAAATCGTGTCAAGTTTACAAGGAACTTGGCTGTATTAGCTAAAGTGGCAGTATGACGTTACACCTTCTCATGTCTAAACCGATGGACTGATTCGGTTAGGTGATTGGGAAGGGTGTCATAAAGTCATTTTATTCTTTCCTACGGCAAGTCGACCATGAACTGTCTAAGTCATCCTTCACAACCTAGATACTGGAAATGTGACGTAGCTGACGTTCACAATGATACCACATATATTGTATTGGGGCGGATCTGGAAATTATGCTAGCCATGGGAGTACCGCAACATCACGCAGGCAATTCAAAGGGACGCGTCCCCTACGTGGACGAGCATTGTCCTATTGAAAAACGGCATTACGATACTATCGCGTCAGAGATAATATATATCCAGGATATCCGTGACGTACTACTGTACCCTCGGACTTCCCTCAATCACTACCAGTCATGACATGAAGTCAAACCGACGGCGCTCAACATCATGAGACTAAGAGTAACATCGCTGCGTCCGTTCAGAACATTGGAAGAAGGGGATCTGTCCCCAGGTTGCGACCGTAATAGCTGATTTTTCCCAAAGAGCAGAACTTCGATTCGTTGCTGAACACAGTGCGACCCCATACAGCAGCAGTCCATCCTCCAGGTCACGGCATGACTCCACACGCACACGTTTGTGTAGAGTTACCGGCAGCCTATGCTCTGGACGCTAATTCTCTAGTCCGGATGCTAATAATCTACAACAAACGGTGCGGAATGACACACTTCGTTCCAGGGAGTCTGTCTATTCTCAAATGGTATCGTCAGAACTACATCTACATCATAATCTGCAAGCCACCTAATGCTATTTGGCGGAAGGTACTTTCAGTACCACTATATGATCCCTCCAACCCTGTTCCACTCGCGAATAGTGCGAGGAGGAATGATGGTCGGTAAGCCTCAGTGTTGGCTCTGATTTCTTGAATTTTCTCCCCGTGGTCAATACGCGAAATGTATGTGGGGGAAGTAATATGTTGTCCGACTCTTCCTGAAAAGTGCTGTCCCAAAATTTCAATAGTAAATCCCTCCGTGATGCACAACGCCTCTCTTGTAACGTCTGACAGTGAAGTTCGTTTAGTATCTTCGTAACGCTCTCTCGCCAACTAAACGATCCCGTGTCGAAGCGCTCCGGACTTCGTTGGATCTCCTCTAACAGCCCTACCTGAAAGGGATCCCAGATAGATGCTCAAGAATCTGGCGAACAAGCTCCTTATAAGCCAAGATGTGGAAGGGTTGCACTGTACTTGGTGCACAATACGGTTATGCTCGCTTGTCGTGTTCAGATGTGGTCGATTGGACTCTTGACGATCAGGAGTCCTGCCCTCAGGTTACAGTGCAGTCCAACATTGGGCTACTGTCCCACAGATTAGATGTTGCACGGTTCGACCAGCCGGCCAAATGGAGACCCTTTCCAGACTCTGTAGAGCTGTCTCATACGAGTGCAAGGCATCACCGTGTCCTTCACAGGAATCACTTACGTTCAACACTGTTTCACACGTCTTACATATCTAACTAGACCTGATAACAGCACTAAAAACGAACAGCACTAATGCAGTCTCGTTGCCGTCTTGAATGTTGCAGAGCATTGCATCTCTAACCATTTACACATCCGCTTAAGGCGGGAACGTGTAGGAAGTGACAGAGAAATGCGACCATGTCTTCTGTGTGTCTTCCTTTTTTCCCAGGGAGTGTATATATTGTCTGCTATCTACGAGAATAGTATGTAAATACTCCTTCTGGATGTGAAAGTACAGATTTTCCTTTTATCTAAAATGCAAATCCTTCAAAAAATATTGAGCAAAATTTATTAACTTAAAGTTAATCACCATACTTTTTGCCATTTTTCGAAGGGCGACACGCTGACTGAAAAGGAGCAAGAAGCAGAAACGGTGTGCTATCTGATTTAGACTGCAGTGACAAACGACATGGGGTACTTTACTTTTGCCCAGGGTAGTGCAGCAGCTCAGCTTGGCATAGACTCAACATGTCGTTGGATGTTCCATGCAGAAATACTGAGCCATGCTGCCTCTATAGCCAGCCATGATTGGGGAAGCCAGTGCTGGCTGTTGTGCACCAAATGACCTATCGATTATGTCCCACAAACTTTCGATGGTATTCATGTCTGGCAGTCTGGGTGGCTAGATCATTCCTTCCAATTGTCCAGAATGTTCTTTAAACCAATCACGAACAACTGTGGCCCAGTGAAATTGCGCTTTGCCATCCATAAAAATCCAATTATTGTATGGGAACATGAAGTATATGAATAACTGCAAATAGTCTCCAAGAAGGCGAAGATAACCATGTCCAGAGAATGATAAGCTTAGTTAGACCAGAGGACACAGTCTATTCCATCTAAAAACAGTTCACACCAGTAATAGGAGTAAGTATGTTCAGCGATTTTCGTTAGTGCGGATCGCCCTGAATGCAGGCAACCTGCACTAACAAAACGCGCTGAAACATACTTTGTCCTACTTCTGCAGAGAGCTCACCTGTTTCTGCATGGTCACTACTGAGCGAAGGAAGATCAGCGAAGCCGATAGTCAGAGTAGGCCTGACAGTGCCTAATGTCTGCAGCTCATGGTCTAGTGGCTAGCGTTGCTCCCTCTGGATCACGGGCTCCTGGTTTCCATTCCCGGCCAGGTTGGGGCTTTTCTCTGCCTGGGGTGTTTGTTATGCCCTCATTATTTCATCATCATCATTCGTGACAGTGGCTAGATTGGTGCTTTATCTATGAACCAAGAGGGCGGAGTCGGTTGGTTAGCTAGCTGTAGCTCGAGGAAGATGATGATGTTTGTAGGGCGCTCAACTGCGCAGTCATCAGCGCCCATACAAAGCTGCAATTTTTACACAGTCCAATTTTTTTTTTTTTTTTTTTTTTTGCTATCCAATATAGCCACTGTCGCGAATGAAGGTGATGATGAAATGTTGAGAGTAACACAGTCTCTGGCCATAGAAAATCCCGTCCCGGTCGGGAATCGAACCCAGGAGGCAGCAACGCTAGCCCCTAGACCACGAGCTAAGGACTGTAGCTCGAATGACCTCATCTGCAGGCCTACGCTCCTACGTCGGCCTTTAAATGATTAATGGCAATTTCAGGAGGTTGCGAACTGGTGGAGCAGGCGTCGTTAAGCAAGTTGAGTCCTAGTTCGGTACGCAGCGCCGGGTGGCCCGAGTCACAGAGAAGGGGACGTTGGCGTAGCCTCGGCGCTAACTTCCTGCGTCCGCTACTGAAGTTTGCCGCACGTGTCCTCATTCGCTAGCGCCAGGGAGATTTCCAATGTCCGCCGGAGAAACCAATTTGGCCTCGGCCAAATTCATTGCTTTCTAACAACACTCATATGTGGAGACACTGCTACACAGTAACAGTCGAGTGGTGGAATATAATCCGAATCAGTTTCGATAGACAAGAACTACAAATAAATCCAATAATTATTTTCTGTTATGTTCTAGTAATGTTACGGAAATGGATTTATGATTTCCTAGGTGGGTACGCAAAATAATCGAGAAATTTTGCGACCTCTGCTATGCACAATGTTGCAGTGTCAGGAATCATACATACATTCTGTGGTAGAGCTCTGATACGAAATGACGAATACCGCTGTAACAATATTATATGGGTTCTTCGAGTTAGTTGATATAAGCATTCGCAGATAAATAGTGTCTTGGCGCTTAAACACAAACATTCATGTTAACGAATATATTCACGTCTCAAAAGCCACTAGCTTCCTCTTCTGTTTGCCGCGCGGGATTAGCCGACAGATCTAAGGCGCTGCAGTCATGGACTGTGTGGCTGGTCCTGGCGGAAGTTCGAGTCCTCCCTCGGTTATGGCTGTGTGTGTTTGTTCTTAGGATAATTTAGGTTAAGTAGTGTGTAAGCTTGGGGACTGATGACCTTAGCAGTTAAGTCTTATAAGATTTCACACGCATTTGAACATATTTTTCCTCATCTGTTTCAGTGTTCGATCAAAGGGAATCTGACTTCCGAAATCAACAATATTTCTAACTGCATTTAGCTCACTGTGAGGAAAACGTAAATAGATCATACCGTATTTCTCTACAGTTTCTACAAACCGCGTCGTCGTCAGCAAATTCACAAAAATTGTTGTCCAGCACGTCTCACACGTAGTTGACGTAGTTTGTGACACTGGTGATTCGCTGACTCTTCCTTCGTCTTGCTCTTAAATCTGACACTGTAAAAAAAATAAAAAATTTAAAAAAATTAAATGGAAGATACCCTATCGCGTTCCGGGTTCACTAAAAGTTTTCCATGTTAACGTATATCAGAAGACACTCCCTTAAATTGAATTATTGTTAACTGGAGATATTAGCATTGCATTTTCCCCTGATTTTGTTTCAAAAGCATCGGTACGTTTCTTGATGTAAACCATACGTCGACGATCCACTGCAGTCAAAAATTACACGGTCCAGTTACATTAACGTGACCACGACCTATGTTCGACGTGAACGTTCAATATCCACTTTCGGACGGAAGGAGGCAGCACTCAAGATAGAGGGTATAAAAAGTGCCAATATGGTGGACGGGCGCGGGGGGGTGGGGAGGGGGGATGGCCGGAGGGGGGAGGGGCGGGGCGGGGAGGATGCGGAGAACAGCACAGTCGTTTACCTAATGCGGAAACAGAGAGATTTATGTGAAGTTGAAAAAGGCATCATCATTGGCTTTCGGGTAAAGACTGGAAGCATTTCGAAAACTGCTAAGTTTGTACACTGTTCACATGCTGCCATGGTTAAAGTATAACGCGCATGGGAAAATGACGCTGTCCAAAACTGGCGTTGAGGCCACTGTGGTGCGCCATGGGCCATAGATAATAGGGGTGAACGGCGGCAGCGATGATGTCTGCGGGCGAATAGACGTGCAAATGTTTAGCAACTGACTGCCCAGGTGAACCAAGGGGCTACCAACAGTGTCTCCTCAACGACCGCTCAGAGAACGTTGCTGCGTAAGAGCCTCCTCAGTACACGCCTGGTTCATGCATCCATGTTATCTGCTATTCATTGGCGACGAAGGATGGAATCAGCACGCCAGTACCGTAAGTGGAAGTCCACTGAGGGATGACAGGTGGCTTTTTCAGATTAATGCGATATTGCAGAGCCTGTGTTATTCTGATGACGAGTTCGAGTCCTGGTCGGCACATATTTCCATTGTCGTCATTCCATTCTACAGATGATGGTTGTCCTTATTAGATATTGTGAATACATTTAATGCATTTCATAACATCTGTACTGCCGGTAGTTCTTGTTCCTTTGGACATAAAAGCATGCCCAAAGGAACTTCGCATCGTGATCATAATAATACAGGCAGTGCAATATTGTACTTAAGTAGATGAGTCCATCGTTCCGAACAAAGTTCCTTACTATTCTAGTTTAGATACTACAATTGATGATCTTATCAATGCTATGTAGCTAACAATAATACCGACGTATTACTGACAGATCTATTTGAATACAAATCCAGGTTTCTGCCAGAATGCTTGGGTTTCTAAAGAAATAAAAACTTATCACATTTAAACCATTGATCGTTATCTGAGAACGATGATTTCGTCAGTGATCTGTCTACAATGCAGTGCAAACGAATCTTCCGAAACTCAGGACCACCGGATAAGCATGTGACCAGTTTCGACCACTACTGTGGTCATCTTCAGACCGTTAATTAGGAACCTCTTTCTGTTGGAGAATCACTAGTGAGTGTGATTCTCCAATAGAAAGAGGTTCCTACTCAATGGTCTGAAGATGACCACAGTAGTGGTCGAAACTGGTCACCTTGATAAATCAATCGTGATCAGTCCGTCAGTTCACCTGATGATGGCGACATGTTTGATCGCCGAAATATTGTGCCCGTTGGACACTATAGACCGGCAGTAGACCCGTGGATATTTTGATTATCAAATACGCCGCGAGAAATTCAAGAATCAAATTAATTCAAAAGTAATTCATTTTATATCAGTAAATGTTTTACCCTCTGGAACTACAACGTTATAGAGATAATTCAGTGCGCATGCTACAGCTCCATTCCAAGATGTAACATCGTAATGGATGTCAAGAAATACCAGCACAGAAAAAGTAGAATACAACTATATGAAAAGTAGAAGGATGAAGTGGCCAGTTTGGGAAAAGTGGTCCTTGCTTTTTCGATGTCTTCGAAAGTGCAGCTTCCTATCGAGAAGTGGCTGGACTAAGTGTAATGAACACTCTTAGCGTTGTCAGTGATGTTGACAAAGGAAACTTGCTACGTTATCTTTCTGCGAAAAATTTTAGGTTTTTCGATCGTTTAATGTAAGGTGAGTCGCATTCCGGTAGTTGCTACTCTTCTATGTAAGCAATAGATTTTTGTAATATCATGGCTCACGCAATGCCTTTTCGCTTACAAATATAAACCACTGTCGTTTCCTTCGGTTGTACTGTATGGCGTATGAATCACAATACGGACATGGTGGCCGATCGGGAAAATTGGTCATCCTACACGTCGGGAAAAGTGGCCAAGGTGGCCACTCTTCCGAACAGATGGCCACTATTCCCGAACATTTTCAATCTGTTTATTCCAATCAGAATTAGCTAATTCCATATTTTATGCGTAGTATAACGACTGAAATTAAAAGGTTAAAAATTGTTTTATACACAGAAGTAAAATCCTTTATTCTACTCTTCTGCAACGGTTTGCAAGAGCTTGAAGATGCCAAGAAAATACATTCGGAACTACAGACATACGACCCTGTTGCGATGCAAAAAGCAATTGAACGACTAAATAATGATAACATGCTTTTTCCAGCAGCAGCAAAACACAGTGTTCCAGGGAAAATAGAGGTGCAATTGGCATGAAAAGCTTATAATAAGTACCGTGTTCAGTGAAGAACAAGAGCTAGAAATAGTTGGTTACATTTTTGGAATGGAAAAGCGATTTTATCGGATTGCAGTCAACGACTTGCGGTGATTAGTATTCCAGTTGGCAGTGCGTAACAAAATACTACATTGTTTCAACAAAGAATATGAAGTGGCAGGCAAAAACTGGGCGTGTGCTTTAGGAAGTCAGAATCTACCTGTGTGGCTAGAGCACAAGCGTTTAACAAAGTGAACATAGAAAAGTTTTTTGATATGCTTAAAACATTACAATATGAACGATTTGAGCTGATTATCGTATTTGTAATGTAGATGAAACAGGTCTTCTGACCGTTCAGTTCAAGAACAGCGAAGTGTTTGCACAAAGGAAGTCGACAAATCGCAGTCGCTTCTTCAGCTGATAGATGTTGACAAAGGAAACTTGCTACGTTATCTTTTAAAGTGCGGAAGTCTGCAGGAGGAAATTTCATTCACCCTTTTGTAATCTTTCCTAAAAATCTTGAACCTAAAAAAAAAATGGGTATCCGCCAGGAAGAGAATTTTCGTGTCACCCCAGTGTATGGATGCGGAGAGGACATAATTGATAAGGTCAGATGAAGACATATACTCTACTCACAATCTCCAACTTCCGGATTTGGCGTTCATGGTTCCTTCTAAAACCTTATACACAAGAGCTAGTGAAAAATTTCTTCATAATAATTCAGATAGAGCTATTACACAGTTTCAAATAAGTGCACTCTTTGTTGAAGCGTTTCTACGGGCGAGCCGTTCCAATGACAGAAATCTATGGTTTTAGTAATTGTGGAATTTTTCCTTTAGACCCTAAGGTTTTTACTGATGAAGACTATACTGCAGCTGAGGATAAGGATGTTCCTTTGGATAAGGACACTAATATTGTGTCTTTTTCGAATACTGGTTCTTCTCATTGCGAAACTGCTGAATCTTCTGCAAGCACAGGTCCCTTTGGACGCCAAATTGCAGTGTCTTCTTCAAATACGCCTATTGGTCACAACTTATGAGCCATCTTCAAGTGCAGGCTACCCTCAGATTATAGGTGATAAGCCTTCTCCTTGAGAAGGTTCCCGTCGGCGTCCGGCCACTGAAGAACTTCACTCTGCGTTTCCAACAGGTGGGTTCCACATTAGCCCAGAGGATGCCTAAGAAACAAAGTGTGAATAAAAGACAAACTAGGAGTAGAAAAGTAAATACTGCCAATAACTTCAAGTCCTTATAAAAATGTGTTGGATAATGCTAAAAACCCGGCCGGCCGGGGTGGCCGAGCGGTTCTAGGAGCTACAGACTGGAACCACGCGACCGCAGGTTCGAATCCTGCCTAAGGCATGGTTTGTTAGGTTTAAGTAGCTCTAAGTTATAGGAGACTGATGACCTCAGAAGTTAAGTCCCATAGTGCTCAGAGCCATTTTGAAGCTAAAAAACGAAAGCTTTTAATGTAAAGAAAGGAAGCTCGAAAAGAAAGAAATAGATAACGCCAATATTCTACATTGTAAGGAGCAAAAAAAAAAAAAAAAAAAAAAAAAAAAAAAAAGCTAAGAGCGAGACCAAACGCTGAGAGAGTTTCCGATATAATTAAACTTTTTCAAGAAGAATTGGAAGAAGACAATTCCACTGATAAGGACTGTGACACCAACTGTTGGACAAGATGCCGGAGCTGTAAATTCTGGCCGGCCGGAGTGGCCAAGCGGTTCTACGCGCTACAGTCTGGAACCCCGTGACCGCTACGGTCGCAGGTTCGAATCCTGCATCGGGCATGGATGTTTGTGATGTCCTTAGGTTAGTTTGGTTTAAGTAGTTCTAAGTTCTAGGGGACTAACGACCTCAGCCGTTGAGTCCCATAGTACTCAGAGCCATTTGAACCATTTTTTGTAAATTCTGAGATCATGAACTGTGTGCTGGATATGAGGAGCATGATGACAACTTCACGTGCGAAGTTTGTACATATTTGATATTGTTTCAGAATGGATAGATTGCGAAGGAACTAGACTGAAATAGTAATCCAAAAAAATGGTTCAAATGGGTCTGAGCACTATGGGACTTAACATCTGAGGTCATCAGTCCCCTAGAACTTAGAACTACGTAAACCTAACTATCCTAGTGACATCACACACATCCATGCCCGAGGCAGGATTCGAACCGGCGACCGTAGCGGTCACACGGTTCCAGACTGAAGCGCCTAGAACCGCTCGTACACACCGGCCGTCCATAGTAATCCACAATTAGTCATTAACTTCTCTAGTAACATCGTTGGAAACAATTAATACTTCTCATTTGTTGACCATTCTGTACCAACAATGTATTCCAACAAGTTTTTTTCTAAATTGTATTATTGTTATTCAAATAATAATCAACGGTGAAATAAAAACTGCATGCCTACTCATTTTTAAACCAAAATGTCTATTTGGGAATGGTGGCAAAGAACTGGCCACGTTACCCTATTAAGTTGGGAAGAGTGGCTACTGCGTAAGCATTTAGAAAAACGTTTATATGTCCTTTTACCTTAGCTATAAATATTTAGTGCGATACCTTACAGTTTGCAGATTCGAGATGTATATGCCACAAGGTTCTGTTAATAGCCACTGTTTCACGAAAATTCAATTTCATTTATAGTGGCCACTTTATCCCACCTTCCCCTATACGTTTGAATTACTTAAACACAGCCGAAATTTAAATTCTAAGTTCGCGAATGAAATTTGAGGGACGTGGCAAACAGACATGAATACGATGAGATGGGTTGTGGACAACAGAAAACTATAATAATTAGGAGTAATAGAATTGAGATTGGCGATAGACTTCACGTCAAAATTGGAAACCACGCTCAGATAAAGTGAAAGAATTTAACAACCTTGTGAACAAAATAACGCATGACGGCCAAAGAAAGAAGAATATGAGAAGCAGATTTGTATAGCCAAAGAGAGAATTCCTCCCTGAAAAAACTGTGCTAGTAATTTGAAGCTGAAATTTCTGAGAATGTGTGTCACAAGCTCAGTATTGTCTGGAAGTGAATCACGATCCGCAGAAGAATCCTTGAAAGACAGATGTGAGACGTCTGAGTTGCGGCGTAATAGAAGGATGCGGAAAATTAATAAGAATGATAAGGTACAAGGAGGATCACAGAAGCGGCGAAGAAAGAAATTATGAAAAGAACTGATTATAAAAAAGGCTGGACGATAAGAGGTGCGTTAAGATATCAGGGAATATCTTCTATGCTATTAGAGGGAGCCGTAGAGGGTAAAATAAAAAGTGTAAAGGAAGGCAGGAATTGGATTACGTACAACAAATAACTGCGGATATATACGTTCTACTTTGTGACAGAGGTTGGCACAGCAGAGGAAGTTGTGACACGTTGAAGCGCACTAAACTACTCAGAAGATGATATTCCAAAAAGAAAAAAAAACTAGAAAAGTAGTTAGAAAGAAAAATTGTTACCGTTGGTCTTGAGTCAGAAGACTGATTTGATGCAGCTCTTCATGCTAGTGTATTATGTGAAAGCATCTCATTGTCAGTAAAACTAGTGCAACCTGCTTCCATTTCAACTTTCTTACTGTATTGAACCTTTTTTTTTTTATACACGTCAGTTCGCTGATGGACCGGCGCGTCTCCCAAGTCATTAATAACTGATTTACACTTATTAATATCTGATTATATTCCGACCAGTTAATAAAATATATAAGGCTTGTAGAAGATAGCGTCAGTGAGTGCCGCGGTTAAGCCACCGACTTTTATATCTGTCCCTACTCTTTATTGAAGGCTAGTTCGCAAACGTCCAGGGTAGTGTCTTGGCATTTGGTTGGGCCACTCTGGGAGTTTTGGGTAAGGCCAGGCATCTGGGTGCCATATTATGGTAGTTTTTCGCATAATACACCCTGCACAGTGA
Source organism: Schistocerca gregaria (assembly GCF_023897955.1). NCBI lineage: Eukaryota > Metazoa > Arthropoda > Insecta > Orthoptera > Acrididae > Schistocerca > Schistocerca gregaria. The sequence continues at coordinate 389,437,394 of NC_064920.1, read as the reverse complement.
GGGGTCTTGGTCTGCAGTCAGAGAAGACACATGACGTAGCGTGACAAACACTTGCGCTCACAAGAGTCTCAGTTTTTACAAGAAGTCCCATCCGGACAAAGCACGTTTTAAAAACCTTTGTTTTGTACCGACGGGCCACCTTCTGAGAACGCTGTGCAGGGGGAAACCAGCAACAGACAGAGATCTTGGGATTCCGTGAGAAGTGAAGGAGCTCCATTGTGAGCAGGAATTCTTTTCTCTCTGCAAAGCGATGGGTAACTTTCAAGCATCGCCTTAGTCGCTGTGATCAATTTCTTGGCTAAAGAGTTGGTTAATCTTAAAAAATATCAGAACTTGGTGAATCAGGACGTCAGTTTCTGAGAAATGTGGACATTAGTATAATTGCTGAAGTAGAAAACTTAGTAGAAAATGGGGAGCCTAACTCAGAATTGTGTAAAATGAGTGAAACGATTGGTTAATAATGGAAATTTTTTGCTAAGAGGGGAGACTGTTGCCTTGTTAGCAAAAATTTTATTGGCCACCATTTTGTAGAGCCTTTTTCATTGGCACGTGGGAACTGTGTGTTACTAGAGAATAGTTTGGCTGGAGACATAGACTGACGTACTTGATCTGGGCGTACGGAAGAGAGGACAGTGCCTGTAAATGTAGAGGAAGGCTGTTCTAGCACCGGCAACTAATGTGTTGCATCTTGCAGCAGGTCAAAGTGCTCACAACATTCCACAATACTGAGTGTAGAATATGGTGAGAAACTGGAGCTTCGGCGAGCAATTGAGAATTACTGAGCTTTGGCTGGCGTGTTGTTAGTTTGATTATCTTCCGCGAAAATTACGCTTTACTCAAGTGACTGAAGGATCATGAATGACGCAGTCACTGATGTTATTTGCCTATGGTAGTTTCGCTGGCAGATTCAGGCATTCACTTTGTGTCTATTACGGGTTTGTCTTCCAATAATTCCTTTGTAGATTACACTTTAAGCCAAAACATTAAAGTGTTAGTTTATAGAATAGATCCGGTAATAATTTCTTACTCATGCACACTTTAGCAGGGACCTTTACAATAAACAGGAATTACTGAGAACCATTCTTTTATTTTTATTTAGTTAATCACAAAATTTGTTGTCATTTGTGAGGCGCAACACTTATGTCCCGTGCTTGCTAGGACCACCGCTGTTTTAGTAGTTGCATGACACCTTTTAGTAAAGGCATATGGTCAGTAGTTCTACCTACCTAACTTCCAGCATTTTTCTGCAGCACCATCTTTCTAAAGGTTCTACTCTTTCTGTCTACGTTATTTGTCGCCCACATTTCACATCCATACAAAGTTACGTTTCACATTCAGAAGAGAACTCCTACATTTAATTTTACATTTGATGTTAATGAAATCATCTTTTTCAGAAATGTCTTGCTTGCTATTTCCAGCCTGCATTTTATATCCTCCCTACTTCGATCATCGTCACTTACGGGAAGATATTTAGAATGTAGCATTCTACTGATATCGATGATGTAGCAACAGCACAGTTCGACGAAAATGCGGCTACAAATCGGTCCTAGCCCTGGAGAGCATATTTCGAACGGCCTATGTCGGAAAATGAATGGGAAATGGAACCCATCACAACGGGCGAGTCGGCACAAACGAAAGGCACTGGAACTGCAATCTGGAGGAGCAACGTTCAAATATTCAGTTCTCCCATGGTTTCCCTAAATAGGTTCAGGTGAATGCAAGTATGATTACTCGAACAGGACATAGACAACTTTCTTCCCTATCGTTTTCCAACCAGATCTGGTGTTCCGTCTCTAATAATGTTGACGTAGACGAGATCTTAGACTCTAATTTTTCTTCCTTTCTAACTTTAAAGTTTTTTTCACTAGAATAGGTTGTCACGCCACTACACGTTGTCTTTAAACTGTAGAGCGAACAGACGAATTTTCACTCTCTTTATTCAGCTACGTCACAACGGGCACCCACAGGTCTTAGAAACCATGGAAAGTCTTCAACTGCTTTCATTTCTGTCTTATTGAAATATCTGTGGGCAAAGTTTAAGAAATCATATTTACCGAAAGGTATGAGAAGGCTATCTAAATTTTTAACGTCAGCGTACAATATTGTCCTCTGTTCATCATAGAATGTTTTCATGAAAAACTTATTATTTCCTAAAACAGGTTTCACGAACACTTCTTTGTTTTGCCGGAAAGCTTTCAACGTATCACGTCGTGTATTTCTTGACTCGAAATTTTTCTCCCTGACTCTCATTTCAAGGACTTTTTCTCCGGCTTCCTTCATATTATGTTCAACGTATTTATGTCTTGAGTTCTTTATCTTTCCATCTTAAAGAAAAAAATCATAAAAAGGTGTTTTTATGCTGCCTATTTTCTTCGGTACAAAACGAAACTGCTTGGTTGTTGGTTGGGCTATAGATTGTCACAGCCGGCAACGTACAGAATAATATCAGCTGTATCTAAAGATATACGAGGGCGGGCTGAGAAGTGAGCCAACAAAGCTTTTATGTGGAAACTCTTGAAGCTTTTTAAATAAAACAAACGCTATTAACGTTTTATGTCTTCATTCCTCATGTCAATAGATGTGCTAGAGAGCTTCCAAATGCGGCGTGTCCCTTCCGGGTGTGTAACGTAATTACGTCGGTGCGTGGGGAACAGCGTGTTGTAATCGAATTTCGACTTCAATCAGTTCGTCCGTATATGGAGCACCCTCTCCTTCAGTAGAACAGTGCCAGACTACACACGAATGATGCAAACAGGTGTCAAGAAATTTGTCTCTTGTTGGGAGAAATGTGTTCGTCGTCAGGGTGACTATTTTGAGAAATAAATGTATAGGCAAGAATAATAAACATTTAGGGTGTTAATAATCGCTTTATTTATAAACGTCAAGATTTTTCACATAAAAAATTCGTAGGTATTGCCTTTCTACATGCCACCGTAACAAAAACGTAATGTTAGTTACATTATTTATTTATTTATTTATTTATTGTTCCGTCGGACCAAATTAAGGAGAAGTCTCCATGGTCATGGAACGAGCCAATACATGAAATTATAACACGATAGTAGAAACAGATAAAATGAAATATAAGTAACATATTAAGGCGACAATTCGTAAGTTTAAATAAAGAAAATCAAGAATGTAACACTGGAATTTGCTTAATTTTTCAGCTCTTCCAGGAGCTCCTCGACAGAATAGAAGGAGTGAGCCATGAGGAAAGTCTTCAGTTTAGACTTAAAAGTGTTTGGGCTGCTGCTAAGATTTTTGAGTTCTTGTGGTAGCTTATTGAAAATGGATACAGCAGAATAGTGCATTCCTTTCTGCACAAGAGTCAAGGAAGTGCATTCCACATGCAGATTTGATTTTTGCCTAGTGTTAACTGAGTGAAAGCTGCTAACTCTTGGGAATAAGCTAATATTTCTAAGAACAGACATTAAAGAAAATATATACTGTGTGGGTAATGTCAGAATTCCCAGTCTATTGAATAGGGGTCGACAAGAGGTTCTCAAACTTACACCACACATATCTCGAACAGCCCGTTTTTGAGCCAAAAATACCCTTTTTGAATCAGAAGAAGTACCCCAAAAAATAATACCATATGATATGACATAAACGTATGAAAATATGCGAAGTAGACTACTTTTCGTGTTGAACTGTCACTTATTTCAGATACTGTTCTAATGGTAAATAAAGCAGCATTTAGTTTCTGAACAAGATCCTGAACATGGGCTTTCCACAACGCCTAGGAACCTGAACTGTTCCGTCTCGCTTATAATATGCCCATTCTGTCTGATCAAAATATCGATTCTTGTTGAATCGTGAGTTAGAAACTGTAAAAACTGAGTTTTACTGTGATTTAGCATCAAATTATTTTCCACAAGCCAAGAACTTATTTCATGAACTACATTATTTGATAATGTTTCAATATTACACACAAGACCCTTTACTACCAAGCTGGTGTCATCAGCAAACAGAAATATTTTTTTGAATCACCTGTAATACTAGAAGGCATATCATGCAAACAAAACCACTCAAAGTTAAGTTCGTGCACCGAAAAGCTTCCTAGGAGCAGGTAAAGTGTTGTCTTACTCCGCCATAGTTCACATTGCAGTGACGAGACACTTGCTGTCATTAGCTCTAGAACTTAGAAACAGCTGTTGTCTGATACAACCCTATTTCCGATGCCACCTGACCTTCCCATATCCTTCGTCACGAATCGATTGGTTTCAGCTACGGTGACAGATGTCCATGTGGTATAAGATCAAACAGTCACACAATACTTTTGTAAGTAATTAGTAGCGTTTTCAAATGATTCGCTCCATCATTCACGAGATGGTATTTTACGTTCGCCGGAAGTAAAATGTACGCCAGCGTCGTGAGAGGCGGCAGGTGAGGAGGTCAGATATGCACAAGGCGCTGATTGGGGGACAAATTGCCCATTACGGGCGCGCTGCCGCGGGGTGAGAAGCGTGCGGGTGCGTCAGCAGGGGGAGCGACCACGTCCCGGCTCCCACTAATTGGCGTCGCGTCCCCGGGGATGCGCGGCTGCGCTTGCCTGCTGCTGCTGCTGCGAACGGCACCAATCTGTGCTCCCGTACTTGCCGAGGACACGGGGACTGTACAGTCTGCAAGCTGAAAAGCGAGCAGCGCTCGTATTTGGGGAAATGGACTTTCCCGGAAGAGCTCTACAACTGCCGCAGAAAATGAGTAGAGGTGGCCTCACACCTTCAGTAACAAAAAAAAAAAAAAAAAAAAAAAAAAAAAAAAAGAAGTCATGTGACTAGGGCCTCCCGTCTGGTAGACCTTTCGCCGGGTGCAAGTCTTTCGATATGACGCCACTTCGGCGACTTGCGCGGCGATGGGAATGAAATGATGATGATTAGGACATCGCCCAGTCCCTGAGCGGAGAAAATCGCCGACCCAGCAGCGAATCGAACCCGGGCCCTTAGGATTGACATTCTGTCGCGCTGAGCACTTAGCTACCGGGGCGGACACCTTCAGTTACATTGTCGAACCCTCAGTATACACTGTACACATGGAAAGACGTCGTCGATTTTGATCCAATGATGGCATATACCAAATGGGGGACAGTAGATGTACTGATAACAATTCCAATTTCGTCCGCCAACAGATAGCGTAGTGGTAGAGCTACCAGAGCGCAATTTGTGTCTACCCTATAATAGGGAACGCTCGCAGGCTGGCTCAGTGTGGTGCAAACGTGTGAAGCAAGCAGGCAACCATGCACTTCTGCATCCTACAGGCAACTCAGCGAGTGAGAAAGGGGTCAAATAGTGGAACTCCGAGTGGTCGGATGGTTCTTTCGGAGAATTGTCAATCATGCTTGCTGCATAAGTTGTGCAACAATCCTGGTAGCAGTAGACACGTGTACATTCTCACACTAGTAGATGAGATTCTGGACCTCCACGCGGCACAGACGCTCGCCAGGATGATCGTATTGCAGTGGCAGCAGTGGCAGATCGTGCAGATGACACAGCGCAGATAATAGAGTTTGTGAGTCCAAAAGAGTCAATACGAACTGTTGCGGACCGGTTATTAACAGTGGGACTATAGGCACCCCCGCCTCTAGCACGTCTTCCACTCACACCACAGCACCGACGTGCTCGTTTCGACTGGTACTGTCAGAGGACAATTTGGAAGATGGAATGGCACGCCGTCGTCTTGAGCAGTGAAAGCAGATTCTGCAGTCAGGCAAGTGATTGTCGTTTGTGCGTACGAAAAGGACATCCTGAGCTCTGTCTCGTAGAATGTATTCGTCCAAGATTCACTGGCCCATCCCATGCCTCATGGTCTGGATGGAGTGGGTTAAGCTACAGCACCTGTTCACCGTTGGTGTTTCTGGAGGGGACGTTAGTCAGCACTCGATACCTGCAAATTGTAGTTAGACCCATTCTTTTACCATTCTAGCAACAGAAAAGTGATGTGTTGTGTCAACTGGATAATGCTCGCCCACACGCTGCCCGTGAAAATCAGTGTGCTCTGAAAGGCGTGCAGCAACTTTGCTGGCGAGCACGATCTCCGGACTCAGGTCCGGGACGTGATGGGACGAGAAGTGACCAGTGCCACTTGTGAACCATCAACTCTTACAGAACCACGTCAACAGGTCGGGCAGGTGTCGCACAACATATTATAGGACAGTATTTGTCATCTCCACGATCCCCTGGATGCTACTTTATGTTTCATCATATTGTGCGTAGAATGCCGGACTCATCCGAAGATGGTTTGTGAACTTATTCGGGCCAGTTGTTACCGTTGTAGTCGCTCCTTTTTCAGCCATTCTTGCACCCATTTCCTCTTTTTCATCGTTTTTTACTGATTTCCTGAAAGCTATAGTTGATACAACTGCAAAAGTGCTTTATTATCGGTTTTCGACATATTAAATTTGTAAAATTGCACCGCCAACTGACTATATTATCGATGGTGTGAGGGTCGCTTCAGTAAATTGACGGTTTGACAAACTAATAATATCAATAAATATTCAGCATGTGAAGGAAACTACAAAATCAGTTTCTGCATTTCAAGGTAGCGTACGTTACAAGTACATACCTAAATTCTTTTGATGTGCGCTTTTGCTTTAGTTAAATTAGTTACCTGTTTCTGTATTCCGTACAGAATTAATATGTTACGAGGAAACTGAACGTTCTCTGGTCGTATCTGAATACTGCATGACTGCTTGCTTGAAAAGCACGCTACTGAGTGGCTGCTATAATTTGACATCACAAGTCATGACGACTTACTTAGGTCTGAGAGCAGTTGAATCCGCGAGTCTGCGGTGACTTTCGATAAGGTGACTGGCAAGTTAAAGTTACAACCGCTTATTACCCACTTAACCTTTTATTTTTTTCTTAAAAATGACTACTTTACATATAATAATTTCATATCCGATATAATTCTCGAAAAATTTTAAAGACCTAGCCGGCCGCGGTGGTCTAGCGGTTCTAGGTGCTCAGTCCGGAACCGCGCGACTGCTACAGTCGCAGGTTCGAATCCTGTCTCGGGCATGGATGTGTGTGATGTCCTTAGGTTAGTTAGATTTAAGTAGTTCTACGTTCTAGGGGACTGATGACCACAGATGTTAAGTCCCATAGTGCTCAGAGCCATTTGAGCCATTTAAACACCAAAATAACGAATAATCAGCGTACATATCTTGTTATAAATGAAGTTCTGTAATTCTACTGGCTGAATACCCACGACTGCCTGGAAGTTTATGTATTCTCATTCTCCTCCTTCCCCTTACTGTCCACCTCTTCCTTCCCCTCACTCCATCTATCACCTCTTTCACCTGTCTCTGTCCATCTCCCCCTCCCCATTCTCTCTGTCCATGTACATACTGTACACATCTTGTTCTCTCCTCCTGTGTTCGTCCATCTCCTCCCTCCTCTTGACTATCTACTCCTCCCACTTCTATTCATCTCCATCTTCCCCTCTCCCTGCCCATCTCTGTCGAACTCTTCCGCTCCACTCGTTCTGACCGTCTCCTCCCACTTTCCTCTGTTTATTCCCCCTCCCACTCTCACTAACGACCTCCTTCTCCTGCCTCAATCTTTTCCTCACATCGTCCCCAACCACTTTGTCCATCTCCTTCCCTTCTCTTTGTCCATCACGTCTTCCCTCTGTCCATCTTCTCACCCATCTGTCCATCTCCTACTTCCCCCTATCTTCTCCTCCTCCTTCATCTCTGTCCATTTCCTCACTCTTTCTCCCTGTACACTCCCTCCTCCCACCCCTCTCCATCCATATCCTCCCCTCCCTCTCTCTGACAAGCTACTCTTGCCCCCTCTCCACTTCCTCTCTGTCCATCTCGACTTCCCATCTCTATCTGTCCATCGCTGCCCCCTCTCAGTCCACGCCATCTTTCTCCTCTCTCTGTCCACCCCTTCCACCCTCCTGTAATCTCCTTCTCTCCATGTCCTTCTGCCTTCTCCTCCTCCTCCCCCTGGTCCTCCCTTTTCTCTGTCCATTTCCCTCTCCACTCTATCTGTCTATATGGGGAAATGAGGATCGACCACAAAGTGCTGCCCCGTCCACTGACTCAGTATGACATGGGGTCTGTAGTCAGAAGGTGAACATGTTTCCACTTTCCTTCAAAGTTAGGCAAGTAACCATTGGTATTCCACCAGACGCTTTCAAACACGTGATGCCCCAAGAAATACATTTCAGGAGGTACATAAACTTATTTTATCGATTGATTGTTATTCAGTTATTAATTTAGAGGTATATTATTAATTTGATATCGAAACAGTAAACATATATGTGCTGCCCACATGTTTCCAAATTTGTTTTTATTACACTGTAGAAGCTACGCGGGGGAGCTCTTAAACATCCAACATACAATTCCAATTTCTCCCCACGCGATTTCCAAATTTTTGGAGCCCTGAAGAAAGATTTTCGTGGTCGTAGATTTGCTTTGGGTGAAGAGGCGCACGTCTGGGTACAATCATAATTCCGTAGGCAACAACAAATATTTTTTCCCCGAAAGCACTGACCGTCTTGTTTCGCAGTGCGGTAAACGTATTAAAATATATGGCGATTATAAGTGAGACAATAAACACTTTTTTTCCTTTATTCAATATGTCTGGTTTCCTTTTGACTGCCCTTTATACTTCTACGCCCCAGAATGCTGCCTACTGACTCCCCGAATTCAGGAGCTCCTAAATGCCCCACGAAATCATTTAACATTTAGGCCTCTTAGCCAGTCGCAATTAGGACCGGAATGCAAGGCTCCCGCTAGTACAGCTCATGAAAGGTGCTGCTTCTTCGTAGTATTTGTATAACGTTTTCTGCCAGGAGAATGGGAGAACATGGGATATGACGGGATTTGTAGTTGCGATGTAGGCGATGGCCAAAACGCACAAGAACCAGCCCATCACCTACTGGCTGAACAGCATCTCTTTGCCCCGGACACAGCCTCCGCTGGATCTACGCTGAGGAGACAAAAGTCATGAGAAAACTCATAATATCGTGTCGTACAAATGACAACTGCACCAATGCACTGCCCTTTTATACCTTGAGTACACGACACTACCGCCGTCTGTGTATCTGCGCATCATTGTCCCATGACTTTTGTCACCTCAGTGCGTAGCCACCTGACGAGCACAGCGGCGCAGCGCGGAAATAGTATGTTACTCAGCCAACCACACACGCACACACACACATTATACATATACAACCTCTGGCAGTAATAACTGCCTTGATACCCCTAGGTATTGAGTCAAACAGAGCTTGGATGGCGTGTAAGGGCACAGCTGCCCATGCACGATACCACAGTTCATCAAGAATAGTGACTGGCGTAATGTGAAGAGCCAGTTGCTCGGCCACCATTGACCAGACGTTATCAATTGGTGAGAGATCTGGAGAATGTGCTGGCCAGGGCAGCAGTCGAACATTTTCCGTATCCAGAAAGGCCCGTACAAGACTTGCAACATGCAGTCGTGCATTATCCTTCTGAAATGTAGGGTTTCAAAGGGATCGAATGAAGGGTAGAGCCACGGGTCGTAACACATCTGAAATGTAACGTCCACTGATCATAGAGCCGTCAATACGAACAAGAGGTGACTGAGACGTGTAAACAATGGCACCCCATATCATCACACCGGGTGATACGCCAGTATGGTGATGACGAATACATGCATCCCATGTGCGTTCACCGCGATGTTACCATACACGGATGCAACCATCACGATGCTGTAAAGAGAACCTGGATTCATCCGAAAAAAATGGCGTTTTGCCATTCGTGCACCCAGGTTCGTCGTTGAGTACACCATTGCAGGCGCTCCTGTCTGTGATGCAGCGTCAAGGGTACCGCAGCCATGGTCTCCGAGCTGACAGGCCCTGCTGCTGCAAACGTCGTCGAACTGTCCGTGCAGATGGTTGTTGTCCTGCAAATGTCCCCATCTGTTGACTCAGGGATCGAGACGTGGCTGCAGGATCCGTTATAGCCATGCGGATAAGATGCCTGTCATCTCGACTGCTAGTGATACGAGGCAGTTGGGATCCAGCACGGCGTTCCGTATTACCCTCTTGAACCCACCGATTCCATATTCTGCTAACAGTCATTGGATCTCGACCAACACGAGCAGTAATGTCGCGATACGATAAACCGCAATCGCGATAAGCTACAATCCGAAACGTGATGGTACGCATTTCTCCTCCTTACACGAGGCATCACAACAACGTTTCACTAGGCAGCTCCGGTCAACTGCTGTTTGTGTATGAGTATCGGTTGGAAACTTTCCTCATGTCAGCACGTTGTAGGTGTTGCCACCGGCGCCAACCTTGTGTGAATGCTCTGGAAAGCTAATTATTTGCATATCACAGCATCTTCTTCCTGTCGGTTAAATTTCGCGTCTTTAGCACGTCGTGGTGTAGCAATTTTAATGGCCAATAGTGTATATAGTTTAGCAGGGCACTCCAAAACAACCATTAACGAGCCTCTCATCATGCTATCACTATTAAGCGGAAACGGCGTAATCTGGGGAGTTGCGGCGCTGAATGGTCCTCAGTGAGCAGGACGCGGCTAATGCCGTAACGGATCCTAACGAGGGACGAGAGAGGCGGGTCTGGACCGGCGTGAGCGAGGCGACGTGCGAACCCCGCCCGCGGCTGTTTCACAAGGCGGCCGATCCCCAGCCAGCCATCCGGCGGTTGGCTCTGCTGAAAGCTTCCGGCGGACGGGCTCTCTTTGCAGCGCTGGCGCTCCAGTGGCGCGCCTTATTGGAAACGTGTAGCCGCTGCTGCCGACAGGAAGCTGTAAGGCCTCGCTGGTACAGTCAGATAGGCGGAAATCCGCGCTCCCACTCGCGATGACTCACCCATTCTTCTTCGGATGCGCGGGCGCAATTTTGGCGACTTGACAGTCTCACGTTTCTGCGCAGAATAACGTGACTCACGGGCTACTTGCAGCGCCACCGAGCGGGAACAAATTCTGGGACAGCAACAAAGCAGACATTATCTCGAAATGAAAGTATACTACTGGTCATTAAAACTGCAACACCATACGTGCAGCATGCATATCACGAAGCGTACGACATGCTTGCATAAGACAAGGATTATCAGTTCAACGCAACCGCACGTATTAGGTCGTAAAGTCATCAATTTTCTTGACATAAGAAAATACAAGGTACTTCACATTCATGTATCACATTTCTAGAGGTTGCGGAAGGGACCTAGTAGATCACATTTTACTTAGGAACTCAAATCCGGACACGTTCGGATGATTCACATGGCTCTAAGCACTATGGGACTTAACATCTGAGGTCATCAGTCCCCTAGCCTTACAACTACTTAAAAATAACTAACCTAAGGACATCACAAACATCCATGCCCGAGGCAGGATTCGAACCTGCGACCGTAGCAGCCGCGCCGGGCACGTGATCCAACGACGCTACAGACTGTCGAAGTTATAGGCGCTGGTGCCTGTAAATGTATGTATATATAGAACGATTCCATGATGATGACACAAACTTTCAAGGATGACGGAGACAGATAAATGTATCAATTTGAGGTCATGGAAGCGCCCGTGTCGAAAGTTACAAGCGAAAATCGCTCTGATACCTATGACAGACGAATATATGTATCGGTGCTGCTGTTACTAAAAGGGTGCAGTATGGACCAAAACAAGAAAAAACGTCTAGTAAACATAGGCTCTAAAACGCATACCTTAAGAACTAGGAGCGTTTATTCAGTAGAGGAGATGTGTTCCACAGTAGCGAAGATGAACATGTGCTCATACATGGTGTTTCAAAAATGACCGGTATATTTGAAACGGCAATAAAAACTAAACGAGCAGAGATAGAAATACACCGTTTGTTGCAATATGCTTGGGACAACAGTACATTTTCAGGCTGACAAACTTTCGAAATTACAGTAGTTACAATTGTCAACAACAGATGGCGCTGCGGTCTGGGAAACTCTATAGTACGATATTTTCCACATATCCACCATGCGTAGCAATAATGTGGCGTAGTCTCTGAATGAAATTACCCGAAATCTTTGACAACGTGTCTGGCGGAATGACTTCACATGCAGATGAGATGTACTGCTTCAGTTGTTCAATTGTTTCTGGATTCTGGCGGTACACCTGGTCTTTCAAGTGTCCCCACAGAAAGAAGTCACAGGGGTTCATGTCTGGCGAATAGGGAGGCCGATCCACGCCGCCTCCTGTATGTTTCGGATAGCCCAAAGCAATCACACGATCATCGAAATATTCATTCAGGAAATTAAAGACGTCGGCCGTGCAATGTGGCCGGGCACCATCTTGCATAAACCACGAGGTGTTCGCAGTGTCGTCTAAGGCAGTTTGTACCGCCACAAATTCACGAAGAATGTCCAGATAGCGTGATGCAGTAATCGTTTCGGATCTGAAAAATGGGCCAATGATTTCTTTGGAAGAAATGGCGGCCCAGACTAGTGCTTTTTGAGTATGCAGGGACGATGGGACTGCAACATGGGGCATTTCGGTTCCCCATATGCGCCAGTTCTGTTTATTGACGAAGCCGTCCAGGTAAACATAAGCTTCGTCAGTAAACCAAATGCTGCCCACATGCATATCGCCGTCATCAATCCTGTGCACTATATCGTTAGCGAATGTCTCTCGTGCAGCAATGGTAGTGGCGCTGAGTGGTTGCCGTGTTTGAATTTTGTATGGATAGAGGTGTAAACTCTGGCGCATGAGACGATACGTGGACGTTGGCGTCATTTGGACCGCAGCTGCAACACGGCGAACGGAAACCCGAGGCCGCTGTTGGATCACCTGGTGCACTAGCTGCGCGTTGCCCTCTGTGGTTGCCGTACGCGGTCGCCCTACCTTTCCAGCACGTTCATCCGTCACGTTCCCAGTCCGTTGAAATTTTTCAAACAGATCCTTTATTGTATCGCTTTTCGGTCCTTTGGTTACATTAAACCTCCGTTGGAAACTTCGTTTTGTTGCAACAACACTGTGTTCTAGGCGGTGGAATTCCAACACCAGAAAAATCCTCTGTTCTAAGGAATAAACCATGTTGTCCACAGCACACGTGCACTTTGTGAACAGCACACGCTGATAGCAGACAGACGACGTACAGAATGGCGCACCCACAGACTACGTTGTCTTCTATATCTTTCATATCACTTGCAGCGCCATCTGTTGTTGAAAATTGTAACTAGTGTAATTTCGAAAGTTTGTCCGCCTGAAAATGTACTGTTGTCCCAAGCATATTGCAACAAACTGTGTATTTCTATCGCTGCTCGTTTAGTTTTTTTTGCCGTTTCAAATATACCGGTCATTTTTGAAACACCCTGTAGCTGCTGAGGTATGCATTTTGAGGCATGCATTTTTGAGCACTTGTTTACAGCCCATGTTTACTAGAAATCTTTTCTTGATTTTGTTGATACTACCACCTCCAAAGAACGCCTATCCTACAGTCTTAACAACAACAGTACCAGTACATGTATTCTGTCAGAGGTATAATAGCGGTTTTCGCTTATAACTTGCGTATCAGTTTCCTGTACAGGGACCCTTACCGAAAATTGATAAATTTATCCTTTTCCATCATCCTAGGACGGTTGTAACATCATCATGGAATTGCCCTGCATATACATAAAGTTACAGATGCCGGCACCTTTAACTTTTACGTTGTGTAGCGCCGTTGTATGACGTTTCCGGACATGGGTTCCTACGTAAATCTTTCGTGTTGCCCCTGACTGCGTGTTGTCCTTATCTACCACAATTACTGGCTGGATTGAGGAGGATGTTTTGGTAACAGCATCTTATCTTGTGAGAAGAGCCTTCGACAGATGTAGAACGAACTTCGGACGTGCTGCAGGGAAGTGTGTTGGGATTGTAGTTACTCATGTCGTATCTTAATACCTTGTGGGCAATATCCGTAGGACCTCAGACTTCTTACAGATGAAGCAATTATCTATAGTGAAATACTTCCAGAAAGAAGCTGCTTAAATATTGTCAGATCCTGATAAGACTTCAATGTGATGCAAAGACTGGCAATTTGCTATAAATGTACAGGAATGTAAAACTGTGGACTTCACAAAAAGAAAAGTGTAATACCCTATGACTATAATATCACTAGGTCACAACTAGAATCGGTCAACTCAGACAAATAGGTGGGTACAACACTTTGTCGACATATGAAAGGGAATGATCGAATAGGCTCAATCGTGAGTAAATCAGGTGATAGACTTTGGGTTATTGGTGGAGCAGTCTACAAAGAAAATTAAAATAATTCGTGCGACTCATCCTACAATATAGCTCAAGTGTATGGGATACGTCCCAAATAGGACTAATAGGGCATATTGAACATACACAGAGAAGGGCAATACGGTTTGTCACAGGTTTGTTGGATCTGTGAGAAAGCGTCACAGAAATCCTGAAGAAACTGAACTGGCAGACTCTTGAATATAGACATAAAATCTTCCGAGAAAACCTATTTATAATGTTTCAAAAATCAGTTTTAAATAATGCTTCTAGTAATATACTACAACCCCTACGTATTACTTCCATAAAGACTGCAAGGACAAGATCAGATGGATTACAGCTTGCATGGAGGCACTGAAACAATCATTCTTTCCGCGCTCCACGCATGAATGGAATAGAAGAAACGCTAATAACAGGTGTAATTTGAATCGTGAGCCATACATTTCACAGTGGTTTGCAGAGTATACATATGGATTTAGGTATAACCTGTGTTCCACTGCTACCCCTTCCCAGCAAGATCTCCATACGCCAACCCCGTTGAAAACATCTCGTCTAGATACAGGCACACAATGCACGCAACGATTTCTGAACGCTCACACAAAAATATTAGTCCCCTGTTTAGCATATGGAGCATCGTGTGTGCAACTGCAGTACTGATCATCCTTCTGTGTCCTATCAAGACGTCTGACATATAACCACAGGATAAGGGCCTTGGGGGCGAAACGGTCGTCGTATTCAATGTAAAAATAGTTATTCCAATTCATCCAAGCACAGTTAGACTCAATATCCAGACGGCTAAGAGCCGTTACTATCGCCAGTGGTAGCAGCTTTGCGTATTACGTTTCGAACCTGTATTCAACCAAAATCAACGAATTTTGACTATATGCTATACGAAAAATAAGTAAAATTTAGTCCTTTACATTTCTTTCTGATCCTGCAATTTTACGGGGCAGCAAATTTACCTTTTCCATAACAAATCCTACACAATAATCAGGATCATCAACATTACCAGTAGGTGTGTATGTGAGTGAGTGAGTGAGTGTGTGTGTCTGTGTGCTTGTGCGTGTATGTGCTTATGTGGATGATTCTTTGCCTGCGATAACATTGTCCATTCTCGCACCATTGAACCCCCACTCAATGTTACTTTATAAATTTAAACGGATTTCCTTGCGAAGAGAACAATTTCTGTTAGTAAAATTGGAGCATCAGCGAGTTTATTTACTGACCTATTTTAACTGTCCAGTATGACAGGGACAGCCAAGCGAACAAAACAGCGAGTTTAGTTTCAGAAGGTGCCCGGCGTTTATCTAACTGGACAACCTCTTGGAAGAACTAAGCTGCCTTGTGTCCCGAAAGAGTGTTCTTTGTTTCCCCTTACTGTGGTATAATTACCACGAATAACGAGATATTGCATGTGCATAAGATAGCTACCACTAAGATTAGATTTCGGATACTCTCTAAAATATTTAACAAATACAGAACAAAAATGACCGTAAGCACGATAAAGATTAAGTATGAGCACCCAGGCAGACATAAGCGTAGCGAAGCTGACGATTAACAAAGGGTTCGCCCATGTCATATTCCCGCCAATCGCCTTCCCAGACCTTGCACTATACCACATGGAGAGGGTACAGCAAGCAGCTGCAGTCTGTAACGGCTGTTAAGTGCACTGCTAATCGATGGGAAACTGCTTTCGCACATGTTTCCCGTACGGATCGTAATGCTCGAAAACTGTGTGGCTGAGGCAAAGAGGTATGAGTAGCGGGCGACATGGGTGCAATCTCGCCATGGTGATTTTTTTTTTTATCATCAACAAAATTCGCGTGGCAGGAGCTCTATGAGAGAATAATCTGAGTTTCTTAATGAAATAGTTTTCTGCTGACTGTCACGAGGATGTTCGAACAATTGCGAACGCGGACACTTGCGACTTGGGACACATGTTGTGTAACCTGCTCCGAAGTTCGCCTCCGTAGCGTAGCTGTAACGTTACCGCTTACCATGAAGGACTCCGGTTTCGATTCCCGGCAGGGGACTGGGTGTTGTGTGTCCCTCATCATTTTCATCATCATTGACTCGCAAGTCGCCGAAGTGGCGTCAACTAAAAAGGACTTGCAATACGGAGGCCGAACTTCCCCGAATGGGGCCTCCCGGCCAACTATGCCACACGTTCATTTCATTTTCATCTTCTCCGAAAGGATAACTCCACGTTGGACAGTTCAGTATCGTTTCATCTGTGATCAGTGGGATTTGACTTAACGAAGCCAACATTAAACATCACTCAAATGACCGTTTCGTCACCAGAAATAACAGTTAGCCTACATCTAACTTTCTTCGAGCGTAATTTCGCATTTAGTCACTACATTAATATTTCAACACTTCAGTAATGATTTATTGGCCACAAGGGAAATCCGATGTTAGTGATTTAAACTAATATAGACTTCTCGTGTTTCTTTTCATCCATTCGTCTACCCATTTCTTCTTTCCTTACTGTTCTTTGGACTGTTAATCATAGTAATTAAAATAGGCACAATCGCAGCATCCCAATTGTCAGCGAACATTCACATTTCTTTTATATCTTTCCTTTCCTGTTCCTCCCATGGGGATGTGCTATTTCTACCGCAGTCAGTTAGTGTGGAAAAATGCTACCACACAGACGGAGAAACGATATGGCTATATTTATGCTTGGGAGAACTAATTACATATTGATATAGTCAAGGGTATTGCTTTCACTTCCCACAGATTTTAAATATTTCGAATTCCGGATATTTAGAAGAAGCTATATATTTCGATACAATGGAACGGTAGTTGGAAATATGTTGGTATCAGATGTAACTACTCTGTCTAAAATCCATCTATGTATTGGGGCACTGTCGATAATTGTATCAGTATTTTCATTTTGCCTGTGATATCGCTACTCAAACTACCTGGAGAAGGGAGTGACCGCAAATGTCCGGCAAACCCTGCCGACCGCAAATGTCCACGATCGCAACTATGTGGTATTCCTTTATTTATTTCTTGCACTACGAATTTCGGGAAATGATTCGCATTTATATGTGCGTTTTTCCTATTATGTAACACTTACAACTGACGTTTTCGATGCGTGAGCTGCTGCATTACTCCGTCATAAGACGTATACATCCAAAACAACATGAATAAAAGCCGTAGGAAACTATCCTCATATTGCGAATCACTTCCCGAATCGAGTCGTGCCAAACATTACTAAAAGAAAATCTTGGCTGGCAGTATAAAAGGTTATTTCATAAATCCATTGTGCTTACAACAACAGGTTTTAGCAGCTATATCTAATGGATAAAACAAATTTAAAAAGAAAGAACAGAAATTCTGACGAAACGGAAGTAATGAAGGAATTCTGTCTTTCTGGCAACCTTTGTTCTAGTACTTGACAGCGCACAACCATACGTGGAAGGGGGGCGCAGTTTTTCACCGACTACCCCCCCCCCCCCCCCCTCCCAAATATAATTTGCCATTAACTCCGCATTTAACGCACCACAGCTACCCAGAATTTTAATAACAATGAAATATATAAATGTCTGAATATAATTATAATTCGTTTACATCCGTGATTAGTATGGGGAGGAGGCATGACACCCAAGACCCCCTAGCTCTCCTTCATCCCTCCCCTCCCCCTTTTCCCCTCACTGGGATATCTCTACCAGGATACTTGAAAGGCCAAAGGATTTTGCGATGACTCCTTTTAGAAAAACGATTTGATGGCGTGGAGTAAAAGTCTGTTTACAACAGCAAGTGAATTTTTACAGCATTTCTTTCGCCTCATTTCGGTGGTTTAACATAACAGGAAATCTGAGCACTGCTACAATCTCCCACCGCTGTCTCGCGAGCTTAGACCAGCGTCGACACGAATCAGACATAATGATAACATTTTCATCGAGCTATTTACTGATACAGAAACTGTCTTACGGTGCCCAAGGCTTACCAGAGGTCTTTAACTGGTCGAGTATGTCGCACACTAATTGAATTTCGTACGATCAATCTCTCTACATTGTTTGTCAATGAGTATGTATTCTTCTAGACACGTAACTAAAATCTTTGAAATTCGTGTACAGTTCCAATACGTCTTAGCTATCACAAGTGAAAAATTGTATAGATAGGGAACATTTATGTCTCAAATAACACATGGTTTAAATAAAGTGGCATTGATACAATTTTTTATTTTTTTCAGGCGAAGGTAATCTGTCTGAGTTCATTACACATCGTCAATCCAAAAAGCTTCGAGACTGAATAAATAAAAAATTGAGAAAGGTTATGACGTTGGTTATAATGCTTTACGTATTCCACACAGTCTCCCCCCTCTTAAGCAGAAGGTACGGAACGTTCATACAACCATGTAAAGCTGTTAGAAAAGTCCTTCTTTGTTGTGTTGTTTAACTAGTTCATCACATTCACTACTTCATCTGCCTTGGCGAATCATCACAGATTCATTCTGCAGTTTATCATTTTGTGGCAGGTTCGCTCTGGTAGGACCAAGTCTCGTCACTCGTCATGCTTTTCTCCGGAAAATAATTGTCTGCGTTTTGTATTTCAGTCAAGTCACACCAAGCGCCCACGCTTCGTCGCTTTTGCCAGCCTTTGCAGACATTTTTCTGTTTCTCAAAACATTCTGGAGAATGTGTTGAACCCTTGATTTACAGATGTTGCTCCTTTGCAATTTGTGACACAACAACGTTGAGACGCTACGATAGTACGTCCGTTACTTAGCACTGCCTGCTCTCAATTTACAGGTCGAATGCCCAGTCGTAGTTTAAAGGTTTCAGATCAAGCTGCCTCCGTAGTTAACTGCGCTAACGTTACTTATTCGGCGGGGATAAAATCAGTTTTGGAACTTTTTGGATGGACGATGTGTAATGAAACAAAAAAAGAACAATCTTCAAATTTGAAAGTTCCCTTTTACAAAGACGGGCGAAATGGCAAATACCTTTTGTAACGGACTTATACATGGAACTAAGCGCTACTCTAAGTAGAAATTTTTTTTAGAAACCTTCTACACTGTAACTGTTCTTGGATGACTGTACTTCTCCTATTTTACTAGCATATGTACAATACCGTCGTCGAGGTATGAATCACAGCTATGAGAGGATATTTACTTTAGCAAGAGACTTATGTCATTAATGATCAAATTACCAGCTCTTGGTCTGTCAATAGCAACAAATTACACTAATGTACATAAGAAATCAGAATCAGCTACAGAAAACGCTGTTCCTAGAAGATAACTTGTCCCTGAATCCAGATCTAATTTCAGAATTTTTGTCATAGCCTCAGTGTCGAAGTGATAATGGTTTCGGCGAATCCTTACCGCATGAAATATGCTCATATAGCGTTATATCTGTCCTGCAAAAGGATAGCAAAAAAATCTCAGCCAGTATACAAACTAAACAAAGAAATGTGCACATAAGAGTGACGAAAAGTGAATAGGCATACCCAGCAACACTTTATTCCTGATATCCTATGATATACTGAACGAGGTGGCGCAGTGGTTAGCACACTGGACTCGCATTCTGGAGGGCGACGGTTCAATCCCAAGTCCGGCCGTCCTGATTTAGGTTTTCCGTGATTTCCGTAACTCGCTCCAGGCAAATGCCGGGATGGTTCCTTTGAAAGGGCACGGCCGACTTCCTTCCCCGTGCTTCCGTAATCCGATGAGACCGATGACGTCGCTGTCTGGTCCCGTCCCCCACAGCAACCCAACCAATCCTGCGATACTTTGCCTCAGGAACGTCTCTTCGTAAAGTCCAGCATACAGGTCTTAAAGCAGATAGGAAATTAGGATACTGAACAGTATTCTTTGTCTTAAAGATGAGACCAGCTATTTTTGTCAGACAGATATGAGAGTCTGTTGAATAATCCGTTGGTTCCTTCCAAATCATTGGAGGCAACGGACACGTGACGTGATCTTTTTAAACAGCCAGTCAGGAGCATAACGCTTATCAAACAGAATATGTGGGATGCCCAAGTTTTTGTCGTGGTCGCCAACCTTGCTCCCAAAATAAAGCTCATGGCACTCTTTTTTTACAACAGAATTAACTTTTCATTTTTGCGATTTCAGACTTAATTCACCACAGACATGTATGACAAAAAGAATTTGGTTTAGTTATAGAGGTACGAGACATTTCGTCTACTGAATTCACCCAAAACATAAACCCTTACGATACCACAGCAACTCATTTCACAAGGTCAGAGCTCTCTGCTTACTGACACTAATTCAACAAACACAACGTAATGCGATTCAATGTGAGCGTGATTCATCGACGGCGGACGCTGTGGAAGAGCGGTTCTGGGTGGCGCGCGACCAATACGGTCGCAAGTTCGAATCCTGGCTCGGCTATTGGTGTATGTGACGTCCTTAGGTTAGTTAGGTTTAAACAGTTCTAAGTTCTAGGGGAGTGATGACCTCAGATGTTAAGTCCCATAGTGCTCAGAGCCATTTGATTCATCGACATCTTACGTATGGTCGGGAACGTCGGAACTGAGGATCATTTACGGAATTCCTTGTATATATTTCGTTCGTTTACCAACAGTCAGAAACGGAAAAAATAAATAAAAGCAAAATAACTATGCAATACCAAAGAGACCAATATGCAGCATTTAAACTTATTTTATAGATGGAAGGTATCGCATCACGAAAACAGAGCGCGACAGGCAAAAATAGATTTCATTTGCGAATTCTGTAACTACGACTTAGCTAAGAACACTAGTCACATTTTTTGTGACAAAAATGTTATTAAAATTAGAAAAATAGTTATTAACATTATTAAAATGGTGTTAACCATTGAAGTTCACTCGTGAGTGCAGAGACTGATCCTCAGTTGGCTGCAAGAGTATTGATGATTCACACTGCCAGAATTTTCCGTTTTCTGCAAGGAAACCATTTCGCAGTTTTCTCTCTCTTAGACGCTTATATTTTTTTATGTTGTTTCCGCTTGGCCTACTGCGGTGCGCCTGTTGGAAGTGCTCGAGCTGGTGCCATTTGTGGGAACCGCCCGACTCCTCTGCTATCCATGGAGGAGTTTTCTATTGCTTTTCCATTAGCGTATGACTTGTTAATGAGTTGTTTTTGCTTATGCAAACATCGTTTAAAGTTATTGACAGAGAAGTTTGTAAAGTGGTTGACGCAGCAAACCATTAGGGTAGTAAAGACGGGAGGGGAGAGAGACAGTGCTTCGAGAACGAGTCCAAGGATCGGGGGCGATTCGCTCGGATGCTAATGGGGCAGCTCGTTGCTACAGAGCGGAGGGAGGGGCTTTTTCAAGGAGAATGAAACTGCGACTTAGTCGCAATTTAACGGACTCCATCGTTTAATTAAGTGCAAGAGAGGCAGGAAGCAACGACCTGTTCACACTTTGTTATCCGGAGCAAAGGAAACCACGGACGCGTAACTAAAAGACGGCTTTCTTGAGTTGTAGCAGTCTGCGGACAGGAATAAAGCAAAATGAAAAATCGCTGTGGCTCACTTATGTTGCGTAGTGTCTGATGAAGAAATAATGGCGTATTACATTAACTGCTCAGGTTCACCAGGAAAACTCCGTTATTACGAGGGCGGGTTGCTCGTGAGGCTCAATAACACAATGCTTTAATGAGAATGACCATATAAATTTCACTGGACTCGACATACAAACATTCAATAGTTGCAGCACCACAGGAAACTACATTGAAGAGCCAAAGAAACTCCTACACCTGCCTAATATCGTGTAGGGCCCTAGCGCGCTCGCAGATGTGCCGCAACACAATGTGACATCGACTCGATTGATGTCTGAAGTAGTGATGTAGGGAACTGACACCATGAATCCTGCAGGGTTGCCCATAAATCCGTCAGAGTACGAGGGGGTGGAGATTTTTCTGAACAGCACGTTGCAAGGCATCCCAGATATGCTCAGTAATCTGGGGAGTTAAGTGGCCTTCAGAAATGTTTAAACTCAGGAGAGTGTCCCTGGAGCTCCTCTATAGCAATTCTGAACGTGTAGGATGTCGCATTGCCCTGCTGGAATTTCCCAAGTCCTTCGGAATGTGCAATGGACATGAATGGATGACGTATAAGGGGCCCTTATCACTCTAACTGCGCACAGGCCACACCATTATAGAGCCCACCAGCTTGAACAGTCCTCTGCTGACATGCAGGGTCCACGGATTCATGAGGTTGTCTCCATAGCCGTACACGTCCATCCGCTCGATACAATTTGAAACGGGACTCGCCCGACAAGGCAACATGTTTCCAATGTCGGTGTTGGCGGGCGTAAAGCTTTGTGTCGCACAGCCGTCAAGGGTAGACGAGTGGACCTTCGGCTCCGAAAGCCCGTATCAATGATGTTGAATGGTTCGCACGCTGACAGTTGTTGATGGCTCAGCATTGAAATGTGCAGCAATTTGCGGAAGGATTGCACTTCTGTCACGTTGAGCGATTCTCTTTAATCGTCGTTTGTCCCGTTCTTTTTCGATCTCTTTCCGGACGCAGCGATATCGGAGATTCGATGTTTTACCGGATTCCTGATATTCACGGTACACTCGTGAAATTGTCGTGCGGGAAAATCCACAATCCATCGCTGTCTCGGAGGTGTTGTGTCCCATCGCTCGTGTACCGACTGTCACGTTCAAACTCACTTAAATCTTGATAACCTGCCATTGCAGCAGCAGTAACCGATCTAACAACTGCGCCAGACACTTGCTTATACTATAATCGTTGCCGACCGAAGCACCGTGTTCTGCCTGTTTATATATCTCTGTATTTGAATTCGCATGTCTATACCAGTTTCTTTGGCGCTTCAATGCAAATTTAATACGGCGGCGGATACGTATGCGTGCGTGTCTCAGTATGTGTGTATGTGTGTGTGTCTGTGTATGGCTATGAATAGTGTTTTTACTAGCGAAGGCAGAACGTAATGCAGTCTCTTTTAATAAATGATTGTAAATTACTGGTAATTTGTGTTGCTTTCGGTTTTGCCATTGTGCACCTAAACGTATTTGGCCCTCTGAAGAGGCGGTATACGAGAGCAGATGGTGCGTGCGAGAATGCCACCTCAATAACGGCAATTTCTTACGGTGCTGTGGAGCCCTATTCCTGCCACATTTATGTTTGACTGCAGTTGGTAAATATAAAAATTTCCTTCTAGCAACACTGTCATTTTTCGAATAACTCGCATTTAAGGTCACAGATGATGTCCATACATCTTCAGGCGTACTAGAACATCACTTCGAAAGTAACACAAGTTCCAGTGCCGTTGTCCTCTTCCTTAACGCTTATTCGGAAAAAATCAGTAACGCTGCGCAGTGTTTCCTGAAAGGCCTGAAAGAAGATTCCTTTGCCATTACACTTCGCTTATCGACTCTGTAAAATTTCGAATAAGTCCTTTCTAAAAGAGTTTTTAATTATTCTTGCCGCAGCACTCCGTTTCTCTACGTTTCACCTAGAATTTAACGATCGAAAGAAGACTATAACATAATGTCCCGTCAAGGATCAGCTCAACTGTGGTGTAGACACGTCGAATTCGTTTAATCGAGTTTGGAAAACTAAGATAGATCAAATGATCAGGCGGTGATCTAAAGTTCCCCAAGTGAGAGTTCAGTCTCCTAAAGCTCCATCTCGCTTGGTACCTAGGATTTAATTTATATGGCAGAATACGATACTGTGAAACGACATGGTGAATTATTCCTCTGGACTGTTATCGTGTTCCTGTCCACATTGAAAGTTCCTGAGTCCACGAAACCGTATGGAGATATTTCCGCGTCATTATCCGTGTACGGTACTTGATTGCATAGAACAGCAATGTTAGTCAACAATTCAGGCAGACTCATTGCGTCCAATGAATCACTGACACCTACTGAAAACGTCACTGTTTACAGCACACTTCCGTTTGCAACGAGCAACATTATTTATTACGGCTGATGCAGAATCGCTGGCTAGTGTTATGTCTTGCCTTTGTCTAGGCAAGAATAAGTTGAACCAATTACATATTTGAGGCGGTGAAGCCTTGCATTTTTTCCTCGTAACCGGAAATATTGTACTGCATAAATATACTCGTACAACTATATTACGTGTATTTTTAGTCCACCCTTCCGAATGTGCAGAGTTGTTTTGCACTTACGCATTGAAAACCAGATTTTACATTACAACCACTGCTTTTACATACACTGACAGTAAGATAACGTAAACCTTAAACTGGGACACCTTCCCTGGCACTATTGTAACCAACAGCAGAAATGTAATGCAGCCGTCTGATGGCCAAAGAAACGTTGGAAGCTGATAATGACAATAAAAAATTATATGAAATTACTATGAAATCCAGTCCCTTAGCTGCTTACAGGCGTTGATAACCCGCTTACATGGCAGACGCTCTATCCGACTGAGCTACCGAGGGAACAGAGCAGAGGATAGTGCGACTGAAGGGGCTTGTCTCTGGCACGCTACAAACTAACCTAATACCTAATGAAATGTATTATTTTTATTACTTTTATTATTTTTATTTTTAACACACACACACACACACACACACATATATATATATATATATATATATATATATATATATACTCCTGGAAATGGAAAAAAGAACACATTGACACCGGTGTGTCAGACCCACCATACTTGCTCCGGACACTGCGAGAGGGCTGTACAAGCAATGATCACACACACGGCACAGCGGACACACCAGGAACCGCGGTGTTGGCCGTCGAATGGCGCTAGCTGCGCAGCATTTGTGCACCGCCGCCGTCAGTGTCAGCCAGTTTGCCGTGGCATACGGAGCTCCATCGCAGTCTTTAACACTGGTAGCATGCCGCGACAGCGTGGACGTGAACCGTATGTGCAGTTGACGGACTCTGAGCGAGGGCGTATAGTGGGCATGCAGGAGGCCGGGTGGACGTACCGCCGAATTGCTCAACACGTGGGACGTGAGGTCTCCACAGTACATCGATGTTGTCGCCAGTGGTCGGCGGAAGGTGCACGTGCCCGTCGACCTGGGACCGGACCGCAGCGACGCACGGATGCACGCCAAGACCGTAGGATCCTATGCAGTGCCGTAGGGGACCGCACCGCCACTTCCCAGCAAATTAGGGACACTGTTGCTCCTGGGGTATCGGCGAGGACCATTCGCAACCGTCTCCATGAAGCTGGGCTACGGTCCCGCACACCGTTAGGCCGTCTTCCGCTCACGACCCAACATCGTGCAGCCCGCCTCCAGTGGTGTCGCAACAGGCGTGAATGGAGGGACGAATGGAGACTTGTTGTCTTCAGCGATGAGAGTCGCTTCTGCCTTGGTGCCAATGATGGTCGTATGCGTGTTTGGCGCCGTGCAGGTGAGCGCCACAATCAGGACTGCATACGACCGAGACACACAGGGCCAACACCCGGCATCATGGTGTGGGGAGCGATCTCCTACACTGGCCGTACACCTCTGGTGATCGTCGAGGGGACACTGAATAGTGCACGGTACATCCAAACCGTCATCGAACCCATCGTTCTACCATTCCTAGACCGGCAAGGGAACTTGCTGTTCCAACAGGACAATGCACGTCCGCATGTATCCCGTGCCACCCAACGTGCTCTAGAAGGTGTATGTCAACTACCCTGGCCAGCAAGATCTCCGGATCTGTCCCCCATTGAGCATGTTTGGGACTGGATGAAGCGTCGTCTCACGCGGTCTGCACGTCCAGCAAGAACGCTGGTCCAACTGAGGCGCCAGGTGGAAATGGCATGGCAAGCCGTTCCACAGGACTACATCCAGCATCTCTACGATCGTCTCCATGGGAGAATAGCAGCCTGCATTGCTGCGAAAGGTGGATATACACTGTACTAGTGCCGACATTGTGCATGCTCTGTTGCCTGTGTCTATGTGCCTGTGGTTCTGTCAGTGTGATCATGTGATGTATCTGACCCCAGGAATGTGTCAATAAAGTTTCCCCTTCCTGGGACAATGAATTCACGGTGTTCTTATTTCAATTTCCAGGAGTGTATTAATATGTCCACACGGTGTGAGCTGATGGGCCCCATTCGAGGTCAGTTATCTTTTGACTTCGAAAGGGGTCAATCAAATCATTCCGGGTCATTTTATGTTTTATGAGTGACTAGCACTTTATCAACCAGGGTGTCGAACCTTTCTCAAATCCGCAGTTGCGTTTTTTCGCTGAAATGGCCTTTCATCCATTTGTATGGTAATAACTGATGTGATCTTCACAGATACATCCGGTTAGTTCAACCAGTGAGTCTTAAGAATACAATGTACGGTCTGGCTCAGTCTTGTTGTTTCAGTACAAAAACATTTTATTCATATTGTTTTCTATACGAAGGCATGATGGTTCCTACTGTTATATCCAATTCGTGTACTACCTACATATTGTATATGCTTGATCTAAAATGGTTGTTACTTACAACTTGAACTAGCAGTTAATTTTAATTGTCTTACGTAAATTCATTTTAGGTATTAAAAGATTTTTCTAAATAAGCTTTCTACATTAATAAAAGCGTTTATAGTTTTAAATGTATATTAATTTCCTTGGCTATGGTGTTCTCACGGGTAGAGCACTAAACTCTGCTCCTGGAGGTGTCGGGTTCGATCTCAGATAAGGAACTACATTTTTCATGCTTCCACTCCGTCAAGGATAGGCTCAGCTCCACTCAGCCTGCTGTCAAATGAGTCAGCGTGTTTTTCCGATGACAAAAGGCGATCGGAGGGAATGATGCTCCACCTCTCTCGTACTCCTCCTCCTCTTCCTCCTAGTGCCGGGGCGAAGAACAACTGCATTCTACTTACAGTCAAGCCAGAGACCCACTCACGGACTGTGAGCGACAGACTTTTCCTTAAACGTTACCCCATTTGTATTAATTCTAAATTTTTCGGATGAAAACAGTATCGTGAGAATTAAAGAGTCTAAAAAGTGGTAATAACTTACAAGTTTCGTTTAAGATAGAGTGCTGCTGATGTAGAACCTACGTCGGTTGGTTTGGCACCTGACTGGTTATAGCCAGCCAGGAAAAATTACAACCAGGAAAACGTTTGTACACAGGCTGATCATGCCTGCTACTAATAACAAATCTGACACAGGCAAGACATACGGGGAACGGCGTTCCAGTCAGGCGCAGGTGGAAACGATAGAGAGATTACCCCATTTCTACGCCCGCTAGCCGTCGTTTGCAGCCTAGGGGTAAGTGAAGCATTGATAATAGCGCTCAACACTGTATGGCACAGGTACGTCTGACATATAAGTGTGTGTGTGTGTGTGTGTGTGTGTGTGTGTGTGTGTGTGTGTGTGTGTGTGTTTGGAGCTCATGTGCGCTCAACGACGAGGTTATCACAGCCATTATGTATGTTAAAAGAAACTAATGTGGATATAACGTCTAAAATTTCTGTCACACAATGGGAAGGACACCTTTAAAACAACTGTCATTCACTCACTCCCATGGCACTCACTTTGATTCACACAATCGCTATCTCAAACGCCTTAATACAACTGAGAAGGGTGAAAGATGCTATGCCTGGGATTAAAACATGGGTGAGCCAGATCACCCTGTTAACACATTAAGATCGTCTTCTAAAATTTTTGGACAAGTCGGATACCTCAAGAAGTCTTAAAAGTCTAACCGCACTCGTTTCAGTGTCACTTAAGGGAGAGGGCAGAGCTGCCGACAAATCTGCCGCTGCCTCTAGTCCTAAATTATGACAAGCTTTAGTTGTCTGTACGACACAAGCACCACACATTGCAGGATCCTCTCTCCGGAGCAAGAAGCCACGCTTTAGAGGACTATGGCCTATGGGAAGACGAGCCTGATGTATAAAATACGTGCTACGAAGGAATTATCGGTATCGGAAGGAAACGTTAGATGTCATATACATATATACAAACTAATGGTTACAGTTCTATAGACAGTTACATAATTTATTCTGGCCCTTATGCAAGCAGTTATTTGGCTTAGCTTTGGTTTATAGAGTTGTAGGATGTCCACCTGAGGGCCAAATTCTGTCGAACTGGCTGACTAGACTGTCAAAATTCCGAGCTTCAAATGGTTCAAGTGGCTCTAAGGACTATGGGACTCAACATCTGAGGTCAACCGTCCCCTAGACTTAGAAATACTTAAACCTAACTAACCTAAGGACATCACACACATCCATGCTCGAGGCAAGATTCGAACATGCGACCGTAGCAGCAGGTTCCGGACTGAGGCGCCTAGAACCGCTCTTCCACAGCGATCGGCAAATTCCGAGCTTGCTGGAGGGACCTGGCCATAATGCTCCATACGTTGTCAACTGCAGAGAGGTCGGAAGATCTTGATAACCAAGGTACGGTTTGGCAAGCACGCAGGCTAGGAGTAGATATTGTCACTGTGTGCGGTCGGGCGTTATCTTGCTGAAATGTAAGCAGAGGATGGCTTGCCATAAAGCGGAACAAAACTAGGCATACAATATCGTCGACATACTGCTGTGCTGTAAGGGTGCTGCAAATGACAACGGAAGGTGCGAAGGGGCTCTGCCATGGAAACGAATGGCATCCCAAACCATCACTCCTGGCAGCCAGGTTGCATGGGCGACAGTCAGACTGACATCCCACCGCTGGGCAGAGCGTCTCCACACACGTCTTTGCTGGTCATCGGGTCTCAGTTCGAAACGTGACTTATCTCTGGAGGCAATTCTATTCCAGTCAATGAGATTCCAGGCCAAAGACGACTCTGGAGACGCCCCAGACAGCGTGGGAATATCAACATGTCACTAGCCATAGGGCCCGACAATTAGGACTGACCGTCAGGTGTGTCACTTGTTTTCATAGCAAAACCCCTTCGGTTGTCACATGAGGCACCCTCACAGCACAGCGGTTCGTCGACGTTATTGTACGCCCAGTTTTTTGCCCTTCATAGCTGGCCATCCTGGGCTTACATTTCAGCAAGACAGTGCCCACCGAGACTCGGCGAGGATTTCTACTGCTTGTATTTGTGAGTGCCAAACCCTAGCTTGGCCAACAAGGTTACTGTATCTCTCCCCAATTAAGAAAGTTTAGAGCATTACGGGCAGGGTCGTCCAATTGGCACGATATCCCTCAAATGGACATCCCACAACTCAGTGCCAAGTGCTAGCATAAACGCAAGAGTTGAAATAACTCGTTATGACTGGTTCAATTTGTGAAGCTCTATCTCTTGAATAAATCGTAACTCTACTTTTCTTTTTCTTTTTTTTTAATTACAATCTTCTGTTTGCCTGTACAAGTGCGTCATATTTACAAATTTCCCTCCCATTCGGATTATTCCTTTGTGATGCGTTGTTTTTTTTTTCTTTTTTGTGTTATTTGGTCTAATGTTGATCTGCCAGTTCATGGAAAGTTATATTCAAGTGAAGCACACGTGTTAATAACTTAAATAAAATATTTTAAAACAAATTTTAATATACTGGTGTCGTCGTTAAATGTTCCAGTGTCTGTGACTCGTAAACAGTAACAATGACGGCAAGCACACTTTTGGAGAGGCAGGAGCGCAATAATAAACTGCCCTCGTCCTCTCTCTCACATGTGGCCTAGCGGTTGTAGGCGCTTCAGTCTGGAACCGCCGGACCGCTACGACCGCAGGTTCGAATCCTGCCTAGGGCATGGATGTGTGTGATGTCCTTAGGTTAGTTAGGTTTTAGTAGTTCTAAGTTCTAGGGGACTGATGATCCCAGATGTTAAGTCGCACAGTGCTCAGAGCCATTTGAACCTCTCTCCCACACCGCAGAAACAGGTCATTGACCTGTCCATTCCTTCTTGACGCTTTGTAGGGCGGTCTGCGGTGTATAGATGTAGGTATAGGTACAGAAGTAATTGCACTGTGCAACAATGAAAATGTTAATCGAATGAAATTAGTTAATTCCTATCAGTCCTTATGTGCTGATCGCGAATATCACAAAGACAATTAAAAATCAGCTCTAGTTTTCATTATACGCAGTTTTATAAGGGTGGGATAATTATATAAGAATTTTTATGTTAAGTTTAAAATAAGATATTATTTTGGTTTGTCAGAATCATAATAACTGGTAACAATGGATTATATTATTGTCCCTGGTCTATCATGGGTGCAATATTTTAAACATAAACATTTTGATACCAATTTTAATGATCTTTTTGTCTCCCGGCTCTTCAACTTCAATGACCCTTTTAATGCATGTAATAATTTTTGCACAATTGTCTCCAGATTAACTACCAGTTTTTCAAGTTGACTGCTACTGAAGTGACTAAAAATGCCACGAGTTTGTGTTGAGACTGCTGAAACAATTGCTACGAGTGAGAAGATGTGACATTTCCTTCACAAAAACAGCAAATAATTCCATTGACTAAAAAAGCTTACAGTTGTTATTTTGGGTGCAAAATAGGTGATCAGGATAAACCCTGGGCTCCACATGTCATATGCAACACTTGGGGCAGCAACCTCAGGAATTGGATGCATGGAAAATGACGTTCAGTGCACTTTGCAGTGCCCTTGATCTGGCATGAGTCAACTGACAATGTCAGTGACTGCTACTTACATAGTCATCTTGACTTCTTCCCCAAAGACTGTGGTGCAGCAAGTGATGAACACGGGGAGCGATTTCGTCAAGATATTGCCACATTTGAGAAGAGGTACGCCGGAAAGTGGAGCCCTACTATTTTAGCAGATTACTCTTGGACTGTCATAAGGGATGTTCCCGAGTATGTGTATAAACGTCAAGTCAAGAGAAAACGATCATCTTCTGAAATCAAAAAATGGTTCAAATTGTTCTGACTACTAAGGGACTCGACATCTGAGGTCATCAGTCCCCTAAAACTTAGAACTGCTTAAACCTAGCTAACCTAAGGACATCACACACATCCATGCCCGAGCCAGGATTCGAACCTGCGACTGTAGCGGTCGCGCGATTCCTGACTGAAGCGCCTAGAAGCGCTCGGTCAATGCGGCCGGCTCTGAATTTATCTCTGAACAGAATATGTAATTGTATATACTGTACACACGGACATTTAACATTTGTAATCCCTTATATACATTTTGACCGGTTAATTTATATATTTTCTTTCATGCTTTACATAGTTCTGGTACAAAGTAGACTTTTGTACTTTGAAGAATGGCACTGAAGTTTGTCAATGCATAACACATAATATAATACAAGCAATTATTCACTTAAAATTTGTTATGCTGAATCTTGGAACATGAATGAATATTTAGTTTGTGAGTTACTTATACAAAAATGTAGATTACTTTTTTTAAAAAAAACTGGAGCTAAATGTTTATGAACATGATCATTTTGTATCATTTTATGCTGAAATAAACGTAACTAACCAAAAATCATGCAATTTACACACTTGCACTTCAAATTTGTTGTTCAGTGTTATCGTTTGTACCACGAAAGCCTAGTACATAGCGGCGTCCTGGCATGCCCAACTATTTTGGCGATGAATCAGTCTCACGACTCGGCGGTACAGAGAGGCGGTAGCATTAACTGCAGTGAGGAAGTGGGCGCCGTTCCCGAACGGCGAGTGGCAGCGCGCTACTCGCTCTGCTCCTCGGACACGAAAGCTCACTTAGGCGGTGCGGGCCGGTCCGTCACAGCAGCAACGGTCGGTTTTCTCGGCGTGGCGCGGCGCGGCTGGCCCTAATGAGCGGCCAGCAGCGCTGGGGGGCGGGACCTGCCCCCGAGGCGAGGCAGCAACCGGCAGCCAGGCCGCCTTGCCGCCAGCGGCAGCTGTAATTGCCGTGGGAGCAGCACGCCTCCGGCCGGCACACACGACCGCCGCCTCGTGTGGGAAGTCTCATCAGTCCGGGCCTGCACTGTGTCACACAGCCGTCCCTGTCCGGAACTGGGGCGACCAGCACCTACGTGCTGTTCCTGCAGCCACACACACCCCAGCACCAACATCTGCGGAACAGGGCCGGCTGGAGTGGCCGAGCGGTTCTAGGCGCTACAGTCTGGAATCGCACGACCGCTACGGTCGCAGGTTCGAATCCTGCCTCGGGCATGGATGTGTGTGATGTCCTTAGGTTAGTTACGTTTAAGTAGTTCTACGTTCTAGGGGACTGATGACCTCAGAAGTAAACTCCGATAGTGCTCAGAGCCATTTGAACCATTTTGCAGAACAGGTGACGAACGAGGGTAATTTTTCCTAGGACCAGGCACTGCTAAATTCTGTTACGCTGCTACCATATGGCGTAGGAATCATGGCAGTAAGATAAGACCGATTTGGGCACGTAAAGAGACATGTACTCACTCATACTTTCCCTCGCGTAACACGTGAATAAAATCCCCAAAATCGATCTAGTAATGCACATTGAGGTGACAAAAGTCACGGGATCCCTCCTAATAAGAGTCGGACCTTCTGTTGCCCATTGTAGTGCAGCAGCTCGATGTAGCATGGACTCAGCAAGTCGTTGGACTGCCCTAAAGATATATTGAGCCAAGATACCTCTACAACCGTCCATTTAACTGCGAGAGTGTTGTCGGTGCAGAATATTGCACACGAACTGACCTCTTATTAACTCCCACACATGTTCAATGAGAGTAATGTCAAGCGATCTGAGTGGGCAAATACACTACTGGTCATTAAAATTGCTACACCACGAAGATGACGTGCTACGGGCGCGAAATTTAAGCGACAGGAAGAAGATGCTGTGATATGCAAATTATTAGCTTTTCAGAGCAATCACACAAGGCTGGTGCCGGTGGTGACACCTACAACGTGATGACATGAGGAAAGCTTCCAACTGATTTCTCATACACAAACAGCAGTTGACCGGCGTTGCTTGGTGAAAAGTTGTTGTGATGCCTCGTGTAAGGAGGAGAAATGTGTACCATCACGTATCCAACTTGATAAAGATAGGATTGTAGCCTATCGCGATTGCGATTTATCGTATCGCGACATTGCTGCTCGCGTTGGTCGAGCTCCAATGACTGTTAGCAGAATATAGACTCGGAGGGTTCAGGAGGGTAATACGGAACGCCGTGCTGGATCCCAACGGCCTCGTGTCACTAGCACTCGAGATGACAGGCATCTTATCCGCATGGCTGTAACGGATCGTGCAGCCACGTCTCTATCCCTGAGTCAACAGATCGGGACGTTTGCAAAGACAACAACCATCTGCACGAACAGCAGCATGGACTATCAGCTCGGAGACCATGGCTGCGGTTACCCTCAGCGTCAAGCTGCATCACAGACAGGAGCGCGTGCGATGGTGTACTCAACGACGAACCTGGATGCACGAATGACTAAACGTCATTTTTTTCGGATGAATGCAGATTCTGTTTACAGCATCATGATAGTGGCATCCGTGTTTGGTGGCATCGCGGTGAACGCACATTGTAAGCGTGTATTCGTCATCCCCATACGGGCTTATCACCCGGCGTGATGGTATGGGGTACCATTTGTTACACGTCTTGATCACCTCTTGTTCGCAATGACGGTACTTTGAACAGTGGACGTTACATTTCAGATGTGTTACGACCCGTGGCTCTACCCTCCATTCGATCCCTGCGAAACCCTTTATTTCAGAAGGATAATGTACGACCGCATGTTGCACGTCCTGAAGGGGCTTTCTGTATACAGAAAATGTTCGACTGCAGCCCCGGCCAGGTCTTTCTCCAGGTCTCTCACCAATTGAAAACTTCTGATCAGTCGTGGCCGAGCAACCGGCTCGTCACAATACGACAGTCACTACTCTTGATGAACTGTGGTATCGCGTTCAAGCTGCATGGGCAGCTGTACCTGTACACGCTATCCAGGTTTTGTTTTACTCAATGTCCCGACGTATCAAGGCCGTTATTACGGCCAGAGGTGGTTGTTCTGGGTATCTGGTATCTGTTCAGAAGCAGTATAAGTTGGATGAAAGATATTCATAAAATGTGCTCGGAAACCTGGGTCATAAAATTCTCGGAAGTTAACTATCACATCCCTGGTGATATACCCTCATTGAATCATACTTAAAGCAGTTGTTTTGAGCTCATTTACATGAAGCAAGAAGAAAAATGGTAGTATCATAAGAGCTGAATTTCAACAGTAAGAATATTTGTAGACTAATATCTAAACATTAATGTTTCCCTAAGTTTCAGGCCTATGATGATGAAACGCAACAAAAATGTGTGTGAATTCCTAAGGACCAAACTGTTGACGTCATCGGTCTCTAGAGTTACACACTACTTACTAACTTGCGCTAAGAACAACACACATAACCACGCCAGAAGGTGTAATCGAAACTCCGGCGGGAAGGGATGCGCAATCCGTGACATGGCGCTTCAAACCACGCGACCACTCCGCGGGGCGAAACGCAGAATGTGACTTACTATGCACAAAGGCATCATTCGTCAATACACGAACGCTTTAATAATTCCAGAATGAAATTTTCTCTCTGAATCAGAGTCTGCCCTGATATGAAACTTCCTGTCACACTGAAACTATGTGCCGGATCTAAATTCGAACTCCGAACCTTTGCTTTAATAATTGAATGGTTCGAATGGCTCCGAGCGCTATGGGACTTAACATTTATGGTCATCAGTCCCATAGAACTTAGAACTACTTAAACCTAACTAACTTAAGGACATCACACAACACCCAGTTATCACGGGGCAGAGAAAATCCCAGACCCGACCGGGAATCGAACCCGGGAACCCGGGCGTGGGAAGCGAGATTGCTACCGCACGAACACGAGCTGCGGACTTTAATAATTGTCTTGGCAGTAACTTGGATCAGCCGAAAGTAATAATTAGCGTAGTTTAAAGTAAGCAATAGAAGGGAACGTAAAAGAAACAGGAGAAGGTTAAAAGAAAAATTGTGAAAGGATGCAATAAACGTGATATAAAGAAGCTGAAATTGCGATAAAGCCAGGAGTCATAAAAGTAGTCGCCCTTCGCTAACGTGAGCCGAGTAAATCAGATTAATGACGTACATTACTTTTCTCGTTCGCAAGATCTAATAACATACGGGATTTCGGATGGGATGCGAGATGTTAGTTCCGGAAATGACGGTGTGCGTCAGGGTTGAATCGGGAAAAAAGTTTCCTCGTTTGATTGCATTCTCGCCCCTGCGCAGCGGATTTAAAGGAGTGGCAAAATACACGGTTAGGCGACGGCGCTCCTCGTTCCGAATGCCTGTAAGAAACCTGTTAATTTGGAACTGTGTGGATATTCCTCTCACGATAGCACGCTCCTCACTTTCCGGTAAACACAGGGCTGCCGCACGAAAGAACCGAGCAGCACCTGTTATTAGGAAACACGAACAGCCGGCAGGCACCCAGCGAACGTCTGACGGGCGGTAGCACGGCCCCGCCGCCGAGGGTACCCGGTAATTGCGACGCCGGACGTGCGCCAGCCACCCACGTACACGTACACGTTCACGTTCACGTACACGTACACGTACGGGGCAGCCTCGGCGGCAGCTGCGCCGCGGGCCCTCGGCGCGCCTAATGGCACAGTTTCACGGAACATAATCCGGCTAACAACCGGGAACGCTAATGCGCGCAGCCAGCAGCCGAAACGGGCATCCCCCTTTTCGGAGATGGAAGGAAATGAGAAGGATAAGACGCGCAGGGGCAGGGGAATGGCAGCCGAAATGGCCGCCGAGCGCGGTCGTCACCTCAGCTCTCTCCCACATCAGCATTTTCGCTCGGAGGAAACCTCCATATACGTACACTGTGATGGGGCGTAATACACAAAACGACTAAAATAGTGTAAGGCAGGAAGACATAAAAACGTGTAGACCGAACGAAGTCCTTTACCTGTTTTAGCACTAGTACTTACTTACGTATTAGGTGTTGAATGTATCGGTATGCTCCCCATCGTACTGTTAACACATTTCCATACGCCTCCATGTCCTTCTTGATTATGTTTCAGCATATCAGATGTTATAATGCGAAATACATCCTCAACAGAATGGCGCAGCTCTTCGTCTAGCATACCGACGTGCAGATACATGCGTCTTAATGTCTCCCCATAACGAGTTGTTAGGTGTGGCGAGGTCACGACTTCTTGGTGGCTATTTCAAGGAAGCTGTGCTGCAGATGAACCACGAGTCAATACCGTCCTGGAAAGTGTTCATTGAGGAACTCTGGCACAGAAAGAGCGTATGGAGGAGGGGATCCGTTTTGCTGCAGTTATAGGTGTTCTGTAAGGCTCCTTTCATCGATGTGAGGTATGAACCAGGTTTGTAACATGTGTATATAATATGGGCTACTCAAAGTCCCTTACAAAAACCAGTGTTCAAGCAGATGTCGTGAGGTCATCGCTGCCCATATCATTGCGTGGTGCGGGTTGCTTTCCAACTCGACTGTGTAATGAGGATTCTGTTTGGCTGAAATGACAATATTTCTAGCATGTGATCCGCGATAAATGGCACATTAAATTTCAACATGGTTCACTGCATTTGAAAAGTAAGTTAAGGAAGCACGGCTTGGTAAAACGCGCTCATTCCGGACTGTATCCAATAACTCATTTATGAACATAGGTCGAAAACGCATCACTTTAAGGTCCTTTCTCATGTGATGTTGTATTGTTGTCTTCGGTAGACCCAGTTCTGAAGCACGTTCTCGAGCCAACTTCAGAAACTGATAAGAAATAACATAACTACCAACCTGCATAACAGAATGTGGTACTATACAGCTGTTTCACGGGTACGGAGATTTTGGTCCACTACGTGCAAGATATCGACTAAAACTATCAGCAACAACGTAGGTAGAACACTAAACATTCATCAGGCAAAGAAACAAGACCTGCTTTTGAAGTTCCATTTGCAAATCGTGAATTAGAGAACAGAGCAAAGAGAATTATCACGTTGTCTGGCATTCATCGATTTTCATTCGCTGTCAGCAAAATCTGTACTTATCAGATCATCAGTCTTCTGACTGTTCTGATGCAGTCCATCAGGATTCCCACTCTTGCGTAAGTCTCATATCTCAGAGTAGCGCCTGTACCCAACGTCCTATATCATTTGTTTTCTAAGTTCTAATCTCCACCTTCTTATACAATTTTGGCCTCCTACAGCTCTTCTAGTTAGTGCTTTCCGCAAATATCCCTCCTCTATCACTTCGTGGAGAACCTCTTCAGCACTCATTATTACACCTCACTGTCAGAATCTTTCACTTATCAAAACCTTCGATTCTCCTTTTCTCTGGTTTTCCCCAAAGACCACAGTTTCCATTCATACGACATCGTGATCGAGACGTACACTATGTGATCCAAAGTACCCGCTCACCCCCAAAACATACGTTTTTCGTATTAGGTGCATTCTGCTGCCACCCACTGCCAAGGTACTCCATATCAGCGATCTCAGTAATCGTTAGACATGGTGAGAGAGTAGAATGGGGCGCTCCGCGGAACTCACAGACTTCTAACGTGGTGAGGTGATTTGGTGTCACTTGTGTCAGACTCTGTAAGCGAGATTTCCATATAGCTAAACATCCCTAGGTCCACTGTTTCTGATGTGATAGTGAAGTGGAAACGTGAAGGGACACATACATCACAAAAACGTACAGGGTGACCTCCTCTTTTCCCTGACAGAGACCGCCGACAGTTGAAGAGGGTCGTAATGTGTAATAAGCAGACATCTATCCAGACCATCACATAGGAATTCCAAACTGCATCAGGAACCACTGCAAGTACTATAAGTTAGGTTGAAGGTGAGAAAAATTTCGTGTCACTATCACAGAACAGGCCTACATTGATATTTTAAGCACCTTCTTGCTTCCCGCTGTTTAAGAGCAATTCGAGAATGGCGAGTGCATCTTTCAACACGACCGAGCACCTGTTCATAACGCACGGCCTGTGGCGGAGTGATTAGACGACAATAACATTCACGTAATGGACTGGCCTGCAGAGAGTCCTCACCTGAATCCTATGGAACACCTTTGGGATGTTTTGGAACGCCGACTTCGTGCCAGGCCTCACCGGCCGACATCGATACCTCTCCTCAGGGGAGCACTCCGTGAAGAATGGGCTGCCATTCCCCAAGAAACCTTCCAGCACCTCTCTGAACGTATGCCTGCAAGAGCGGAAGCTTCATCAGGTGTAAGGAAGGGCCAACACCATACTGAATTCCAGGATTAGCGATGGAGGGCGCCACGCACTTGTAAGTCGTTTTCCGTCAGGTGTCCGGATACTTTTGATCACATAGTGTATATTTGTTACGACTGTATTTCTTTTCGCGAGAAATGTCCTCTTGTCACTACGGATTTTGTTGATAGTGAGTCAAAATCGATGAATGCCAGGTGCCGTGGCAATTCTCATCCCTCCGTTATATAATTCACGATTTGCAATTAGTTCCTCTTCTAAAGCAAGTTTGTTCCTTTGTCTGATTAGAGTTCATTGTTCTTTCTATGCTGCTCCTCTTACTTTCTACTTCTTGAATCCAACATGTGCTATTTTGCTTTCAAAGTAGCACAATTCCTTCACTTCATCTACTACGTGTTCTCCAATTCAAG
Source organism: Schistocerca gregaria (assembly GCF_023897955.1). NCBI lineage: Eukaryota > Metazoa > Arthropoda > Insecta > Orthoptera > Acrididae > Schistocerca > Schistocerca gregaria. Next base: position 389,398,782 of record NC_064920.1, on the reverse strand, counting down.
CTTTTCTTCCAACGGATGGGACCACGTTCGAATCTCAGTTCCTTATTTGTTGTTTTCTTTTCTTCCTGCACTATTTCATCTCTTCACTGAGCGATGTGGTGTAGTGGTTAACATGTTGGACTCGCATTCAGGAGCACGACGGATCAAACCCGCGTCCGCCCATCCAGATGTAGGTTTTACGTGATTTCACTAAATCGCTCCATGCAAATGCGAGATGGCTTCTTTGGGAGGCCACTGCCGATTTCCTTCTCCATCCTTAACACAATCCGAAATTGTGCTCCGTATCTAATGACCTCAATACCGACGGGAAATTAAACCTGGACTACCTTCCTACCTTCATCTCTTCACCGTGTTTTTTTTTTTTTTTTTTCCCGTCTAGTGACCACTTCGGGCCAGTTTTTCGCCTCCTCCTTTGGTATCCTTCCAAATTCAATATTTTTCCCCTGAACGGTTCTGTCTGAACGGTTCCTAAACCATTTTTTTACTTCATGGATCCAACTCTTTGTTGACTTCTTAACCCACAAATATTTGAGCTGCTTTTGGTTAGTATACTGTCTTGCTTTCAGTGTAAATGTCCAAAAAATACCAGTATTCTTTTTCACATTACTCGTGATATATTTTCCACGTTTCGATTAATTTCATCATTACTACGTAATTTGCAAACTTCCTAATTCTGATTTATCTAAATTATAGTTTAATGCTAGACATTCGCTTGCTTATAGACATTAAGACTTCAATAGTGTACTGAATCCCTCATTTTCGTAATTTAGACAGACATTTTTTGTTTTAAACGTCTTTAGTTATGCCCTTCCCATTTTGTGTATCCTTTCCTCTACAGCAGCTTTATACAAATCGTGTCCCCAAGATATCCAATTATTTTTAACCTTTCCGCTTTGGCCATTATCTGTTTTCAGAAATTTCGGCTCACTTATATTTTTTATAAGAATAATTGTTTCTTTCGGCACAAGTTGCTAAACCATCCCTCTTGACTGTTCCTTGTAAAACACTAATTTTTGTTACAGCAGACGTCACATTTTCAGAAAGTATACCAAAGTCATCTGCAATTGCGAGGCAGTTTTTTCCAATATTTTTGTTTCCTCTTCGCAATCCTATAGGTGAAATCTGATATTCATTCAGTTTTTCATTCCAAACGATGACTGTTTTTCCTAGAACTCAATTTCTCGTACTCCTCATTATTTTCGGCCTTTCCTGGTTTACCCTACGTCCATATTCTGTGTTATTCCCACGTTCACAGAGTTTAGTAGTGCCACACTGACTAGAATTATCGCCAATAATACCGAAGGAACGCTGAATTTTATTGAAGAAAAGAAACGAGATTTAGGAGTTTGCATAACGCAGTGCAATATTTCAGAAGCAATAAATAAGAATTATCGCTTTCTCTGCGGTTCCTAGATTTTGTGAAATCTTTCGGCGCACTCTGCTAGCAACAGCTTTAGAGGATAAACATAGTAATTCAACCTACGTAGTTTACTAAAAATGTATGCGTGGATTCTAGGCAACTGCTTCCAGTAGATTTGATCAGGATTGTGACGAATTTTGAAAGAGGAGTCAGACAAAAGATTCGGTATCATCAAATGAAACTTTCGGCTACTTGAACTGGGAAACAGTGAAGGAAGGAACACGTGTTAACGTAATATATCTGAACCACCTTTATTGAGCACATGACGTTGTAGTGACTGCGGCAGTTAAACTCGGCTGCTAGTGATAGAACTTAATAGAGGAAATTTGAACTATAGTCTGCAAATCAATAAGATAAGGACAACAACGTAACGAGAAGGAAATAATACAGATTAACAATGGAGTCATAGAAATACTTAATACATTTTCACTTTTAGGGAAGCGCAGCAACTTCGGAAGAAATATACATGGCCTGGGACGCTGCTGGTAAACTAAATTGAATTTTCTAAACTAACGCTCAATTAGTAAAAATGCAAACAACCTGCATTACGATCGCCTTACGACCATGTGTTGTGGACATCAAATGGTTAAAATGGCTCTGAGCACTATGGGACTTAACATTTATGGTCATCAGTCCCCTAGAACTTAGAACTACTTAAACCTAACCAACCTAAGGACATCACACAACACCTAGCCATCACGAGGCAGAGAAAATCCCTGACCCCGCCGGGAATCGAACCCGGGAACCCCGGCGTGGGAAGCGAGAACGCTACCGCACGACCATGAGCTGCGGACCTTGAGAACATCAACTATGATTCAAAACCGGCTCTGTCAATCCAACGACCCACAGCATCACTTACGAGGGATGTTTTTTAAATAAGTACCGTTTTGAAATTTAAAAAAGACGTGCTAAGATATCTCAATAATTTTATTTTTACATGAAAGCCTATACCTTAAACTACTTTTCTACATAATTTCCGTTAATATTGAGACACTTGTTATAACGTTGTACCAGTTTTTGAATACCCCCGTCATAGATGGCTGCCGCCTGACTTGTTAACCACTGCATCACCACTGTTTTGACTTCGTCATCGTCTTGAAGACGCTGGTCACCCAGGTGTGTCTTCAAGTGCAGGAACAGATGGTAGTCACTGGGCGCTAGATCGGGGCTGTATGGAGGATGATCTAGAGTTTCCCATCGAAAATATGTGAAGAGATCTTAGGTCTGATTCGTCACATGCGGACGGGCATTGTCTTGCAGCAAAACGATGCCCTTGCTCTACTTTTATGTCTTGTTGCTTTGATTCTGGTGTGACGTAGGCCAGCCATGTTTCAAATAAATGGCTCTGATCACTATGGGACTTAACTTCTGAGGTCATCAGTCCCCTAGAACGCAGAACTACTTAAACCTAACTATCCTAAGGACATCACACACATCCATGCCCGAGGCAGGATTCGAACCTACGGCTGTAGCGGTCGCGCGGTTCCAGACTGTAGTGCCTAGAACCGCTCGGCCACCCAAGCCGGCCAACCGGTGTTTCATTCCACATAACAATTTGGCCTAAGAAATCATCACCGCCGTTATGGTACCGCTCAAGGAAAGTCAATGCACTGTCTAAGCGTTTGGTTTTGTGCACATCCGTCAACATTTTTGGTACCCAACGTGCTCACAATTTTCGGAAATTCAAGTGCTCGGTCACAATGCCATACAAATCACTACGAGAAGCATTTGGAAAGTCATCCCGCAGGGAGGAAATTGTAAAGCATCGGTTTTTTCTCACCTTAATGTCTACTTCCTGCATCAAACTTTCATTAACGACCGAAGGACGCCCACTCCGTTGTGCATCATGCACATTTGTGCGGCCATCTTTAAATGTTCTCACCCACTTTCTTACCTTTCCATCACCCATGATGTTTTCTCCGCAGACTGCACAGATCTCACAATGAATATCGATCGCATTTAGGCCTTTAGCACTAAGAAATCTTATAACAGACCGTACTTCGCAGTCGGCGGGACTCACGATTATCGGAGGCATCTTGAACACTCAGTACACAACGTAATCAAAGAAGAATCAGACTGTAATGGCGTCAGTGCGTAGATTAAGGTACAGGCTTTTATCTAAAAACAAAATTATTGAGATACCTTAGCAAGTCTTTTTTTTAATTTCAAAACGGTACTTACTTTAAAAAAACACGCCTCGTACTATGCGACACACCCAGTGGCCGACCAAAGAACAACCCTGCAGCGAAACCATGACACCAGTAAGACATTAAGAGGAACAACCCGTCTCGAAATGGACCAAGGTATAACAAAAAGAGCATTTCATTGCAGTGTGAGGCAATTTCTTTTTTCTTTTTTCGTAATTAGTCACACCATCACGTTTCCCATAGAAACATCAGCAACGAGAAGTTCAAATAAGCGTCCGGTGTTCGTGAAAAGGAAGTTTAGAAACATTATGAGGGTACACTGCTTCGGCTTCGTTAATACGCGAAGTGAACTGTAAAGGTCAGTGCCAAGAATTTGAAGCTTTTACTCTTCACGCACGTCAAATTTCTGCAGTTGCTATCACTGCAGTGTTTGAGTCATGGCACTCGAAATATCCAAGAGGTGACGAAAGGTCGGTCCGGCCGCAATTCCTTCCGACGGCCGTCGCCTAAAGTCGCGGTTGAGAAAGCACGTTATCGATGGCGGTGGCAGCGAGAGATGCCGTTACAGTTACGCAGCCGGCTGCTGCAAGAAATCCTCCGCTGTTTCCTGCCGGAACGGTGAATTCAGCCGCGAACATCCTGCGCTGGCCAGGATACGACAGCCTGAAGAAAGCACCATGTTTTACAGCGCCAGACCGCACAGTGCCTTCCCGTGTGTGCCAACCAGCTGGCTGGAAACGCGGATTGCGTCCGTACGTCAACACTAGTGATCACTGGCGGCTTTATTTTCAGTTAGCAGTGCTTCAGTAGCGATAGGATTACTTGCTTCGGAAGGCCATCTAGAAACGTAAACTGCAGTAAAACACACTGCTGAAAAAACGCCTGATTGAAGGGAAAGAAATTTTCGCGAATCACAAATGACAAACCACTCTTCGAACGCTTTTGTCACGTTGGCATTAATATCCTTAGTCTATAGATACTTAAAGATCATGCAATCCCCTATCTGAAAGGTGTAAAGGTTTGAACCGAACAGCTAAGTTACGTGATGGAGGACCAAAAGCCTAGATTCTGTGATTACGCAATATGAAAAGCAGAGATGACAGTTTTAGTTTTTTTTATTTATACCTGAAACCAAGCGCTGATTTTAACAATTTTACTATTTGTTGCCTTTGTGTTACTTTACTCCGTTTCTTGCCTGGTTCAGCAACAGTAATCAAGTTTTCGAATAGAAACGTAGTCTCTGCAGGAGGTATTTATTTTAAAATTGACGCGTTTCGGAGTCCCGCATCTTCAGAATTGTTGTAAATTAACAATAACGTATGTGTTACATAAAGTTGTGACCACGTGCCTGTCTAAACCCTGCTAAGTAACTATTAACTTAAGTAACCTACAAAAATATATTGTCTTAGACAGCGTAAACCTCACTGGTAGAAAAGTAAACATTGACTGGAGAGTAATCGCCATCGTCAAATATAAAACCGGAAGTCGGAAAATGTAAATAAGTTTTATAAAAATTCTTACTAAAACAGATAACTACTAGAACGGGCTTTCCGTACCTATGGGCACGAAGAATCTAACACGGAATTTTTTGTGTTAGCTGAAGAGCCAACACCGTGTTACGAGTGGAGGCCGAAATGCACGAGTTTTAGCTCACGCAGGCTGGCGTGAGGAGGGAAGAACCATATTGACTTGAGGTCACGATCATGTCAAGGAATGAGAATTCAGAAAGCAGACGAAATTAGTTTGATACTTAACTTTAGTCCATTAATGATGAACGTCGCTCTTGACGGTACATGATTCACAATAATATCTGTTCAGGATACATTCTTGAAGATAGTAATTATAGTAACTGAATACGGCGCCTTGCTAGGTCGTAGCAAATTACGTAGCTGAAGGCTATGCTGAACTGTCGTCTCTGCAAACGAGAGCATATGTAGGCAGTGAACCATCGCTAGCAAAGTTAGATGATCGAGATGTTTTCAATATAGGTCTCGATTTTTGTGGAGTCAATAATACGCGGTGCAGCAGAAGGATGGTAACATCCGATTTCCAGGAGTCTGGCAAATTGCTGTAACTGTAAATATACACCATCCAGACAGTCCTGTGTAATGCAGAACTGACCACCCGACGTCATAAGAGTCGGACCCACCAGTATTAAAGGAGGTGGGGAGTAGTATATAATCAGTAAGGTAGCAGTAAAAGCAGAATATAGGGAACTGTGTAGAATGGGATAATAATGGTCTAACAGCTCCTCATAAGTGAATGGCGACAGTGAAGTACAGAGGAGGTGTTGCGGTTTGAGTATGTTTTTCGTGCTTACGTCGAAGTCTCATTGCCCTTCCATTCGAAAAAATTTCAACACCTTTTATAATATTGTCTACTAAGTACATTACAGAAATGGTTCGCAGACGGTGATCCTTCGGAGACAATGATTGTTTCAGTGTAACGCTGCACACTGTCAAAAAACATAATCTTTGAAGCAATGATTTGCCGACAATAAGGGTCTTGAACTTCACTGACCTGCTCAGAGTCTCGAGCTGCAAACAATAGAGCGCATCCGGGATGATGAATTAGAACGTCGATTTTGCCCACCACCTCTTCTGGTTTCGGCTCTCGAGAAAGACTGGGCTTCCATCCTTCACAGACATTTAGCAGAATTTCAGCCGCCGTAAAGGTGAAGAATGGACACACCCCGTACTGAATTGTCCGCACACATGTGATCAGAAATGGTAGATCTTGTAAGCTGGGATTGTGATAACTTTGTTAACACTAAACCGGAGACACATGTTTAGTCTGCTTATACACCAAAGCCGTCTTTAATCACCAAGTTTTCTCGTAAGAACTCATCACGTTTTAGCGTTCTTAATGTTGAAGAATACATATTCCACCGTGAGCCACGTTTCTGACTACCTCTGCTCATTTTCGGTGAACTCTATGCTATCTGCCGAGAGAGCGTTGGCTGCGCTGGGCAACAAAATGAGAAATTTAATAAAACGTGAGAAATTACGGAGGTCACGGGAGGCAGAGATCGTTAGCCGTTTCCGCATCGGAGCGGGCGGCAGCTTGCACGATTCATCAGAATTAATGCGGCCTGCCAGCGTGCAGGAGCGCCGTAATACTTTAAGCAGGCGTCCATTCATCACGCGACAGCCGTGGCTGCCTCCTGGCAGCTCCCGGCGGTACCACGGGGCTCGGATGATGACTGCGGCGCCCTACGTTGCAACTCTATACAACGCAAAGGAAACACGTCTGAAACAACGCCAGCAGAAGTGATTAACTATGTTTAACGGTGTTCTGCTAAGTTCGATGCGGCCCGCCATGAATTCCTCCTCTATGTGAACTTCTGCTTCTTAGAGTAGCATTTGCAGACGACGGTCACTATTACACTACTGGCCGTTAAAATTGCTACACCACGAAGATGACGTGCTACAGACGCGAAATTTAACCGACAGGAAGAAGATGCTGTGATATGCAAATGATTGGCTTTTCAGAGCATTCACACAAGCTTGGCGCCGGTGGCGACACCTACAACGTGCTGACATGAGGAAAGCTTCCAACCGATTTCTCATACACAAGCAGCAGTTGGCCGACGTTGCCTGGCGAAACGTTGTTGTTGTGATGCCTCGTGTAAGGAGGAGAAATGCGTACCATCACGTTTCCGACTTTGATAAAAGTCGGACTGTAGCCTATCGCGGTTGCGGTTTATCGTATCGTGACATTGCTGCTCGCATTGCTCGAGAGCCAATGACTGTTAGCAGAATATGGAATTGGTGGGTTCAGGAGGGTAATACGGAACACCATGCTCGATCCCAACGTCCTCGTATCACTAGCAGTCGAGATGACAGGGATCTTATCCGCATGGCTGTAACAGATCGTGCACCCACATCTCGATTCCTGAGTCAACAGATAGGGATGTTTGCAAGACGACAACGATGTGCACGAACAGTTGGACGACGTTTGCAGCAGCATGGACTATCAGCTCGGACACCATGGCTGCGATTACCTTTGACGCTGCATCACAGATAGGAGCGCCTGCAATGGTGTACTTAACGATGAACCTGGGTGCACGAATGGCAAAACGTCATTTTCTCGGATGAATCCAGGTTCTGTTTACAGCATCATAATGGTCGCATCCGTGTTGGGCGACATCGCAGTGAACGCACATTGGAAGCGTGTATTCGTCATCGCCATACTGGCGTGTCACCCGGCGTGATGGTATGGGGTGCCACTGGTTACACGTCTCGGTCACTTCTTTTTAGCATTGACGGAACTTTGAACAGTGGACGCTACATTTCAGATGTGTTACGGCCCGTGGCTCTACCCTCCATTCGATCCTTGCGAAACCCTACATTTCAGCAGGATAATGCACAACCGCATGTTGCAGGTCCTGTACGGACCTTTCTGGATACAGAAAATATTCGACTACTGCCCTGGCCAGCACATTCTCCCGATCTCTCACCAACTGAAAACGTCTGGTCAATGGTGGCCGAGCAACTGGCTCGTCACAATACGCCAGTCACTACTCTTGATGAACTATGGTATCGTGTTGAAGCTGCATGGGCAGCTGTACCTGCACACGCCATCCAAGCTCTGTTTGACTCAATGTCCAGACGCATCAAGGCCGTTATTACGGCCATAGGTGGTTGTTCAAGGAACTGATTTCTCAGGATCTATGCATCCAAATTGCATGAAAATGTAATCACATATCAGTTCTAGTATAATATGTTTGTACAATTAATACCCGTTTACCATCTGCATTTCTTCTTGGTGTAGCAATTTTAATGGCCAGTAGTGTTGATGTTCGATACTCACGGATTTCAAGTTTGTCTTCCTATACAGTCTTCACCCTCAGGTATCATGTTTTATTCTCTGATAACGTAAGTCCTTTTTATATTATCAGTCCATATACAGTCTTCACCCTCAACTACCTTGGTTTATTCTCTGATATCATAAGTCCTTCTTATATTTTAAGTCTATCTGATTTTCAGCATTCTTTTATAGCACCACAACTACAACCACAGTCCATATTTCAGTGCCACACTATGCTGTACCCCAAACGTAGATTCTCTGATATTTCTTCTTCAAATTAAGGCCGATGTTTGATACAAGTAGACTTCTTTTCACCACGAATTCCCTGTTTGCTTACTCCAGTCTGCTTTCAGGGTTCCGTACATTAGTTGGTAAAAAGGGAAACCTTATAGTATCACTCTGTTGTCCGTCAATATGTCTTTGTGTCAATTTCAAATTTATGGTCCCTTGCCGGTGTAGAAAGCTTCCCAGCCAATTTAGTCAAAAGATGCACCCATTTATGTCCCACATTTTGATACACGTAAACTCATTCATCAGAAGCTGTCGGGTACTTCGCATTGAGCTAAAAACCATGAGCTTTGTCAAGAAGCGATCTTATACAGTGGAAGTGAAGGAAAAATCCGATAATTTTTAATTGTCTCACAAAAAAGTGTTCCAATTTCTGAGACGGATATCTTGTCAGTATCGATATCGATAACAGGCAAAAATCGTCGATATTCTCGATTCACGGGATCGATTGACTATCTATATACATAATTAAGTTCGCACGCAAGTCTCAGAGCGGGAGTTTTATTCGCACTTGTTCAACTTTTATCTTCTTCTTGCTTCGTCTGCAATATGGTAGTTTGCTTCCACGACAACAGAATTCCTTCACTTCATCTACTTCGCGGTTTCCAATTCTGATGTTAAGTTTATCGTTAATCCCATTTCTGCTACACCTCACTACTTCTTTTTCTATTCATGTCCATAGTGTGTGCTCATTAGTCTCTTCTTTCTGCTCAGAGTGTCTTGCTGTTTTTCCTTACTGCCTCTAAGGATAGCAATATCATCAGTGAGTCTTATCACTGATACCCTTTCACACTGACTTCTAACACTTCATTTTATTTCCTGCATTGAATCTTCGATGTTTAGACCGAACGGTTAGGCTGCAAATCTACCTAATACAGCCTTGACATCCATTCGTCATGGAATCTTAGAACACATTCTGAGTTCAAATACAATGAGGTATCTCCAAGACTAAATAACCTCATCCATGCAAACGAGGATGGATTCCGAAAACATCGATCACGTGAAACCCTACTCTTGATTTTCCTACATGGCATCTAGGAAGTCATGGATCGAGGCAGTCACATAGTTACAGTATTCCTTGGTTTCAATAGCATTTGACTCAGTACCAAACATACACTTACTATCGTAAATGCGATCATACGGTGTATCTAGTAAGTACGATCGTACGGTGTATCAAGCGGTATTTTTTAATGAATTGAGTCTTTCTTGGTAGGTACGCAGCATGTTATCCAGAATGGATAATCATCGACAGACGTAGGCGTAAGCTCAGGTGCTCCCCAGTGTGTGGGTTCAGGCTCTTTCTGACTTCACGTTGCGTATTAATGACCTAGCAGACAACAGCAACCTCAAATTTTTCCCCAAACGATACGGTTACATACAGTGAAGTATTGCCTGAAAAAAAATGCCTAAATATTATTAGGCCTTAATAAGATTTAAAAGTGGTTACAAGACACTCGTGTGACCCATCCTAGAATATTGTTAACGTTTGTGGGACCCGTACCACGCCAGACTAACAGGGGATGCAAAGAAAGGCAGCACGAATGGTCACAGGTTTCTTTTACCCACTGGAAAGTGTCACGCAGACGCTGGAAAAACTGAACTGGCAGGCGCTTGAAGATGAGGCAAATAGCCGTTTGAAAGCCTACTTGGTAAGTAATTACTTCAGCTAACAGATCGAGGAATATACTACAGGCCCCCTATGTATCGGTCCTCTACAGATCGCGAAGACAAGATTAAACTAATTACATCACGCACACAGCCGTTTAATCGACCATTCTTCCCGGGCATCATACAGGAATTGAACGGGGAAATGTCCAAATAACTGGCAGAATAGGAAGTACCCTCTGTTATGCACTTCACAGCGGTTTTCTGAGTATAGATGTATATGCAGACAGCTAAAAAATCATGAGGGAGAACGTTTACATACTGAGTTTATTTTATTGTTGGAATAGCTCACTATGCAGCGAGGTGTAAGTATACAATCGTGTAAGCCACATTATGACCACCTACTTAGCAATATCTCTGGAACGCAATTCAGCAACAATTTTACGTATCATGGCTTCGACAAATACTTGACATGACACCAGGGGCTTGCGGCACCATATGCCTACACGCAGGTCACAAATTTCCCGTAATTTACGGGCGGTTGGTTTGTGGCCGAGGAACTGGGATTTTTTGTATTTCGCGGTTAAGTGTTATAATATTTCACTATTTTTCTTAGGAATGTGAAACAAAGAGCCGGCCGCGGTGGCCGTGCGGTTCTGGCGCTGCAGTCCTGAACCGCGGGACTGCTACGGTCGCAGGTTCGAATCCTGCCTCGGGCATGGGTGTGTGTGATGTCCTTAGGTTAGTTAGGTTTAAGTAGTTCTAAGTTCTAGGGGACTTATGACCTAAGATGTTGAGTCCCATAGTGCTCAGAGCCATTTGAACCATTTTTTGAAACAAAGAAACTCTGAGCTACACAGCTCACTTCATTGCTTAGTTTGAAAAGTCAGAAATATGGTAGGGCTACAACTTAGGAAAGGAAATGCTAAACGTTTCTTGCAAGGTTGAAACTCGGTTTACAGCGCAAAATCTCGAAAAACTATTTAAAACGTCAGTTAGATAGCAACACGTTCTTCTTCTTGTTCCAAATACCTGTTCGCCAGAATGTTACAGGCATAATCAGTGACACCACATTCGTTCCAGTCTCGAATACTATTGCGTTTTTCAAATTCTTAAGATTCTTTAATCAATCCAGCCAAGTTGGATGCAAAGTGGCTGTGTGATGGCTTTTCAGATGCAGTGATAGACTCACGTGCAGAAATTAGCCTATTCCAAGCTTTTGCTGTTTATCAGTACACGACATAAGGGTAATACGAGTCAGCGATCTCATTTGCCAATATTGATAATCGTCCGCCTTGATCACAATTTATTATACTCGTATCATTCACAATATAACCCGTTTCGGCTTTCTGCCATCATCATATCTATTAAATCAAAATAAAAGGATACTAATGTAATAATAATAAGTTCAACTGGTTAAAGCCAACCTGCACAGGAGAAATCCCGCGTCCGGCTATCCTGATTTAGGTATTCCGTGATTTCCCTAAATCGCTCCAAGCAAATGCCAGAATGGTTCCTTTGAAAGGGCACGGCCAACTTCCTTCCCCTTCCTTCCCTAATCCTATGAGACCGATGACCTCGCTGTCTGGTCTCCTCCCCCAAACAACCCAACCCAACCACAGAAGAAAATATAGGCGTATGTAACATGGCTGATGGCCACAACATACCATCAACAGTATCCTGATACGAGTACCAACGTCAAATGCCCGGTGGACATCGGTACGTGAACAATCGCCGACGTCGAGCTACAATCATGCGAAATCGAGCTACAGCCGTAGATGGCGTTAGTGATGAGGTAACCAGTGTCCAGTATCACAGATTCAGTAGTGACGGTTCTTAATTAAAATGCTTTCACCTGCTTTACGTGTGTATAGTTGTATCTTATGTTTTACTGTTAGTGCAAACAAGACGGACAGTTATGAATAAACTTTTGATGTACTTTTGTTCAGCTGGTTTTTTTTTCGTATTCTTCTCTGACCAGTACCATTAGCAGCAATGCGTTTCTGACGCTTTCAGAGACGCCCAGGTCCATCAGGTGGGGAACTGAAGTAAAAATGGGAGGCAAAGAAAGAACTTTAGACTTTCTGTTGTCTCTTTGGTGCGAAAGATGTGAAGGATGACTTTGTCAATGAACAACATACATTGCCAGTTGCAGACTGATGCTTTTTGATTCAAGGGATAAATCTACAGTCAAACCTATTCAAAAAAATACTTTATCAGTACATGAATTATTTTGGTTCTTTGTTTTCGTTCCCTTATAGCATCATGGATTTGTGGCCTTCCCTACGTTTAGCAAAGGTAGCTTGTGTGATCCAGTAAGACTGCCGTTTTCCCATTATTGGTTGTACGGTATTCTCATACGCTGTATTGACAGCATCTTCGTCAGAAGCACCAGGCGCGCCATGGTGGCTTACGGATATGGGTAGACGGCAATTTTAATGCTACCGCCCGTGAGCCACCTACCTAGGATCGCTCTTCCATCGCTCGCTGGCCTCCGGCAAATGGCGCGACGTGGAACTCACATGACTTAGCATGAGGGTCTGACTGGATAGCGCATCTCTTTAAAAAGTCGCACTCAGAGCTTCGCTATCCATATCGAGTGCATCTGTGGACTTTTCCACACTCGACGCTGCTATACATTGTTAATATTCAGGAGTTATCGAAGTGAAGCAGCATGTAATATTATTTTTTTATTCAGTCAAGAAATTTAGGTACACGAGCCTAAGGCAAGAGAGGAAAATAAACAGAACACCAAGGTTTCGCAGAGAGGTTAAATAAATCTGTAAAAAAAGTGATGTGTCTATCTGAAGTATAAAACACGCAGAGCGCGAGAGCCTTATGAATATTACAAAAGAACTCGTAATGTGACGAAATCACTAACGAATCATTTTAAATATGAAAAATTTAGAACGTGGCTATTGGGGCTCCAGAAATAAATCTGGAGAATGGTACGACAGCTGAGGAAAGAATTAAATGAAGTTTTGAAAGTGACCGACATGAATGACGAATCGTGGGTTAAATATTTAACAGAATTGTATAAACGTAAAAAAATCACGAGAAAGCGAAGAGGGATCAAAGATCAGTATACAAATAAACGATGATGTTAGTGTTTCACAGGCTGAGGTAGGAGAAGCTGTAAGTCTGTTAAAAAATAGGAAGTCTCTAGGGAGAAACTGGATTCCCAGTAAATTACTGAGATATGAGGGAAATACACTAACTGAACAATTAATTAAATTTCTTAAAAATGTTATAACTGTTAATAAATTCGAAATAACTAGAGAGCTAGTATCTTTATCCTCATGCACAAAAATGGAGACAAGAAAGACCCAACCAATTACAGAGGGCTCAATCTGCTGGGCTTAGCTCATAAAGATATAATAGGAAACAACATTTAAAAAAATTACAACCCTTGAAGAGGATTAGTATGATCTTAGATATGATAGGCCATTTACGGATGCAGTATTCGTTCTTAGTCACGTTTTAGAGAAGTCCACTGTATACAACAGACCAATTTATCTTCGTTTTATTCATTTACACAATAATTTCGACGGAAATCGGTTAAAATATCTGGTAATCCTCCTCTACAATCGGGGGTTCCTTCTAACTTAACAAAAAAGGTTGAAGACATTTATTCCAGCAACTATATCCAAGCGAAAATTGGTTCCAGGCCAATTAGCTGTATAGCAGTTAGTTGTGGTATTAAAACAAGTGACTCTTTGAGCCTGCTGCTTTGTAATATAGTCATGGACGAGGTGATGAAAAGAGGTATTTGGTGGTAGTGGATAGAGAATGGGGAACGAGAAAATAAAAATCATTTTTTATGCTAACGATGCAGTTCTGGTAGCAAACAATGAAGATAACCTGCTGAAACTTTTGCATATATTTAACGAGGCAACCAAAAACCTAAATATATCCATATCCACTCAAAAAATCAAATGTATGACCATATCTGTGGAACCAGTTAGATGCAAAATGGAAGTTGATGGAAAAATTATTCAGCGAATAATGGCATTTAAATATCTTGGCATTGACCTGTCCTGTAGCGTAAAAGTGGAAAACGAAATTAGAGGAGAAGTAGCAAAAGCAAACAAAGTGGCAAGTTGTTTAAATCATACTGTCTGGAAAAACAAACATGTTGGAAAAGCTGTAAAGGCAAGAACATACAATGCAGTAGAGAGACTAGTTGTGACTTACACAGCTGAAATAGGACCTGAAACATGAAAAAGAAGAAGAATTTTGGGAACTAAGGAAATGAAATTTCTATAAAAGATTTCAGGGAACACCCTGGGAGATAGTGAGAGATAGAGAGACAGACAGGAGGGAGGGAGAAGTGAAACGTAAGGAAGAATGTAAAGTGGACACCATTAATGAGTGATTACACAAGAGAAAGCAAGAATGGAACGAACACATATGATCAATGGAAGAACGAAGATTGTGAGAATCGTAAGAAATAAATCATCAGCTGGTAAAAAAAATATTGGCCATGCAAGGAAAAGATTGAGTTACAACCTCTGGGTAGTGTGAAGGGTACTGAAGGAAACAAGCTTTAGCCTAGCGGGAGTGGAAGAAGAAGATGTTGATTATAAAATTTACTATCTTTATAACTCAGCACCACAGAAGATGTATAACATTCAAAATTATGTGTGTGAAGTCCTGTGGGACCAAACTGCTGAGGTCATCGGTCCCTACTCTTAACACTATTTAAACTAACTTATGCTAAGGAAAACACGAACACGCATGCCCGAGGGAGGACTCGAACCTCCGGCGGGAGGTACCGCGCAGTCCGTGACATGGCGCCTCAAACCGCTTGCCCTCAAAATTTTGTATAGCTCATATTGTGCACATATTGAAAATAAAGATATTAGTAAGTAATTTTTTTGTAGATGTCTGATTGTGCTTGTTGGCCACCTCCACTACCGACACTACATCTCAGTTGAAGCTGTACTGTTCTTGTCTCTATTTTGGGCGAAGGAGTCGGCCTGTGTGGCCGAGCGGTTCTAGGCGCTACAGTCGGGAACCGCACGACCGCTACGGTCGCAGGTTCGAACCCTGCCTCGGGCATGGGTGTGTGTGTGATGTCCTTAGGTTATTTAGGTTTAAGAATTTCTAAGTTCTAGGGGACTGATGACCTCAGCAGTTAATTCCCATAGTGCTCAGAGCCATTTGACCCATTTTGATTTTATTTGGGCGAAGGTAACCATTATTTTAATGAACCAGCCGTGTGCTTGACTTCGACATAGAATTCCCGGTGTTAAGAGTGAAACCTTCTATTTCTGCGCCTGACTTCGGAAGTGCAGCTCCATCCTGGAAACTGCTAGTTGCGGTGACGGCTGACGTCACTGCCGGTGTTATAAGAGCGCGGACGCGGAGAGTTGGAGCCGTGGAACAAGCCCAGGGGCCGGCGCGGGCCCCCCGCGGCCCTCCCCGTCGTTTCCCGGACGGGCTTTCTGTCACTGTTCCCGGCCGCAGGGGGACGCCTGCCACACTCCATCAATAAACGTCGCCCGCTAACGAACCTGGCCGCTCCCAGCCGCCGGACACGCCCACCGCCCACCGCCCCGACTACGCCCCACGTACCCTGATATTCCCCCGTGTTGCGCTCCCACGTGCGCAGAACGCGTTCGCACACTTACCGGAACTCCGTGCCTGGCTTTGTCTTTGGTAGAAAGCAAACAGCGATTTGGGCCCTTACGACATTCTCAACTTCAACACTCGTTTACTCGTATTCTTATTTTAGTATCTGTTCCGGCTAGGCGTTGCTGTGGCTCAGTCTGGTTAAACAGAAAAGAAATAAGAGAAAGCACACGCTTCTAATATGTATGGGAATTAGATATTCGTCCTAATCTCCTTCTGTCCCTGCCTATGTCCATCTCCCTCTCCCCCTCTTTGTCCATCACCTCCTCCTTTCCCCTCTCTCTGTCAGTCACCTTCTCCTCCCTCTCTATACCCTTCTCCTCGTCCCCCTTCTCATACCCCTCTCTCGTGCCCTCTCTCTGTCCATCACTCTCCCCCCCTTTTCTATATCCGTCTTCCTATCTCCCTCTCTCCCTTTCGTTTTGATCCCTCTCCCTTCCATCACCACCTCCCATCTTTCTGTGTCCATCTTCTCACCCTCTATTTTCTCCTGTCTCTTCTTTTTGTCCTTCTCCATTCCGCTTTGTATCTCCACTTACTCTCACTTCTCTGTGCTCCACCTCTCGCCCAATCTCTGGCCTTGAACCTTGTTATGGCATATTCAGATTCAGTAGTAGTATTTTAATCATGTATACAACTTTTCCGTTTGGTACCAACGCTTCACTATTACAGATTTCATATATTTAAATATTATAGGCATTAAAAATGTTGACATCCAAGGGATCTTGGTGGCCACGAACAAAGACGGCGTGCGGATTTTCCTGCTGTTGAACACACCATCCCACGTGAAAGATGCCTCTCCATAAAATTATACTGTTCCGAAGGACGAAAACCCGCAGTGCTGTCCGGCCTAGAATATTCGCAACTATGTCGCCTACAGTAGTTGCAAATGAAGGTCATAAAACTCTCATTTACACTGATGTCACAAATACATTGAAATCGCTGCCCTGCAGACCTGCTACCATGGTGACTTGGATGACGTGTTGTGTGCCTTCAGAATTGGCGGCGTGCGACGCTGTTCAACGACGCCTAGTGCGACACGCTGGTTGCTGTTTGAAATATGCTTGTTGCCATCCACTCTAACAACCGTCTCATTTTCCAGACTCGTTTCAGATTCACAGCTTGTAACTAATAATAGTCACGCTCAACAGTAGAGTACGTAGTGGCAATGTTGCGAGTCCTCCGTCATATTTCCGAACTCGTGTACTGATTCTTCTGATAGAGCCCTTGTAAAGGTTTTCAGAAATTACTGTAACCGACAACAGACTCAAGAGACGTGTTTTCAATTGAATGGGTAACACAGGTGAGAGGCGAATTCGGTTATCACATAATAGGACCAGTTGGCTAATTTAAATAGAGTATTAAAATTAAGGCGAACGGCCTTGCCGCAGTGGTAACACCGGTTCCCGTCAGATCACCGAAGTTAATCGCAGTTGGGTTGGGTTAGCACTTGGATGGGAGAGCGCTGTTGGCAAGCGGGGTGCACTCAGCCCTTGTGAGGCAAACTGAGGAGCTACTTGATTGAAAAGTAGCGGCTCCGGTCTCAGAAACTGACATACGGCCGGGAAAGCGGTGTGCTGACCACATGCCCCTCCAAGTCCGTATCCAGTGACGCCTGTGGGCTGAGGATGACACGGCGGCCACTGGGCCTTCATGGCCTGTTCGGAAGGAGTTTGGTTTATTAAAATTAAAGGTGAAAGGATATCAAAGATACGATTTGCTGAGGACACTCCTATCCTGAGTAAAAGTGAAGAAGAATTACGTGATCTGCTGAATGAGTACAGATTATGGATTGAGAAGGAAATCGAAGAAAGACGGAAGTAATGAGAAGTGAGGAACCTAACACCAGGGTTGATGGTCACGAAATAGATGAAGTTAAAGTATTCTGCTACCTAGGCAGCTAAATAACCAATGACAGACGGAGCAAGGAAGGAATCAAAAGCAGACTAGAGCTGGCCAAGAGAAGCCTGGTAGTATCAAACATTGGCCTTAATTTGACCAAGAATGTACGTTTGGAGCATAGTATTAAGTGGTAGTGAAGTCTCCACTGTGGGAAACCGGAACAGAAGAGAGTGGTTCAAATGGCTCTGAGTACTATGGGTCTTAACTTCTAAGGTCATCAGTCCCCTAGAACGTAGAACTACTTAAACCTAACTAACCTAAGGACATCACACACATCCATACCCGAGGCAGGATTCGAACTTGCGACCGTAGCGGTCGCGCGGTTCCAGACTGCAGTGCCTAGAACCGCTCGGCCACTTCGGCCGGCGAACAGGGAAGAATCGAAGCATTTGGGATGTGGTGCTACAGACGAATGTTGAAAATTAGATGGATTGACAAGGTAAGGAATGGAGAGGTACTGTGCAGAATCGGAGATGAAAGGAGTTTTGTGTTAGCAGAAGAGCCAAGACCGTATTACGAGTGGAGGCCGATATGCACGCGTTTTAGCTCACGCAGGCTGGCGTGAAGGGGGAAGAGCTATACTGACGTGAGGTCTGGAACATGACAAGGAATGAGAATTAAGAAAACGGGAATAATTAGTTTGATACTTAACTTTAATCCATTAATGATGAACGTCGCTCTTGACGGTACAGGATGCACAATATTATCTGTTCAGAATACACTCTTGAAGTACTTTTAGTAACTGAATATGGCCCCTTGCTAGGTCGTAGCAAATGACGTAGCTGAAGGCTATGCTAAACTGTCGTCTCTGCAAATCAGAGCGTATGTAGACAGTGAACCATCGCTAGCAAAGTCTGCTGTACAACTGGGGCGAGTGCTAGGGAGTCTCTCTAGACTAGACCTGCCGTGTGGCGGCGCTCGGTCTGCAATCACTGAGTGGCGACACGCGCGTCCGACGTATATTAACGGACCGCGGCCGATTTAAAGCCTACCACTTGGCAAGTGTGGTGTGTGGCGGTGACACCACAAGGAGTATGTGGAAAACAGTGACAAGGAGAAGGGACAGGACGAAAAGACATCTCTCAAGACATCAGGGAACTAGCCGATCCAGAAGATAATTGAGGACGTAGGTTGCAAGTTACTATGAGATGAAGAGGCCACATCAAACCAATAACAAGTCTGAAAAAAAAAATACAGACATCATTTCTGATCTCTAGCCTTGTTGTAAAGGCATGGTTGCGAACACATCTCTGACGGCTGAAGGCGTGACACGGTGTCCGCTAATTGCCCGCATTTGCATCCAATAAACCTGTCTCTGGCGGGCAGGTGGCCGGGAACCACTGCCGACGTGCATGGCCGGAGGACTGTTCTGTCCAGCTCGGCGCCAGGAACCTCGCCGGACTCCCCTTTTACGGCTGGTCTGCTTTTGTATTCGGCGCGGGAATTCTGCGCCGTCCGTGAAAGCCGAAAGGCGCGCCGCGCCGCGCCGTTGCGCGTCGGGTCGCAGTGCGCAGCTATTTGTCTGGACTTACAATGCAGCCGGCCGTCTGCCAAGCCTCGGCCCGTCGGGCCGTGCCGCGCCTCGATATTTTTCGGCAGAAATGGGCCTCGCCAGCCGTGGGGAAACTGCCGCCCGATGTGTGTATGTGCCGTCCGCAGAGGCTCGCGGCCCGCGATAAACCGCAGCCGTGGCCGCCGCCACGAAAGGGCCGTTCTTCGCGGTGGAGTGGGCCGCAATGCGGAGCAGCGCCCTGCTCCCTCGACATCCACTGAGAGATTTCTGTGCTCGCGTGTTTTCCAGCGCGCTGCGGTGGTTCCGCGTCAGACAGACCTCGGCTCTTCCAACGCACTCAGTACGTCACTACTCCATCTACGCCTTCACTTGCCTGACAAAATAGTGGACAACCCCGACAACACAGTGGGGATGTCAGTTTAACTTAACGCACTACCCACCATCGTCGGGAATGCAAAAGATTCGAGTTGCTGTGCTCTGTGACAAGTAGAACTTCTGTCAGAGCACGTTAGTGTTGTTTATGTTTAGTGTTGTTACCATGCTTGTTAGATGTACAAACGGCTTGAACGGCGTCAGATGTTGGATGATAACTGTTGAAGACGCAGAGATGCCGTTACTCGTGTGAGACAGCGTTATCAGCATGTGACAGAGTTTGGAAGGGTTTGTTGGTCTCATTGTTCAGTGTCCGAGTTCTCCATTTGGACCTGCCAATGGCCCGAGGAGTCGAGGTTCTGCTCTTCCTGGATGACCATCATCGGCCAATAATGCGGCGGCCTGGGAAAAGGTCTCCTTGTTCCAATGTTCCGAAATCCGACGCAGTCTTCCTAACGGCGTCGTGGTGAGGGGAAGCCATCGGGTATATCTACAGGTCACGGCTGGTGGTGACTAAGTGAACTCTAACTGCAGAGTACGTGACGGACCACCTGCGTCTTCACGTATTATATCTGATGCGACACTATCGCGGCACAATTTTTCAACAGGACAGTGCTTGTCCACAGACGAGAAGTGTCTTTGTTAACTGTCTGCATGATTATGAGGTACTTCGTGGCCAGAAAGATCACCAGATCTGACCCCGATAATACCTTCGGAACCAGCTCGGACGTCTGCTTCGTCTCAGTCGCAGTAACCAGTAAATAAAGGACTGTTTTCAACAGTTATGGGACAGCTTGCCAAGTAGAATATAAAAAGGCTTTAACATACGTTTCCCAAATTTATCAGTGAATGCTTCGAGACCAGAGTTGGTATAACGTCATACTCATAAAGGGGCTCATACTTCCAAGTTATTTATAAATCTGACTCGATTTTGTTATCACTGTAATAGCATCCGGTATCCTATCAACCCGTGATTTTTTTACTCCTGTCCGCATGGGTGCCATACTTTCTTTGTCAGCTGTGTATAACTGTACGCTGTGAATCACTTTGAAGTACGGTTAATTATATTTGCGCTATCTCCATGTGACAAACATTCGGGAGCTAATGCATACCCATAGTTTATACTCTGAATCACTGTCTCATCAAATTAGCGTGTCATCATTCGCGCTGCCATTCTTTGTACACACTCGATGTCACGTGTAATAGGGGTTCCAGACATGGACAGCACTTACGTACAAGTATGTTGTGTGCAATCTCTTTTGTGGGGAAACTGTAATTTCCAAATATGTTAGATAAGTCGTAGTCTGTCATTTGGTTTACCAGCAACTAAGCGCATAGGGTAACCCGTGCAGATCTGGGCGGCATTTTACAGTTACTTTTAAGATCAAAGGCTTGTAACGCGACGTCCACCGAACTCTCAACAAACGTCCATAACCCAACTCGTCACGTAGCCTTGCAAGAATTTCTGCAACGTCCTTTTATTGCTATTGTTATGTGGAGTCGTTCACGAACTCCACCAGTAAAACTAAACATATCGTGAGATGAGGTGACCTTGTAGACCAATGTTTCAATTTCAGATCAACACAATTTTTACTGTCGATCCATCGTTGAGGAAGCTCGTTCTTAAGAAGAAATGCTCTCATGTCAAATGCCAATGTGTTTGCACTAAGTTCTGTTGAAATAAGGAATTTTTGACGTGTTCTCACAGTTTGGAGAAACATCTGAAACATATTATACTGAATACATATAACCGTCCGTTCTGTAAGAAAGTTAGGACCGGAAATCTTTTCGCGTGAAACGTTGCAGAATACATGACGCCTTAGAGTGCCTCCCTCGTGCTTGACGATGCAACGCGGCAGCTGTGTTTCCCACATTCTTATTTTGGTGTGGCTTACTGAATGGAAAGTATCCTTATCACAGAACACTAAACGCCAAAGGAAACTCGTATTTCGTCTCCACATCGACGTAGAGAAGAAAGCAAACAGTGTATTAGCTGCTTTGTATCCTTGAATAAGCAGGTCTTCCCTAAACAGGAAAAACAATACCCAACTTTACACAATCAGTCACACAGAAAGCCTGCCCCACAAGGAAATATGCAGCATCTACGAGTGTCAGGAAACATCATGCTGTCCAGAACAAAATACTGTGAAACGTATTAAATGCTCCCTGGTTCCTCAGAAACGAAATGATTGCCAAAGACTTACAATTTAAAAAAATATTTCTAGATCCGCTCCAAATCTGAGCTCTTTCTTCTTTTTCGAAATTTTATGATATATTCACAGCTGAAGATGGACTTACCTCACCCAAAACTGGATACGTGATAAAATGGAAGATTTCCAAAATCATAGCCACTGCAATGTTATAATGTTATCACAGAAAACTTAGCTGCATTGTTATATAATATGTTTTCCGCTGTAAGTAAGTAAAGCAGTCATCCATCCGAAGATTCACATTTCTACGCTTTACTAGGCACGGTTCTGTTGGAACTGGTGTGACGTTGAGTTCCTCTGGTCTTTGAACTCACTTACCTAGCCAATTATAGGGGGATCTAAAGTTTAACGTTGTCTCCGAACCACGGTGCAACTCGGCGCTTTTCACAAACGTTGCCAGTGGTGAAACAAGTGGTGACAGATGAAAACCGTAGGAATAACATGTTCTGGCGCAAGCGCAAGCGCCGGAAAGAAAATGAAAAACGGAAGACCAGAGAAGGCGGTGAAACGAAGTCGGACAATGGTGCGCTGATTATGACCACGCCATGACAACAGCGACACCTGCAAGAAGGGAATATAGGGCCACTCCTTCCAGTCTGGGCCGGACATTAGTGGAATGCATCGTAGAGCATAGCACGGCATAGCAGAACGTGCTACAAGAACAGCTATATGTGATCCTTATCAGTTGCGACGAACATAACTGTTTGCATGTCGCCCATTGCGACTACTACTTGTAAATCTCCAAGTTGAGTTTTGTCAATCTCCTTTATAGAAATAAAACTGCTCATGTTATTTGGTTGACTTGTTGTATAGCATTCCGAGAACGCAGTATCTCTTAGGCATCCTATACGAGACGAGTGGGCAATACCCAGCATAACAGGGAATCGAGGTCGAGAATTTTGGATTGGCAGTCTGAAACTTCAACACTTTTTATGAGTCCGGACCTCAGCCGATAGAAATGGAACCCTGATAGGGTCACTTTGCTGTCGGTCTGTCTTTTTCTCTTTCTGTTTGTGTGTCCGACTTTTGATAACTCATCTTCCCAGGAATAGGTAGACTATCAAGTTGAAAACTATGCCACATATTAAGGTCCACGATCTCTTGTTGTGCTTTGGGTCTTTCTATTTTAGTTTCAATCATTCGGTCTCATGGTAACGATCTTTCTTCTACATCTACATTTATACTTCGCAAGCCACCCAACGGTGTGTGGCGGAGGGCACTTTACGTGCCACTGTCATTACCTCCCTTCCAGTCGCTTATGGTTCGCGGGAAGAACAACTGTCTCAAAGCCTCCGTGCGCGCACGAATCTCTCTGATTTTACATTCGTGATCTCCTCGGGAGGTATACGTAGGGGAAAGCAATATATTCGATACCTCGTCCAGAAACGCACCCTCTCGAAACCTGGACAGCAAGCTACACAGCGATGCAGAGCGCCTCTCTTGCAGAGTCTGCCACTTGAGTTTGCTAAACATCTCCCTAATGCTATCACGCTTACCAAATAACCCTGTGACGAAACGCGTCGCTCTTCTTTGGATCTTCTCTATCTCCTCCGTCAACCCGATCTGGTACGGATCCCACACTGATGACCAATACTCAAGTATAGGTCGAACGGGTGTTTTGTAAGCCACCTCCTTTGTTGATGTACTACATTTTCTAAGGACTCTCCCTATGAATCTCAACCTGGTACTCACCTTGCCAACAATTAATTTAGAAGTAACTGCTACGAGTGCTCGTTCCGCTATCATATAATCATACAATAAAGGCTCCCTCTTTCTATGTATTCGCAATACATTACATTTGTCTATGTTAAGGGTCAGTTGCCACTCCCTGCACCAAGTGCCTATCCGCTGCAGATCTTCCTGCATTTCGCTACAATTTTCTAATACTGCAACTTCTATCTATACTACAGCATCATACGCGAAAAGCCGCATGGAACTTCCGACACTATCTACTAGGTCATTTATATATACTGTGAAAAGCAATGGTCCCATAACACTCCCCTGTGGCACGCCAGAGGTTACTTTAACGTCTGTAGACGTCTCTCCATTGATAACAACATGCTGTGTTCTGTTTGCTAAAAACTCTTCATCCAGCCACACAGCTACTCTTACTTTGTTTATCAGGCGACAGTGCGGAACTGTATCGAACGCTTTCCGGAAGTCAATGAAAATAGCACCTACCTGGGAGCCTGTATCTAATATTTTCTGGGTCTCATGAACAAATAAAGCGAGTTGGGTCTCACACGATCGCTGTTTCCGGAATCCATGTTGATTCATACAGAGTAGATTCTAGGTTTCCAAAAACGACATGATACTCGAGCAAAAAACATGTTCTAAAATTCTACAACTGATCGACGTCAGAGATATAGGTCTATAGTTTTGCGCATCTGCTCGACGACCCTTCTTGAAGACTGGAACTACCTGTGCTCTTTTCCAATCATTTGGAACTTTCCGTTCCTCTAGAGACTTGAGGTACACGGCTGTTAGAAAGGGGGGGGGGGCAAGTTCTTTCGCGTACTCTGTGTAGAATCGACTTGGTATCCCGTCAGGTCCAGTGGACTTTCCTCTGTTGAGTGATTCCAGTTGCTTTCTTATTCCTTGGACACTTATTTCGATGTCAGCTGTTTTTTCATTTGTGCGAGTATTTAGAGAAGGAACTGCAGTGCGGTCTTCCTGTGTGAAACAGCTTTGGAAAAAGGTGTTTAGTATTTCAGCTTTACGCGTGTCATCCTCTGTTTCAGTGCCACCATCATCATCCCGGAGTGTCTGGATATGCTGTTTCGAGCCACTTACTGATTTAATGTAAGACCAGAACTTCCTAGGATTTTCTGCCAAATCGGTACATAGAATTTTACTTTCGAATTCACTGAACGCTTCATGCATAGCCCTCCTTACGCTAACTTTGACATCGTTTAGGTTCTGTTTGTCTGAGAGGTTTTGGCTGCGTTTAAACTTGGAGTGAAGCTCTCTTTGCTTTCGCAGTAGTTTCCTAACTTTGTTGTTGAACCACGGTGGGTTTTTCCCGTCCCTCACAGTTTTACTCGGCACGTACCTGTCTAAAACGCATTTTACAATTGCCTTAAACTTTTTCCATAAACACTCAACATTGCCAGTATCGGAGCAGAAATTTTCGTTTTGATCTGCTAGGTAGTCTGAAATCTGTCTTCTATTACTCTTGCTAAAGAGATATACCTTCCTCCCTTTTTTTATATTCCTATTAACTTCCATATTCAGGGATGCTGCAACGGCCTTATGATCACTGATTCCCTGGTCTGCACTTACAGAGTCGAAAAGTTCGGGTCTGTTTGTTATCAGTAGGTCCAAGATGTTATCTCCACGAGTTGGTTCTCTGTTTAATTGCTCGAGGTAATTTTCGGATAGTACTCTCAGTGTAATATCACTCGATTTTTTTGGTTTATGTTTGTGTTAAAGTATTTATTTATGATTGATACTAGCTAACACACTTCTCAGAAACTATAGGGTTCTTCTCCTTGACGTAGAATCTTGACATTTATTAAGGTAGCACAGCAGAACTAAAGGAAAAATGTCATAAAATTGTTAGTAAAAAGCTATCTGTAACCAAAATCGCATATATATTATTTTTACTTACAGCCATCGTTTCGATAGACTTTGCGATCATCCTAAAATGTAGCACATTTATTTACTAACATGACAACTTTTCGTGAGGTTCCAACTAAAAATGAACACGTTTTGGAAAAAAAACTTTTTGAAGATCTGAAGATGACAGCAAAGTCTGGAGAAACCGATTGATGTAAATATTTTATGCTATCTTTTCTTTAGGAAGTTTTCACCAGGTTAAGTAGATATCTCCTTCTGATTTCTCAATATGAGAATATTCAATCAAGGAATTTCTTAATTTGTAATTATGTCCCACAAAAAAATATTCTCTCGTCACTTCTCATTCGACTTCAAACTTGAAATCAAAATATTCTCTACAGTCTTGGAATCCTTGGGACCGACATCTTGTCAGTTATCAATGTCGATAACAGGCAAAAGTCGACGACACTCTGAGTTGGCGGAGTGGGTGAATTGCCTAATAATAATTAAGTTCGTAAGGAAACTTCAGTGCGCGAGTCCTACTCACACCTGGCCAATCTTTTTACTTGTGGGGGGGGGGGGGGGGGGGGGATGGGTCTTATTTCTTTCAGTCTGTTTCTCCGTCGTTGTTTATCGTCAGTGGTTTTGTGCGGATGTCACATGAAATTCTCCATATTCTCTTGATGACAACATCACTCACTTGTGTTACTACTGCAAAGAAGCCAGTCTCTGGCCGAACACTCTGAGCTACGGTGCTTAGAACTACTTAAACCTAACTAACCTAAGGACATCACACAACACCCAGTCATCACGAGGCAGAGAAAATCCCTGACCCCGCCGGGAATCGAACCCGGGAACCCGGGCGTGGGGAGCGAGAACGCTACCGCACGACCACGAGCTGCGGACGCTACGGTGCTGGATACCATTGAATTACCGAGCTTTTTTTTTTTTGCGTGCGGACGATGTCCTGTTTTCCGTGTCCTCGAAGAGTATGCACTACAGGATACCATGGAAATTCTCAACATGAAAACCTTGGAACTCGGAACACTGATCTACAAAATACCTGTCCGGAGCACCTGATTTAGTTATCATGTGATTTTGCTAATAATATGAAACAAATGTCAGGATTCTTGCTTACATGAGCCAAGATATTAGACCCAATCTGAGCTTATGCTACTGCGCCAGTGATGACTTGGGCGTCGCAGGATGTAAAGCTCCAAGTATCTCCCCTTCATTGCCTTTCTACTAGAACCGGTCATAAGCGCATGTAACATGTGATACAATTCTTTCGGGACTCCAGCGACCACCGCGGGAGGACAATGCAACTAGGTGACAGGGGAACGACCCGACCCGCCATGCGGGTGACGTCATGCCGAGGTTTCCGGACTGCGGTACGCGCGCCGTCGTTAGGCGCAGTCATTAGCCTGCGCGCGGCACCGCCGCGGTCATCATCATTAGCGTCATCAGCGCGCGCGCGCTGATGGCGGCCAGGCACGCAACGCCGTGGTCGCCGGACCGGCCTCAAAAAGCCGCCCGCCGTGCCAGAGACCGCATCGAGGCGAGTCGGGAGCGGCGGCGCAGAAAAATTGCCATTGTCGCTTGTCTGCTGCCCGGCCAGCTGGCTCCGTTTCACGTTCCTGTTTCTTCGCCTGTTCCGTACTGGCCGGTACAGATTTTCACCGATGTAGCTTTTTCGAACAATGCGCTTTCTCGAGTCTCGCCCAGAAACGGCGAAGACCTTTTCTGTTACTTATGGTAGGTAAGAAAATATCTGGGACTTCCGGGATGCGGTGTAGCCGCAACGAAGTGAAACCTATAACAGCCAGAGAAAATAATTAGTGGAAAGATGCTTGTCGAGAGAGAACAGGCTTCCTGCAGTCCCGTCTGTCGGCTTAGTCCCTTCACCCTGCTACTGACCCATTCTTTCGTATGTTTTTTCCGTTTTCACATTTGTGACACATCCATCGTTTTGGTAATGTTTTTATTACATTCCATTATTTCCTGAGCTAATGCTTCATTTGCACTGCAGCGTGCTCTATCTTGAAACTTATCAAAAATGTCCCCAATCAGAAGTGTTACATCTACATCTACATGACTACTCTGCAATTCACATTTAAGTGCTTGGCAGAGGGTTCATCGAACCACAATCATACTATCTCTCTACTATTCCACTCCCGAACAGCGAGCGGGAAAAACGAACACCTAAACCTTTCTGTTCGAGCTCTGATTTCTCTTATTTTATTTTGATGATCATTCCTACCTATGTAGGTTGGACTCAACAAAATATTTTCGCATTCGGAAGAGAAAGTTGGTGACTGAAATTTCGTAAAAAGGTCTCGCCGCGACGAAAAACGTCTATGCTGTAATGTCTTCCATCCCAACTCGTGTATCATATCTGCCACACTCTCTCCCCTATAACGCGATAATACAAAACGAGCTGCCCTTTTTTGCAACCTTTCCATGTCCTCCGTCAATCCCACCTGGTAAGGATCCCACACCGCGCAGCAATATTCTAACAGAGGACGAACGAGTGTAGTGTAAGCTGTCTCTTTAGTGGACTTGTTGCATCTGCTAAGTGTCCTGCCAATGAAACGCAACCTTTGGCTCGCCTTCCCGACAATATTATCTATGTGGTCATGCACTGGTTTGAGTGCAGTAACACTTTTACACGACAGTGAGCTCCCAGGTTTGAGTTAGAGTCTATTTTCGTACTTTTCGCTGTCCCCATAACTGTTCTCCT
This sequence comes from Schistocerca gregaria, assembly GCF_023897955.1. Lineage (NCBI taxonomy): Eukaryota > Metazoa > Arthropoda > Insecta > Orthoptera > Acrididae > Schistocerca > Schistocerca gregaria. The sequence goes on along the minus strand of NC_064920.1, from coordinate 389,370,584 downwards.
GTACTGAACGTCCTCGTAGTTTCATTTTGAGGCTCAATAGATTCACTTTAACGGCTAACTTCTTCTGTTACGAGCTTTCAGTAAACTTTTCCTATTCTTTTAATTTCGTATTTTATCTGTCCGCCGGCCGCGGTGGCCATGTGGTTCTAGGAGCTCAGTCCGGAACCGCGCGACTGCTACGGTCGCAGGTTTGAATCCTGCCTCTGGCATCGATGTGTGTGATGTCCTTAGGTTAGTTAGGTTTAAGTAGTTCTAAGTTCTAGGGGACTGATGACCTCAGATGTTAAGTCCATAGTCCTCAGAGCCATTAATCTGTCCATTTTATCATCATACGGGAAAAAGTCAACGTAAAAGTTAAATGGTGCTCATATTAGCAGGATTGCCATGCTACACGAATAGTTGTAAACAAGTAAACAATTCAATTTTGGCACAAAGGAACGTTCACTATCAGTATCACCTACATACTTATGGAAAGGATAGTAAGAGTCTCTGGACATATAGCGTTGGGCTCATTCTGTGTTGCCCTTCCTACATGAGATCGGAGAACCTATTTTGTCTGATAAGGATATAATTTTAGAGCAATAAAGTTTCTCCATGATGTCATGTTGACATTGGATGAGCTGAAACTGAACAATGTGCCAGAGAAGCAAAACTAACATTGGCGAAGATTCTACTTTTAATGAATATGAGCGCTATTTATAGTTGATATTCAAGACTCAGGTTAAGTATTTGCTGATACCCTTAACATTGAAATAGTACATTCGGCTGTGGATAGTTGATTACATTTTTGTAACACTTTGCTGTTAAAATGACACCGTCAAAGACCACACAAACCATTACAAATTAATAACAATAACGGTGAAAGTAATGTTAAAAATTGTATACAGGATATAACTCGTATCTGTGCAGATATTTTTGTAAGTGGCACCATAATATGTACACACATCAGTGTATTGGTTGGTTTTCCTCTGCGTCGAACAGTCTTCCCACAGACAAGTCACAAACTTTACGACCTGGTGTTTTCTGCACGGTCATAACTGCGCCAGTAAGGGGATGACCCTGTCAGTACAGACTAATCGTTTTGCATCCAAGTGCCAAATCTGCAACACCTGATCAGCTGCCCAGGGGAAGATAAGCATTAAAGGCTTGCTCTTGCCACAAGTACTTGGAGGTACTAACCAAACTATAAACATACCACTCCTGACAGACATTAGTCTGCAAATGAAGTAAATGCTGATGTAATGGTGTTCAGTATAAAGACCTCAGTCACCAATAAAAGTTCTGCATTTATATCCTTTACACCTTGTATAATACATTACGTACCTCATCATGTTACCAATTTTATTGCTACACTTCAAATAAACACATTAATCATATGTGTGTGGTAAAACACTAGTTAAACTGCACACAGGAACCATTTTAGCAGGTTTACAATACATTTAGAACTGTAACGAACAGGCAGACAATTTTGAGGAACAACTTTAGGTTTACTCAAATCAGAAGCAGTAGCAGTCTTCTCAGCAAGTAGTTGTGTGGGATGAGAAACTATGGGAGAACCACTGCTAGGTAAAGTAGTAACACAGACTTCATCTAAAAAATGTACTACGCCGTTCACCTGAATGATTGCATGCGCCTTCCTCCCCACTGAAATTTTGATAAATAAATGTGTGTCAACCATTTAGAGGTTACAAAATACCATAACTGCATAACAAAAAAGGAAAATATATGGGTTAGCCACTGTCACATTACTAGTAAAACAAACATAAAGTAATTAAAACGAAACTAAATAATGAAATGTGCTGTAGATTGTACTAATGGAACATGTTTCATCCAGTTACATTCCACTAATTTTTTATTCTTAAAAAACTGTTTACAGAATGGAAGTTGTCCATAAAATAATTTTTGATTTTGTTTTTATATTTGTATTGCTTCTGTTAGACATTACGCAAAATCAAGAGTCTTTTCGGTCCAGTGCGGCATACTTTCCGTAGCAGCAGATAGATTCAGTGATAATTGATGTTACAGTTGTGAGAGAAACTACTCATGGAACATATGTGAACCACCTTTGCTTGGTGACTATGTTGTGGTCTTTATCTCTAGCAGACATTAAATTCAAGAAAGAATAAGAGAGCTTACGCTCCGAAAAGTTGTTTCGCATCTAACAATCAGAGAACGACAAAAAGCTTTATACAACAATTTTTTAGTATAACATGTTTTATTACTATCATTGATTTACTAGTCTACTTTCAAGCTTTCTCTATTAAGTTATAATATAGGACATGTTATACATAAAAGTTTATGTTGTTATCTTATTGTTAGACACAAAACAACATTTTGGAGCGCCAGTTTCGCAAGGCTAAGTTATTGTTTGGTTCTACTTACGATTTTTTTGCATCTTGTTATCATGTATGTTTCGCAGAATAATTTAGTCTCTTTGTACTGAGTGCACTAGGATGTCCGACATATGGCATTTGGTTGCACATTTTTTCCAAACACTTAACTTTCACTGTGAGTTTTTTAAAAATGGATGTTGGTTGTGATGTTGTTACTGTGTATAGTGTTGCCAACTGTCGGTAAGAAGGCTGTTGGAAACTATGCTTCCGATATGTCTCAAAAGACATATTTGCACTTAGTGCGCAATACAAAAACAATAGAGCGAAAACTTATAAACAAAAGCTTGCCCGAAATTTTGTCTGCCATTAACGTCACTGCTAAACTAACGGCTACCGACCCAAACTTAGTCAATAGAAGTAGATGACACTCATTTCAATCATCAACGGAAAGCCTTGAAAGAATTTACAATAAAATGAATGTGTCTTCAAGTCTTTACTTATATTTTATTAGTGACCTGCCACAGTTTCGCACGGATACCACCAAGGATCTACGGCCGGACGACTCGTTTCTTCTATTAGTGGAAACAGAATCAAAACCTCTACGGATGTTCCTGAGATCAGCATTCACGTTGCGTGTATCCGAAGAAATGCACTGGAGAACTTTGTTTTATAATACGAGTATGAGTTGCCACGAGATGTCACTCCAGACTCCACCTAAATATAGAACAGATAACAATGTTTTATATTAGACACTCATCATCAACACAGATAACGGTGTGCATGTTTCAGCCGTCATCAGCGGACCAAAAACCCGCCGAGGATTCCAAGGTGGCTATGAACAGCAAGTGGCTGCAATTTTTGCGATAAGTTACTAAGATAACGACCTCAAAAAGTCTTGAAAACTTTCTTTATATCTTTATCCCTTCCCCAAAAAACACTGATTCAAAGCAACCCTGCTCGTACACGTAAAATATGTACGTAAAATTTAAACAAATCGATTGATGACGAGTATACCCGCGATGAACCCATAATTTAATTAAACTGATGGTATTTCCGTGAATAAATGAGTGAATGAATGAATGATGTATTTGCTTAAATTCATGGGCGGTTCCTGAGGAAAGAAACAAAAAACTTTTTCACCACTTTTTCGCCGTCAGCAGCGGTCCAAACCTCGGTCGCGGATTCCGAGACTGCCATGAACAGCAGACGGCTGCAATTTTTACGGTCTATTCCCAGGGTTTTGGTCTTGAATAACCTTGAAACTTGTCCAGATATCTTTATCCGTTTTCGATATACAGAGGTTCAAAGTTACCCTACTTGTGCACTTAAAATTCCGCATAATGTGGAAACGTAGTTTATAAAGTGACGTAGCACGGGGAGACGTGATCTGCAGAGTCTCCGTTATCATCAGAATGGTTTTGGAAACCCCACGTTGCAGTACTGAAGCACATGCAAAAATTTTATGCGATTAAGATCCCTTCTCAGTTGCCTCCGTTCTGACCCACTGCTACCGCCTCTGCTCACCGTCACAGTAACCCTCTTGCACTCTCTTACATTAATATATCATCCTTTCTACTGCTGCTGTCACTTACCACTGTCACTATCTTTATCTTACCTGTAGTCATTCTCATAGACTCACTGGCTTTCTCCCACTTCCACTATCTCCTTCTTTCTATTCCTCTCCCACTGGCACTGTCTCCTTCTCTCTTTTCCTAGCACTGTTCTCTCACTGTGTAGTGTGTTCCACTGCCATTGTATCCCACTCTTAGTATCACTGTGCCCTTCGCCCTTTCTATACCAAACACACTGTCTGCTGTCTTCGACTATTTTTATTCCTCCGCCTCTTCCCTGCAGCCACTGTCACCTTCGCTCTCAGCATAAAAATACGGGAATATATTCCCATGCCAATATTTTTGCGAAAATGGTGGAAGGTGCTGAGGGAGGTAGAACGAGCAGATGGTACCCCACTTTTCAGTCAGAGTCTTTTAATAAAGAGGAGCATATTAGCCTTTCTTCGCTCCAATAGGAGTATTTTTCCGCAGGTAAATTATGTACGCCAACATACGTCACGAATCAAAGTGGTTTTTAGTGAAAACCGTATTAAAAACTTTACAGTAGATCCTGAGATTAGCCACAGCATACAAACAGAGAAACGCGAACACACTGACACTCACACTTTATACTTGTACATGTTATATGCATAGATGAGGATCTGGTTGGAGTGAATAGAAGATCAAATGGCCACACTGAGAGAAAAAGGACAAAAAAAAGTAATAGGTCAGCGGGAACATGTTGAAGCCATTTCTGCATCATTATCAATCAAAATGCCGCAATAACGTGTTTTAGATGGAATAAAAACTACCCATTTCAACGGAATACTGGCTGCGAAACAAGTCATTAAAAGGGCAATTAATTTCTGCGGCTTGTTCTTCTCGTTTTTTCGCCGTGGAGAGCAAATACGAATCAGCTGGGCTCGCTGTTTATTATCGGCTAATCGCGCACAGCCGCCTCCGCATAGAAGTGAGCTGCCGTGTACCGTGTGGCGGCAGTGGCGTTCCTTTTTGCTATAAAGAAGGTGCGCCGAGCGAGCACGTTCAGCCAGCCGGTAATCGCAGCAGGAACGGCTCCGACTCGCCGTTTCGCGGTAAGGCGGGACCGACGAGCAGATGCTGGCGGACCCCAGGAATTTCAACAACCGCCTTCGAAAGCGCTCTGAATGCCTCTTCCCGGTAAAGACTTGCTCGAACGTGATCAATCAAAATGCGGCAGCTAATAGTTTCCGATGCGGCAAAAACTATCGTCTAACCAGATCGGTAAGTTAAGTAGTGACAGCGTAAGCCAGCCCTTTGGTTGTCATGTACTGTTACCGGAATAATGACATGCCTCATGAAATGATCTTGTAAGTTCTAGCCATTTCCTCGACAGACGTTCAAAGTGACTCTAGTCAGCTAGTGATAATAACTTTGTGGAAGAACCAGATTCAGCGTTGTCAGTTACTTCTTGGTCAATGAGATACACTTTTTTTTTTTTTTTTTTGCTTTTAATGCACAATTAAGGTTAGGCTTTGCTGTGAGTGTTATTGATATCAAACGAAGCAACAAGTTTAGTGTTACCAGTCACTGTTTATCTTCAAGACACGTTTCGAAGGTTTAAACTTCGATCATCAGGTAGACTTACGTTTGCTACTACGAGTAATGAGTGTGCTGTGTTATGATTTTTGGGGAACTTGTGGCACTGTCTAGTGGAGAAACAAAACATTTTAGAACATGGTTTTGGCGGGTTTTGATTAAAAGCGAAACCTATATCAACTAGTGAAAATAAAACAAGTAAAACAGAATACCTCCAGTGGTCAAAGGTTCCCTTCACTGTCGTAACATATCACACACATAATCTCATATTTTGTAGACAAGGACGGCGTCTGGAAACTATTATATGCACAGAATATACAGAAAAAGATAAACATTATCACAGAGCAGAGTACAAAGAATATACAACATAACAACATTATTTTTTCGGAATAAGTTTTAAAGGATTGTGGGCATCTTCGTTTGAGGTGTTGAATACAACATGCATTGGAATATATATTTCGATTCTGTGAAGCTTATATAGCTTAAATTCCATACTCGTTCATATAATCGAGTGACAAGTTGAAAACCTTAAGTACAATAATTACGTTACCAGCAGTGGTAAAATTATACGTAAATAACTTTTTGGTGGTCGTTCAGAGATAAGGATGAAAGGCGGGAGGCAGAGAGAGAGAGAGAGAGAGAGAGAGAGAGAGAGAGAGAGAGAGGGAGGGAGGCAGGTAGAGAGAGTGGAAGGAGTGACTGGACGGGAGCAAAGTTTCAAAATCAGGGGTTCTTAAGATTATATCTGTTGCATGTAACAGCTAACTAAAGGTTGGAGTAACACAGGTGTGAAATTTGTGCTGTTAGTTGATGTACATACAGTTTTCAACTGTTAGGGGGTTCAAGCTGATGGTGTGATGACATATTTGGAGATGAGGGCAATCCATTGAACATTTGGGAAATTTCATGGCAACAAAGTTAAATATTTATGGTAAACGAACAGGTTGTGGAGATAAATAAACAGTGAAATGTAAGAGTAAACTTGTTGTTTAATTCGATCTTCTTTTATTTTTATTTCGTGTGACATCAAGTTTACATTACTTAGATTGAATAGCAATGATGTTAATAGTAATATAATGTATACATAGTACACATAAAATAAATTACAAACATTTCTGATTAGGAAAGTCTTAGATTAAGCTGAAAAGACAATATTATCCATGTGAAGAGAATAAATTTAAATGCGCTAGGATGAATTACACATAAAAGAAGGAAAAATAATTTTTATAAATAGAATAGGATAGGAAAGTTCTCTAGATATCTGCAAGCAGCTGGTTATCGGTGGATATCTAAAGTTTCTATCCAGGACACTGCTCCCTCAGAGACCCCATGTATGCTGGACAGAGTTCCAGCACATTTCCTAAGGGGACAATCTGCGACTATGTTGTATATTGTTTGTCACTGGTGTCGCAGTCACATTTGCTACTTTCAGCGATTCCCCGCTTGTACTCCAAGTCCTGGCATCATCAGTGCTTGGTGCTTCAAATTCTGACATCTGCAGTGCTTGGTGCGTTTCGATTTGAGATGGAACACGGCCTCCTAGGTAAGTGAAATCCAGGAGGGGTACGTGTAGGATCGACAATGATACCATAGCAGTCAGGACTGGCTGCGATGCACTCATCTCGCCAAGCCGTTTCTGGCTGGAATCCTTCAGAAGTGAGTCTTTTGTCAAGTCTCTAGGAGGGTTGTTTAGACGCAAGTCGTTGCCTCTGAGTGAGATCACAATCCTACTGTAGTGGCAGCTAGGGATTTCTGTAACATTCCTCCTGTCCCCTTTCCAACGCATCTTGACGTCGTATCTTCGGTGGTTCTGTATTAGATTAGGTAGGCATTCTATGGCTGCGAATTTTGTTCTGTCTACTCTCATCGCCACATTCAGCTGTATATCAGCTATGTCCTGTGTATCAGCTATGTCTATATGAACACTATTCAGCCATACTGGGCAGCACTATTCACTAACAGAATATCAAAGTGAAAGGGCAGTTGTTTTCAGAACTGATGCCTTGGATCGCGAAGTTGCTCCTCATAGTTTGTGTAATATGTTCTTTCTCGTTCCAGTTAGGTGTTTTCTATATGTTAGGAATGATCCATTGTCCCGCCTCGATCTTTTGGGAATGAGTTGTATGACAGCAACTGATTTCTGACAGCAGTTTGTGTTCTGTAGCCAGCATACCTGTTACTCAGATTGAAGGTGAAAGATTTAGTTCTGTTTTCATTTACTTGGAGTCGTCACACATTAAAAACTCTTCTAGAGTTCTCAGATCCTGAGTGGGGGTCTTTTCTGAAGTTGTAAAGTCATTAGACTGCGTCATCAAGACTAAGTCACGAGCGTAGATAAATGTTCTTGCTTTCGGTTTTGGTAAGTCGCAAACGTCGAGAGTAGAGTGCTTGAACGCACACAGCATCCGCCTATCAACCAGAAAAAACAACATAAATTGAGTTGAACCAGAAATTCCGTAGCAAATTTATCAACTTAGTGGATGATTTTACCTATACAAAGCATTGTTAACAAGCATTGTTAAAGATCGCAAATATGTAATTACTCTGTCAAGTGTTACCAAGTTCTATCGGACCAAGAGCCTAACTGGAAATAAACCAAATTTTCATTTGCTCTAGTTATTAGTAACATTATAGTAAAAGGAAGTATCTTTCAGTGAATGCTGAATTAGAAATGTTTGTCCAATGCAAGATTCAAAATCCGAATACCAACAGCAAAATATATAAATTAAAAAAATTAAAAAATAAAAAATAGCGCGAGAGACAACAGAGCTGCATATAGGAATCTGATACATTATTTAACATCCCACAGAATTTTTTGATTCGACGTTCAGCTTAATAAAAGCTGACTACTGAAGAAAAACACTTGCTGGATTCGTGTGAAGGTCGAGGTGACCAGAAGTGACACAACAGAAATAACCACTTGATCCACGACCCTCCATCATTCTGGCAAACGTTTTTAAGGAAAGTTTGTGTTTTGATGGTCAGCAGAGAACGGAGACTTTGTCCCGTTGACAAATCATTCCATTGGAAGTGTAAGACAGTAAAGAAACGGTAATAATTTATGAAGGGGTCTCCTGTTCTTCAAACAGGAACTAAGCCTACGAGATATAATAATCCTACGAGAAATAAGTAGGATAATTTCAGAAATTATCAACACAACTTCTGTTCTCAATTCGCTGTTGCTGTGTAGATGCTCCATATTTATGTTGTGCATAAATAATAGTCAAAAGTGACCGTTATAAGTGTGTAGGTCCCCATGGCTGGTGTTATCTTGCATTAAATAATTCTGGGTATTAGGACGTAGCATTATAAAACACTAGAGCTACTAAATTTCCGACTTTTCGGCCGATTTTGCTTTGGTCCTCTTACCGCTCTAAAGATAACTGCTGCACAGTCGGCCAAAAAGTCAACACCTTAGCTACTTCAGTGCTTTATAATGACACCACCTAATAGAAAAACTCATTTTATTCAAAACTGTCGGTTGTTACTAACATATACAAATTGCCCGTCCGTATGTCTGTTAAGCCCCCTTCGTCTCAGGAACGAGAAGACGTAGCAAGTTGAAATGTATGTCACCTACTAAGACCTATGTCCATTAGGAGGTGGAACAACTGTAAGCTTCTAAGTTAGGGAAATCAAACGATATGGCCATTTATGTCACGTATTTTGACACTCGCAAATTCACTCACCAAAATCCTTAGGGTCTGGAATCATGAAATTTGGCAAGAAGAAAGGTTTCACAGTTCAACCAAAGTAAAAAATTCGAAAGTGTCAATTTTTAATTACGCTGGTGTCCAAAATTAAAGCAAAAATCAGAAATTTTGCAAGGTTGTGTTTATTTTGCCACAAAACAGTATAAACAGGTGATAGTAAATTAGAAACAATGTAAAGGATGCGGAAAGAAATCAATTGCAACATACATAACGGTAGACAAGGATGTTCCTTGTTTGTTTTTTTTTCATCATAACGGTTATGCATTGATTAATGCGCTCAGTATGGGATGTGACCATTTCTGGCACCAATACAGGCCTGACGACGACGGAGCACGCTATGAATGATGTCATCAATCTCATTTTGAGGCAAAGCGCCAGTTCTTCCTGCAGAGCTGCTCACAAGTCTCGAGAGTCGTTGTTGGATGCTAACGTGATGCCAACCGTCTCCCTAGCGCATCTCAGAGATGCTCTATGGGATTCAAATCGGCAGAGCGAACAGGCCACGCCTTGAGTGCAATATCTTTCGTTTCCAAAAAAAAAGTCAACCATCTATACTCTATGAGGTCGAGCATTATCGTCGTTCAATAAGGAGTCTGGACTCACGGCACCTCGCAGCAACCGCGCATGGATAGCAACAACCGTGCATGAGATCCCGAAGTTCTCGTTACGGTACTTGACAGAACTTAAAACTTGCTAATTCACCTGCACAATTCCATGAAGAGGTGTTCGAGCCGTCAACATAATCCTTGCCTACACCATTAGGGGCCCTCCTCGTTATGGGTCTCTTTTCACAATGTTTGGGTCCCGAAATCGTGTTCCACGTGGCCTCCAGATGTGAATCCGTCGATAATTAGTCTCCAGACCAAATCGGGGCCCATTTGTGAAAAGAATATTGACCCACCGTTCGACCGTACCGGTGACATGTCGACGACTCTACTCTAGACGTTCCCTTCTGTGAAGACACGCCAGAGGTAAACAGAGAGCAGGTCACTCTGCTAAAGTCTTCTGAACACCGATACAACACGTCCAGGGGACGCTGTGAGGTCAGATGCCAGTTGCAGTGCAGTAGTAAGGCGGTCCCGTTGTGCCCTTACAGCCAAATAACGTCCCACTCTTTCTGATGTCACCCGTGGTCGACCCTGCCTTGGCCTCTGGGACTCTGTTTCGGTCTCTGTAAACTGTCGCATCATCCGAGAAACAACAGGACGATTCACATTAAACCATTAGGCCACATGAATTAGCGACTGTCCTGCTTCCATTGTTCCCCTGACCCTACACGCAGTGTCTGTAGACGTCTTCTCTGTGCCATACTGCACCGTCTGTGACAGTGTACACAACGACTGTGGATGTGGAACCACCCTGCAAACACTACCCCGCTTGATAGGTGCTCTGAAGTCATTGCTGGTGTGGGTGTCCGTAAATCAGAATGCAATCTCCTGTGCAGAACAGGATCGTAACGACATCTGTTGACAGTTAATATGATGTAGTGAACTAGACAGCTGACGGGGCAATAGCAGTTTATTGCTTTAATTTTGGACACCAGCTATATCAAACGAAAAACAAATTGTCATTAATTATGAAACTGTATGTCTGTTCCTCCGTATGTTTAGATCCCTTTTCTCAGGGTGTAACAGATGTATCAAGTCAGAGTTTATGTCACTTATTGAGTCTACAGTCCTTTGGTGATGTCAAAATGTTAAGTTGCTCAGTCAGTGCAATGCGGCCATTTATGTAACATATTTTGACCCTCCCAAAGACACTCATTAAAACCAATAGAGTACTTTCCTTTGATGTAGTGTCACGAAATTTAGCAAGAAAAAAGATTTCACGCTCTAAGTACGCGAGAAGAATGCGAAAATTGTTAGTCTGTAATTATGGCACACGAAGAAATATTTCTTTTTCTATTTGTCATCCGACGTCACACTTGAAAGTTTTGGAATCCCTGGGAGCGATATCTTGTCAGTATCGTTGTCAACAACAGGCAAAAATCGTCGAGATTCTAGATTTCGGGAATGGATGAACTGTCTATACATATAACTAAGTTTGTACTGAACTCTCAATGTGTGATTTTTTAATCACATGATCACTACTCTCTGAGCTTATGGTTTCTGTACTGTTACAAAAGTTCAGCTGTTACATATTTGTTGGCTAAATCGATTTAGACTCTTTAGTCATTTTCAGTCGAACATAGCGTTTCTTAACCGTAGGCTGCATCGAAACGTATTAGTCTGAGCATCATCTCAAGTCTCATACTAGAGAATTATTCTACGAATAGCAACTGAGATTACACAGTAATGGTTTTCAGTACATGTACACATTTTCAAGAAAAATGTTCTTGCAGGTGTGGTGAACTTGCCACGGTATATATAAATTTACGGTCTGAAAAGTTTCATTACTACAGTTCCCCTTTCAGGTGATGTAAAAATCTGTACAAGTTGTCACACACAATGAGAACACGCCTAACATTTGATAAACAATTCAAGACATGGAACCGAATTTTCAACGCGTGATTGTTGAAATCACCCGGTATTTTTCTACTTGGATAGTGCTCGTAACATCCTTATCAACACAGATACTGAAGCAAATATAGCCCTTAAAGTAAACAGTATACCATTTTCCAAGACCAGGAGATCACTTGAAAATCAAAGAAGGGTGACAAAGTATGAAGGCTAAGGATGTCAGTATGCCATAGTGTCACATGTTTCTTAGGATATACATCGATAACAGGCTGCAAAGACTTGGCAGCGGAGGTCTTGGCCGTTGCTATACCACATTCCACGCCTCTTTTTGCAGAAACTTTCACCGCTAAGAGTAAAAAGCGTCGTATTGTTTCTCAGTTCACATTTAGAAAACGATATAATTGCATTAAAAAAAACCGTATTTGCTTCAATGTCCTGATATATACGAAAGGACGAGCATTGTGCATACAGGAAAGTCACTAACCTTGGCACAGGCCATACCGTTTTTTTTTTCTGTTAATTAGTTTTTCAGCTCTACCGTCTTTTGACCACAATGTGTGGCAGTATACATGTGATGTGTTACGACAGCAAAAGGAACCTGTGACCACTGAAGACAGTGTCACAAGTTCCTCCAAAAATCGTAACACAACACACACACAAATGTAATACTTACTAATGTAAATCCACCCGATGATGGAGGTTTAAACATTCGAAACACGTCGTGGAAATAAATAAAACGGTGACTGGTAACAGTGAACTTGTTGTTTCATTTAATGTCAGTAACAGTCACGGTAAAGCCTAACCTAAAAATGTTCGCATTTAAAGTATCCAGACACCTAATAGACATTAATACGGCATATTAGGTATTAATATGGCGTGTGTCTATCGTACGCCTTTATGACGGCTCTAACTCTGCTGCGGATTCTTTCAATAAGGTGTTAGAGCGTCTCTGGAGAAATGGCAGCCCATTCTTCCCGAAGATCCGAAACCAGAGAGGGTAGTTATGATGGACTCTGGGTCGGATCGAAGTCGACGCTCTGACTCATCCCAGATGCTTTACATTGGGGTCAGAACGTGGCTGTGCGTAGGCCAGTCCATTTCAGGGGCGTTATTATCCACAAGCTCATGCCTCAGCGATGCTGCTTGATGAAAAGAGGGATTGTAATACTGATACGACCAACCATTATCTCCGAACTGTTGTTTTAACGTACGCAGCACATAATGCTGTGAAATACGTTATTATCCTTTCGCATTTAGTTTTTTTTATTAAGGGCAATAAGGGGGCCACACCCTCAGCACGAGAACAACCCCATGCTACGAGGGTTGAATGCAAAGTAATGCCTCCACCTTCATTAACTGGGTTTGGATAAGAATATTTTAATAAAACAAATGCAGAAATAATCCTTATAATGTGATCTTTAATTACCAGCTGGTGAGCAAGATGTATGATACAGGCGAAATACCCTCAGACTTCAAGAAGAATATAACAATTCCAAACCCAAAGAAAGCAGGTGCTGACAGATCAGAAAATTACCGAACTATCAGTTTAATAAGTCACAGCTGCAAAATACTAACACGAATTCTTTACAGACGAATGGAAAAACTGGTAGATGCGGACCTCGGGGAGGATCAGTTTGGATTCCGTAGAACACGTGAGGCAATACTGACCTTACGATTTATCTTAGAAGAAAGATTAAGAAAAGGCAGACCTACGTTTCTAGCATTTGTAGACTTAGAGAAAGCTTTTGACAATGTTAACTGGAATACTCTCTTTCAAATTCTGAAAGTGGCAGAGGTAAAATACAGCGAGCGAAAGGCTATTTACAATTTGAACAGAAACCAGATGGCAGTTATTAGAGTCGAGGAGCATGAAAGGGAAGCAGTGGTTGGGAAAGGAGTGAGACAGGGTTGTAGCCTCTCCCCGATGTTATTCAATCTGTATATTGAGCAAGCAGTAAAGGAAACAAAAGAAAAATTTGGCGTTGGTATTAAAATTCATGGAGAAGAAGTAAAAACTTTTAAAGTTCGCAGATGACATTGTAATTCTGTAAGAGACGGCAAAGGAGTTGGAAGAGCAGTTGAACGGAATGGACAGTGTCTTGAAAGGAGGATATAAGATGAACATCAACAAAACCAAAACGAGGATAATGGAATGCAGTCAAATTAAATCGGGCGATGCTGAGGGATTAGATTAGGAAATGAGACACTTAAAGTAGTAAAGGAGTTTTGCTATTTGGGAAGTAAAATAACTGATGATGGTCGAAGTAGAGAGGATATAAAATGTAGACTGGCAATGGCCAGGAAAGCGTTTCTGAAGAAGAGAAATTTGTTAACATCGAATATAGATTTATGTATCAGGAAGTCGTTTCTGAAAGTATTTGTTTGGAGTGTAGCCATGTATGGAAGTGAAACATGGACGATAACTAGTTTGGACAAGAAGAGAATAGAAGCTTTCGAAATGTGGTGCTACAGAAGAATGCTGAAGATAAGGTGGATAGATCACGTAACTAATGAGGAGGTATTGAATAGGATTGGGGAGAAGAGAAATTTGTGGCACAACTTGACTAGAAGAAGGGATCGGTTAGTAGGACATGTTTTGAGGCATCAAGGGATCACAAATTTAGCATTGGAGGACAGCGTGGAGGGTAAAAATCGTAGAGGGAGACCAAGAGATAAATACACGAAGCAGATTCAGAAGGATGTAGGTTGCAGTAGGTACTGGTAGATGAAGAAGCTTGCACAGGATAGAGTAGCATGGAGAGCTGCATCAAACCAGTCTCAGGACTGAAGACAACAACAACAATTACCAGTGTTCACTTCTCCACATAATCACCAGCCACTTAGATACATTTCTGCCAAAGATGAACAAGTTTTCTGAAGTCGTCACGGAAGAAATCGCCACTCTGCTTCCGCAACCAAAGTCTCACAGCTCTCAACGTCTTCACCAGAAGCATAATTACGTCCCTGCAGATCGTCTTTCATTATCGGGAACACAAGGAAGTCAGACAGTGCGAAATCTGGACTCTATGGAGGATGGTGAGTTTCAATCTCTGAAGTTCTGCTGTGTTGGCGCGTGAAGTGTGTGGTTTGGCATTGTCATGCTGCAGGAAAACATTTCCCCTTCACCCGTTTCCTTTCGGACCCTTGTTAACCGTCGTCTCAGAGTTCTCAGCGTTGTGATGAAACGCTCTATATTTATTGTTGTTCTTCGATCAGGGAAATCAACATGGATAACACTATTTGCGTCCCAGAACACTGAGGCCATGATTTTTCAAGCTGAGGGCTGCGCCTTCAATTTCTTTTTCTGGGACAAGTCTTTGTGTCATATTCCTTAGAGTGATATTTCGTCTGCGGGTCGTAGTGGTATCCACGTTTCGTCTCCTGTCAAAATTGAATGGTGAAAGGCGTCACCTTCATTCTCGTATCGCGAGAGTTCCTGGCAAATTTCAAGCCTGTGCGCTTTCATTTCAGGAGTCAGCATCCGGGGTACCCATCGTGCACAGATCTTACGATAGCCACGCAAAGTAATAATGTGACCCAAACGTTCTTGTGAAACGCCGATTGTGCTTGCAGTTTCTCTCTGAGTGATACGACGATCGTCCTGAATCAATCTATCAACATTTAGCTTATGAAACTCGGTGGTTGCTGTCACAGGACGTCCAACTCTTTGTTTGTAACGCAGGTCAGATGTTTCCGCCTCAACATCGTTAAACTTACTCGCCGAACGACGCACAATACTCATATCAACACAATCACCATAATCTGCTTTCATTCTCTGATGAATCTCCTTTGGTGTGCCACCTTCTGCTGTCAAGAATTCAATGACTGCACGTTGCTAAATTGCTCTGACCGACCGTCTGCGCAGGGTTCCATACCATAACGTGACAACACAACCGTTCAATGCTAAGGCTTCCCGCCAACTGAAGCTGTAGAGAAAAGGCCAAGGAAGAAGAGAGTGTCTGCCGAATACCAATGTTACCAACTGTTGAAGAGTTAAGGTGGAGGCATTACTTTTCAGTCAACCCTCGTATAACAACACCTCCTCTGTACTTCACTGTTGGCACCAGACATTGCACTACAGGGAAAAGAATGCAATACCCTCAAGGACTGCTTCAGTGGCATCAGCGTATAATAATTGCATAATAAGGGGTTGTAGTGTTTGTGATTCATTTGTCATCGACGATAAGATGGCGCTCGGGGGCCTGTCTGTGTGTCCCCTGTTTTCATTCTGCATGCAGTAGCTGTGCTTAGTTTAGAGGGGGCCAGTGGTTGCAACACTCATTCTAGGGAACAACCACGACCGACCCATGCGCACCTATTCCTGTTAAATTCCGTCGTTTGCCGGGGTCGCATTGTCGGCCTGCGGCAATCTGGTTGGCCATTTCAGCGGACTGCTGCACACGTTGGGGGCAGTATATCGATGGCGTGCCGCTGCTTTCAGCAGTGATCTCTGGAACATTCCCGTATCTGTAGGCCTGCTACTGGAAGTCTTCGTAGTACAGATGCACGTCAAGACCAACGAATTGTGTGAGCAGTTTTCGCGGACCGTGGATCACCCGGGCAAAAAATCTGGGCAGCAGTTGCAACTGCTGTGCCACCACGGACCTTTGGAAACCGCCTGCTGCAGCAGAATGAAGATCGCGAGTGGCACTGGTCAAGTTACCATTGACGGGTGGAGAGTGGAATGGCACTCTGTTCTTTCCAGTGACAAGAGTACCTGCTGAGCCGGCCTCTGTGTGTGTGTGTGTGTCTGTGTGTGTGTGTGTGTGTGTGTGTGTGTGTGTGTGTGTTTGTGGGTGTGTTTGTGTGTGTGCCTCAGGGGGAGGGGAATGTAAAAATGTAAGGGGTAGATTGGGTAAGCGATCAATTCTGCAGAGCAATTCCCCACGACAGACATGTCGCACCCCAGGCTCCATGATGTGTGTGTATGTGTGTGTGTGGGTGGGAGGGAAGGTGGGTGGGTGGGTGGGTGTCTATGGGGAGGGATGTACACTTGTAGGGTCCCTATTTTATACACATAGTTATCGCCTTGCTACTGCTGTGTTTTCGATATTGGTGTGAGTTTTCAGCAGGACAACACATGTACAAGTACGCTTGACGCAGAGCATTGCGCTCTTCGTGTTGTACAACATTTGTCCTTGGCCAGCAAGACCATCAGATCCCTCGTGAGGGGAACGAAGAAGTGGGAGGTCATTGTCCAGAGACTGCAAGAACCATTGCCGATTTGCAACACAATAAGCAAGGTGCTTGGGGTGATATATCGCAAGCTCTCATTCGGCACATTCATGATCGTTTGATTGTTTAAATGTGAGACTACGCGATTGTGTTGCAGCCAAAGTGGGCGAGATATGTGTGTGTGTGTGTGTGTGTGTGTGTGTGTGTGTGTGTGTGTGTGTGTGTGTGTGTGTGTGTGTGTGTGTGTGCACTGTGTGTTGATGAGACTGAACATCCTATACTGTGATATGTGGGTTTTATTTGGTCTGAATTTGTCATCATACACTCCTATAAAGGTCACATATCGCTGGTTAATAAACCGACTTTGTCCATGAGAGTATTGTATTTTTTTTTTTGGGAGTGTATATAAAACACTGAAACGAAAAACATATTGCTCCAGGAAACCATTAGGTAGACAAAGACAAAACTGCAACTGGAATTGAATATCGGTTCTAGACGGTTAGTAATATAGATTTCTGTATTTCGAAGGTTGCGTAGTGGAAATTGCGCTGTCGGCCGTGACTGTGCAGCGCGTCGCCACTGGATTGAAAGACGCACTGCTGAACGGGCAACGTAATTTTGTAAAAGAACGAGTGGTTGCTCCTTGCGAGGTAGCTGTGTAGAGAGAGTGGGGAGTCGTCTGCTCAGTTTTCAGTTTTCCGGACAGACCATATAAAATTTTTGGAGACAGCAGTGGGGTTGACATGTGGCGTTGTGCAAATATCATACATTTTACCTTGTCTTGTCGCTGTAAAAAAGGACACCGCCGTGTCATACAGTCGCGTCGAGGGCGCACGTCTGAGGAGCAGTGAATAATTCATCGTCCCGAGAGATCGGGGCGAGCAGTCGAGCACGGCAGAGACAGTGTCTGCCGGCTATCTACACAGCGCAGTTGCAGCTGCGAGACGCCATTTGGCATTAATGCGGTGGCGATTACATCTTTCGCTCGCAGACGGCGCGGTTTTGTTACGGGTGTCTACAGAGACCGGCGCTCTGTAGGAACAACAGAGCAGCTCGGACAACACGCCCCCGCAGACGCAGACACACACACACACACACACACACAAGTACACAGAGGCACGTAAACGTACAAGCGAAGGCGCACGACACGCGAGCCGGGGGAAACGTATCTGCCATTGTCTTTGTTCGTCGCTCCCCGCTGCAACACAACACAAGGGGCGTCTGGCCACAGCCGCCGCCTCTTTGTGCGTCGCCGCCCGCCCGACAACGAGATACGCTCTGCGCAGTGCACTCAACTTACGACGGGCAGCGCTTTCGCAAAGCCAACGCGGCGCGCAGAGCCGGGGGACGTCGGCAGGAATGCCGAGGACGGGCCCAGAATCGGAAAGGAGGGCGCAGATTTTTAGACGAGGGAGGCGCAGCTCGTAGCGAATGCGCGCGCGCGCAGCGGCGACGGCGCGGCGACCCCCGGAGCGGCGCCGCCCGGCGCTTATTACCCGCTCGCAGTTCAATGCGCTCGCGTAATTGGCAAGTGGGTGTGACGAACGAGATTAGCGTCAGGGATGGCCGGTACCGGCAGCGAGTAATTGCAGCACGACGTGATGCGACGGCAAAGCTCGCGTCCGTCTGCGCGCAGCCGGCGCTGGATTCGCTCGCGATTAGCCGCTCTACGGCTCCCCCAATTTCACTGTGCGGTGCAAATTTCGTCCAGTTATGGCCTTAATACTGGACATAAAACGGAGAGTTAAAAACTATTTAATCGTACACGTATTGCATTCATGGCACGTGGCAGGACGTCAACTGATAAGCCTTTTATGTAGGAAAATAAATACTACTCGTTGACCCACCCAAATAATTTGCATTCTTTTTGTATGTCCATACTTATGAATGAAATTTTGATGAACTTCGGCCGTTCACTTAAGTAGCAAAAAAGGCGTCGTTTCGATATTACTTATTATACGGCTACCAATGTCTGTGTTCAAGTACACCATCTTCAGGTCGTAACTTACGCTGAGGGGGTTAACTCCAATTGTATACACGATCCCATCGGTGGCCAACATATATGAACTGGTTTTCGTAGTTCTGTTTATAAACAACTCATCTGCTAACAGTCACGATTTTCTCTACTTCAGCCGGCCGGAGTGGCCGAGCGGTTCTAGGCGCTACAGTCTGGACCCGAGCGACCTCTACGGTCGCAGGTTCGAGTCCTGCCTCGGGCATGGATGTGTGTGATGTCTTTAGGTTTGTTAGGTTTAATTAATTCTAAGTTGTAGGAGACTGATGACCTCAGAAATTAAGTCCCATAGTGCTCAGAGCCATTTGAACCATTTTTTTCTCTATTTCATTTTTCGCACGACGCGTTTCGGGAACTGATTCCCATTATCAAGTCCGTCTTTTGTGTTTGTTATGTCATTTCTGTGTGATGTTGTCGATGTGTGAGATTCTTGTTCATTTCGTTAACTTTACTACAATACGTAAGAAAACACGCCATTTTTAGTTGGTTGTCCATCTTTCTGTGAAGTTAGTGGCGAAATTTAGAGGAATTTGTGCTTACAGCTTCCTTGTGGTCGATTTGTGCAGAGTCTCACACACACTAAACGTCACACACAACTTGATGTACACTTTTAAACAACTGCAACAGCTGTCGTGTATGTTGTCAAAAATGGTACCTCCTACATTGGCTTTATAAAAATGTCTTCAAAATAACGTTTTTCTTAAGGAAAATAATAACCTTAAACTAGTTGTGCACTTTTCGTCTTAGTGGTGAATAAAATATTGAAGATAGAGTTTCGGCCATTAATTTTGATTACGACAAAAATCACCACTGAGAAATAATGTATATGATTACCACCTTATTTTAATTTGTATATCAATTCGGCAGTATTTATTTTTTCCAACGCACCTTCTACCGATTTCGAGGTTTATGAGGATTGATATTAAGCAATGCATCACTCAACGAAATGCAGCATGTTTATGGGTTACTAGGCACTGAGAATTGGCAGGTATTGCAATATCTGTGGTGGCAGGTTTCCTACGAATCTTGAAAGTATGAACGTGATTACTCAAATCTATGGTTAGATGTAGTTAACTTATAGAGCTACCCAAAGTTCCGATATGAATATGATACTGTCCTGTTTAGAATTTAGCTGCTTGAATATGAAAAGCTGCCTGGTGATACATGTCTATAAGCACGATGCGTCAGTAACATACCTAACAGTACCCCATTTTTGAAGAGAGTGGATTATGACAACTATTAAACCGAATTAAATGCACTCCAATAAGCAGCATCAAACAATGGATACACTTATACCTTGGTGAACTCCAGATCGCATAAAAAAAAGCAGTAACAACAGGCCTCTTCTCTTCTTTACCCTGTTCTCGATCCACCATCTCAAGACTTCAACAAATGGTTCACGATTCCATACTTACAAAAATTCCCTCTGGATGTGGTCAGAAAGCTAAAATCCAGGATCTGCAAAACATCGTTTTGAGCTCAATAATATTGATCACTTTTCTCCCAATTCAAACACAGCACTTCGGCTTTGGAAAAAGTGGAATTCACAAGATCACATGTAATTATGCCAAACTCTATACAGATCAGTCTGGCAGGGAAATATGCACCCGCTTGCAGTATCACCTCAGAAGACGGAAACTTTGAAAGAGAGAATACTTCTGCAAAGCATCTACTTGAAGAAGGTCATAGTTACAAGGACAAATGAAATTAATAAAGAAATGGCTATCTGCCCAAGCTTAGTACTGAATAATTAGACAGTTTTAACTGAAGATACCACTCCAAATCCCACCCAGACCATGTTGTAAATTACCCCTTCTACTCGCATACCACCGTTGTTTCCTTTATTTCAGTCACAATAGTTTCACTTGCTCTGTTAAAATTTTTACGTAGTACACTCCTGGAAATTGAAATAAGAACACCGTGGATTCGTTGTCCCAGGAAGGGGAAACTTTATTGACACATTCCTGGGGTCAGATACATCACATGATCACACTGACAGAACCACAGGCACATAGACACAGGCAACAGAGCATGCACAATGTCGGCACTAGTACAGTGTATATCCACCTTTCGCAGCAATGCAGGCTGCTATTCTCCCATGGAGACGATCGTAGAGATGCTGGACGTAGTCCTGTGGAACGGCTTGCCATACCATTTCCACCTGGCGCCTCAGTTGGACCAGCGTTCGTGCTGGACGTGCAGACCGCGTGAGACGACGCTTCATCCAGTTCCAAACATGCTCAATGGGGGACAGATTCGGAGATCTTGCTGGCCAGGGCAGTTGACTTACACCTTCTAGAGCACGTTGGGTGGCACGGGATACATGAGGACGTGCATTGTCCTGTTGGAACAGCAAGTTCCCTTGCCGGTCTAGGAATGGTAGAACGATGGGTTCGATGACAGTTTGGATGTACCGTGCACTATTCAGTGTCCCCTCGACGATCACCAGAGGTGTACGGCCAGTGTAGGAGATCGCTCCCCACACCATGATGCCGGGTGTTGGCCCTGTGTGCCTCTGTTGTATGCAGTCCTGATTGTGGCGCTCACCTGCACGGCGCCAAACACGCACACGACCATCATTGGCACCAAGGCAGAAGCGACTCTCATCGCTAAAGACGACACGTCTCCATTCGTCCCTCCATTCACGCCTGTCGCGACACCACTGGAGGCGGGCTGCACGATGTTGGGGCGTGAGTGGAAGACGGCCTAACGGTGTGCGGGACCGTAGCCCAGCTTCATGGAGACTGTTGCGAATGGTCCTCGCCGATACCCCAGGAGCAACAGTGTCCCTAATTTGCTGGGAAGTGGCGGTGCAGTCCCCTACGGCACTGCGTAGGATCCTACGGTCTTGGCGTGCATCCGTGCGTTGCTGCGGTCCGGTCCCAGGTCGACGGGCACGTGCACCTTCCGCCGACCACTGGCGACAACATCGATGTACTGTGGAGACCTCACGCCCCACGTGTTGAGCAATTCGGCGGTACGTCCACCCGGCCTCCCGCATGCCCACTATACGCCCTCGCTCAAAGTCCGTCAACTGCACATACGGTTCACGTCCACGCTGTCGCGGCATGCTACCAGTGTTAAAGACTGCGATGGAGCTCCGTATGCCACGGCAAACTGGCTGACACTGACGGCGGCGGTGCACAAATGATGCGCAGCTAGCGCCATTCGACGGCCAACACCGCGGTTCCTGGTGTGTCCGCTGTGCCATGCGTGTGATCATTGCTTGTACAGCCCTTTCGCAGTGTCCGGAGCAAGTATGTTGGGTCTGATACACCGGTGTCAATGTGTTCTTTTTTCCATTTCCAGGAGTGTATAATCACTGCTACATCCTAATGTGTTTCATCCAGAATGAGGTTTTCACTCTGCAGCGGAGAGTGCGCTGATATGAAACATCCTGGCAGATTAAAACTGTGTTCTGGAAACATCCCCCAGGCTGTGGCTAAGCCATGTCTCCACAGTATCCTTTCTTTCAGGAGTGCTAGTTCTGCATGTTTCGCAGAAGAGCTTCTGTAAAGTTTGGAAGGTAGGAGACGAATACTGGCAGAAGTAAAGCTGTGAGTACCGGTCCTGAGTCGTGCTTCGGTAGCTCAGTTGGTAGAGCACTTGCCCGCGAAAGGCAAAGGTCCCGAGTTCGAGTCTCGGTCGGGCACACAGTTTTAATCTGCCAGGAAGTTTCAGTTTCGTGTTTCATCTAATTTGCAGAGCTTATCGCTGTGTAATACCGGACTTGTTGAGAACAAGATCATTTAGTTCAGGCAATCCTACGGAACATGTCACCAAAATTTACCCTTCGGTTTATTTTGTTGTCAGAACAATTGCTGTAAATTGTTATATGGTTTATAATTTAATGTGTCGCACATGTTGTCTAAGTTCAATAGTCTTACATGCAATTTCACTTATGTATTTCCTCTCGCCTTAGTCCTAAAGCAAGTATTAAAAGTGTCATCTTTGCAATCTGCTGAGATTGCACTAATTTATACTCTTTGATCAGATTTAGCCACACATATGTATCTTTGTACCTGTTGATAACGTAACAGACGAATATCGGTTTGTGAAATAAAACAATAAATATCTTAGAATATTACACCATGTCGTGTTTCACTCATAACGTGTAGAATGTTCTAGCAACAGCCGTCGCAACAGTCTAGCAATCCAACGTTTTAAATTTGTCTTCGATTGCAAAATTTTCCTTTATTTTATGACCATTTTCGACCTAAGACTTTCGATTTGCGTCGGTCTTCCTAAAGTAGTAATGTTTTTGGTTGCACAGACACATCTGATGGTGATTTCATAGACCGAAATCGGTCATCAAACCGACGGAAAAATAATTGATCCAGGACTGTTTATGATTCCACAAAGACTTCAGACAGTATTGTCATTCTAGTGAATATGTAAGTGACTATCTTTTGAAGCTGGAGATATTCAGTCCGGTGATGCAATGAGGGACATCATTCCAGAGTCTGGTTCTTGCTGTTGGAAGGGACTTCCAGAAAGCGACTGAGTAATGGGGTGGGACAAAACTGATTTTACTGTGATAGGAATGTTTGTTTCCGATGCGTTGATCAGACAAGAATTCTAATTATATAATTAATTTTAACTGCGCAGTTTGAGGGTGTGTTTGCAAAATATGTAGTGGTCCCATTTGACTTTCTCTGCAGCCATGCACGAAATACGATGGCGTACCCAAAAGAAACCAAAGTAACTTTTTTGGTGGACAGAACTTTTGTAGTACTGCGTTTTGCCGCTATTAGCGCACAGAGCGAAAATTCCGGAGTAAGTAAGTTGAGTGGCGTCGCTGACGGAGGTCAGAACTAGTTTCAGCCTAGTTTATAGCGACAACTGTTTCGTGTGATTGTCGTTTTCGTGATAGCCGATTTTCGTGAATAGTCTGCGGCAGTGAAATTCTGCTTTTCGGTCGGAAAAAGTTGAACTGAATCTCTTTAAATGTTAAAAACGGCATACAGTGACGATGATACGGGGAAAACTGTAATGTCTGAGCGGTTTCCCCGTTTCAAAAATGCTGAAATGTCATTTGATGACAAACCTCGTTCTGGTGGTCATTCACACGAAAATGCTGGAAACATTTATTCAATCATCAACGGAGATCAACGACGGATGACTTAAGAAATTGTGGAAATGTCGGGAGCGACTTGGAGTTCATTGCAGCGAACTGTGACAGAAGATTTGAGAATGAAAAGAGTAGCTGCCACTTTCGTGCCGTGACTGTGACTGCTGAACAAAAACAATGTCACGTAGAAGCATGACG
Source organism: Schistocerca gregaria (assembly GCF_023897955.1). Lineage (NCBI taxonomy): Eukaryota > Metazoa > Arthropoda > Insecta > Orthoptera > Acrididae > Schistocerca > Schistocerca gregaria. The sequence goes on along the minus strand of NC_064920.1, from coordinate 389,346,493 downwards.
TGTTTTGAAAGACAAATACTGAAATGATCCAGACTTTTTTTCCAAAATTATCACAAGCTACGAAACTTGGTGCTTTGCTTACGATCGTGAATCAAAGCAACGATCAAGACAGTGTAAGACTTCAAGTTCGCTCCGCCACAAGAAACCTAGTCCCGTGAAATCAAACAATGCTGATTTGTTTTATCAATGTGAGAAGAGTTGAAGAGTTGTCCATTCAGAGCTTGTTCGGCAGAGACAGACAGTTTACCAGGCTTCTGAAAAGATTGCGCAATGCGGCCTGGCTTGCGGCAGACGGGTGATTGGTTTTTCGATCATGACAATGCCCCTGCCCACACAGCACTGTATGTACGATAATTATTAACGGAAAATGATATTACACTAGTTCCTCACGCTGCATACTCACTCGACCTTGCCCCGTGCGATTTGTTTTTCTTTCCTAGAATAAAAAGAGACACGAAAGGAAAGCGTTCTGCCGGCGTTGCTGAGGTGAAGAAAAAACCTATGGAGGCACTGTCAAGCATCACAAAAGATGAATTTAAGCGAAGTTTCGGAAAATGGAATAAAAGATCAGGCATGTGTATTAGTGCAAGTAGAGAGAAGTTTGAAAAACATTGAAAGTTTTTGCTTTAAATGTAAGTTGGTTAAAAAAAGTTCTGTTTCTTTTGTGTACCCCCCTTTAATAAGCCACGGCTGCAAAACACTAACACGAATTCTTTACAGACGATTGGAAAAACTGGAAGAATGCGACCTCGAGGAAGATCAGTTTGGATTTCGTAGAAATGCTGGAACACGTGAGGCAACACTGACCTTACGACTTATCTTAGCATATAGATTAAGGAAAGGCAAACCTACGTTTCTAGCATTTGTAGACTTAAAGAAAGTTTTTGTCAATGTTGACTGGAATACTCTCTTTCAAGTTCTGAAGGTGACAAAGCTAAAATACAGGGAGTGAAAGGCTGTTTACCATATGCACAGGAACCAGATGGTAGTTATAAGAGTCGAGGGGCATGACAGGGAAGCAGTGGTTGGGAAGGGAGTGAGGCAGAGTTGTAGCCTATCCCCGATGTTATTCAATCTGTATATTGAGCAAGCAGTATAGATAAATTCGGAGTAGGAATTAAAATCCATGGAGAAGAAATAAAAACTTTGAGGTTCGCCGATGACACTGTAATTCTGTCAGAGACAGCAAAAGACCTGGAAGAGCAACTGAACGGAATGGACAGTGTCTCGGAAGGAGGGTATAAGATGAACATCAACAAAAGCAAAACGAGGATAATGGAATGTGGTCGAATTAAATCAGGTGATGCAAAGCGTATTAGATTAAGAAATGGGATGCTTAAAATAGTAAATGAGTTTTGCTACTTGGCGAGCAAAATAACTGATGATGGTCGCAGTAGAGAGGATATAAAACGTAGACCGACAATGGCTAGGAAAACATTTCTGAAGCGGAGAAATTTGTTAACATCGAGTTTAGATTAAAGTGTCAGGAAGTCGTTTCTGAAAGTATTTGTATGGAAGTGAAGCGTGGACGACAAATAGTTTGGACAAGAAGAGAATAGAAGCTTTCGAAATGTGGTGCTACAGAAGAATGCTGAAGATTAGATGGGTAGATCGCATAACTAATGAGGAGGTGTTGAATAGGATTGGGGAGAAAAGATATTTGCGACACACCTTGACTAGAAGAAGGATCCGTTGGTAGGACATGTTCTGAGGCATCAAAATATCACCAATTTAGTATTGGAGGGCAGCGTGGAGGGTAAAAATCGTAGAGGGAGATCAAGAGATGAATACACTAAGCAGGTTCAGAAGGGTGTAGGTTGCAGTAGGTACTGGGAGATGAAGAAGGTTGCACAGGATAGAGTAGCATGGAGAGCTGCTTCAAACCAGTGTCTGGACTGAAGACCACAGCAACAACAACAACCCGCTCGTATGTCATTTGTTGATAGTGCTGACATTTCCAGTTATACGGGAAAGTAGTAGGTGGATTTCTGTAAAAGATGGTCCGATTGTCCAGTCTAGTAAACCACGCTACGAAAGTAACGGGACTGTCTCTCGCTGACTGCTGCACAGAATAAAAGTCGTGCTTTTGTTCAGCCCTTTGTTTCCAGCAAAGACTAACACGCAGCTGCTGAAGTGAAGGCTGAAGCGCCAACGCGCAACGTCAATCGCGCGAGCACATGCAAGCACCAGCACGCCGCGCAAATGGTTTTATCGTGTACGCGCGGGCGAGGGGGCGTAACACACGCCACCAAAGTGTGCTGTCCGTATACTCCACATGCATCTGCCACTCCGACGACAGATATGCCGCAGACCGATTCAGTCCCCTGTGCATACCAAAATACACGTTTCATACTCCAAACACCAATCGACGGGTGACGATATTTAATTGTCGGTGCATTTTCGTACACGGTGCTTACTACATCGATGAAAGGCAGTCGAACCGGCGAACGTAACTCAGGGATATGAAGAAAAACTGTGACTGGAAATGTTATATTTTTCATCTATATGTGCATGTATACTTCGCAAGGCACTGTACGGTACATCGTACCAATGTTATCGCATTTTATCTTATTCAATTTGCGTAGTGAGTGAGAGAAAAATTATTATCTATGTGTCCCTTTACGTACCCAACTATCTTATTCTCACGACCTCTGTTTCATACATACGAGGGTGGCAACTCAAAGCTCTTACAGTGTGAAATTAAAGCAATAACAGCAGTTACAATTAGGTAATAAAAGCTTCTTCAACTGTATAAAGTCATTACTTGATACATTTCGTGTCCCCTCGTGCAGTTACCGAAATATTTTCTCTACCTAAGCCGATGTACAATTTTTTGTTAATTAAATGGTTTATATTAACTACATTTTAAGTAATACCGTTTTTCTGCTCGCTGAGGTATTCAGCTCCCTTTGAAATGCTACAATGGCGTTTTCAGTCTTTAAACTGTACTTCTAAGCTCTTATGTAGACGAACTGTTACCATGTCTGCTGCTGACAGATAAAATATTGCATCTAACTTCATGTATTATATAATGTTCATTGCAATATACATCTGTATATATTTTGAATGTTAAGTAGCCTGTTTATGTTCGCAGCTTTTGGTACAATGTTCACCCGCCCGCATTTGCTAACGCGGGCGACTCAGTCTGATGCTACCGCAGCACTACATACGTGAGTAGCCCATAGTGTGGCTTGCCTTCTATGTTTCCTATTTTAAAAAATTTGTAACTAAAGCTTTTTCTCTCGATATTTATTTTATACTTGACATGTAAGTGCTGTTCTTTTCTTTTTGTACAGCTAGTCAGTATTCACATTTCAAAAATATTTTTCGTAAAATTCTGCACTTATGTCATAGGCTAATTCGAATGTTTTGCTTCTGATGAAGGCACACTTAGAAGCTGCCGGAACCTAGGTCAAAAGACTTCATTTTTGCGACCGAGGGCTATTTTTGCTTTAATTTTGCTCTGTAAACGGTCGCTGACAACGCAGCCATGTTCAAAACTTTATCACACAGTGTTCTCAGAACACAGGTTGTCTAATATTTGCTAAAAGAGTTTCGTGCGAAATACGCCATTTTTGTGGCAAGGAATTCCATTTAGGCTCCCCTACCATATTTACACCGGCATGTCACGATCCTAGCTGCTCGTCTCTGAATTCATTCAGTATCTAGCCAGATTTGCTAGATAAGGATATCAAAAACGAGAACAATACATTATATCTGGTTACACTAGCGGTTTGAATGATATTTCTTTTTCAGATTGTTTGACAGCGTGGTGTGGAGCGAGGTATGACTGACTGAAGTGCAGAATAACAACTCAAATATTTTTAACTAAACACGTACGGGTTGTTAAGGCAAACTTTTAAGAAAGAAAGTTCATATGTCAAGGAACAGGTTAAAACAATTTACATAAACACAGTAATACAATGAGTAACAGTGTCAGCTACTTAGATGGAGGTCAGTCTCTGAAACTACCGACTCGAGAGATCCGAAGATCTGCCACTGTATCATCTCTGTTAATCCTATTTCGTGAGAAGGCGCTACACCTGATCAGCGAACATACACGAACAACAGTTGTGCACTCCCAGTGACGACAACGCATTTCCTCATACCTGCGACTGGACTGTCTTAGTCGATTCATGTAAGTTTCTTAAAAATGATTTTTTTCCTCTCCCGTGGGACGCAATATCTATTACAAATCATTTCAAGATAAACTCAAATATGTTGGCGGACCTCTGAGTACCAGACTTACGTTCAAGTAAACACTTGTACGAATATGCACTGTTGTCTGGTCACTTAAATTCTATCTACCGGAAGAGATAATACCGATTTCTCCCTTTGCAAAATTTATTTGGTCGCAGTGACTTAACAGCTTCATTGCATCATAACACAGTAGGAACAACACTTCATCCAACTATTCCCGAGCTTTCCACCTGGAATTCTGAACAGAGAATGGGAATAACGCAGATTTAGAATGATCGCAGTTTCTTTATAGTACTCCTATTTTACGTATTCCCTTAAAGTACAAAATACGATGGGATTTGCATTAATGTACTGCACAACTTAAGTCTCCTATGGTTAAATACCACACATGATATTCTCTTCCACGGGACGATACTCACGTTACAACACATCCAGAGACATTTAGTTTAGTGAGTTCCCAAAATATCTCATAGATTTACTTTGTCGAATGTTGACATGTCCAGACGGTGTCTATGTAAACATACGGGTTATTTCTTATAAAAATTAAAAACAGAAACCAATCAAAGTTAATAAAGCTGTTTACTGAATTAGTTGCTAGTCTCGTACCAACAGGCTTTTTCTTAGATGGCTGTTCACATCAGCATAATGAACTTTCGCTACAACGAAAATCAGCCAATATCGCGTGCACAACATATGTTGTTGTTGTTGTTGTGGTCTTCAGTCCTGAGACTGGTTTGATGCAACTCTCCATGCTACTCTATCCTGTGCAAGTTTCTTCATCTCCCAGTACCTCCTGCAACCTACATCCTTCTGAATCTACTTAATGTATTCATCTCTTGGTCTCCGTCTACGATTTTTACCCTCCACGCTGCCCACCAATACTAAATTTGTGATTCCTTGATGCCTCAGAACATGTCCTACCAACCGGTCCCATCTTCTCGTCAAGTTGTGCCACAAACTCATCTTCTCCCCAATCCTATTCAATACCTCCTCATTAGTTGTGTGATCTACCCATATAATCTTCAGCATTCTTCTGAAGCACCACATTTCGAAAGCTTCTATTCTCTTCCTGTCCAAACTAGTTATCGTCCATGTTTCACTTCCATACATGGCTACACTCCATAGAAATACTTTCAGAAACGATTTCCTGACACTTAAATCTATACTCGATGTTAACAAATTTCTCTTCTTCAGAAACGCTTTCCTTGCCATTGCCAGTCTACATTTTATATCCTCTCTACTTCGACCATCATCAGTCATTTATCTCCCCAAATAGCAAAACTCCTTCACTACTTTAAGTGTCTCATTTCCTAATCTAATTCCCTCAGCATCACCCGACTTAATTCGACTACATTCCATTATCCTCGTTTTGCTTTTGTTGATGTTCATCTTATATCCTCCTTGCAAGACACTGTTCATTCCAATCAACTGCTCTTCCAAGTCCTTTGCTGTCTCTGACAGAATTAAAATGTCATCGGCAAACCTCAAAGTTTTTATTTCTTCTCCATGGGTTTTAATACCTATTCCGAAACGTTTCGTTTGTTTCCTTCACTGCTTCCTCAGTATACAGATTGAATAAAATTGGGGAGGGGCTACAACCCTGTCTCACTCCCTTCCCAACCGCTGCTTCCCTTTCATGCCCCTCGACTCTTATAACTGCCATCTGGTTTATGTACAAATTGTAAATGTCCTTTCGTTCCCTGAATTTTACCCCTGCCACCTTTAGAATTTGGAAGAGAGTATTCCAGTCAACATTGTCAAAAGCTTTCTCTAAGTCTACAAATGCTAGAAACGTAGGTTTGCCTTTCCTTAATCTTTCTTCTAAGGTACGTTGTAGAGTCAGTATTGCCTCACATGTTCCAATATTTCTACGGAATCCAAACTGGTCTTCCCCGAGGTCGGCTTCTACCAGTTTTTCCATTCGTCCTTAAAGAATTCGTGTTAGTATTTTGCAGCTGTGACTTATTAAATTGATAGTTCGCTAATTTTCACATCTGTCAACACCTGCTTTCTTTGGAATTGGAATTATTATATTCTTCTTTAAGTCTGAGGGTATTTTACCTGTCTCATACATCTTGCTCACCAGATGGTAGAGTTTTGTCAGGACTGGCTCTCTCAAGGCCGTCAGTAGTTCTAATGTAATGTTGTCTACTGCCGGGGCCTTGTTTTGGCTCAGGTCGTTCAGTGCTCTGTCAAACTCTTCACGCAGTATCGTATCTCCCATTTCATCTTCATCTATATTCTCTTCCATTTCTATAATATTGTCCTCAAGTACATCGCCCTTGTATAGACCCTCTATATACTCCTTCTATCTTTCTGCTTTCCCTTTATTGGTTAGAACTGGGTTTCCATCTGAGCTCTTGATATTCATACAAGTGGTTCTCTTTTCTCCAAAGGTCTCTTTAATTTTCCTGTAGGCAGTATCTATCTTACCCCTAGTGAGAAAAGCCTCTACATCCTTGCATTTGTCCTCTAGCCATCCCTGCTTAGCCATTTTGCACTTTCTGTCGATCTCATTTTTGAGACGTTTGTATTCCTTTTTGCCTGCTTCATTTAGTGCACTTTTATATTTACTCCTTTCATCAAATAAATTCAATACGATGAACGTAATTTTAAACACGCGGCCTGAGGATAACTTGTCATTTCGAAACCGGAACCGAAATGGCTTTGCTTGTGTTCATTAAACAACATTTGCATTGACTAGTTATTGCTTTTACTGTTGTAGAAGTAAGCTGCCTGAAATACCTGTTTCTGAGTTTCCGAATTTTTATTTTTACGAGAGTCTACATTTGTTATCACTGAGTTGCAGATGAGAAATTTCGCATAAATATCATTTTCATTCTTAACTGTGAAAGTGTCCACTTGTGACCCAAAATATCCTCTACAGCTGCTTTAAAACAGCTTTTGTTTCGATTTGTGAATTTCCCTAGCTTCATTTTCACTCCTGTGTGCTGTTTTAAGGTCAATGGTTTTAAGATGGTATCTCATCTAATAGCAGCAATTTAGTTCTGTAGAGGCTATTGTTGATTTACTTGTACTGCAGTAGAGAATGATTTATGCCAGACTGTACTAATATCTTGTGTGTGTACATTCGCTCAGTCCACGTTCTCCAGAAAAATACCACCTTTGTTTCTTTTGAGTGCATAGTCTCCGAAATGGAAACTGATGCAGTGAAAGTTAACGTACCGATTTGGAGGAAATGAAAAAGGAACAAAAAATGATATTTTATTTGCGCTTGTCACTGGAAAACGCATATGTTTGTATTTTTCTGAAACCTGTATAAAAAGGGAGAATGAAATAAAAAAGCGTGCGGGTGAACTCAATATTTTGTAAACATACCGCGGACCGAAAACTCCGCCCTTTTTTTTCCTTTTTTTTTTAGTCTGACGAGGGCGCCCAGAGCGCCGGCAGCAGCAGGACTAATAAACGGGATGTGTAAAACACGAAAACACGCCGCACAAACAAACGGCCCGACTGCGGTCCGAATGCGGCGGCTGGCCCGTCCACGTCTGCGTCACTGGCGCCGTTAGCGTCCTTCCGCGAGGCTTCCGGCAGCTCTTACGCAAGGCATTTGTCTTGGCAGTCGCCAAAGCTGCCTGTGGTCTCTGAGGAAGTGAAACTATGTAATTGTCGTACAGAGCAGAAACTGCGAAGAAAGACCTCAGGCAGTGCCGAGCTGTTTCCAGCGAGAGTGGCCTAATACTCGAAACACTCTATTTGAAATGTTGCAATCACCAAGGCCAGCCTGCGTTGTACTGTCTTTCGTGCAGTTGATTTATGACGGTTTATTATGTGTCTGCTTTATTACAGCGTGATAAAGCCACGTTCGACTGAAGTTAGAAATATACGTGTCAGGTAACTGGTAGGCGGCCAACGTGGATAATTTCTCAGGCTTTCTACACTACTGGCAATTAAAATTGCTACACCAAGAAGAAATTCAGATGACAAACGGATATTCATTGGACAAATACATTATACTAGAACTAACACGTGATTGCATTTTCACGCAATTTGGGTGCATAGGTCCTGAGAAGTCAGTACCCAGAACAACCACCTCTAGCCGTAATAACGGCCTTGATACGCCTGGGCATTGAGTCAGAGCGTGGATGGCGTGTACAGGTACAGCTGCCCATGCAGATTCAACTCGATATCACAGTTCATCAAGAGTAGTGACTGGCGTATTGTGACGAGCCAGTTGCTCGGCCACCATTGTCCAGACGTTGACAGTTGGTGAGAGATCTCGAGAATGTGTTGGCCAGGGCAGCAGTCGAACATTTTCTGTTTCCAGAAAGGCCCGTACAGGACCTGCAACATGCGGTCGTGCATTATCCAGCTGAAATGTAGGGTTTCGCAGGGATCGAATGAAGGGTAGAGCCACGGGTCGTAACACATCTAAAGTGTAACGTCCACTGTTCAAAGTGCCGTCAATACGAACAAGAAGTAACCGAGACTTGTAACCAATCACACCCCATACCATCACACCATACGCCAGTGTAGCGATGACGAATACACGCTTCCAATGTGCGTTCACCGCGATGTCGCCAAACACTGATGCGACCATCATGATGCTGTAAACAGAACATGCATTCATCCGAAAAAATGACGTTTTGCCATTCGTGCACCCAGGTTCGTCGTTGAGTACACCATCGCAGGCGCTCCTGTCTGTAATGCAGCGTCAAGTGTAACCGCAGCCTTGGTCTCCGAGCTGATAGTCCGTGATGCTGCAAACGTCGTCGAACTGTTCGTGCAGATGGTTGTTGTCTTGCAAACGTCCCTATCTGTTGACTCAGGGATCGAGACGTGGCTGCACGATCTGTTACAGCCATGCGGATAAGATGCGTGTCATCTCGACTGCTAATGATACGAGGCCGTTGGGATCCAGCACGGCGTTCCGTATTACCCTCCTGAACACACCGATTCCATATTCTGCTAACACTCATTGGATCTCGACCAACGCGAGCAGCAATGTAGTGATACTACAAACTGCAATCCAGAGAGGCTACAACACGACCTTTATCAAAGTCGGAAACGTGATGGTATGCATTTCTCCTCCGTACTCGAGGCATCACAACAACGTTTCACCAGGCAACACCAGTCAACTGCTGACTTCACCGCATACGACGTGAAAATTAAATTGATGGGGTCATAGCGGTCGTGGGAGAAGGGTGTAACGGAAGGTACGCTAACGCTCTCTCTCCCTCTCCCTCTCTCCCTCTCTCTCTCTCTCTCTCTCTCTCTCTCTCTCTCTCTCTCTCTCTCTGTCTTTCTTTCGTTCTTTCAGTCTCCATTTACTGTTATGCAGTCAGTCGACACAAAAAATTCTGAGAACCTTGTTGTTGTTGTTGTGGTCTTCAGTCCTCAGACTGGTTTGATGCAGCTCTCCATGCTACTCTATCCTGTGCAAGCTTCTTCATCTCCCAGTACCTACTGCAACCTACAACCTTCTGAATCTGCTTAGTGTAGTCATCTCTTGGTCTCCCTCTAATACTAAATTGGTGATCCCTTGATGCCTCAGAACATGTCCTACCAACCGATCCCTTCTTCTGGTCAAGTTGTGCCACAAACTTCTCTTCTCTGCAATCCTATTCAATACTTACTCATTAGTTATGTGATCTACCCATCTAATCTTCAGCATTCTTCTGTAGAACCACATTTCGAAAGTTTCTATTCTCTTCATGTCCAAACTAGTTATCGTCCATGTTTCACTTCCATACATGGCTACACTCCAAACAAATACTTTCAGAAATGACTTCCTGACACTTAAATCTATACTCGATGTTAACAAATTTCTCTTCTTCAGAAACGCTTTCCTTGCAATTGCCAGTCTACATTTTATATCCTCTCTACTTCGACCATCATCAGTTATTTTGCTCCCCAAATAGCAAAACTCCTTTACTACTTTAAGTGTCTCATTTCCTAATCTAATTCTCTCAGCATCACCCGACTTAATTCGACTACATTCCATTATCCTCCTTTTACTTTTGTTGATGTTCATCTTATATCCTCCTTTCAAGACACTGTTCATTCCATTCAACTGCTCTTCCAAGTCCTTTGCTGCCTCTGACAGAATTACAATGTCATCGGCGAACCTCAAAGTTTTTATTTCTTCTCCGTGGATTTTAATACCTAGTCCGAACATTTTTTTTTTGTATCCGTTACTGATTGCACAATATACAGATTGAATAACATCGGAGAGAGGCTACAACTCTGTTTCACTCCCTTCCCAACCGCTGCTTCCCTTTCATGCCCCTCGACTCTTATAACTGCCATCTGGTTTCTGTACAAATTGTAAATAGCCTTTCGCTCGCGGTATTTTACCCCTGCCACCTTTAGAATTTGAAAGAGAGTATTCCAGTCAAGTCTCTAAGTCTACAAATGCTAGAAACGTAGGTTTGCCTTTCCTTAATCTTTCTTCTAAGATAAGTCGTAAGGTCAGTATTGCCTCACGTGTTCCAGTATTTATACGGAGTCCAACTCATCTACCCCGAGGTCGGCTTCTACTAGTTTTTCCATTCGTCTGTAAAGAATTCGTGTTAGTATTTTGCAGCTGTGGGTTATTAAACTGATTGTTCGGTAATTTTCACATCTGTCAACATCTGCTTTCTTTGGGATTGGAATTATTATATTCTTCTTTAAGTCTGAGGGTATTTTACCTGTTTCATACATCTTGCTCACCAGATGGTAGAGTTTTGTCAGGACTGGCTCTTCCAAGGCCGTCAGTAGTTCCAATGGAATGTTGTCTACTCCATGGGCCTAGTTTCGACTCAAGTCTTTCAGTGCTCTGTCAAATTCTTCACGCAGATCGTATCTCCCAGTGCATCTTCATCTACATCCTCTTCTATTTTCATAATACTGTCCTCAAGTACATCACCTATGTATAGACCCTCAATAAACTCCTTCCACCATTCTGCTTTCCCTTCTTTGCTTAGAACTGGTTTTCCATCTGAGCTCTTGATGTTCATACAAGTGGTTCTCTTATCTTCAAAGGTCTCCTTAATTTTCCTGTAGGCACTATCTATCTTACCCCTAGTGAGATAAGCTTCTACATCCTTACATTTGTCCTCTATCCATCCCTGTTTAGCCATTTTGCACTTCCTGTCGATCTCATTTTTGAGACGTTTGTATTCCTTTTTGCCTGCTTCATTTACTGCATTTTTATATTTTTGCCTGCTTCATTTACTGCATTTTTATATTTTCCCCTTTCATCAATTAAATTCAATATTTCTTCTGTTACCCAAGGATTTCTACTAGCCCTCGTCTTTTTACCTACTTGAACCTCTGCTGCCTTCACTACTTCATCCCTCAAAGCCACCCATTCTTCATCTACTGTATTTCTTTCCGCCCATTCCTGTCAATTGCTCCCTTATGCTCTCACTGAAACTCTGTACAACCTCTGGTTCTTTCAGTTTATCCAGGTCCCATCTCCTTAAATTTCCATCTTTTTGCAGTTTCTTCAGTTTTAATCTACAGGTCATAACCAATAGATTGTGGTCATAGTCCACATCGGCCCCTGGAAATGTCTTACAATTTAAAACCTGGTTCCTAAATCTCTGTCTTACCATTATATAATCTATCTGATATCTTTCAGTATCTCCAGGGTTCTTCCATGTATACAACCTTCTTTCATGATTCTTAAACCAAGTGTTAACTATGATTAAGTTGTGCTCAGTGCAAAATTCTACCAGGCGGCTTCCTCTTTCATTTCTTAGCACCAATCCATTATTAACTGCAATTTTTATTCCTGCTGCTGAATTAAAGTAACTCCACCTCGGCGCACAATAGACCCACGCCATTTTGTTAAATAACACATCTCGTGTGTTCCGCTTACAATGATAGTGAAATTTTTGTGGGAACTGGTTGTGTTAGAATAATGCTGTAACACCGAGAAATGGTGCTAAACAAAAGTGCACAATTATAACGAAGCCCTACAGAACAAAGGGACAAATATGAAGTTCAACCAGGAAGGAAGCGACAGATCAGTTTACACGCTGAAACCATGGATTTTTATTTAACGTTTTCATCAAAGGAGAACCAACAGCCGTTCAGTACCTTAGAAAATGCATTTTAACTATCGTCTATTTTATTTAACCTACATATCATCTGCCATTTTCGGTCATAGACCATTATCACCGCATGTAAGATAAACCAGATCGGTTACAAACATACCTCATCTTCCTTTTAAGCTGTTACAACATCAAGATTTCACTGCGACAACCTTAAAGTTATATCAGCTTAAAAGGAGATGTATTGTTAACTCATCTGTCTCACCTCACCTATATTGGTGGCGGTCTATGACGGGGATTACATAATACAGCTGATGGTTAAATGCGTTTTCTAAAATGTACCTCCTGTAGTAATCACCATGACGCACGAGAGATGCAAACTGATGCACACAGTTCTGCTTATGTGGGAGAACGTTTACATACTCGTTGCTGCAGTTCACGCGTATGTTATTTTCTAAAAAAACCTTCAGCAACCAAGGTAGCGTAAATATTTCTTCATTTAAAACAGCCAGTTTTGACAGATTTTGCTGTCATCTTCAGGTCTTAAAGAAATCTTTTGTTATGAGATGTCATGTGCATAAGATCAGCACAATATAAAAGGTTTGTCATAACCAAAATATTTGGAAACATAATGCACCTTGTGCAAATCACCATGTCCATATATATCGCTCACAGATGCTTGATACATCATGAAAACATAGCACGAGGGTTGTCCTGAAATTAAGTTCCGATCGGTCGCTAAATGGAAACCACAGTGAAAATCAGAAACATTTTATTTGCAAGAGTTAGCTACACTTTCCAGGTACTTCTCTACATAGTCGCCGCTCCGAATTAGGCATCTGTCGGAACGTTATACCAACTATCCAAGCCATCGTCATAGACGGCAGCCGCCTGTGCTTACCGATAGTTCTCAACGCCGGTCTATAGCGCGTAGCCAATGCCCAACTATTGTCTTTATATTCAGCGTTTCATGTGAAAGGAGATGGTACTCAGGATGAGCCAATTAGGGCTGTGTTGTGGGTGATCAGACACTTCCTATCGAAAAGGCTGCAGGAGTGTCTTCACTGCCCCTGTAGAGTGCGGCTGATAATTGCCATGAAGAAGGAAGTGCGTGGCAGTTGTGTTAGGTGGGCTGCATTCACTAAGGCGAAGCTTCTCAGTAGGCCCTCCTACTTGGGGGGAAAGATCATTGTTGTAGGCACCTTTACTCGCTCACAGTGCCCTCAAAACTGAAAAGAGCGTCTTGATGCGATCGACGGTCATACTAGAGACACTACCCAACACATGTGTGCGAAGCTTCATCAGATTTTCCCTGTGATGTCCATTTCGCGATCGACCAGAACTTACTTTCTGGACAAACCTCGCATACTGTAACACACGTGTTTACATACGTTTGACATATTCTAAACATTGAGAATCCACCTTAAACGGCTTATACCTTATATGCCTTTAAAGCAGGACACACCACATCAACTTTTAATTAGTTTAGCGGTAGTTATTCCTTCACATTCCCAGACACGATCACATCACCAACAGTCAACTTGGTTTAGCTTTGGAAGTGAAATGTCCGTGATGGTTACTCAGGTAATATCGAATGGCTTGTCAACGTTCGAAGACACTGAGCTGTACTGATCGACCCATTCTGGTGCAATTGATTCAGAGCGTCCTTTTATACTTGTGGACCCGCCACTCATAGGGATACTTTTCATCAGGTAGTATGATTAAAGACGTTACATGGAGGTTATATGATTTGTAATTTAGTTCCCTAGTGTACTGCTATCCCCCTTCTGTTTAAACGGATCGGCTGACGATGGCTTAGTAATAGGTCAAAAATGGTAATGATACCACTTGTGTGACCTGAAAAGAATTACAAGATCGTAATTATTTTTGGCTAGTCTGCGGAAGTCTGTGAAAGAAAGATCCTGCAATTACGTGGCAGAATTATCCTTTGATGGTCTTGCAGTCGACAAGACCATATAATAAGAAAGGCAACTTCAGGAAACGGCACTGAGAACGAGGAGCTTATTAATATTACTTTACACAACCTTAATACTAACACCGCTGTGTTCTTCTGGGCTTGGTTAGCAATCATACACGGTAAGCTCTCGTAAGCAGATTTAAAAGTCCTCTGTCCAGCTAACGTAAAATACTGACGAGTAACACTACCCAAGTGTCACTCGCCGATTCCGATGCACTTCGAATATGTTATAGTCTAGGACAAAATATCACACACGTATTTTTTTATATGTGTGCATACGGCTGTTGAAGTGATGAAAACCATTCCGAAGAAAACTGCCGGCCGCTGTGGCCGAGCGGTTCTAGGCGTTTCTGTCCAGAACTGCGCTGCTCTCAGGTTCGAATCGTGCCTCGGGCATGGATGTGTGTGTTGTCCTTCGTCGAAACAGTAGCAGATATAACAAAAATGTCGAAGCATAATTCCCATGGTTCCTACAGTACATTTTTAAACATTTTGATATATTTTGAAATCCTCACATCTCAGTTTCTGAAACGGTAAAAAGTTTATGTGCAGTAAATCTAATAACACATTTAACAACAAATTCAACGGTATTTGATGAAGTTACATCCCAACGTCTCTGTAGTCAGAAGTAATTTGGAAGTACCCCAATACAGCGCTATACGCGCGGTCTGGACGTCGTATGGCGCTTATCATACTTGACGATAGTGATGTTTGCAGTTTCACAGTGCAACCATAAAAGACGGGCTCCTGAAGGATTTAATTGAAACAATAAGGTCTCGCTCTCTGCCGGGTCCGGAATAACTATCGTGGTGATCGCGTGTTGCTATTCCCGTTATGTTTCTTCATGGTGTTTATTTTATTTGTTTAGTGTTTGTTTTGATTTGTTTCTGTGGTTGTTTCGTTTCAGATATAAGTTTGACATCTGCTTTGTTATTTTATAGTATTTTGGTTTTGTTGTATTTTCTACGATAGTCAGTGCGATAATGATGGGACGTTGTATTATCCATTGCAAAGAAGTGCTGAATACACGTACACATTGTGGACCACGCCCAACTGATTACTTCACAATTTAAGGAATGTATCACAATTTTTAAAGCAACAGTTAACAGGAGCTTCACATTCGTCATCCTTTTTTGTGTTGTAACCGCTCGTGAGCCACGCACACATGAACGTGTTCACAAAACTGGCTATGAAACAAAACTGAATTTTCAGGATGTTATCTCAGGAGCAAATTTAAATCATAGCCGTGTAGTAGGATTACGTCAGAGAATAGTTTTAGAAAATACTTCCACGATCTGAACGTGTAAACATCATGTGCCTGGATTAAGTCAGTTGTTCCAGCAGGAATCTTCATACATTCCTTATTCCATATATTTGCGATGGCTCTCCAGACGAATGAATTACTGGAAAGACCAATCTACACTACAAATTATTACAAAGGCTGGGGTAACTATGAGCATGTAGGAAGCATTTATACGGGCTTCTTCTGGCCACATGTATATTGCTACCTATACTGCGATTGTGCACACTGGGGGAGGACAGCGACGAGAGCACGACACCCTCCTTGTACCCAAGACCTCCGCACGCGTGCTCGTGGCCGCCTCGTGTATACACTAACGTGCGTCATGCGGCAGGATGCGCCAGGGCGGGTATGGACATCGAATCTCTCGGCGGAAACACGACGATGACGAAGTGTTGGACGGCCTGACAGTGCGATAGGTAGTGTACGCATGCACTTCAACTGCGTGAGTCCAGGTGCGCTCAATGTTATTCGGTAACCACCGCTTCCATAAACAGGTGTCGGGTTGAAATCGAATAGCGTATACAGAGTGTAACAGATTGAGTGTATACGCGTTTATCCCAATACAGTACGATGACTCCACACAATGTATCGCACCTATTACACAAAAGCTTCGATCATCCGCAATACGACATAGAATCTGTCACTACCGACGAGGAAACATAGTTCGCATTACATTAAGAGAATCTGATTAAAGAACCCATCAACATCGATATACAGGGTGATTCAAAAAGAATACCACAACTTTAGGAATTTAAAACTCTGCAACGACAAAAGGCAGAGCTAAGCACTATCTGTCAGCGAATTAAGGGAGCTATAAAGTTTCATTTAGTTGTACATTTGTTCGCTGGAGGCGTTGTTGACTAGGCGTCAGCGTCAGTTGATGCTAAGATGGCGACCGCTCAACAGAAAGCTTTTTGTGTTATTGAGTACTGCAGAAGTGAATCGACGACAGTTGTTCAGCGCGCATTTCGAACGAGGTATGGTGTTAAACCTCCTGATAGGTGGTGTATTAAACGTTGGTATAAACAGGTTACAGAGAATGGGTGTTTGTGCAAAGGGAAAAGTTCTGGACGGCCGAGAACGAGTGATGAAAATGTAGCACGCATCCAGCAAGCATTTGTTCGCAGCCCAGGAAAATCGACTCCCAGAGCTAGCAGAGAGCTGCTAATTCCACAATCAACTGTATGGAGAGTCCTACGAAAAAGGTTAGTTATGAAACCTTATCGTCTGAAATTGGTTCAAGCAGTCTGCAGCCCGTGACAGAGCACTTCATCACTGGCCTCCAAGAAGCCCTGGTCTTACCCTCTGCGACTTTTTTCTTATGGGGGTATGTTAAGGATATGGTGTTTCGGCCACCTCTCCCAGCCACCATTGATGATTTGAAACGAGAAATAACAGCAGCTATCCAAACTGTTACGCCTGATATGCTACAGAGAGTGTGGAACGAGTTGGAGTATCGGCTTGATATTGCTCGAGTGTCTGGAGTGGAAAAAAAACCTTTTTAAATACTCTTTGTAATGATGTATACCAGAAGGTTATATTATGTTTCTTTCATTAAATACACATTTTTAAAGTTGTGGTATTCTTTTTGAATCACCCTGTATTTGTAGACAGTTATAGTGTATTGTGTATCGCGTATTGAACCGGTGATCTAGAAACGACGGAGAGGCTTTGTCCCGCCGTAGCCCTCAGTGGTTCACAACCCCGCAACAGGCCACAGCAGTCCACTCACCTCACAGCCGCCCCACGCCGAACCCAGCGTTCTTGTGCGGTTCGGCACCCCAAGATATTTCATTGAATAATCTTTCCGCCATCATCAGGTGTTTCCTGATGAAATGGTCTGTCTCACCTTTTACTTTCCCCTCCTTGGCGAAGTGTACTGAGGAGTTTATAAACTGTTGGCTTTTACTCCACACCGTGAGCTGCGTTTGTGTGTGATTATCTTGGATAGTTTTGGCTGTCTGTTTATTGTAATGGTGTTCTGGTTGTGTCTTGTACTTGCCAGAGGTTGGCGAGATGTTGGGTATTTTAAGGATTAAGGATTAGTTTCAGAACTTGGAGATTTTGGGATTTTTCTTTTCGACTTAGTCATCGAATATCGTCATAGGGCGTTTGTGCTTATCACGGGACATGCCATATCGGCCTAGGGAGAGGATGAGGTTCTTTCCAGATCTGGAAGACCTCTCACAGAAAGGCCTTTCCAGATCTTGGAATCTTTCTTTGAGGAGGGGTATTTCAGCAGCGGCGTGCAAGTCGTCTGTTGAAAACACGTGGGGTAGATGCGGAGCCCTCCTGAGGTAGCGGTTCTGCAGCCCCGGCGGCGATCGTGGCAGGATCTTGTGTCCGATTGAGGCGTGACTCCTTGCTGGAGCTAAGTAATGATATGCCCTGTTGAGTTGAAAACCCGTGTCTCGGTTTATGAGATTGTCCGTTGCCCGAATTTCATTTGCTTCAACATCTGGTAAAATAACATCAGATTTAGTCATTAAACGGTTTGAGAGAGTTTACTAACCTACTGCTGGTGAACGATTTGGATTTCTGGACAGGACAAACGGAAAAGGAATTTAACAACATAGACAAAGGTTTAAGGACGTCAAAACTACGACGATTCCTGCAGGAAAAACCGGCATAACCCATGTTGTTAACACATTCAGATCGTGGAAGAATTTTCTAAAAAATTTCTCTTAGGTAATCCTAATAAACGGATATTGTGTGAATTGGCACCTGAGGAATAGTATGCCGGCCGGAGTGGCCGTGCGGTTCTAGGCGCTACAGTCTGGAGCCGAGCGACCGCTACGATCGCAGCTTCGAATCCTGCCTCGGGCTTAGGTTAGTTAGGTTTAATTAGTTCTAAGTTCTGGGTGACTGATGACTTCAGAAGTTAAATCGCATAGTGTTCAGAGCCATTTGAACCATTTTGAGGAATAGTATCCTAAGAATTCATCTTTGATTAATAGTTAGTTTTCATCCCCTCGTTTTGTGAACATCTTTAGGTATGTGTGATTCAAGGGCGGATACATCACAGATTAACCTGATAAAGAGCCGCCTGTTAATTATTGATTTAAAAATTGTGGTACATGGTATAAATTGTCCGATAGTATTGCGACAATCATATTTGTGTGGTGCACAATGCGTATGTGTATGCAGCACTTCTTTGCAATTGGTTGTACAAGGTCCCCTCATTATTGCACTGACTATCAAAGATAATGCAACACAACCCGCATATATGAAATAACACAAATATCGAAAACCAAACAAAAAAGAAGCTAAATAAAACAAACAACTAAGAAATAAAATAAACATCGTGAGGAAGGAAAACGTGAATAGCCTCTCGCCATTTCCACGCTGGTTATTCCCGGGCTCGAGAGAGAGCGAGACCTTATTGTTTCAGTTAAATTCTTTAGGAACCCGTCTTTTATGGTTGCACTGTGAAATTGCGAACAGAACTGTCGTCAAAAAATCATACGGCGGACCGACAGCGCGTATAGCGGTAATCGGGATACTTTCAAGTTACATCTGAATACTACGACTGTGGTTCAAAAATTGCTCTGAGCACTATGCGACGTAACTTCTGAGGTCATCAGTCGCCTAGAACTTAGAACTACTTAAACCTAACTAACCTAAGGACATCTCACACATCCATGCCCGAGGCAGGATTCGGACCTGCGACCGTAGCGGTCGCTCGGTTCCAGACTGAAGCGCCTAGAACCGCTCGGCCACTCCAGCCGGCTTGCGACTTTGGGATGAAACTTTAGCGTATACTGTTGAATTTATTGTTAAACATTCTATTAGATTTACTGCACATACATTTTTACCGTTTCAAAAGATGAGAGCTTCGACAATATGTGTTCCGAAATATAACAAGCGCCTTTCCTTCGGGCTGGTTTTCATAACTTCAACGGCTGTATGGCAACGATTACAAAAATACTTGTGTCATATTTTCACCTAGACTTCAACATATTCGAAGTGTGTCGGAATGGGCAATGTCACTCGTGAGTCGCTTGATACGACTGGTGCTCTTAGCAACAGAGGCGGGTTGTGACAGGGGAGTCCTTCCCGTGGCAGCCGCGAGATGCCAATCTGACTGCGGCTGTGGCGGCGTGACTTCAGCTGCGGAGACAGGGCGTGTTGTATAGGGGGGGGGGGGGGCGGGAGGGGGGCCTGCCCCTTCATTACCGCCATGTGCTGCGTCTATCTGGAGACACCATCTGCTGCCCAAACAATAATTCTGCTCTTATCCAGGCCCAGCGAGAGGAAGTGTGTGCACGCGAGATTGCATTACGGGGCTCTGCCTCCAGTTTCCACTGCAGCAGCCTCTGCGTTCACTGCTGTGGGGTTAGTCAGCTCTGTACAGACCCCTCTATCGGAGAGAACAGATCGTTAAGGAGGACTGTCCTCAAACAGATACTAATGAATCTGATAGTAAGCCTTGAAAGAATCCACGAAGAAGCCAATATTTAAGTACACCAGATAAAACAAGAGCGAAAAGCAGTAACGCACGGCGAACTCTCCCGAATTAAGGAAAATGTGAAGGAAAAGAGAGAAGAGTATCAGGGATTATGGTACCGTCGACGACGAGGTCAGTGGAGACACAGCAAAAGCTCGGAAGGGTGACGAGGATATCAGCTGTGTCGTTTCAAAGACAATATTTCGCGAGTTTCCGTAATCGATGTAGGGAAATGAGCGAAAGGCTACATATAAATGGTCAGACGTGCTATGAATCATATTCCTCCCGAATGCGTGTCCAGTGTCTTAATCACTGCATAACCACGCTCGCTGCGGGCAACCTGACATACTGCCTGCCAAGCTAAGGACTGAGAAAAATTAAACTCACCGTCGTCTAAAAAAATTGTACAGAAGTATTATGGCGCCGCTTCAACCGATACTTCAGTATTCAAAACAGCAGGGCTAGATAAATCGCGAAATAAGACAAGAGAATGTGAATTCGACAAAAGTGCAGACATTATATACACTATGTGATCAAAACCATCCCGACACCCGCAAAAACATACGTTTTTCGTATTAGGTGCATTGAACTGCCACCTACTGGCAGGTACTCCACATCAGCGACCACAATAGTCATTGGATATCGCGAGGGAGCAGAGTGAGGCGCTCCGAAGATCTCACGGACTTCTCACGTGGTCAGGTGATTGGGTGACACTTGTGGCATACGTCTGTACGAGAGATTTCCACTCTCCAAAACAGTTGGCCTAGGGATATTTTGGTCCACTATTTCCGATGTGATATTGAAGTGGAAAGGTGAAGGACACGTTCAGCACAAAAGCGTACAGACCGTCCTCGTCAGTTGACTGACAGAGACCGCCAACAGTTGAAGACAGTCGTAATGTGTAATAGACAGACATCTATCCAAACCATCACAAGAATTCCAAACTGCATCAAGATCCAGGGCAAGTACTATGACAGTTACGCAAAAGGAGAGAAAACTTGGATTTCGTGGTCAAGTGGCTGCTCATGAGCCATATATCACGCCGGTAATACCCAAACGACGCCTCGATTGGTGTAAGGAGCGTAAACATTGGACGACTGAACAGTGGAGAAACGTTGTGTTGAGTGACGAATCACGGTACACAATGTGGCGATCCGATGGCAGGGTGTGGGTATGGCAAATGCCCGGTGAACGCCATCTGCCAGCGTGTGTAGTGCCAACAGTAAAATTTGGAGGCGGTTGTGTTATGGTGTGGTCGTGTTTTTCATGGAGGAGGCGTACACTCCTTTTTGTTTTGCTTGGCACTATCACAGCACAGACCTACATTGATGTTTTAAGCACGTTCGTGCTTCCCACTGTTGAATAGCAATTCGGGGATGGCGATTGCATCTTTCAACACTGTAGAGCACCTGCTCATAATGCAAGGCCTGTGGCAGAGTGATCATATGACAATAACATCCCTGTAATGGACTGGACTGCACAGGGTCCTGACCTGAATCCTGTAGAACACGTTTGGGATGTTTTGGAACGCCGACTGTAAGAGACATTTCCACTCTCCTAAAACAGGACCTAGGCCCCAGCAAACCTTAGAAAGCAAGATCGATACCTCTCCTCAGTGCAGAATTCCGTAAAGACTGGGCTGCCATTCCCCAAGAAACCTTCCAGCACCTGATTGAACGTATTCCTGTGAGAGTGGAAGCTGTCATCAAGGCTAATGGTGCGCCAACATGATACTGAATTCCAGCATTACCGGTGGCGGGCACCATGAATTTTTACGTAATTTTCAGCCAGGTGTCCGGATACGTTTGATCACAAAGTGTATATATAAATAACACTCCTGAAGGAAAGCCAATTCGTGTAATATTTGAGTATCCTATGTACGACTATAGGCTGGCATATTTTTCCAGTTTACGATTTTTAGTATCCCTTGGACGTTCTGCACAGCGGTCGGAAATGGTGCAGATGGACTGACCGATGTAACTGCTTCCGCAATCAGGATGTTATAAATCCCGGGAAACCTGAAGCCGAGACTGATCTTAAGGGGGCATAGCATCTCCTTTATCTTCTTAGCTGGTCGGAAGACAGGTCTAACACCTCGTCTTTCCAGGACGGCAGAAGGGAGGGGATGCAATCGTTGGCTCGTCATGTGAATTTTCAACATTTTCACGTTTTATTTTCTTTTTATCAAACCATCTTACGAATCTACATAATTTACTAAATCTGCTTGTAAAAATTTCCACAGAGGTAGTTTTGTGGGTGATGGAGAGTACGAATCTTTAGAAGTTTAGCTCCAAATGGCTCTGAATGTCATGTACACTAGTATAATGTGTCATTGAGCCTTCGTCACTGAGGCTTCACATAGGTTATTTGTAGACAGGCTGCAAACTGAAACAATGGCCATGATGATTCCGACCTCTGTCACTCTCTTGCTGATCAAACTCGACGAAGCGAACTAAGGACATAAACTGCCAGACAGCATTTGAAAGGTCGCGGATGAGGCAGACTAGCGTAGTGGCCACTCTATTAAGGAAGGACCGTGCAGTGTTACGACAGGGCACTTTCGAGCTGAGCGTCCAAAATAGAAAGGCCATAAAGGGCAAAACACAAAGGGGACGAGAACAAAAAAAAGGGAAAAGAGAAAAACTCCGACACGATGGAAAATAAAGGAGAAATACGACTGGAAACCATGGGGCTATTACTAGCCATTCGTCTTGGCCGTAGACTCGGAGTAATACGGATCTGGTGATAGTCCCGGACGGGCCTAACTGGCGGTCTGGAACAGTAAATTCCAATACGTGGGGCAGTGCTTCTCTCCGCAGGGGCGCTAAATTTCACTTCGCTGTTCGGGGAAGGGCGTCGTAATCACACGCCGGCATAGCCCAAGCACACCGCCCCGCTCGTAGATATCCCCCTGCAGCCTGTAGCCTCTCCTCTCCCGCCTCTCTCTCTCTCTCTCTCTCTCTCTCTCTCTCTCTCTCTCTCGCTCTCTCTCTCTCTCTAGTCCACTGTTTCCACCTTTCAAACCGTTGTTCTTAAGTGCACTAACGTGTCCGTACAGCGGGAGATAGTGCGTGTCTGGGGTACGCCGTTCCTCACGTCCTTATCGTGCAGAATGTGCGCCGATCTGCGCCCCCATACTCTGCGGCAAACATGCTGGTAATGACAATAAATCTCATTGAATAGTGCAGTGAAACTCGCACCCGCAACAGCTCTCGTGGTACGCGAGACTATTAGAAGAATTCCGTGATAAATACGCATTACCGAACTGGACAAAACGCTACACGTGAATATTACTGCGCATCGTAAACACTTTACTCGAACGTGACGTTCGTGGGCTTGTCATTTGTATCATGTTGTATATAGGGTGTTACAAAAAGGTACGCCCAAACTTTCAGGAAACAATCCTCACACACAAACATAGAAAAGATGTTACGTGGACATGTGTCCGGAAACGCTTAATTTCCATGTTAGAGCTCATTTTAGTTTCGTCAGTATGTTCTTCCACCTACGCTCAATGGAGCACGTTATCATGATTTTATACGGGATACTCTACCTGTGCTGCTATAACATGTGCCTTTACAAGTACGACACAACATGTGGTTCATGCACGATGGAGCTCCTGCACATTTCAGTCAAGTGTTCGTACGCTTCTCAACAACAGATTCGGTGACCGATGGATTGGTAGAGGCGGACCAATTCTATGCACTCGACGCTCTCCTGACCTCAACCCTCTTGCCTTCATTTATGGGGGCATTTGAAAGCTCTTGTCTACGCAACCCCGGTACCAAATGTAGAGACTCTTCGTGCTCGAATTGTGGACGGCTGTGATACAATACGCCATTCTCCAGGGCTGCATCAGCGCATCAGGGATTCCGTGCGACGGAGGGTGGATGCATGTATCCTCGCTAACGGAGGACATTTTGAAGTCACGCTGGTACGTTCTGTTGCTGTGTGTTTTCATTCCAAGATTAATGTGATTTGAAGAGAAGTAATAAAATGTGCTCTAACATGGAATGTAAGCGTTTCCGGACTCATGTCCACATAACATATTTTATTTCTTTGTGTGTGAGGAATGTTTCCTCAAAGTTTGCCGTACCTTTTTGTAACACACTGTATATAGATCATCGACGACGAGTAAATAAAAGGAAGGAACTAATAAGACATATCAGAACTGAAATGAGCGATCAACTTTACACCAAGACTTTAGACCATATAGAAGGGTCGATTACGAACTGTTCCAACTATCGAACTATAGCTGTCATATCCCATGGAAGAAAAATTTTGCTCCACATCTTCAATCAGCGTTTAAAGTCATATAGGCCGGCCGAGGTGGCCGAGCGATTCTAGGCGCTACAGTCTGGAACCGAGCGACCGCTATGGTCGCAGGTTCGAATCCTGCCGCGGGTATGGATGTGTGTCACGTCCTTAGGTTAGTTAGGTTTAAGTTGTTCTAAGTTCTAGGGGGCTGATGACCTCAGCAGTTAAGTCCCATAGTGCTCAGTGTCATTTGAACCATTTAAAGTCATATGCTCGACCTCACTTATGTCAGAACAAGCCGGTATTGTTGAAGGAAAAGGAACTCGTGAACAGCTTCCGAATATGCGACAAATAATCGAGAAGTCGCGAGAGATCTGTGCTCTTGTCTTCGTCTGCTTCGTCAGGTACAGGGAAGCCTTTGATAGCGTTGTCTGGGAAAAGTTGTGGCAGGTGCCTGCAGAGTTCGGTGTTCGACGACATTTGGCAGCACTGATCAAAGCCTATACAATAATCTCCTCGCGGCTGTGAAGACAGGTGCTGCCACATCTGATTTCTTAAGTGTATCGAAAGGTGTCAGACAGGGTTGTGTTATTTCCCCCAACCTCTGCATGTAAGCAAAAGACATAATCAGGAATGCTCTTCATGGCTGGAGTAGAGGCAACTCAAGTGGTTCAAAATGGTTCAAATGGCTCCGAGCACTATGGGACTTAACTTCTGAGGTCATCAGTCCCCTAGGACTTAGAACTACTTAAAACTAACTAACCTAAGGACGTCACACACATCCATGCCCGAGGCAAAATTCGAACCTGCGATCGTAGAGGTCGCTCGGTTCCAGACTGTAGCAATGCGGCCGGCTCGCAATTGGTGCTAAAACTATTAAGAAACAGCGGTTTTCTAATGACACCGTGGTTATAGATACCAGCGAAGATAAAATTTCTGGGCTATTAACAAAAGTAGAGGTCATTAGTCTATTATGTGGATTGGACCTCAGTCTCAGCAAGTCCAAACTCAGGATAACTCATCTAGGAGTACAGATTCAGCTTACCGTCGATTAAAGGGACTGGGAGCTGAGCAATCTTTCATTTACCTTGGGCCAGCCATTTGTGACATGGGAAGCTGTGAAGATGGATAAGAAGACGGATTACACTAGGTCGAATGGCTAACTGAGCCGTGTGGCTCGAGCAGCGATATTCCCGCCGCCGGTATGGGTCATCTTTACGGTGGTGTGCACAGAGCGCGTGGTAGCGCCACCTGCCGGGCCGATCGGAGAGCGAGGGGCAAACTGTAGCAAGTAGCGAGGTTTTGCTTTGGGACACCTAGCCTTAACGTCCTTTGGGTAAGTCTGGCAGACAGTGCAGGCACCGTGCGAGGCAGCAGGAAATGCACATCTAAAAGGGGCTGTTTACCCGGGTGACGGCACCGTAGCAAATATCGCCGGCGTGGAAGCAGTCACGTTACTGGGAAGCCGTTGGTGTATTTCGCTTCCTGCATGTCTCTTGGCACCGGGGTCTGCGGCGGCTGGCTTCGTCGAACAAGCAAGAGGGTGAGGGCCTTGCTTGTGCTGTAAATTGTGGCCGGGTTCGATTACTGGGTTCAGTGCTGTTGACTTCATTATCTCGACCGGCCGTTGCTACTCCTACTGCGTCCGTCCGCGAATGTGTTAATCTTGCTTAGTACGCGAGATTCTGGTGAGAGCTGTAAGTGCCGCCTGGTTATTGTATCTATATCACGTGACGGAGTTAAGCTGGGCGTGTATCTAGTTCGCTCGCGGCTTAATGTATAATTGGCCTTACACACATAAGATAATAGATTTTTACTGCCTAGCTGATGTTTATTAATAGGCCGTTTAATTCTAAAGATGATGTGCTGTAATGAATTATTGTGTTTCTAGTTACTTAAGGCAGATGTCAGTCTGTTGTAGATATCCACTATTTTTGGGATTTTTCGTGCCTATTCGTGACCGTTGCTGCTCCCGTTTGGGGGTCCATGCCGAGCCTGTATTGGGGTCAGCTGAGTGGGCGGGCGTCCGCTTCTGGGCGTAGTTTGTTGAATCCCAAGACGTTCCTTGGTCACACGAAATTTTATATTTTATATCCTACATTGTAGAGTACCTGCCATTTAAGCAACGTGGTTGTGTGCCATGGCATCTGACATGTTGTTGGCTGTACTCTGTAATACCATTCACTGCAGTAACGAAAGACTACACTTCCTACTGAAATTTTAGTAAATTGTACTTCAGGCTGATAATAGCTTTTGAGTAAATAATTTTTAACTCATTTCACCAACTGTGTAATAGGCCATAAGTGCCGTGGTTTATGAATGTTTAAATTCTGAAGTAAATTGCTCTCACCTAAATGGTAATTTTAAAAATGTGTTGATGGTTTTATTTGTTATTTGTCTTGTTTAAGTGTGTCAAATAAATGTTCAGTGCAACTGTCGATGGTGATTGCCTGATGTGTCACTTGCCCCAGTCCTATCACCCCATAGGCTACCGCGCTGAGCTTGTGTCGTCGTGTAAGAGTTGAATTCAATGCTGTGCTGACGCATCAATAACGAACACAAAAAAAGTCCATATTGGTCCCACTCGTATTTTGTGTCTTCTTTTATGGTTGCGAAATATGGACCCTCAAAGCCAGAAGTAAACAGCGCATCAATGCATTTCAGCTTTAGTGCTGGTGCAGGATGCTGCACTTAAAATGGACTCAAAGAAGAACATATCTGTGAAGAAGGATAACAACTACTGAACAACTTAGTATCTCCAGACCCCTTCTTCTCGTATCAACCAAACACTCTCCTGTTCGTTGCCCATATTGCGAGAAGAGATGGAGAAGTCCTAAGAAAAAATCATGGAACGGAAGATCGAAGGCAGGAGATTGACAGGCAGAGCAGCGAGCAGGTTCATCGAACAAATCAAGAAGATTTGTGGTCTCCGTCTGTAAGAGAACCTGGTAACCGTCTAGGATGGTGGTGCTTGGCTCGTGGGGTCACGACGCTCAATAATGACTTGAGGTGATGAGTAGACGAACAAGTAGTTCTGCGGCTTCTAAAATATAAAAAAAAATGACAGACGAAGCGAGGAAGATAGACTAACAGGGCAAAGCGGGTAGTCCCCGCAAAAAGAACTCTTGTAGAAAGAAATATGGGTTTTAATTTTAGGAGGAAATTCCTGACAATGTACGTCTGGAGCACAGCTCTGTGTGGGTGTGGACGAGGAGTGTAGGAAAGTTGGGAAAGAAGAAAAACGAAGCGTTTGAGACGTAATGTTACAGAAGGGTGCTGAAAATTGAGTACACATGTAAGAAATGAGGGATTCTGCGCCGGACATGCGAAGAAAGCAATATGTGCAAAAAAGGACTGATAGGACATCAGCAATGACGGCTGTTTCTCCTAATTCTGAGGCGACGTCACCTACTCCAAAGGCCTGTTTTCGACTTAACACCTCTCAGTGCCTATCGAGATCTACTCGCAGTACCAAATCTCCCAGCTCTATCTACGTCCTCTTCCCTTCCTATAATACTGCCTTCAAGTTCCTTTTCTTTGAATGGCTCTTCGATACGTTCCTTCCACCTTTCAATTTTCCCTTCTTTGCTTAGTACTGGCTTGCAGTACGAGGTTTTGATATTCATACAGCTGCTTTTTCATTCTCCAAAGCTCTCTATAGTTTTGCATGCTTTTACGTCCTTGCATTTCTGGCCCAACCATTCCTGCACTTCTAGTGAATGCATTATCGCAGCCAACGTAGACACGAAGTTAACACCTGCCAGTACTGTACAAGTTTTCATGCCAACTAGCACCGCAGATGACGAAGAAAGAATGTCTGACGAGACAATTTGATAGCAGAAAAAGAGGACCATGAAAAATAATACGAGAACATCGACTGGGAGAAATGAATGAAAGAGTAATCTCCCCTGCAGAACTTTACATAACGCGTGATTTAATGAATGGTAATACTTTTTCTAAAAATAATGAGAGAAGGCTGTCTACGTGGATGAGATCTGGAGACACAGGAACGTTTCAGGTAGAATGCATAGTAGTAAGACCAGATTTTAAGTTACAAATTTGGAATCTGACCATAATTTATCGGCTATACCTCGCGGATTAGAAAATAATTCTGGAAGTTACAGAAAATAAACCAAGTGCGATCTTGTAAAAATGAGAAAGCCTTAAAGATTATTTCCTGCCAGACGTGGTTAGAAACGAATCAGCATCACGTATTTGGAAAGGATTAGGAAGACAATCGAAAGTGTAATTCCGAAAGTATCCAGTCAGGCATTTTTCTTAATCAAATTAAAGAATGTCATCACGGCCCACCGAAACTGCTGCGATGTATCTGTGCTTCATTAAGTCCACATAGTGACGATGAAAATATAGTATGATAATGGACTCACGTATAAGTGACAGATGCTGGGACTGGTAATAATTAGGTATTTGACTTCAAGGAACCTTCCTTTAACCTTATGTGATGGTATCCGTGATTCGAAGATCGTAGCTTGACCGACTGTCAGAAAAAAAATAAAAATAACAGCAGGTTTTGGTGGTCCATGAGGCCTTTCACACATTTCATCTGTGCACGCTATTTACAGAAAATACTAATCGATTTAATGAAACCTCGGAAATCCTTAATCTAGATGCAGGAAGGGGCTTGACCACCGTCCAGTGTCTTACCCCTTCGCCAACAGAATAAGCAGTGGAAGGAAAGAGACAGAATACCAGAAATAAAAGCGCAACGGATACCAATTCTTAGACGACGTAGTCCCCGTGACAGAAAAAAACGAAAAGAAAGAATAGCTGTTTAAACAGGATAGATGGCATATTTACCTTACAATCTGAACTGAGAATTAACAAAGACATACGCAAACAATTGAGTATTAGGCATTACTCATCAGTCCTGAGGAAGAAACATACGTAGAAAATCAGAAAAATTCGTCCTATTTACGAAACTAGAGCAGAAAAGCAAAAATTTCTATAACAAACATATTTATGTAATTGTTCATCTCATACATTGAATATCTGTAGCGGTGTGACCGATCTAACCGCTCAGATCTTTTCTCCTGTGATTTTTCCCGCAGTCTGTGTTTCTTTTCTATACAACACTGTGTTTAAGAAACATATTTTTCAGTTCTGATCTGCTCGTTGTAACCAGAGGCGGAGAGAAAGTTCTGTGGGAGAAGGATAGAAATAAGGATACACTAAATCTGATGTTTCAGTTGCTTCTATTCCCAACACATCATTTTTGTTTCCCTGGGTCTTTGCAATGGATTTGAAACTATTTCTCGAATTAATCTTTGGTTAAGTAGTAGTATTCCCCAGCCTCTTTTTCTAAAAAAGGATTACGCAAGTTCGGAAAGAAATTTAAATTACATATCTTAAGTACTACTTATTTTTCCGTTGTCCTCACATTGGAGAAGGAACTTATTTTCACTGTTTACGCAAGGTGTTCTTTTTTTAATACTGAAAGTTTTATGCACCCGCAGCACAGTAAACACTACACATTATCGATTACAACTACAAACTACAAGTATGTGGGATGTGTAGAGTAATCTCGAGTGTCAGTTACGACATGAGTTGCCTACTTGTGGGCAGAGCGATGGGCGAGCGGCAGTGCTGCCGTGATCTTCAGGAAGGGAATTTAAGGACTAAATGACCCGTGTAGAGAGATTTCCGCCCTGGATTCTCTCGCGGCCTAATGTGACTTGGGTAGCAAAAACAGTCACTCTCACACAGGGACGCTATTCACCAAGGAACGGCACACTTACTGGCCTTCATTAACATTTCAGCGATCACAATAACAAAATAAAACGAAAGTTACTAAAAAGCTGCTACAAAATACTGTATAAAAGTGTTGCGAATGAGTTGTTTGCCTGTTCTATAGTAAATTGATAATCATGTAGATACTCTCAATGTCGTAGGAACGTATTCGCGTGTAACAGTGCTCCTACACAACTGGTAATCTGTAGTAGTAGTAGAGAGATATGTTGAAATTTGCGTAACTTATGTGTAATAATAACAGAAAAATAAAGTATTCATTGTTTATTGTCCCATATATGTTTCCCTTTGGACAGATCATGGGGTATTTGGAATAATGTATTACAATCAAAAACCGAAACTACTCTCTTCAAACAAAGTCAGTCCCTTAAATTTCAGTAATCTTTGACGACTGGTAGATTTCCTGCATTGTATTGTTTTCATAAGGTGAGTTTCTACAGCCGTAAAGTATTTTATAAAATGCATTTTAATCATCAACTGTTTATTTGTCCCATTAATCATCTACCGATTTTGGTTATTAATCTTAGTTAAACGCATCGCGTATTTCTTTGAAGCTGAGCATTATCGAAACTATGCAGTGAAATTGTGCAAACACTTGACACAATTTTTCTTAAATTACTGACAGTCATGTCTCATGTCAAATGTCTATCTGAACGAGGGAATATGAAAATCTCATGTGGTTTTTGAAGGCGTCTATTCGACATGAGATATGACTACTAGCATTCTAAGTCATCTACCGAAACCGATAGATGGTTAAAATACATTTTATAAAGTACTTTACGGCTGTTGAAGCTCGCTTTATGGAAACATTCTATGCAGGAAATCTCTCAGACATCGATGATTACTGACATTCTAATTAAGGTAGTCTGCAATTGTATGCCTGCGACCCGTTATAGAAAAAGGTGGTTAAGAAGATTAGGGTTTAACGTCGTGTGGACATCGATGTTCTTACAGACGGAATATTATTTAGGAGTGAATAAAAATGGTGGAATGAGTTGGCAATGTACTTGTTAAAGAAACCATCTTATCATTTTCCGCGAGCAATTCAGGGAAACTACCGAAAACTCGTATCAGGATTCCATGGCGGATAGTGTAGCATCACTTCTGCCGAGTCCGGTACCTTAACCAAATTCCACGCCCCTAGGTGCCGGTATTACATATTATACAGTACGTAAAACTGCAAAGAGTGCATGGGGGCTTAATCATAGAATGAAAATATCATAATTTTAATAGCTGCGTGTCCGGCTACGAAGTCTCGTAACCGGTTGGCCCTGAGTGCTATTAGTACGCAATATGACTGCATAAAATAACAATAAACAATGAAAGGAAATTTCCGTTTACACAATTAATTAAATAAGTCCCCAGCAACTATAAAAGCTACGAACTAACAAAGCACAACTGTAACTCTTCTGTGTGTGGAAGTGTGATTCAATGTACACGTATCTGGCACGGTTCTTCCTCAATACGACGAGATATTTTAAATACCATTTACAATGAACTAATTGAAAAACCAGAAGTACTATAATTGCACATAGAAACCAGAATTACAAGTCTAATACAACAACACGAGCCAGATGCTTTGTTGACTGAACCTGTGACCAAGAGGCATTGTTATTTAGGAAATCTGGAATTAAAAAAAAATGTTACCTCCATATATATTGACGAAAAATACACTGTGGTCATTACAAAATCTTCCGCCTATACATTACACCAACTGAACAGCATCTACTCTCTTGCCCAACAGAACAATAACTGCACACGACATGCTCTCAACTAGTACTGCCCTCGACATGCTCTCAACAAGCACTGCCCACGCCAACCTCTGAACTACTACTGCCCGCAACTTCTGAACTACAACTGCCCTCGACATTCTCTGAACAACCACTGCCAGTGGTTGCGGTGGAATAATACTCTTGGGCGCAATCTCTGGCGCTGTGACTCAGTGTAGCCACCTTTCAAGAGGTACCATTGTAGTTAAAAAATAGGGAAACTGAAAGGAAGACATACAGTTCAGTGATATGCAAGCTATTGAAGATTTACACTAATAATCAATAGCAAATTGCAGTTTTCGATGAAAGAACGTTAATGAATGTCAGTTCATAATACGATCTACCCAATAACTCTAAACCGGAAACGTGCTTTCATCTCTGTGAGTAAATGCAGGGTGATTCAGCTGTTACTACCACTGGGTTATCTATTAGTCCTACAGAACAAAATGAACAGGACCTTTTTATAGGAAATTTAATGTTGTTAAGTTTTCTAATGAGATACGTTTCAGCTAGAGGCCTTCGTTTCCAAATTATTCAGTAAAAACGTACAGAGGTAACGATCACAAGTGTTTTTCTTGAATAACTCCAAAGCCGTGATCTCCTGCGAAAAATAAGTCCAGTACACAATTTAACATAGTTAAATTTCCTGCAAACGGGTCCTGTTCATTTTTTTTTCTGTAGGTCTAAAAGTTTCGCGTAACGAGCGAGAGAAGATGATAATCTCGTATGTGGTTTTAGCAGACGTTGCGGGTTGCATAAAACCGATCACTACCGGCAGTTGAACCATGAGAACTACAGATTCACACTATTAGAGAACTAATTCTGAATATTAATTTAACTCTTAGTTGCAGAGTAAAGGTTTCCATATCAGCCAGGCTAACATCATTATAGTCTATACTGTACGGATCGGAGCGTGGAATGTCAGATGCCTTAATCGAGCAGGTAGGTTAGAAAATTTAAAAAGGGAAACGGATAGGGTAAAGTTAGATATAATGGGAATTAGTGAAGTTCGGTGGCAGGAGGAACAAGACTTCTGCCCAGGTGACTACAGGGTTATAAACACAAAATCAAATAGGGGTAATGCAGGAGTAGGTTTAATAATGAATAGGAAAATAGGAATGCGGGTAAGCTACTACAAACAGGATAGTGAACGCATTATTGTGGCCAAGATAGATACGAAGCCCACACCTACTACAGTAGTACTAGTTTATATGCCAACTAGCTCTGCAGATGACGAAGAAATTGAAGAAATGTATGATGAAATAAAAGAAATTATTCAGATAGTGAAGGGTGACGAAAATTTAATAGTCAAGGGTGACTGGAATTCGGTAGTAGGAAAACGAAGAGAAGGAAACGTAGTAGGTGAATATGGATTGGGGGTCCGAAATGAAAGAGGAAGCCTCCTGCTAGAATCTTGCTCAGAGCACAACTTAATCATGGCTAACACTTGGTTCAAGGATCATAAAAGAAGGCTGTATACATGGAAGAAGGCTGGAGATACTGACAGGTTTCAGATAGATTATACAATGGTAAGACAGAGATTTAGGAACCAGGTTTTAAATTGTAAGACATTTCCAGGGGCAGATGTGTCCTCTAACCACAATCTATTGGTTATGACCTGTAGACTAAAACTGAAGAAACTGCAAAAAGGTGGAAATTTAAGGAGATGGGACTTGGATAAACTAAAAGAACCAGAGGTTGTACAGAGTTTTAGGGAGAGCATAAGGGAGCAATTGATAGGAATGGGGGAAATAAATACAGTAGAAGAAGAATGGGTAGCTTTGAGGGATGAAGTAGCGAAGGCAGCAAAGGATCAAGTAGGTAAAAAGACGAGGGCTGCTAGAAATCCTTGGGTAACAGAAGAAATATTGAATTTCATTGATGAAAGGAGAAAATATAAAAATGCAGTAAATGAAGCAGGCAAAAAGGAATACAAACGTCTCAAAAATGAGATCGAGAGGAAGTGCAAAATGGCTAAGCAGCCATGGCTAGAGGACAAATGTAAGGATGTAGAGGCTTATCTCACTAGGGGTAAGATAGATACTGCCTACAGGGCAATTAAAGAGACCTTTGGAGATAAGAGAACCACTTGTATCAACATCAAGAGCTCAGATGGAAACCCAGTTCTAAGCAAAGAAGGGAAAGCAGAAAGGTGGAACGAGTATTTAGAGGGTCTATACAAGGGCGATGTACTTGAGGACAATATTATGGAAATGGAAGAGGATGTAGATGAAGATCAAATGGTAGATACGATACTGCGTGAAGAGTTTGACAGAGCACTGAAAGACCTGAGTCGAAACAAGGCCTCCGGAGTAGACAACATTCCATTGGAACTACTGACGGCCTTGGGAGAGCCAGTCCTGACAAAACTCTACCATCTGGTGAGCAAGATGTATGAGACAGGTAAAATACCCTCAGACTTAAAGAAGAATATAATAATTCCAATCCCAAAGAAAGCAGGTGTTGACAGATGTAAAATTACCGAACTATCAGTTTAATAAGTCACAGTTGCAAAATACTAACGCGAATTCTTTACAGACGAATGGAAAAACTAGTAGAAGCCGACCTCAGGAAAGATCAGTTTGGATTCCGCAGAATTGTTGGAACACGTGAGGCAGTACTGGCCCTACAACTTATCTTAGAAGCTAGATTAAGGAAGGGCACACCTACGTTTCTAGCATTTGTAGACTTAGAGAAAGCTTTTGATAATGTTGACTGGAATACTCTCTTTCAAATTCTGAAGGCGGCAGGGGTAAAATACAGGGAGCGAAAGGCTATTTACAATTTCTATAGAAACCAGATGGCAGTTATTAGAGTCGAGGGACATGAAAGGGAAGCAATGGTTGGGAAGGGAGTGAGACAGGGTTGTAGTCCCTCCCCGATGTTATTCAATCTGTATATTGATCAAGCAGTAAAGGAAACAAAAGAAAAATTTGGAGTAGGTATTAAAATCCATGGGGAAGAAATAAAAACTTTGAGATTCGCCAATGACATCGTAATTCTGTCAGAGACAGCAAAGGACTTGGAAGAGCAGTTGAACGGAATGGATAGTGTTTTGAAAGGATGATATGAGATGAACATCAACAAAAGCAAAAGTAGGATAATGAAATGTAGTCGAATTAAGTCGGGTGATGCTGAGAGAATTAGATTAGGAAATGAGACCCTTAAGTAGTAAAGGAGTTTTGCTATTTGGGGAGCAAAATAACTGATGATGGTCGAAGTAGAGAGGATATAAAATGTAGACTGGCTATGGCAAGGAAAGCGTTTCTGAAGAAGAGAAATTTGTTAACATCGAGTATAGATTTGTCAGGAAGTCATTTCTGAAAGTATTTGTATGGAGTGTAGCCATGTATGGAAGCGAAACAGGGACGATAAATAGTTTGGACAAGAAGAGAATAGAAGCTTTCGAAATGTGGTGCTACAGAAGAATGCTGAAGATTAGATGGGTAGATCACACAACTAATGAGGAAGTATTGAATCGGTTTGGGGAGAAGAGAAGTTTGTGGCATAACTTGACCAGAAGAAGGGATCGGTAGGTAGGACATGTTCTGAGGCACCAAGCAATCGCCAATTTAGTATTGGAGGGCAGCGTGGAGGGTAAAAATCGTTGAGGGAGACCAAGAGATGACTACATTAAGCAGATTCAGAAGGATGTAGGTTGCAGTATGTGCTGAGAGATGAAGAGGCTTGCACAGGATAGAGTAGCATGGAGAGCTGCATCAAACCAGTCTCAGGACTGAAGACCGCAACAACAACAACTGTAAGGACGACGTTCCCGCGTTTTCTTACTCGTAATATCTGCCTCCTAACGATCAACAATCATTAAACCACGATTTTCTTATTTTCTGTTTTAAGTGTTGTCGTCAAAATTGTTAGTTTCTTCAAGGTTGGAGAGACGTGTGCATAACCTGGTGCTTTGTTTCTCATGTATTGTTTTGTTTCTTGTAGACACGATGAACTAGTACAACGTTTGATTGTAAGAGTGTGGAGAAAACCATATATAACTACCAAGCTCTTCAGTATCAGACCAACTATAGACGATTTTGATCGCGTATTCTATCGGCCCCTCCTTTAGTGTCACGTTTCTCGTGGTATCACGTTGGGCATTAAATTAGTATGCGTACTAGCAGGTCACGAAACGACATTATCTCTTTGTTTCAAAACGTTTCCATTGTAAACAGTCAATTCCTCGAACGACACTTCCGTTCGAGCAGTCAGTTTTCTTTGTTTTTCCTTTTATGAGTGTGATCACCCACAAACTTTTCCAGAATAATTAAGAGCGGCTGATAAACATAATTAGCCCCAAGCGCTATGTTTTTTCGTCTGCATCTGCTATCTCGCTCCAGTTCCGAGCTTCTGGATAAGAACCTGTAAATTTTGTGTAACGGTCCTCGTTTTCCATTAGCTGCCCAGTTTCCTTATCGTGCCGTTCTAATGTTGCTCGAACCGCTGAGCCTTGTTAGAGCCGGTAACCACACGGTAAGGACTACGATACGGAGGTTACACTTGTCACGCTGCCCAAGAAAAATGAGGAAACGACTGCCAGAAAATATGTAACTCGATAGTACCGGTGGTGTTTTCCACTGTCTGGCCATTGTGTGCAGATTTATAGCGACAGAGAAACCGAACTTCGTGCTCATTGTCTTCAAGTAAATAGCGTTTCGTGGCTTCCAGCATAAGCGCAGCAGCCTATTGAAACTGCCTACCTACAAACTACATCACAGTGCAATATTTTTTTTTACGTAAAACCAATCCACAATTAAAATGCTTTTAGTAAAAAAGATAGAATTTCAGATTCACTGTAAAAATATAGCTTAATCCGTGTTCCTACCGATGCAACTGATATAAATTGCGTGGCTCTTGACTATAGAGTCCCTGATTTGAATCCTAGTGGTGGAACAAGCTATCACCACCAATATTTAGCGGAAAAAGGAGAATAGGTGGTGATGTTGAGATCCGGACCTCTGCCTCTCCAGATTCAGTTTCAAATGCATGTCATGCTACCGGTAAGGATCACTCAATCAAGCTAGACGCACTCTTTCTCTTGTGCCCATCGATCGTCACCTTCTCTGTCTCATGATCGTCATTACAAACAAAAAAGGCCTTAGCATCACACCTAATGATCACTGACGGATACTCGCCCCGCACAGAAAAAGTGCTTAATCGATGAGGAAGGGAAAGGGCTTTCCGACTCACGCCGCTTTGTTAGGCTCACAATGTAAAACAGCCAGACAGTTCTTTTTCCTGACCTTTTACCGTATCTTCGAGAAGCTGGGGTGGTGTTAATTTTGATTTGGCAGTGTTAGGTGCTCTTCCAATCGCCACATCTTCGACCCCTCACCCCCCCCCCCCCCTCGCTTTCCCCACTCCTCGCCACCATCCTCTCCTGGGACGGTATTTTGTGCATACCGTCTGTCTAGTGTTTCGCTGTCCGACAGTGTCAGAACGTTTTTCCAAATGTTTGTGAATCGTGTAAACGGGCTGAAGGGTTGGTATTCACCTAGTCGGATGTGGGAAACCGCCTGAAGAACCGCCAGGAAGGTCAGCGCGCCGATTCTCGTAGCTGATCCGCCTGGTATATTGAATCCTAGGCCGGCGGGCCTCCCCGAATCCCAGAAGCGGCATGTTAACGTCCTCGGCTGTCCGAACGCGTCAGGAAGAGGACAGGCTGTTAAAAACGACACATTTGATAATGTAGAACATTCTGAGATTATGCCTTAAAGCGTTTTGAACATGCCGTATTCAGATACTAGGAATAAGAAGCAGTCAGTCCTATTGACATAACCCATTACAGTCCGCGGCCGTGGTGTTTGACAGGAAAGTTTTCGGTTTCATTACTGCGTCTTCACGCAAATACATCCTACAATTTGTGAGAGGCTGCAGATAACCACATGACGTACCTGTGTTCGCTATCGCCCAGTACCCACCTACAGCGTTTAATGTAATTTGAAAGTGCCTGTGTGTTCAAGGACAATCATTAACTACTACACTAACTTTCACTACTCTTATAGTACCAGGCCGGCCTTCAGCAGGTGCAGCACCAGCAGAAGCAAAGACACAGTGTCAGTATACTTTCCTGACACAGGAAACTCTTTGAACACTAGAAACACGTGCGTCTTTTCAATAAATGGTTCAAATGGCTCTGAACACTAAGTGACTTAACTTACAACTAATTAAACCTAACTAACCTAAGGACAACACACACATCCATGCCCGAGGCAGGATTCGAACCTGCGACCGTAGCGGTCGCTCGGCTCCAGACTGTAGCGCCTAGAACCGCACGGCCACTCCGGCCTGCACGTGCGTCTTTTCTTGGTAAGTAACACTGGCTTTCGGTTCCACGGAACGCAAGAGTCGACTTTGATATGTATAAGCACTTTCTGAGTGACCTCGAGACAGAGGACCTGCACGCTTCTGTTACAAAATTTGCATTATAATTACACACGTTTCACGAAAGATCATTGTGATTACCTATGTTAATATTGAAGCTACATTCTGGACGTATTACAGTCGCAGAATTTAGATCAGTAGGTTTTCGCGAATTCAAGTGTTGTTAATACCAGTCGAAACTTCAACACATGTTCAGGAGCACATTGGCGTTCTTCCTTCCGCTATTCGTTGTTTATGTTTTCTTATACGCAGTCCCAGTGTCTTTCAACGCCTTTTTGCAACTATAATCATCGTAACAGTTGGTGAGATTTCTATTTTAGTAAAACATGGTCACGCAGAGTGTACCTTTAATTTTCGGCCATCTGCAAGATTATCTTGCAACTGGAACTTCCATTGCGTTTATAATCGTCACAGCGTTGATTAATCTGAAATGGTGGTTACTGCTTACGCACACCCACTTCACGATTTCGTCATCATCACACTACCTTCTCCCAGTGTCAGGACTTCACCTCTTGGTAGCAGAGACAACTGCGACGATGTCAGCCCACGCGTCACATTAGCGCCCTCTCGTGGCGTTTGCGACCCCTGTTCCTATCATGTTGCTGATCTTTGTTTTGTGCCGGATGTGCCATGTCAGATGGTAATCGTTTTTCATAATCACCCTGTACATTCCACTGAGACTCATCTTGTGATATTCGGAAGAAACAAGACATTTCATCGAGTTCCGAACACTACTCATAAAACTATAGCACAAACTGCTACGTAGCGTAGCAGGCGAGCAAGATTACTTTAGCCTGCTTGGATTGGCCTGGGTGGGAATAAAACAACCTACCCGTTCTGTTGATTACGAGCGGCGGTTTGCCCCCCTGGCTACCAGGTTAAAAGCGGAATACGTACACCTCTGACAAATAGAAACAACCTAGCGGGCATGCTCTCGTGGCGAGCACACGCCGGCGTAAGACCGGCCAGGGCACGCGACGCTCGGCGACAGTGGCTGGCGGGCGACCGAGTAATCCCAGCTGGTTGCCCATGGCGGTCTTTACGACAGCATCGCGCGCCGCGCCGCCGGGCATAAAGCGGGTGAAATACCGACGGCCGCGGGCGTCGCCGGCGCCCCGGCGCAGCGAGGGCGGCGCGCCGTAAAGGCACCTCACCTCCACCCCCGCAACCGCCTCTCACGCACCTCGATCAGAATCGAAGAAAGGGGACAGCCGAAGAGGAAATGGGACGGACAGGGAAGCAAGGGAAATGCGGCTCGCAGCGTTTCGCCTTCTCCCCGCCTACACTCACTGCTTCCCGCCGGGCATCGTATAGTGACGTAAAATAAAAACGCGCTGTCCTAAATGTTGAATTAGCCCGCTGCGGGAAGCCATCGCGGACGGAAAGGCCTTACTGCCCGCCTGTCGAGAGCGGGCGACGGTAACAGAGTGATACAAAATTCACCGGCGTGTGTGGACATCAGCTGCGACGAAGATACGTTCTCTTCAAAATTGTGCTCCTTTCTCTCGGCGTGAGTTGGATGTTCTGTGTGCCCCAGGATCCACCTGCGCGTAGCACTGTAGAAGAAATGAACGACCAATTTCACACATTCTAGTAGATTTTGGACCAGTAAATGGTTCAAATGGGTCTGAGCACTATGGGACTTAACATCTGAGATCATCAGTCATCTAAACTATCTAAACCTAACTAACCTAAGGACATCACACACATCCATGCCTGAGGCAGAATTCGAACCTGCGACCGTAGCAGCAGCGCGGTTCCGGACTGAAGCGCCTAGAACCGCTCGGCCAACCAGTAAATGGATCGAAACTATACGGAACACTGTTTCTTGGTCATCTGCACCAAAACTCACACACACCGTATAACTCAGAAAAGTTGAACACCTGTGACGAATTTAGTGAAAAATGCGACTCATATCGTCTCTCTTCAGTGACACTTATATTCATGATTTCCATAAGAGTGTGACTCTGATGTGTTACTGTGTTGGTCAGCTGCTTGAATTTCTGAACTTGAATGCTATAACTAAAATTGTAAAAAAAAGGTAATAGTTGGATTCCCGACTGGTCACTGCATCATATTGTGGTTATGGAGAGACTTGTGTCACTACACGTAGCATATTTAACCAGTAGGATTAACTCACTCCAGTATTAAACTGCTACGAAAGCAAAGACAGGTTCGCTGCAAATTTAAGGAGAGCCATACGTGAAGCGTTAAATCAATTCGAATGTGATTTTACAGAAAAGTCATAAGAAGTTTTAGTCTGACGTTAAATCAGTAAACGGATCGAAACCGTCCTTCCGGACGCTCGCTCACCATAACAATATCGAAACAGATAGAAGACTGTATCACTGAGGAGCATCACACTATAGTTCCTTCTATAAATCACCACACCAGCGTCAGAATGATACACATTACAATAAATGACCACGGAATAGAAAAGTGATTGATACCGCCTTACTGAGGAAAAGCTACTGGATCTGACTGGATATAAATACGATTCTACATAGAGTATGCGAAAGAACTTTATGTTCTTCTATCAGCAGTGTACCGTAGGTCGCTGGAGGAACCTTAACTTCTTAATGACTGGAACAAAGTACAGATCATTCTCATTCTCCAGAAGAGTTGTCGAATAGACACAAGAAACCATGGACTTTTAATCTGATTTCGGTCTGTTATGGAATTTTGAACCATGTTTTATGCTCACGTATTATGACTTTTTTGTAGATTGAAAATCTCCTCTGTAGGAATCAACAGGTTTTCCGAAAATAGTGATCATATGAAACCCAACTCGTTCTGTTCGTCCACGAAACCAAAAGCAGTAAATACCGGCGTACAAATTGATGCAGTGTTCCTGAGTGCCACAAAGGGTTTGATGCAGTTTCGTACTGACCGCTAAATAACAGAAAACGAACGTACCGAATACAAGAAAGACTGAAGAGTTTCTGCCAAGCATCCAAACATAACTCGGCACGTCGTTCTCAACACTGAGATATCTTCAGCGTACCCCTAGCGATATTTCACAATATACAGCGTGGAGAAAAATTGTGTAATGAAATTTTAACCCTCGATAGCTGAAGCTAGATGGAATCAAAATTATTAATGTTGTGTAGGTCGACAACGCATCATTTTTAAGCTACGGAAACTTGGCGCCACGCGCTCCGATTGGCCGCGGCATTGCCCTTTAGCCGTCCGTCGGTTGGTCACCGCTATGATTGTCGGTTCACACATACAGACGTCCCTCAACCCGTCACTGCTCCAATGTGGTACGCATACGTGTCTAATAAGTCTTGCTGTTTGTATCTACCTTCTGTCACGTGAAAGCTCCGCTTCGGAGCACACACACGTCACCTGCGATTTAGTCATACAGTAAGCAAGGCGCCACAGTATTCGTTTGAAGAACAACGAGATATGCTTTTTGTTTATGGACTAGCCTACGGTAATGCGCATGAAGCTCGACGGTTGTATCAGGAACGGTACTCAGCAAGACGCCACCCACAGCCACAAACATTTACAGCAGTTCACCGGCGTCTTGCCGAAACAGGCTCGTTAGCGGGATATCATGGTGATGCTGGAAGACGTCGGACACCGGCGTCTTGGCGAAACAGCCTCTTTAGCGGGATATCATGGTGATGCTGGAAGACGTCGGACACGACGGGCTGCTGCATTTGAAGAGACTGTTCTCGAGCGCTTCCAGAAAGTATCTACGAGACAAGTACTCAAGCGGTTGGACACGACATGGGGGTCACTCATCGGTTAGTCTGGGAGGTTTTGAGGGATGACGGCCAGCATCCACCCTCTCCAAGTCCCAAATCCTGCGACGGGCTATGAACACGGGTTTTGCCGGTGGTTTCTGCAACGTGTTGCACGAGATCCCCGACTTCCCCGCCACTGTGTCGTTTACCGACGAGCGCACCTATGGCCTTTACAACACTCGAAACGTTCATTACTGGGTAAGAGGAAACCATCACGTCACGTACGTCCGCGGACACCAGGAAGGATTTTCGTTCAACATTTGGGCAGGCACTGAGGGTGACCATCTGACTGGGTCGGTCCGTCTACCCCCTGCGCGACCAGTGGGCGGTGAGAGGTAAAACCTGAAATTTGATACTGTGCACACTGCTCTAGGGGCACCAGGAAGACGCTTTCAGTCTGTGAGGCAGAGGTCACAGGCGAACATCCTGCGCGCCATGTGTACTCATTTAAGTGGAAGACGCCGGTCGGCGTGTGAACCTCGGAATACTGAATTCCTGAACGATTTCGGAAAAGGAATATGCTATGCGTCTAGCTCCGAAACTACCGTTCCGTTTTCAAAGGCTGTTAATTCCCGTCTTGAGTCCATAATCGCGCCGGAAATCTTTCCACACGAATCACCTGAGAACGAATAACAACTCCGCCAACGCACTGTCGTATTATAATTACTGTATGCGATGCTATCGCTATCTGTATATGTGCATATCGCTGTCCTATGAGTTTTTTCACCTCAGCGTAGGACATTCGATATGTCTGTTGTTATAAAATGGAAACTCACAAAATATCATTCGCGAGCGAAAGATTTGCATTCCTTACCGGCCCTGGTGCTGGCGAGCATCTTCCACTTGCGAACTCCTCGTGAGCGGCAGAAAATGCAAAGAAAAAGAAGGGGAAGACAGGACAAGACAGATGCCACGTTCGCCGGTTAGAGCGAGGTACGTGTACGGAGGAGTGGCTCCGGAAAGTTACGAGCTCCCCGTCGCCTGTGGAGGCCCCTTTACTGTCCGAAACGCATTATGCGGCGACCGCAGCGTGTAAAGGGCGGGCGCCGTCCATTAGGTGGAGCGGCGGACAAGGCGCTAATGAAATATCGATAGGACGCGGTATAATTAGCGCTGCACGGGAACCCCGCCCAGCGCCCGGCGCGTCTTCCGGAGGCGGCCACGGCCGCGCCAGCCGCTTCCGCCGCTTCTGCAGTGATAAATGCCACGCCGACCGACGTCTTCCACTTAATGAGTACACATGGCGCGCAGGATGTTCGCCGGTGACCTCTGCCTCCCAAACTGGTAGCGTCTTCCTGGTGCCCCTAAAGCAGTGCTTCCACCACGCTGGTAATAACCGCATAACGGGCAAACTGCAAGTTTTGGGCGAACTGTAATTTCCTTAATGGCAAAAACAAAAGCGGTCAAATGTTTTTCAGTCCGGGTACTAAGTTATTCTGAAA
Organism: Schistocerca gregaria; assembly: GCF_023897955.1. Classification (NCBI taxonomy): domain Eukaryota; kingdom Metazoa; phylum Arthropoda; class Insecta; order Orthoptera; family Acrididae; genus Schistocerca; species Schistocerca gregaria. The sequence continues at coordinate 389,303,186 of NC_064920.1, read as the reverse complement.
AGATCATTAATATTATCAATACTTCTTAAGATTGTAGTATCAATTACGTAAGATACCAATCACTATTTTCTTTCAGCTACTATAGGGTTGGTGCATAAGTTCGTACTGTTTTCCCATAAATTTAATACAACCAACAGAAACAAATAACAGAGGCATTACTTATGAACAATACATTCTCCTTCACTTCTAGTATGTATGTATGTATTGAACTGCGAACCTACAAACGATGGAGAGGTTTCGTCCCCGTCATAGCCCTCAGGGATACACAATCCCACAACAGGCTACAGCAGTCCACTCACCCCACCGCCGCCCCACACCGAACCTAGGGTTATTGTGCGGTTCGGCCCCCAGTGGAACCCGCTCCCCCCTTCCCTCGGGAGGTAACGTCTCATTCCAGACGAGTTTAGCCCCCATGTTTGCGTCGTAAATGTAATTACGGTGTATGCGTGCGTAGAGACAGCAGTCGCCGACATAGTGTAACTGAGGAAGAATAAGGGGACCTAGCCTACCTTCGCCGAGGCAGCTGGAAAACCTTAAAGACCATCCACAGGCTGGCCGACACACCGGACCTCGGCCGGGCGGATTCGTGACGGGAACAGTGACGCCTTCCCGCTCGGAAGGCAGTGCGTTAGACCGCACGGCTAGCCGGGCGGGGTCCTTCATTATTTACAACAATCTGGTGACTCTGGGGCGACTTTTCGACTCGGCTACTGTAGACGTCACGTGGTTCTAAGACGAAGAACTCGTCCAGCCATGTTCGGTGTTGATTTTCATCCGGAAAGGAAGTTCCTTGGAGGTTGTTCGACAGAGAGCGGAAAAAAGACCACAAGATCAGGTGAGTAATGTGGGTGCGGAATGACTTCCCAACCCAACTCAGGTGTAGCTTTTTATGTCAGTCTAGCAGAATGCGGGTGACAATCCGGTCTGCCGAGCTCTGTTGGCAGGAGGGGTGTGCTCAGCCCTTGCGAGACAAAGTGAAGAGCTACTTGTTTGAGAAGAAGCGGCTCCGGTCTCGTAAATTGGCATACGGCCGGGGGAGCGGTGTTCTGACCACATGTCCCTCCATATCCGCATCCAGTGACGCCTATGGATGAGGATGACGCGGCGACCGGTCGGTACCGTTGGGCCTTCATGGCCTGTTCGGGAGGAGTTTAGTTTTAGCAGAATGCGGGCGAGCTTTAAGTGGAGTAGCATCACTTCACGCCGTCTTGTTGTTCTTACGTTACGGCTGCAAGACGTCTCAGTTGTTGACAGTAAATGTCAAGAGTGATGGTTACATCACGTGGAAGCAATTCGTAGCACACCACACTATCGCTGTTCTTTTGTGCATGCGCGCAGGTCTTTGAGCCCAAACAAGTAGCAACTCCCCATACAGTCATTCCCTTCTTCCATACGTTAGCATAAAGACACCACTCCTCGTCGCCAGTAAAGATACAGGATAGAAATGGTCGGTGTTGCTGAGAAACAACTGATGACAAGCAAGCAGAGATGCACATTGGTCACCTGCTCATTTATGTGATTTTAGGTTAGAGCATGCTGTACCCATACACCCGATTACTGAACCTTCCCCACTGCACGGAAATGTCGCACGATGGTGGAATGACGACAGTTCATCTCATTTGCCACTTCTCGAGAACAGTGGCGTCGACCATTGCGGATTAATGCGTTTAAACGATAATCAAACCCAGAAGGTCTCCCTGACCTGACAAAACGATCCTCCTTAACACGAGAAAACCATTTTTTTGGCGGTGCTCCATCCAATGGTGTTATTTCGATACAGGGCGAAAATGTTTCTGGCTGGCTCCGCTGTTGTCACCTCTCGAATGAAATCAAACAGGAGAAGCTGTCGAAATGTACCGATTTCTCCACTTTGCAATCCGTTTCCTTGCGTCCACTGCTCCAGTCGCTATTTCGAAATGAAAAAATGACAATATATAAACTCAAATAGCAACAGTGAACTAAAAATAAGAAAGAATAATAGATGAATAAGGGCATAGAACCGGAATACCAAGCACCAAGTAAAACAAAAAAGCTACAAACTTATGTACCAACTTAATGACATCAGCCAGTGACAGAACCTGTGAAACGAATGTGGTAAGAATGTCTTCCTCAGATGGTCCACCCACTACAAATATATTGTACTTTGCACCATGCGTCTACTCGTATATCAGTAAAACTGAGACATATACGAGGGCGTGCTCAGAAATAACCCCTCCGAATTTTGTGTGATAACTATTAAAGTTCCTTAATCAAGAAAACTTTATTAATAGTCCACATCTTTATTCTTCGTATCTGTATATTTCTTTCATAAAATAGTCACGCCGGCAAGGAGCACATTTATCCAAACGAGAGACCAGTTTTCTGTTACCGTCACTGTAGAGTGTTTGACTTTGTTGTCGGAGGCAGAACCTCACCTCTGCGTGCACAGCTTCTTCACTATCGAAATGAAATCCTCGAAGGCGTTCTATAATTTTTGGAGCAATCGGTATGGAGAATCATCGATGGAAGTGAACCAAGGAGTCGGATTGTTGCAGATGTCGCACCGCTAGTCTGCGGTCTGCCATTGTTTGTCATTTGTTATCATTTGTTTGTCGTTTGTTATGAGCAGACGTATCAATTTGAAATTTTTGTCGCATACTGGGTGATCAAAAAGTCTGTATAAATTTGAAAACTGAATAAATCACGGAATAATGTAGATAGAGAGGTACAAATTGACACACATTCTTGTAATGACATGGGGTTTTATTAGAACCAAAAAAATACAAACGCTCAAAAAATGTCCGACAGATGGCGCTTCATCTGATCAGAATAGCAATAATTAGCATAACAAAGTAAGACAAAGCAAAGATGATGTTCTTTACAGGAAATGCTCAATATGTCCACCATCATTTCTCAACAATATCTGTAGTCGAGGAATAATGTTGTGAACAGCACTGTAAAGCATGTCCGGAGTTATGGTGAGGCATTGGCGTCGGATGTTTTCTTTCAGTCGGTCGCTCACGACACACTTGCGACTTCAGGTAACCCCAAAGCCAATAATCGCACGGACTGAGATCTGGGGACCTGGGAGGCCAACCATGACGAAAGTGACGGCTGAGCACGCGATCATCACCAAATGACGCGCGCAAGAGATATTTTACGTGACTAGCAAAACTTTGTTTTTTTTTTGTTTCTAATAAAACCCCATGTCATTCCAAGCATGTGTTTCAATTTTTACGTCTCTATCTACATTATTCCGTGGTTTATTAAATTTCCAGATTTATACTGACGTTTTGATCTCCCGGTATTAAGGTCTGCTGGCCCTTGTCGATGTAAAAAAGTAAAGCATCTTAGCGAATGCAATTAAAAGGTACATACGTTCGTGTCACATGTTCTGATACCCGCTAACTCACACATTAAATACTTATGGGTACTTGCCCTTGACGTAGAATCATGAAATTTTCCAAGAACAAATTTTTTATTGTAAAAGCAAATGAAAAAAAAAAAACAGAAAATTATCAAACTGTAATTATATCATACGAAAAAATATTTGTTTATCATTTGATTTCCGACTTAAAACTTGAAATTAAAACGTTCTCCAACGTCTTGAAATCCCAGGGATCGATATTTTGTCAGTATCTGTGTCGGTAACGGGCAAAAATCGTCGAGATTCTGGGTTGCCGTAGTGGATGGATTTGTGTACATACACCATTAAGCTTGTATCCAACTCTCAGTGCGCGAGCTCTACTCGCACCTCGTTAATATTGTTTTTCATCAGACATCTGACTAGTATCGTGTGGTTTTCGCGAGTTCATCTCTTGTGCTAATCTCTTCATGACAAAGTAGCATTCTATCCTAATAATTGGCAGAGATTGCAGAAAAAAAACGACACAGACAAAAATGAGTGATTCCACAGTGCCAAACAGAATGAAGTCGTACTAGAATGTAGGACGGGAAGATGATGCGCAGACGTGGCACCCATCAACTGAGTAGTAATTTAAACGCTCATAATTCGTGGAAGCCATGTTCAGTTACGGCTTCCGCAGCCCGTACACGAAGACCGTTTGTTTTAATGGCACAACTGGAGAGAATCCATTTCTCATTCTGCTATCTTGTTAATCCTTGCGAATGCTACTTACGACACAAACGAAGTCTAGATTTATTGGCACAAATGCCGCCAGTGTGCGTGTCCGCAGGCCTGCAAGCGAACATTCTCTAATGAAGGAATTCTAGTACGCCGCCGCGGCGCTGTCGATTTTATCGCGACCCTGCGAACGAATATAAATGTATCAGCTAATGTTCTCTACAAGTCATCCAATTACTTTCCAAGAGCTATAAAAAGGCTCTCTCTGTAGCCGCACTCACATAATGGGACATAAAACCGGGGCCAGAAACCCATTTTATAGCGGCGATTAAAATGGCGCGCGCCGGCTCGCATTTCGTAAGAATCCATTCATCGCCTATGCCGCTAATAACCCGGAATGGCCTCTGCTTTACGACCTTTGTCGAACGCATGAGTCAAATGCTGGCCGTAAAGGCCGCCTGAAGGTCGCTCGCTTTCCCCTTCCCGACTCCTTCGCAGGCCTAACCTCCCCACCCCGACATCCTACACATGGCGTGCCCGGGGCTGTTGACACCGATCGCTGAAGCAGTTGGCTTCTCTCATCCTGGAACCAACATCATATTAACATTGGCTCCGTAGAAATAAACGACGAAATGATTGATCGGTTCTCTAAGTTTGCCTTCCTCCGACGAATAGATTAATGCGCTGAATTACTTTTTTTTATTCAGTCGCCACATTGAGCAAACATTAAGGAAAACCAATGAGAAATCTGGAATGTGAATCGAAGTTTACGGAAAAAAATAATAACTTCTAAGTATCCCTATAACTTCTTGACTACGGCCAAAAACTCGGAATATAATTCAACGAATAGACATCATGTTGAAATTATGAAACATCCCCTTAGAAAAATTTATGAATTACTGTGCTGGTAAACCCCTTACGTTATTTGATTTTCAAACAGCTGAGCAGAACTGAACGTACTCAGACATTTCGCTCTTTACTTATTCTGCTCAACACTAAACTGACACAAACAATATTTTTAGCGCAACGCAATCTGACTTTCTATAATACCTACAAACGAATGGCCCTGACTAACATTAACCTATACCTTTCATGAGTCACTTACCTCACAAAAATCTTCGTTACTCGAACTATTGCAAGACAGCGTGCGACAATACTGCCAGCTGAATAAAAGATTTTAACTACTGAAGGCACTAACTACTGATAAGCATAGTTAGCAAATGAAAGATTTTGACAGAGAACAAACCTTAATAATGTTCAAAAGTCATCATATATAGAAGTTCATGATATCCAGTATTACCAATTTACTGTCTCTGATGGACACACGTCCAGATCGTCCGCTCTCAAAATTCTCCCACCTCTCTGCCCACATCCACCACTGCTGGCGGCTCACCTCCAACTGCGCAACGCTATGCGCTGTCCACATCCAACTGCCCAACACTACAATAGCAAATATTCCAACAATGCAAACAAGCCACAGACTGCGCACAGCACAGTCAGTGATTTTTATACAGAGCGCTACGTGGCGTTACCAACATAAAAACCTAAACAAGCTACTTACAAAATAACTTACAATTTTAGGATGAATATCGACGAAAGTAAAATAACAGTTATGGAATGTAGTCGAATTAACGAAGGTGACGCTGTGGTAATTAGGAAATGTGACACTGGAAATAGTAGATGAGTCTTCATGTTTGGGCAGCAAAATAACTGGCTAGGCGAAAAACAGAAAAAAATCCCTGTCATCTTTAAACGTGAATGGCACAGATATCAGCTTCTTTCCCTCAGCAAAGAGCCTAGGAGTAGTAATAGCGAAACTCCAAACTGAACTGAGCACGCAACTACAAGAAAGCAACAGCATCTCTTCGTGCACTACAAAAATACAAATAGCTTTTCCCTCTTGACCCGAAAAAGAATGTTGTACAAACAGCTATACTCCCAATTATTGATTACAGCCATGTTATAGTGCGAGATCTTTCACAGGTAGGCTCACCGTTCCTGGATCTGGTTACGATTGCTTACGGTCGTCATATATGTAATGTTCGACTCCGTCATAATATTTCACCATCGAATCCACAGCTATAATGGCTGCGTGCAGACAAGCGGAGAGATTTCCATACCCTCTGTCTTGTCTACTGTCTTATCAATTATCACTGTCCCTCATATCACCCCTCAACCTTAACGCTCTTGTTTGTACAACACTGTATAAACACTCGCTCCCATCACAAAAAAAAACCGTTTCTGTTCCACTCCATCGTTCAGCCACTTTGTGAAAGTCCTTCTCAGCAGTCGAAAAACGACTCCGGAATTATCTACCGCATTATATTAAGGAACTGAATAACATCTCCAGCTTCAGAAGACAGTTAATGACATATATACTAAAGAAAACATAGTAATTACCATTGCGCCTGTACGCTCTCTCTACACCCTGCACATCATTCTTTCCAACTAGATCTTCCTCGTTTCCCATTATTCTAAGCTGATACAATCTCCTTAAATTTCCTTCCCCCAGAACTAGCTACATCAGAAAAAATCTATTTTGTACACCTATAAATCCTTTCCATCTCTGCCACTATCTTTGTTATTATTACTGTCATTATAATTATTATTATTAATGGCAGGAGCAGCAGTAGTAGAAGTATTGTCAGTATTAACTTTATGAGTTCATAATCAATATTACTTACTCACACTGTAACTACAGACTCTCAAATAACTTTGATAATGTTTTATCATATTAAAACTATTATTTCTTAGGAAACTATGATGTAAAAACGATCCCTGGCCCGATGTTACAGAGGACCTGATGGTCCTAATCAAACGAAGTTAAATAAATAAATGAAGAAAATTAAATAAATAAATAAATAGAGTCTAGTATTGTACGGAAGGGAAACGTGCACGCTTTTGAAAGGTGGTACTATATGACAAAGCTGAATATTAAATGGCTAGATAGGGTAACTAATAATGAGCTTGTGGGCGGTAAAAATTGTAGAGGGAGGTGAAGGCTTAAATAAATAGGCAGTGCCAAGTGGTTTTAGACTCCAGCAGTTATACTGTTGTTGTGGCCTTCAGTCCAAACACTGGTTCGATGCAGTTCACCTCGACAAGGCTCTTCATCTACGAATAACTATTGAAACCCGCTAACTGCATTCATCAAAGTGACAATTCTTTGATGTTTCAGAATGTGTCCTGTCACCCGAATCCTTCTTTTAGTCACGTTGTGCCATAAATTTCTTTCCTGCCCAATTCTGTCCAGTACCTCCTCATTAGTTACAGGATCTACCCACCTAATCTTCAGCATTCTTATGTGGCATACATTTCAAAAGTTTCTATTCTCTTCTTATCTGAACAACTTATCGTCCATGTCTGACTTCTATGGAAGACTATGCTCCAGACAAATACCATCAGATATGAGTTCCTAAGAAATACATTTATAGTAGATGTTAACAAATTCACCTTTTTTCACATTTTTTTTAGTGGCTGATTTCCTAATCTAATTCCTTGAACAGCAGGTGTGCAAGCTGTATTTAACCCTTGCATCCTCGTATTTTATCCACGCTACCTTCACAATTTCAAGCAATATATTTCAGTTAACATTATCAGAAACTTTCTCTGAGACCATTGATGCTTCTTCTAAGATACGTCATAGAGTTACTGTCGCCACGATTGTTGCTGCATTGCTCTGAAAACCAATCTGAATTTCCCTAAGGTCAGCTTCCACCAGTCCTTACCTTCTTCTGTCAGTAATTCGTGTCAGTATTTTGGTACCATTGATTAAAGAACTGATTATTCGGTAATATTCACACCTGTCAGCATCTACTTTCTTTGGAATTGAAATTTCTATTTTTAATATTGTTATTATAATATACTAGAATATTTTGAATGTAAAAAGTATGTAGCCAACCAGCCGTATTCATTTTTTCTACTGTTTGACTTGAGCTCCCTAGCTCTTCTTGTATGTTCGCAAGTGTGATGTCATGGAATTTATATAAATACCAGTTTAATTCTATGTGCTCTCTTTCAGTGCTGTAAACTATTAAGTACTTTAGAAGTTCGTATATTTAAAACATCGTAGGTAACTTTCCTTGTGAAGATCGAACCCTTAGTGTTACTGAAACCTGATCAAGGTTCTAAGAATAAACTATGCAACCGCATCGCTGTACACTTTATATATTGAAAATTTCTTGTGGTTGCTGCTATAAGTCGTGTTTAAAATTATATTATAACATTATTACAAATATTTAAAATTTCGTCTGGCAGACAGAGGAACTACTGTGCGTATGTTCAGTACTCTCAGTAGATACCGCAACGCAGTTCGGAGAAGTGATAAGGAAACTTGTACAAAGTGGACTGGTGAAACCGCAAACGGTTTTATCCTATATGTGGTTACAGTTACGTGGAAACGTTCTGCATTTCAAATGCCACAGTGAACAGCAATATCGATAGTGTAAATATTGATTTACATACAGAGAAGCGTTTCGAGATAAATTTCGTCGATTTTGCCGCCTTGGCGCTAGCTGATAGGGCACACTCGGCGAAGAGAGGGCGTTTCCAATGCCAGTTAGACGCGCCGGTAGCCGACCGGGCCTCTGAATATTTATGAGGGCCCGCAGCGATAGAAACGGCGCCTCCTGGTGCGGTTTGTCGTCCAAAAACGCTGTTACGCGGAACTGCGACGTGCGCGGGGTCCCTATTGCCAGCCGGGGGAGCGCCCGTGCATGCCAATGCTGCGAAGAGTGTCACCTGCTTTGGGGCAGCACGGTCTCCGGCACAGCTACTTGCTACGCAAAGCGTTCTCCCTAGTTCGTGAATGGGCATTTGGATGAAGTATTACACATCAGATTGTACAGCTTGGGAATTCGCAAAATTAATTTATTGTTATTTAGGAGTACCTCCGCTATTTCAGGAACGAACTCTCGAAAACTACCAGAAATGCAGAAGAGTGACAAAATATAAGTGGATATAGTAATTGAAGAAGATAGAGTACAAGTTCCGATGAGCTATATACACTAATGGCTATTAAAATTGCCACACCAAGAAGAAATGCATATGATAAACGGGCATTCATTGGACAAATCTAGAGATGTGACTACATTTTCACGCAATTTGGGTGCATAGATCCTGAGAAATCAGTACCCAGAACACCACCTCTGGCCGTAATAACGGCCTTGATACGCCTGGGCATTGAATCAAACAGAGCTTGGATGGCGTGTACAGGTACAGCTGTCCATGCAGCTCCAACATGATGCCACAGTTCATCAAGAGCAGTGACTGGCGTATTGTGACGAGCCAGTTGCTAGGCCACCATTGACCAGACGTTTTTAATTGGTGAGCGATCTGGAGAATGTGCTGGCCAGGGCAGCAGTCGAACATTTTCTGTATCCAGAAAGGCCCTTACAGGACCTGCAACATGCGGTCGTGCATTATCCTGCTGAAATGTAGGGTTTCGCAGGGCTTGAATGGAGGATAGAACCACGGGTCGTAACACATCAGAAATGTAACGTCCACTGTTCAAAGTGCCGTCAATGCGAACAAGAGGTAACCGAGATGTGTAACCAACGGCACCCCATACCATCACGCCGGGTGGTACGCCAGTATGGCGATGACGAATACACGCTTCCAATCTGGGTTCACCGCGATGTCGCCAAACACATATGCGACCATCATGATACTGTAAAAAGAACCTGGATTCATCCGAAAAAATGACGTTTTGCCAATCGTGCACCCAGGTTCGTCGTTGAGTAGACCATCGCAGACGCTCCTGTCTGTGATGAAGCGTCAAGTGTAACGGCAGCCACGGTCTCCGAGTTGATAGTCCATGCTGCTGCAAACGCCATCGAACTGTTCGTACAGATGGTTGTTGTCTTGCAAACTTCCCCGTCTGTTGACTCAGGGATCGAGACGTGGCTGCACGGTCAATTATAGCCATGCGGGTAAGCTGCCTGTCATCTCGACTGCTAATGATACCAGGTCGTTGGGCTCCAGCACGGCGTTCCGTATTACGCTCCTGAACCCACCGAATCCATATTCTGCTAACAGGTATCGCAATCGCGATAGGCTACAGTCCGACCTTGATGGTACGCATTTCTCCTCCTTATACGAGGCATCACAACAGCGTTTCACCAGGCAACTGCAGTTTGTGTATGAGAAATCGGTTGGAAACTTTCCTCATTTCAGCACGTTGTAGGTGTCGGTACCGGCGCCAACCTTGTGTGAATGCGTATCACAGCATCTTCTTCCTGTTAATTAAATTTCGCGTCTGTGGCACGTCACCTTCGTGGTGAGGCAATTTTAATGGCCAGTAGTGTAGTCTGTGGATTGGTTGTACTAGGGGGCTGGCACGTCAGAACATGTAGACAAATCATCCACTCATTGTGGCGTGGAATTACTTCGCGGCTGCAACTAGGAATGCCAATGAACATATTTCCACAGCGGGCTACAGTCGCGTCTTCCTGGACAATCCGTGTCAGCGACTTCAATGAACCGCACTCACATATTCGTTTGTTGTGTCACAAATGGTGCTCGTGGTGAGTTCCTGTAATGTGAGTTAAAAATTGGACAAATTCCTTAAATGTGTCTACTTCCTGCAAGCACTGTCATATTCTGAAACTCCAGGCGTCCAATCCGCGACGCAAAGCAAGTATCAAACGATCCGAAAAAAATTATAAAAATCCGTTCACCTAAAATTAAAATAATTTGGATATTTTCAATCTGAAACTCCCGCCACACGCTGCTATTCTCTCATTGATCAGACCCTTTCTTAACATTGCTGTCCGTGTTGCACTTGAAACCCCTCACCCTCTTTCTTGTAACCGGCCAATCCATCAGACGCGCTGGTCTGTTATCTTACGGCTACTTCAGATGCGACTGTGATATTAGAGATTTAGAGACATAAATCTAAAGAAAGAAAGAAATACATAGATATACTTTTCGATTTTGTACAGGAATTCTAAAATCAATTTAAGGAATTACGGAAAAAAGCAATCAAAATGTAGATACTTGCCACATAACATCTAACTACATGAAATACAATATATCTTTGTTGGACTTCTCCATATCAGACACGCCCAGAGACAAATATTCCTTAGCCGGCCGCAGTGGTCTCGTGGTTCTAGGCGCGCAGTCCGGAACCGCGCGACTGCTACGGTCGCTGGTTCGAATCCTGCCTCGGGCATGGATGTGTGTGATGTCCTTAGGTTAGTTAGGTTTAAGTAATTCTACGTTGTAGGGGACTGATGACCACAGCAGTTGAGTCCCATAGTGCTCAGAGCCATTTGAACCATATTGAACAAATATTCCTTGCCGCACGATCATACGTGATTTATGTCATGTTTATTTGGAAGCACATGCGTTTGTGAACAGTTATCTTCAAAAGTAATGCATACAAAGTGTAAAAATAGAACAAAACCCTCAAACAAACACCTTGACGACACCCTGAGAATTGCAATTCCTTGGATGGGATCTGACATTAATGAATGCATTACTACCTCAAATTGAAAATCAAATGTCACAGTAATTCGATAATTTGTAATGACATATATAAATATTAATGTGATCTCTAACATAAAATGTCAAATTAATTTAATCTCGAATTCTTACATTAAAGAATCATAAATTCATAAATTATAAATTACTTAAATGTGTTGGATTACACTCTACACCTACGACCATTCCTGTTTTGGATCAGCGGTTATTGTTCATGCATGGAAAATATTGTGTGCGGTCCGAAAATACCCGACCTCTTCCAGTGTGGTCCAGGTAATCTAAAATGTTGAACAGTCCTTCTGTAGACTATTTAAAAATTCACTTTGGAGAAAGTGCACTGCACACGTTGCAGGTGTGATAATTGAATCAGTTTATACTGAAAGGGCGACATTCACATTTTTAGGGAAAATAGTCTTAGGACTAACGTGATATAATATTGTGAAAGGACATTGGCTCCATGCTCATAAAGCGAAGAAACTAATCCACGCGTTTCGTGATCCACGGAGATAGGGTCTCAGTCCTTAACAGCCCTTTTTATTGTACAGTGGTGTCTACGCTCAAGGAAGTTGACTCACCCCGTCCACATTTTCTCGTTCGCTACGAGTGATCGGATTATTGCTGCCTGTCATGTCTTGTTATGAAGTGACCCAAAGTACTGCTTAGGCATGGAATAAATGGATGCAAAGCCCAGAAAGCGACGTAGGAATGGATCTTGCAGAAGTGTAAAGGACGCCTGTTATACGAATTACTTGAGCACTGCAGTCAGGAGACACACTTTGTGTAAATTTCGTAAAACATCCACTAAAGAAGCTTCACTAAATCTATAGTATACGTAGTACACCAGAGATCATTGTAAACTGCAGGATAACCATCTAAGAAGTGAAGACATCGACTCATTTTGATTATAAAAGTTTTTGTCAAACTGTTATAAACAGACTTGCATATAATAAGAAACTGCTAGGAGGAGCTTTCTTCATGATAAGAAACAGCAATTTAACATCAACAGCTTCATGATTTTCTCTAAAATGCCAAACTCTATGGTCGCATTTTTTCCAGAGTTTTCACTGATGGTGTGATCAAACTTTCCGATTGACTCACCCACGAAGACCTGCGTCCAGTCTACAGATGAGTCTCACATACCCAACGGAATGTTTGCCAACAAAATCTGCAGAATTTAGTAATGTAAGAAAACTGCTCCGTACATATCTGAAAGTGTAAACAGTTTTTTGATTAACTGGGTGAAAAAAAACCGACTAGTGTTTTTGAACAAAAAGAACTCAGAGTCATTACTGTTGATAGGTTTCCCAATTAGGAATTTTCATGATACATAAATATAGCAATCAGTAATGGTACACCATGAAGTCTGTTTTTAATTGTAAGAATTGAAGCTATACGTCATTGTCATTTCTTTTTTAAAGCGTGTGGTTCACAACTTCTTAATGTTAGTGGTTTTCCTGTGTACCCTCGAGTAAACATAGATAAAAACTAACAAACTCTACTAAAATACGTCATATCATGCAGAAAGGATCCCAGTCCACCGTCTTTATTTCAGCACCAACACTATGCTAACGTTTGAATATCTAATAAATTTGTGTAATAATATCACGGGCACTGTTGGCTGTAATATTGGATAGCTTTTTACAGAAGAGAAATTATAAAATAATTAATTTTTCTTTCATTTTACCCGAATGTCATGCACTGAACTGAGGCGCTTTCAGCAGTGACCTATCATTATTTACATGTCGATCAAAGAAATGACCTGACCTGATGAAGCAGCATGGATGGGCGCTAGAGGAAGGGTTTTTCATTCGAGAATTTGATATATTCGAAGAAAAGCCGTGGCTGTCAACTTCATTGGTAGTGTCGATAACAGACCCTAAACTATATATCAGTGTCTTATGGTAACACGAAATAAAGTTCTTATGACTGAGCACACACCATGAATAGCCATTTCTTTTCATTTCGTCGCGTCTGCTGTTTCCCTCTCCACGGCTCTAGTGTTTTGTTGATTCCACATTAGACCACCGTATCCCAGCTGCTGCCTTCCCCAGCCAGAATGATACTTCATAGAGGGCAAAATTTCTACACACTGATCTCATGCACACTGTCACCAAAATATCAGCCCTCGATACATTGTAATTACAACATTACTTGGACAACTAAATAACAAAATATTACATACATTTACACACAACCTTACAGATTGTGCTTAGATCTCAGAGTATCAAGTATTAATTTTTCTGTGGAGTTAACACACAAAATTCAAACTTTGCTCCTTAATGACTATAATTTTTCATCAACATAGGCAGTTAAAAGATAACTACATAAAATATGTTCTCTTTGTTTGCTACTGGGGTATTTTTACCAAAATAGGTGAACATAGCTTATGAAATTTAAGATGGTCCTTACAGCTGGTCCTTGCAGCTAGCATATCTGTTTCAATAACATCTTTAAATGCGAACATTTTTAGGTTAGGCTTTACCGTGACTGTTACTGACATTAAATGAAACAACAAGTTCACTGTTGCCAGTCACCGTTTTATTTATTTCCACGACGCGTTTCGAAGGTTTAAACCTCCATCATCAGGTGGATTTACATTAGTAAGTATTACATTTGTGTCTGTGTTGTGCTAGATTTTTGGAGGAACTTGTGACACTGCCTTCAGTGGTCACAGGTTCCTTTTGCTGTCGTAGCACATCACATGTATAGTATAGTATACATGTGATGTGTTACGACAGCAAAAGGAACCTGTGACCACTGAAGGCAGTGTCACAAGTTCCTCCAAAAATCGTAACGCAACACACACACAAATGTAATACTTACTAATGTAAATCCACCCGATGATGGAGGTTTAAACCTTCGAAACGCGTCGTGGAAATAAATAAAACGGTGACTGGTAACAGTGAACTTGTTGTTTCATTTAATAACATCTGTTACAGAATATCATCCCACAGAAGACAGTGCTGTTGCTATTTTTCTTTATAGCATATAGTTTTCATTCCCCACGCGTAAATCTAAAGCGGACTGTTAATTCAATGCGGAGTTGGGGATTTTGCAGCAAAATACCGAACGAGCTGGAGGTGCGGGAGAGGGAAACCCATACCATTGTAGGTACTTCCAGTCGAGCATTTTCTTTCAACCAGGGAAAGCATAGGTTAGAACGAAGTTATTGGAGCGTCTTTCACTTAAACCCTGGGACAATAAAGAGCTACAGTCAAATAAATCACTTACACAATCGCAACCACGAAAATTGTGTTACATTGAATGGAATCTTGACAGGTACGTTCCTAAGTTCAAACTACCTTATATGTTTTTGTACAGCAAGTACCCTTCGTAATTAACGTTGATGTTTATTGTAAGACTTCAGTAAGCTTTTGGGCCACTAAATACCACTCAGTTTTTCCAATGTAGGTACCTGCTTTCCGTTTCTGATAAACCGTGGATGTGGAAATTTTATTAAGTCTTCGACCATACAAACTACCTTACCTTTTCTGGGGAGCACCTTTTTCGCTGTGCTGCTTTAATATCTTTGACCTTCGATGCGCTGTTCGACAATGTTAGTCATCATCTATAATTCCAATACGCGAAAAGTGCGAATTGTTATTTCATTTTATCTTGTGCGCAAACGGTTTCCACAAAGCTTTGCTGTACTGATAGTTGAATAACAATCACTTCTTCCTCGCAACAAAAACTAATGAACATTCGCCCGTTGCACAGCACATGTGTTTCTAACCCAGTATCTATTTCCTGTACAAAGAACACACTGTTTCATAATTCTCTAAGCCGATTTTTGATTAAACAATTACATCATTCAATTCCAAGTTTTCTCTTATTACAGACTGTGCTAAATAAACAAAGATATCTCTGTGGCTGCTATTTCCTTCTTAACACACGTATCGGTGTCTCTCGTGACGTCTCTGGCATCGACCACACCTCAGCTGTCTCTCCCTCGATTCCACATTCATCTCAGATATTATACACAACAAATTTAATTTTTATACAAGTCAACACATTGAATACAATACGAAGAACTCGTAAATATGATTTACTTAAGTATTCACGCACGGGAAAATTACATGAATGTCGTTACGACTTCTGGTATTTAACAACTCCTTGATATGTACCCATTAGTGCCGCTGATTTTTTGGTAAAACACAGAACAACATTGGAGAAAAACTCTGGTAGCGAAGTACGAACACAGAAAAACCCGCTAACAGATTTCAGGTATACGGCCGCTCGGGAGGGGAAGCAACGCGTTATCTTCGACTTTCGTGAGGAGTACCCAAGCATTCGCTCATCAAACAAACTTAGACCGTCGCTGTCACTTAGGTCTAGTCTTCCTCCTACGAGCGTCAGTTCCGTAAGGTGCGATAGAGACCAGTTTGGAGAAACAGCGGAGACATTCTGCAGACTGAAGTTATTCTACTAGCCGTGTGAAGAGCTAGGATAAGTACATTAATGGGGCATTTCCCTCAAAGTTGGGATTCGGAGTACGAACACGCTACACAATTTCTATGTTTTAGGATGTATTTTGGTGGAGAATGATTCCTACATTACAGTAACTTAATGTTCAGTATTATAACATCAAGAGCGATGTCACCGCATTGTCTAGGTAAAGGATGAATCGCAGTTCAGGTAAGATTTACGTCAAGATCACTTCAATAGCGCGGTAATTTCTATATAAACGTCGAACGAGTAGAAGTGCTTTTTCTACGATCTTTCTTAATACTAATAACTTTAAGCGTATCGTCAAATTTTATTGAACGTCTGCCATGCACGCAACTGCTACCACGTTTTGACACAACGGTAAGTAACACTGAGTAGATGTACCACTCAAACCTTGATGTTCTTTGATTGTGCGGCAGTGTTATGTTTATAAGCTATGAAAGCTAATTATTTTATTTCACCTACGTAGCGATGCAAATATCACGCTAATGTCCTCCAACAAACTGTGCTATAGGCTAACAGATATTTCAGTCCGTTACTGCCAGTGCCACAGTAACAATTCTACGTGCTTGGAGGAAACACGGAGCACATATTAACCAAGCAATCTCTGTAGCTTTATCCGCCAACGCGTGGATTACATTCCTTTGGTGTCAGCTACGAAGGTAACTAGTCCATCCACAATTAGAAACAATAAAGCACCAGGACATACACACCATGTGATCAAAAATATCCGGTCACCCCGAAAAACATACGTTTTTCATAATATGTGCATCATGCTGCCATCTACTCCCAGGTACTCCATATCAGCAACCTCAGAAGTCATTAGACATCGTGAGAGAGCAGAATGGGGTGCTCCGTGGAACTCACGGACTTCTAATGTGGTCAGGTGATTTGGTGTTACTTGTGTCATACGTCTGTAAGCAAGATTTCCATACTCCTAAACATCCCTAGGTCCACTATTTCCGATGTGATAGTGAAGTGGAAGCGTGAAGGGACACGTACAGCACAAAAGCATACAGTCCGACCTCGTTTGTTCACTGACAGAAACCGCCGGCATTTGAAGAGGGTCCTAATGCGTAATAGGCAGACATCTATCCCGACCATCACAAAGGAATTCCAAACTTTATCAGGATCCATTGCAAGTACTACGGTAGTTAGGCGGGAGGCGAGAAAACTTCGATTTCATGGTGGAGCGGCTACTCATAAGCCACACATCACGGCGGTATATGCCAAACGACACCTCGCTTGGTGTAAGGAGAGTAAACATTGGACGACTGAACAGTGTAAAAACGTTGTGTGAAGTGATGAATCACGGTATACAATATGGCGATCCGATGGCAGGGTGTGGGTATGGCGAATGCCCGATGAATGTTCTCTCCCAGCATGTATAATGCCAACAGTAAAATTAGGAGGCGGTGGTGTTATGGTGTGATCGCGTTTTTCATGGAGGGGGCTTGCACTCCTTGCTGTTTTGCGTGGCACTATCACAGCACAGGCCTACATTGATGTTTTAAGCACCTTCTTGATTCCCACTGGTGAAGAACAGTTCGAGGATGGCGACTGCATCTATCAACAAGATCGAGCACCTGTCCATAATGCACGGCCTGTGGTGAAGTGGTCATACGACAATAATGTCCCTGTAATGAACTGGCCTGCAGAGAATCCTGACCTGAATCCTATAGAATAGCATTGGGATGTTTTGGAACACCGACTTCGTGCCAGGCCTCTCCGACCTTGAACAATACCTCTCCTCAGTGCAGCAATCCGTGAACAATGGGCTGCCATTCCCCAAGAAATCTTCCAACACCTGATTGAACGTATGCCTGCGAGAGTGGAAGCTGTCATCAAGACTGAGGGTGAGCCAACACCATACTGAATTCCAGCATTTGCGATGGAGGGTGTCACAATCTCGTAAGTCATTTTCAGCCAGGTGTCCGGACACTTTTGATCACATAGTGTACATTCTATTACGGTGTTAATACTTTGAGCCAGAGCATCCAAGTACAGTGCAGATCGTTTTCTTTTTATTCTTGTTAACCGGTAACTGTTGAAAAACAATCGTCAGACTAACAAAACTGCTAAAAAAAAGGCGTCAACTGTGAACTTCAGTGCAAAACCCCTACGCCATTTTGCGTAAAGTGGTTGGTGAGGGAGCTCTTGGAACTGAACCTGAATCAAAGACGTGTGATATTCTTTACTGACGAGTACAGTATAGGGAAATGATTGTACATTTTACTATACAGCTCTACAGTCTGTAATCGGCGAACGGTTCAGGACAATGCACGAGCACATGATTCAGCAGCAATGTCTCGACCACAATGTGAACAGTCTATCAAGGAGTATCATATTGTGGAAAGCATGCCGACAACGATCCAAGTCTGTTACTGCGCGTGGGATGGAACAACGTGGTAGTGAACGTTATCCACTTGCAGATTTTGATTTATAAATTTTGAAAAATTGTGCAAGCATGCTGATTATTGTTACTCTTTCCTTTTGAAGTGAAGTTTTAGTTTTAATTTCATGGCCATTATTATAAGGGCTTATTTTTGTAGGAGACTGAACTGCAAATTCAAGTACTATCCTTAAAGTATGTTCTATTGAAAACTATGCCTTGTTATAAACATTTTCATGACCCAGTAAACAAATCCGTAAGAAATTCTGAATTTGGAAAGTAATGGGAAATTAAATAATTAACTTGCACTTACGAAAATCGGACAGCTGATGAAAACTAAGCATGGCTGAACAATTATATGCAAGCAAACATTAACAGCTGTGACAAATCTGTCATGAGACATTATTACGAAACTGTAAATGTGGCCAACTTCTAGCTGAGACAGTGTGGCATGGAGATCTTAGCTGCAGGTTGTAATCACTGTACTTGATCATAAAGCCTCGTGGTGTTTGTAACATGTGGCGTGTATATAAATGGTTGCCTAATGTTTCCTCCGCAGTGGAATTCTCAAGCCTGCAAATGATTAAGATGACCCTGACACTGACAGCCTACGCCTAGGGACTTCCATAAACCGAAGTATCATATTGTGGTTTTGCTTCATTTCAGTTGAGTCGTTTTCTAGCGTGCTCAAATCATAAAATTTAATATTTTCCAAATTCAACTGTTACAGTTTAATAGCCTCAGTTTTCCTGTTCCCAAAAGTGTATACACGTACTAATATAACATGTTACATAACAAAATAATCAGATAAAATACTTTAACCTTCCAGAAAATTGTTGGTAGCTTTTTGTGGATCCAGATGAGCGCCAAAGCTTCCGCCACATGACATACACAATTTATAATAATTTAAGATGTTTAAGTTAACGGCTGAACAAATTTACTTCACTAACTAATGTTTATTTTCCTACTTTTCCTTTTTACGTGAATTCTTAAGCAGAAAATCTATCTGACTAAATGTAGTTGAACACCTATTAATTGACATTAATATAGAGTGTGTGAATACTTCGCCTTCATAACGACTTGAACTCCCCTGGGGACACTTAGAGGGACGTGTCTGAATGTCTGTGGAGGAATGGCAGCCCATTTTTCATCAACAGGCGAAAGCAGAGAAGGCTGTGACGTTGGGCATTGGGATCTATAGTGAAGTCGACGTTCTAACCCTTTCCAAAGCTATTCCACTGGGTTCAGGCCGGCCATTCCTTTACACGAATGCTACTGTTCACAAACCATTTGTCTCACAGATGATGCTTTATGGCAGGGTGCATTGTCACGCTGATACAATTGTCGCCTCCAGACTGTTCGCCTACTGTACATAGTACACAATGCTGCAAACGCGTTTTCTCAAGAGCAATAAGGGGACAATAGCCGTATACTTCACTGCTGGCACTACGCACGATGACAAGTACCATTCTACACTGAAGAGCCTAAGAAACTGGTACACTTGCCTAACATCGTGTAGGGCTCCCGCGAGTACGCAAAAGTGCCGCAACACGACGTGGTATGGACTCGACAATTGTCTGACGTAGTGCTGGAGGGAACTGAAACGATGATACTGCAGGTCTGCCCATAAATCCGTAAGAGTTTGATCTCTTCTGAACAACACGTTGAAAGACACCCCAGATATGCTCAATAAAGTTCATGTTTGGGGAGATTGCTGGCCAAAGAAAATGTTCAAACTCAAAAGAGTGTTCGTGAAGCCACTCTGTAGCAATTCTGGGTGTGTGGGTTGTCGCATTGTCCTTTTGGAATTGCTCAAGTCCGTCGGAATGCACACTGGACATGAATGGATGCAGGTGATCAGATAGGATGCTTACGTACGTGTCATCTATCAGAGTCGTATCTACATCTATCACGAGTCTCGTATCACTTCAACGGCACACGTCCACACCATTACAGAGCCTCCACCTACTTGAACAGTCCCCTGATGACTTACAGGGTCTATGGGTCGTTGAGGTTATCTCCATACCCGTGCACGTCCATCTGCTCGATACAATTTGAAACCAGGCTCGTCCTACCAGGCAATAGGTTTCCAGTCATCACCACTCCAATGACGGTGTTAGTGGGCTCAGGCGAGTCGTGAAGCTTTGTGTCGTGCAGTCACCAAGCGTACACGAGTGGGTCTTCGACTCCAAAAGCCCATATCGACGATGTTTCGTTGAATGCTTCGCACGCTGACACTTGTTGATGGCCCAGCATTGAAATCTGCAGCACTTTGAGGAAGGGTTGCACTTCTGTCACGTTGAACAATTCTCTTCAGTGGTCGTTGGTATTGTTCTTGCGGGACTTGTTGTCTTATATGGGCTGTTCACAGATCTCTCTATTTGAATATGAATGCCTATACCAGTTTCTTTGGCGCTTCAATGCATATGCAGTCGCCAAACCAAAAACCTTCCTTCGGATTGACACAGAGTACAGCGTGATTCCTGAATCCAAATCACCTGTTTCCAGTTACCTGCTGTCCATTGTCATCGGTCTTTACCTCAGCTCAACCGTTCTTAGCACTGATTACAGAAATTAGCGTGGCAGCTCATGGTTTACGTTGGTTACACAGCACGGACAGGGCTGGCGAGACGTTGGTCTCAGGTGGGATGGAAAAAATTTCAGAATAGCTTAGCCGGAGAAAGAGCGTCGAGGGTGGAAGAAGGTGAAAGTTCATCCTTTTAGTGTGAAAGAATCCATGGGGTCACAAACGATGGCCGCAAGCTGACCTCTCAGGAATTTTCTCACGAGAAGCGCCGCTGCACGTTTTCGGCCAAAAAAGCAGGATGCGTTTTTGATTGGGGAGTGCTAAGGATGCAGGAGAGGAAATGGAATTTTACAGAAAATCTTCTGAAAAGATTACGAGCTTCAGGTGGTGACTGGTACATTCATGATAAACGTAGTGGGAGGCAGGTAACTCTCTTGTAACGACCAATGAGATACGTCGCCTGAGCGAAGTGCAGACGCTCTGTGTCTAGGAGGGAGCGTAGTTTGACGTGAGCAAGGACTTCCGTGAGCAAGGGCTTCCTGTGAGCAAGGGATTCCCGAGAGCAAGGGATTCCCATGAGCAAGGGATTCCCGTGAGCAAGGGCTTACCTCTGGGGGTCGCTCGAGAACACATTCCTGCTGAGATGGATCAAAGACTGTGCCCTCCAGACATCGAAGAGACTTTGTTGGCGAGACTCACAATGGAGAATTTGGCGTCTATGTTTTGAGAAGTGCATCTTTCGACACAGGGAGCATATGATGTCGTTTCTCCGTGAGACAATTGTTACTCTGCTTAGTCGTGTGACTATTTTTTAGCTCTCTGTGGGATCTGACACACACTGAAGTGCTTCATGATGGGAGGATACTTGAGTCGAATTTCTGTTTCTGGCTAGTAAGCAAACAAGAATCTTGAGTCATCTTCTGTCGTACTGAAGAAATTTCAGCCCTAAAGGTTTTCGGACTCCATATTTCGTCCACTTTGTATGCAGAGAATTGCAGGCATGCCACGTCTGCCATCTTCACAGCTCCCATGGTCCCAGCAAGCTGATCGTCGGTGCAGTACAATTGTCGTCCGTATTTCAATAGGTCTTAAGCGGAGAGGGAAATAGTCACAGTAAACGTGTTGAGTTCCATTTGCTCCCCACTCAGCGTTTTCTGAAAGAGCCAGTCAGGTTGAAGGTCTTCTGTTTCTCCGTTAATAAGTGCCAGCTAATTTTGTATCCGTTTATAACGGGGTGGCGCGGTGTAAAGAAAGTCAAACATACGTTCTGCCAGTCTCGAAATTACACGTAGGGTAGAATCCGATATTGTGTACTTCATATTTATAGAATATTTGGCACTTTAAATTTTTTTTGAGAATACGTAATTTACCGTAACAATGCTGTGATTCGTTGTAGTAGCATCTGGATAAGAATGACTGGTTCGATGAAACGATAATATGTTGTTCAGAAAGACGGGATCGAGGGCTTTTGAACAAGGTATGGCAGGCCTAAAACAAAAATCTATTAGCGGCTTCCAATTTTAAAGTGCATATGGTTTTAGTGAGTCATAAATTTAGAATAATTCATTAAAGGAAATAGCTCTCCATTAACTATTTACACTGTTGTCACCAACAGTGTAAAAGTACATGGCTGTGAGCACTATGGGACTCAACATCTTAGGTCATAAGTCCCCTAGAACTTAGATCTACTTAAACCTAACTAACCTAAGGACATCAAACACACCCATGCCCGAGGCAAGATTCGAACCTGCGACCGTAGCAGTCCCGCGGTTCCTGAATGCAGCGCCAGAACCGCGAGGCCACCGCAGCCGGCTAAAAGTACATCCTTAAGGCTTAGAAAATTGTAGCTTATACTTTTGTTCACATGAACCATGCACTTTCAATAAAAGAAATCCTTAAATTATTATATAAGACGAGTGACGACTGGGGTATTCCACCTTGCTACGATTCACAGCATTCCCTTACTCTTACTCTCTCTCTCTCTCTCTCTCTCTCTCTCTCTCTCTCTTTTCCTCTATGTTACGTAAGGCTCATCTCCCTTCTCTTTGCCATTTTCCTTCTCTTTTGTATAAGACCCAGTTCCCTTCTCAATATCCAGTAATGAAGCAGCAAAAATGCAGACGTTTCCGAGGCAGACGGCGCAATATTTCTCGAGTTGGAGCATTAAATTTTGCCATTTCAGCGGTGTCGCAGTGAATGGGCTCTCTACGCGCTCGCAAAACTGTAGCTGGTGGATGACATACTTGCCCTCGGTTTCCACACAGCAGCAGCCGCGGAGGACGCGAAACTCCGCGTTCTGAGATTGAGCTTCACATGTCCCTTTTATATGAAAGGCAACATTTTATGTTTTTCTTTCAGTGTGAGCAGTTCAATGAAACGCGAATAAGTCTGAGGAATGCATGTAGCCGAATGGTAACCGAAGGATTTCGTAGGTTCTGATTTACAAAAACCCACCATAAATTTTTTTAACGTTAAATTTCTGATTTGAATATTTCACTAGTTAAAATGTTACTTTAGTGAGAGTGTACACGTCCTGAGACAGAGAAATTGGGGCTACAAAACTATAACACTGGATTTTTCGAAGTGTTACATTTTAACATTCGAACATCCCAGATTACTATAATTTTGAACACGAGAAACGTCACAAATGCTGTGACAGTCACACCTCTATCTAAAAGTCTTCACTTACGAATTGGTTTTCTCATTCTGAGTAAAGTGCTTTTGTCGATATACATGGTGAACCAGATCTTCACTGACAAACACATCGTAGAAAACTTTAAAACCTGTGATTTGGTCATCTATTTTATTCCACAAATATATCAAGCAAGTCATGCTAATTCCCAGTAAATTGTCATATTACACAAATATTCTCGCATTTATATTTGTCAAAATTGGTTTATATAACCGAAGACACATGTTTTTGATCAAGTCTAATAATTTAAAATACTTGTAACACTTGATAATTTCCTAAGGCCGAAATCTAGATTGTGGAATAAAACTTGTTGTATAATCAAATGACGGTGATATCTTTCATAGACGTTCAGAGATTGTTAAGAGTATCTTGGTATAAAAATCCACGGTCTCCGGTGGTTCGTTTCAGAGTTATTGTATTTCGTTTGTTTCCTTACCCCAATTAGCTTTCTACCCGTATTGCACTGAATAGTGAACAACAGTGCAAATTCGACCGCATGTGCTGTGTGTCTCGTTTGGAAACAAACTTGTTCCATTCAAATACTTGCAAGACTCCGATCGATACTGGTTGCTATGATTATCGCAGCCGCGGAAGTGGTACGCAAAACTCCTGAAATTCTTGAGCGTGTAAGATGGCCGATGCGGCGTCATTGTACACACTGCTGTGATCATGGTGGTCGAAATTTAGGACAGTACGTGTACTTGTTACGTACTGCACAGGCACAGATTGAACACATTATGACAAAAGTGTACCTGTTTCGTCTGCAGCAACCCATTACTCTTTATTCTGTGTTGTATTGCTGATTAAAGCGTATTAAGTAATGTCTCACTGTTGTGAAGGCACATTCACAGAAACGAGGGTGATTGTGGAAACCATCCGAAGAATAGCAATTACATCATTATTTTGTAAGGAGCCACCAGAGATCGTAGGTCCCTTATAACAAAATGCTCAGTAGGTACCCCTGAACAATCTCCGAAAATTTATCAGTGGAGTCCTGGTTCACTCTGTATAATACCTGAATACCTGGTGCGACACAATTCTCCCTGTTACCACAGAGCAAAAGGAAGAGACGCGAGTCCAGCACAGAAAATGTAAAGTAATTACAAATTTTTAACTGCCACTCAGTTTTGCGTCTTTGGATGTCTACCATCAGTACCGTGAATGCCCGCTTTGGAGACCCGAGCAAATTACATCTGTGTAACGTTACAGTTGAAAACACTCAAACAAGATTTTTAATTACAAGGTTCTTTCTCAGATAAACGTGTTGACATAAGGCAAATTACTTATCCTAGCAGAGTGCTAGCGTTAATTAGAAAGAAATAAAAAGGAAAGCGGATTTCTCACGGTCTACCTCATTAGAGATCTAGATAGCAGTTTTTTTAATGAGCTACCATTTCGTTTGTTAAGCTGAGATTGAAGCTCACCTTATCACTACTATTACAAAGGAGCATGGAAGCAAGTTAATAATCTTCAGATTTTTGAGAATAATACATACTGCAAGAGTCATTTGTTACTAATATTTATTTAGCACGACGCATTTCGGCAGAATGCTGCCATCATCAGCTGGATTTAAAGTTACTTTTACATTGTAATTAATACGAAATAAGGTTAGTTTCCTTTGCTGTGTGTACCTGTGAGGTCATGTGTCGGAAAATCCGCTTCTTCAGGAACATAAATATGTTATAGTGTGTACAATAAGTGATGAACATAATTAGTCATTATGTTAGTGCATTTACTTACATTTTTGTTAGCACAGTAATAAATACAATGCAACCGAACAAGCATCCAAAGAATCTTTAAGGCAAAGATAAAGTAGTTTCTATTGCTAACGCAGTAATATTCAGTGAAGATGAAACATTTATATTTGTATGTATTCCGCCATGGCAAATAATATAGATTTTTCTTGGCTTTTTCCAACGAAATAGTAATTCAACGCTGAAGAAGTTTTTAAAGAATTTAATATTGTTACATCCAGGTTCATCATTTAGTAAGATGTCGCCATGTGGTGTACAATGAATGAATATTTCAGTTCTTTATATAAGAGAAAAAAATTATTTACCAGCTGCTCACCTAAGATTTTCCATGTCATAAATACGTCTAGATATGAATATTTCATCTTCACTGTATACTACTGTTTTAGCAATAGAAACTAGTTTATCTTAGCTTCTAAGACTTATTGGAATTGTCGTTATTTACCTTCCTCAACAGGCGTCTTTTACGACACGTAACCTGATTGGCTCGCGCGGCAAGGGAAACTTAAGCTGAATCTCTTTAAAGATATCTGAAAAGATGTAATGTGAAACGAGGTCTTTGTTTTTATTGTAATGTTCGATGAGTAGAATTGATTCACATATTCCCATCATCAGTAAAACAAAATGTAAATAATAGGATGTACTAATTCAGATCAACCTTTCGATCAGAGGTGAAATCGTTGTGTCTCAGTGTTTAGAGGCACAAAACGCTTGGGTGTTTTCAGCTCGTTACTGAATGCAAGTAAGTAGGAGGCCGAGATGATACAGGGTATTTAAAAAATGACCGGTATTTTTGAAACGGCAATACAAACTAAACTAGCAGCTATAGAAATACACCATTTGTTGCAATATGCTTGGGACAACAGTACATTTTCAGGCGGACAAACTTTCGAAATAACAGTAGTTACAATTGTCAACAACAGATGGCGCTGCGGTCTGGGAAACTCTATAGTACGATATTTTCCACATATCCACCATGCGTAGCAATAATATGGCGTAGTCTCTGAATGAAATTACCCGAAACCTTTGACAACGTGTCTGGCGGAATGGCTTCACATGCAGATAAGATGTACTGCTTCAGCTGTTCAATTGTTTCTGGATTCTGGCGGTACACCTGGTCTTTCAAGTGTCCCCACAGAAAGAAGTCACAGGGGTTCATGTCTGGCGAATAGGGAGGCCAATCCACGCCGCCTCCTGTATGTTTCGGATAGCCCAAAGCAATCACACGATCATCGAAATATTTATTCAGGAAATTAAAGACGTCGGCCGTGCGATGTGGCCGGACACCATCTTGCATAAACCACGAGGTGTTCGCAGTGTCGTCTAAGGCAGATTGTACCGCCACAAATTCACGAAGAATGTCCAGATAGCGTGATGCAGTAATCGTTTCGGATCTGAAAAATGGGCCAATGATTCCTTTGGAAGAAATGGCGGCCCAGACCAGTACTTTTTGAGGATGCAGGGACGATGGGACTGCAACATGGGGCTTTTCGGTTCCCCATATGCGCCAGTTCTGTTTATTGACGAAGCTGTCCAGGTAAAAATAAGCTTCGTCAGTAAACCAAATGCTGCCCACATGCATATCGCCGTCATCAATCCTGTGCACTATATCGTTATGTCTCTCGTGCAACAATGGTAGCGGTGCTGAGGGGTTGCCGCATTTGAATTTTGTATGGATGGAGGTGTAAACTCTGGCGCATGAGACGATACGTGGACGTTGGCGTCATTTGGACCGCAGCTGCAACACGGCGAACGGAAACCCGAGGCCGCTGTTGGATCACCTGCTGCACTAGCTGCGCGTTGCCCTCTGTGGCTGCCGTACGCGGTCGCCCCACCTTTCCAGCACGTTCATCTGTCACGTTCCCAGTCCATTGAAATTTTTCAAACAGATCCTTTATTGTATCGCTTTTCGGTCCTTTGGTTACATTAAACCTCCGTTGAAAACTTCGTCTTGTTGCAACAACACTGTGTTCTAGGAGGTGGAATTCCAACACCAGAAAAATCCTCTGTTCTAAGGAATAAACCATGTTGTCCACAGCACACGTGCACTTTGTGAACAGCACACGCTTACAGCAGAAAGACGACGTACAGAATGGCGCACCCACAGACTGCGTTGTCTTCTATATCTTTCACATCACTTGCAGCGCCATCTGTTGTTGAAAATTGTAACTACTGTAATTTCGAAAGTTTGTCCGCCTGAAAATGTACTGTTGTTCCAAGCATATTGCAACAAACGGTGTATTTCTATCGCTGCTCATTTAGTTTTTATTGCCGTTTCAAATATACCGGTCATTTTTTAGGAGCTGAAGGAGTCCAGGTTGCAATAATATGCGGTACGGCACACTGTTAGAGAGAAGGATTATTATTCAAGAAACACATAGTACAATGAAATTACTTATCTTCAGTAGTTTGTAGAACTGCAGCTGCGGCTATAAACAGACAATCTCCTAACATGGAATACCATGAACTAATACAACATATTCTCAGGGATGGGCCCTCCTCAGAGAATCAATGCAAACATTACAGAACTGGCGGAGGGCCGATTATGAAAGAGCGTCTCCCTAGGTTGAAATGTAGCTAAGAAGTGAACGAGGCACACTCCAATTCCGTCGAGCTGCACAGCCCGCTGAAGTGCGCTGTTCTCGGCAGACGACGGGCTGCCAACCTTGCGTTGGCGCGGTGTTGTAGTAGTATCTGTGGCAATGATACTACAGAAATATTTTGTCACATGATGTAACCGGCTTACCGAGTAACGACGCCGTACAGTACAGTTTGTCGACAATGTATGGGCAGCTGAAAACGGAAGCGTGCTGTCGTAACATATCAATGCAGCTCAGTTTTGACGAGAAAATGTGTGTGGAGCTCTGTGTGGAAGTTTGTAAGTAGGAAAACACTCTTGACTTTAGCTTGAAAAATAAAGTGTAAACCAGTACTGAACGCCCCTCGGACATGGGTCTTCGGAAGAAGAAGGCAGTCGAAACATCCAAGCACAGCACAAAGCAGGGCCTGCCAGAAATTCTACACGCGTGCGGTGCTCCTGCACATGTGCAACTTCCGGGTCACAGTGTGCACGCCGCAGCCGTCAGCGTTCATGTAGTGCATGTTTCGACGCACAGATGTCGGTTTATACACTTGCTGGGATACTCAGTACCGGCGCATTCTAGTGCTTTTTCCACAGCTTGCAAGCCAACCATGGGAAGGTATTTCGAGTATTAAACATATAAACTATGTAAGTAGGCTGTTTAGGTTTTTTTATTGGTAACGCCGCCACCACGTAGCGCTCTGTATGAAAATCACTGGCTGTGCCGTGTGCAGTCTGTGGCTGGTTGGCATTGTTGTAACACTCGCCATTGTAGCGTTGGGCAGCGGCAGCTGGATGTTAACAGCGCGTAGCGTTGCGCAGTTGGAGGTGAGCCGCCAGCAGTGGTGGACGTGGGTAGAGAGATGGCGGAGTTTTGAAATTTGTAAGAATTGGTGTCACGAACTGATTTATATATTATGAATATTAAGGTAAATACATTGTCTGTTCTGTATCAAAATCTTTCATTTGCTAACTATGCCTGTCAGTAGTTAGCGCCTTCAGTAGTTTGAATATTTTATTTAGCTGGCAGTAGTGGTGCTCGCTGTATTGCAGTAGCTTGAGTAACGAAGATTTTTGTGAGGTAAGTGATTTGTAAAACGTATAGGTTAATGTTACTCAGGGCCATTCTTTCGTAGGGATTTTTGAAAGTCAGATTGCGTTGCGCTAAAAATATTGTGTGTCAGTTTAAGCACATTCGTGTATAATTGTTCAAAGAGGACGTTTCACATAGACAGTCTTGAATAAATTTTTCTAAGGGGACGTTTCAACTACTGTCACAGTCTACTCATTGAGACGTCTACTTTTATGTTAACAGTTTAACCCAGTAAGACAAGTAATATAGTTAACAACCGTGGGTTTTTATTAAGGCAGCTTGACTGACGGCACATAAATACGCATAATGTTTTTGATCTAGTATTTAAGAAAGAGAGCACTTAGCGACTTCCAACGAACCTTATTCATGATTTCAAATAACATTAAACTAATGCAAGGTTTCCTACAACTCAGTCTCGGTGTCCTCAGTTACACCCACATAATTTCTGTCTCACTGACCTCTGAACAGAATGGTAACCGCAGACCTCTCGATGATCACCTGTTATTTCAATACCATTATTGCTACATCTTTCATCAGTTACACCGGCCGCGGTGGCCGAACGGTTCTAGGCGCTCCAGTCCGGAACCGCGCTGCTGTTACGGTCGCAGGTTCGAATCCTGCCTCGGGCATGGATATGTGCGATGTCCTTAGGTTTAAGTAGTTCTAAGTCTAGGGGACTGACGACCGGAGACGTTGAGTCCCATAGTGGTCAGAACCATTTGAACCATTTTTCCTTCAGTTACGTCTGAAATCTGCATAATAACCGACAATTATATGAGTGTTACGTTTTATGGACTTCAACTGAGCGTAGCCCTTCGCACATTAAAAAAAAAACCTACATGTAAGTATACATTGGAACAATCGGTTTAATGACCAACTTTCCTGATGATAATGTAACATGGAGCAGAATGAGGCAATAATGCACAGTTAGTAAACAATAATTTTTAATTATGAAAGGAATAAATCCGAACACATTTATCGCTGCTCGTGAGAAATGATAATCGAGTTGATGTGTCTCATCCATTTTCTTAAGGACATTTAATTTTGCTTGCCCTTCTTCAGTGTTGAGTAAAAATGGTTGAAATGGCTCTGAGCACTATAGGACTTAACTTCTGAGCGTATGAGTCCCATAGAACTTAGAACTACGTAAACCTATCTAGCGAAGGACATCACACACATCCATGCCCGAGGCAGGATTCGAACCTGCGACCGTAGCAGTCGCGCGGTTCCAGACTGTAGCGCCTAGAACCGCTCGGCCACGCCGGCCGGCCAGTGTTGAGTACACTACACTCGTCTTTGTGATATGTTTTGTAGTGTCTTTCAATTGAAAACTTACGCTGGCCGCCTATTATTCGGCAGCACAGCAAACATTGTGAGTTTTTACCAACGGCTACAAAAAAGAATTGCAGTTCCCAGTCATTTTTAAACGACTGAGGACATAGATCTCCCGTCCTTTGCTTTTTCACAGTACGTGCCATTTCTCAGTACTTCTCTGTTAAGGTTACGGTTACCAGAGGTAAACGAGACTGGGTATGTTGCGCTCTTGCTTGTACCACATAAACAGGGAAGTGGAGCCGCCGCCATTCATTTAGGACACATGTCTAATAACAGATGTCGCTGTCGCGCACGTGTGCAGCACTTCCGCTCGTCAGCACACTGTGCAGCGTTTGATCGGCCCTGGCACAAAGTGATGACCGGTTGCACGGGCATATTTTGTGTGGAAACTGAGGCAAGACTTTTGCTTCTCTGAAAACACGCACAGAATTCGACGTCGTCGTAGCGATGGACGACTGACCGCCGCGGCAACGCACGAACTCGAAATTTGATTTCGTTTCGGATTTCCCAATTTCCTGTCAAAAAAAAAAAAAAGTCATTAGGGAGAGCGGCGCGGCGCAGCGCGGCTCGCGGTGGCTGGTTGACGCGCTATCTGCATTCGGCGGCCGTCGCTCAGCCGGCTTTCATTGGCGATGCAGCGGGCGTGCCGGCGCTGCACCCGCCGCCCGCCGCTGTTTTAAATATGCGAGCGGGCGCGCCGCAGGGCGGCTCCGCCAGGGGCACGCGGCCGCTCTCACGCACGTTATCGACGCAGCGGCGGCGCACGCAGCACGCGTGATCGGCGGGCGCAGACAGCCGTGCGGCTGGCGGAAGCTGGTGCGTGCTTGTCTGCCGGCCTCCCGCGAGGCAGCCTACAGCCCGTCTCTTCCTCGCAGCGTCCGGATTATTCCAGCACTCTTTCGCGATGCACAACTCGCGAGATGTAAAAATTAAAAGTTGTTATCCCGTCGCCCTCGGCATTTTCGTGCAGAGCGTTGACGCACACCGAATCTGCAATTCCAAATGACCCTAAGCAGCAAACGGAAGCACCAAGAGTAACAGCCAACCAAACAGCGCACCAACTCGTTCTTAATGGGAAAACGAAGACTCCAGCAATAAATATCCCAATAAGAAGTGGCGAAAGTGACACGAACTACTACAGCCTTCCATTTACCATCGAAGAGCTAGAGTCCGCACTTAAATCTCTGAAACCTGGCAAAGCAGCAGGGCTAGACGACCTTAGGAATGAACAGATCCTTAAATTTGGCGAGTACACGAAAAACTGGCTGCTCCTACTTAAGATCATAGCCATTCCAAAACCCGGTAAACCATTGGACGAGCCAAAAAATTTCAGACCGGTAACATTACTTTGCTGCTTGTAGAAGGTGTTCGAGCGCATGCTACTGAATCGACTTGTGCCTAATATTGATCATCAGATAATTCCAGAACAGGCGGGGTTTCGCCCTGGGAAAACTTGTACTGGACAGGCCTTGAATCTTACCCAGTTCATAGAGCATGGGTACGAGAACCGTCTAATTACTGGAGCTGTACTTGTCCACCTCTCATCCGCATTCGACACTGTAAATCACGAACTGCTGCTCACTAAAATATACGCTATGACTAATGATTTCGGGCTGATACAAATTATATCAACTCTTCTGAGCAACAGACGGTTCATCGTAAACCTAGGAGGGAAGCGAAGCCGATGGCGTATCCAGAAAAATGGACGATCTTGCAATAGCCGTGCAGGGTCAGAAGTTTAACGACATAGAAATTAGCCTTACGAATGCCCTCAACGGTCTAACGCCATACAACTAAGCCAACTGCCTACGCCCGAACGCAGCAAGAACATTATCCTGCCTATTCCATCTTCGAAACCGTGACGCCAAACATACCCTAAACATCACTTGGAACAACCAACGGATCGCGTTCAGCAGCACTCCTTGTTATTTAGGCGTCACCCTTGATCGCACACTTACTTGCAGACATAATGTAGACAAGGTCAGGGGCAAACTATCAACAAGAAACAACCTCCCGAGTAAGCTCACCTCCACAAAATGGGGTGCCGACCCACATACAACAAGTATTAAAGTAACCTCTGGAATGCCACAGGGGTGTGTTATGGGACCATTGCTTTTCACAATATATATAAATGAGCTAGAAGATAGTGTTGGAAGTTCCATGCCGCTTCTTGCGGATGATACTGTAGTATAGAGAGAAGTTGCAGCATTAGAAAATTGCAGCGAAACGCAGGAAGATCTACAGCTGATAGGCACTTGGTGCAGGGAGTGGCAACTGACCTTTAACACAGACAAATGTAATGTACTGCGAATACATAGAAAGAAGGATCATTTATTGTATGATTATATGATAGCGGAACAAACACTGGTAGCAGTACTTCTGTAAAATATCTGGGAGTATGCGTACGGAACGATTTGAAGTGGAATGATCATACAAAATTAATTGTTGGTAAGGCGAATGCCAGGTTGAGAGTCATTGGGAGAGTCCTTAGAAAATGTAGTCCATCAACAAAGAAGGTGGCTTACAGAACACTCGTTCGACCTATACTTGAGCATTGCTCATCAGTGTGGGATCCGTACCAGGTCGGGCTGACAGAGGAGATAGAGAAGATCCAAAGAAGAGCGGCGCGTTTCGTCACATGGTTATTTGGTAAGCGTGATAGCGTTACGGAGATGTTTAGCAAACTCAAGTGGCACACTCTGCAAGAGAGGCGCTCTGCATCGCGGTGTAGCTTGTCCAGGTTTCGAGAGGGTGCGTTTCTGGACGAGGTATCAAATATATTGCTTCCCCCTACTTATATCTCCCGAGGAGATCACGAATGGAAAATTAGAGAGATTCGAGCGCCCACGGAGGCTTTCAGACAGTAGCTCTTCCCGCGAACCATACACGAATGGAACAGGAAAGGGAGGTAATGACAGTGGCACGCAAAGTGCCCTCCGCCACACACCGTTGGCTGGCTTGTCAAGTATAAATGTAGATGTAGATGTATCAATTTTGTGTGAAATTTAACCGGGTTAGGAGTCGTATCGTATTGATTGCCTATATAATGGTGAGCAAACTCATTACACGATAGATCTAATTATCAACGATACGACACATTAAATTTGTTTTGAGGGTCAAACATTTAAAACTATGTAGCTAGGTTCATCGTTATCTACTTAATTAGAATGCTCCTAAGCCGTCCTTTGCTGAAAACGTACTCAGCCTGATTGACGGGCGTTCGGTGAGTTCGACACCTCCCAATCCACTCACACTGATTTTGTTTACTTGTTTCGTCTGTCTCCTTTCGTTCATTGCCGCTGCGCAGGGTGTCCTATCAGGTACAGTGAGTATTCCTAGAGATGATAGCAGCGAAGCAAAAACGCCTAGTAAACATAGGTAAAAAATGCATACATTAAGAGGTAAGTGCGCTTGCTCAACGGGTGTTTCATAGTAGCAAGGTTGAACAAATGCTCATACGTAGCTCTTAAGACATGCGCTTTAAAGCTCGTATTTACTGTATGTTTTTGCTTCGGGTGATCGTTCCTATCATATTGCTGGAAACCATTCCTCCGGCGACACGTCGTGAGAGGGAATGAACGAAATAGATAAGTGAAATACGTAAATAAGACACCTTCTATGTCGAAATCTTTTCAACTTACCATTCTCTGTACTGATTACTATATTTTGTTTCACTCCACAACGCTCCCTATAATAACTTAATAAACTTTACGCAAGGTTTTAAGCCTTAGTTAAACTACAGGTTTGTTGAACAAAACTTGATATCATACTTAATAACAACATTACTTATTGATAGAATTCAGTTGCATGGCAGTGATAGAATTAAATCGTCACAGTGATTTCACCAACGTGACCAACGGTCTTGCAGTTCCTTGGAAAGTATGGGTAAATCAAGTTTCTATATTGTTGTTTTTATTTTTTTTCAATTTTAGGTTCGATCCCAGGTTTCCATAATAAGACGGCTTCTCTATTTACTGTTGATGATGTTCACACTTGAAAATTTTTGTTAGCATGAATATGTTGACCCGAATAAGAAAAGAAAGGCCAATTCACTTTCTTCAGCGGATTACATGTCTGGAATACTATTCCAGATATTAAAACGAATCATATCTTTCCTGCTGTACGTCTTTCAACGCAGGCCACAAGTCATGTGAAGTAACATTTCTTTTTCTCCAATATTTCTAAATCAGCACAAAGAGGTCCAAATTACGAGCTCCATAGGTCATGTTTTTTAAATCGAGCAGTTGCGTAACAAAGCTGTTTATGTCTCCATCTCGGCTTTTGCCATCATCAGATATGCTGGAACTTCAAGTAATCCGAGGAACTTCACCATTACAACATGTAACTATCATAACCAATTGAAGTGGCTGACGACAGCAAAAGCCGAAATGCATAAAACTGGATTAAGAAAGTAATTCTGCATTTAGCCAATGACTTTTCCATTTTTCATACGACGCATATTTTTCAACTTGGTGGCATATATCCTTCGTGATTTTATGCCACGGCTAAGCTGTATGATGTGTAATTTGATTTGTGGCTGCTTTTTCTATAATGTATGTGATCTACAATGTATGGTGTACCAGGATTATTAGTGAAAAAATTTTTGATTAATTCACTTCTGACTTGGTAGGCGAATGTTTGTTACAACTTTTGGGATCATTTTACGGCTTAATCTTATGAAAGTGTTATTAAAAAGCCTTTTAAATCCCAGTGAAATTGGGATTTTAATTCAGTACCGTAGATCAAGTAGCGTAGATCACCCTCAGCCACATCTCTAGTGACTTTTTTTTAGTCTCACGTCAAGAATACCGAATCCAAGACCTGAGTGATTTTCCTGAGTAGGGACGAGGACATCATTTAAAGACGCCAAGTCTCACATTTTGAGAATTGCAGTGTTCTGCTCTGACGCAGAAAAGCCCAAATAGGCCTCTCCTGCGTCATGCTACTCTAGTACGAACGGAAACAATTATGTGCGCTCTGTGGTAACACAGAGGCCGTATTCGCACTGATTTGCGTTTTGTAGAGAATTTATCACCATAGATGTAACAGAAAAATATTGAAAATTAGGCGAATAGATCGAATACTGGGGAGAAAGTAAATTTATGGTACAACATGATTTGTAGAAGAAATCGGCTAAAATGACTGAGCCGTGGCGTGGCTCGTGTTCGTGCCATTTCTTATGTTACATCTTTTTTTTACCGTACAGCCATCTCGTTATGTTAATTTTCGATTACTGGTGTCACTGAGTTGCTGCCATGCCTGCCCGTGAGCGGCAGCAGCAGCGCTGTTCCCATTGCTGCGAGGTCCGTGGCTCACCGACTCTGGACACAAAAGTTGATTTTTGATATAACCTACCAGCAAGCCAAGACTGTTCACATTGTGTCGTTTGGAGTTCGTTGTCAGCTGTCGGGATATTCCCGCGAGCAACAACCTGGTTTTCAAGTTGGAAAATTCTAGCCACCCTGCGGTGGAGTTTCACTGTATTTGGTTATTTGAACTGAAGTGCACCAGCGGAATCTTCTGCGTTGTGGCTGTTAACTTTCCGGTTACCTGCTATGGGCGCTGACGTAAATTTCAGGCAGTGTAGTTTTCTCAACGTGTTGCTGCTGTTCAGCACGGTGTGTAGTTTGATAGCTCCGTGTATGATTGGTTGTGGGCGCCAAGATCTTCTACGTTGTTTCGTTGAACTCCCTGTTGTGCCCTGGTAGGGTGAGGTGGAGGTTATGTAGTCGGTGGATCGGCCGACTGTCGGTCGGTTGGGTTGTCGTCGGATCGTGAATGGTTGGCCCGACTGCCTGTCTCACCTAAGCGAGCGTCAGTGTTTGAATTACAGGCCGACGCTCGAACATCTGGGCGCCCTTGTGTGTACTGCCTTTTTTTTTAAATTTGTTCTTGTTGTTGGTACTTGAATGGCTTCTAGCCTGTTTTGTGTTTTCAATTGGAGTTTTTTTAATCTTACGGCCTTCAGCCTAGTTAAAGTACTGTTTCACGTAAGCTCTTTGGCATTTTTTTTTAAAAAATGATTTTTTTTAATCTTTGCCCTTCAGCCGATTTGAATTTAACATACTTACTTCCACCTATTGAATTTTTAAGTCTTCGTCATTCAGCCGCTTTGCATTTCAGTTTCCAGAATGAGATTTTCACTCTGCAGCGGAGTGTGCTCTGATATGAAACTTCCTGGCTGATTAAAACTGTGTGCCGGACCGAGATTCGAAATCGGGACCTTTGACTTTCGCGGGAAAGTGCTCTACCGTCTGAGCTACCCAGGCACGACTCACGCCACATCCTCACAGCTGTACTTCTGCCAGTATCTCGTCTCCTACCTTCCAAACTTCACAGAAGCTCTTCTGCGAACCTTTCAGAACTAGCATTCCTAGAAGAAAGGCCGTCAGCCTAAATTAAAGAACTGTTTCTGGTAAGGAGTTTGGTGTTTGAAAAAAAAATTGTTTTGGAGTTTTGTGTTCGCCCGTAGACGATTTGAATTTAACTTGTTTACTTCAGCCTAACGAAAGAACTGTTTTAAGATAAGGCCTGCTTTTAAATTTCTGATTATGCCTCCGTTTTAAGTTATTGGCCTTCAGCCATTTTTAAATTAAAGTGGCTTTCAGCCGGTAATTAAGTCCCGAAGATTAAAGCTGTGTGTTTAGAAAAAATTGTTTGGGCTCTTGTAATGTTTGATCAAATAATGAAGTTGCATAAGAACGTAGGCTTCCGCGGCCGGTGTCATAGTGATTAAAATTATTCTGGGTATTATGCCGCGTCATTCCTAAAATCTAACAAAACCGACGTTTCGGCCGAATTGCAACAGCCTTTGTCATTGTTGTTAGATTTTAGCAATGACGTGGCATAATACCCAGAAGAATTTTAATCACTATAAAGTTCTGTGTTCGAGTGTAACTGACCGCCCCTTGTTCTGACCCCTTTCCACAATTTAATCTATCTGTCCTGCGGATTCAGCAGGTCGTATCAACGACACCCTCAGGCTTCAAGATATCATCGGTCTGGTAAGCAAGGGTATGTGTGTGTTTGGAGGGGGGAGGGGGGGGGGGACGAGGGCAGTGAGGTTGGAAAGACTGTGAGCACTATGGGACTTAACATCTGTGGTCATCAGTCCCCTAGAACTTAGAACTACTTAAACCTAAGGACATCACACACATCCATGCCCGAGGCAGGATTCGAACCTGCGACCGTAGCGGTCACGCGGTTCCAGACTGAAGCGCCTTTAACCGCACGGCTACACCGGCCGGCAGGGAGGTTGGAGGTGGGATAAGAATTATAGAGGTAAACCAACGCAAGAATACCGTATGTAAGCTCTATTATACCCACTGAGAATACACACACAATAATGACATATTTCAGGGTAACACCAACGACCTCCGAGTGAGGAGATAGCGACGCTCTCCTGTGACTGTGTGAAACTGGTGCTGGAACTCTGGAAGGCAACTCGTTGTAGCTCTTGACAAACAGTCGACGGTACTGGCGTGTTCGACAGGCAGTTCTCACAAGGGGAAGGCCCCAGACACGGCCAACCGATTCGGCTCAAATTTGGCAGGTCGCTCGTGTACAACCTAAAACGAAGAAATCCAAGATATTTTGGGTCAACACCCCCGCAATTTTGAGTAAATCGCCCCTAAAGGTTATGCCGAGCAATCGACTCAAAATTGGCGGGATCGATAGATAATTGTAAATAGAGCATTTTTCGTCATCAGGTGTGGGGTCCGAAAACGCATACGTTTCCAGAAATCGAAGTAAGAATGTTTTACAACTTCCGCTCCTATCAATCTGGACCGCCGAGAAACAGAACTGCCTGCTTCCGGTAGTGCTTTGATAATGCATCTGTCTTGCAACAGTTTCACAAACCAAAGCACAGCGGTCGTAACTTCTCGCTTGCCATCGTCTGTGACAGGCTCCCAACTATATATTACAACGCTAGTCGAAGGGTGTACATCCTCCATTATTCAGATTATGTACCAGAAAGATATGACACAACAAACAATAACTAGTTACTACGCCATAAACAGACGGGCTAATTATTACAAACTACATACAGTACTCGTCATATGTCACGTACAGAAGAACACTGTATTCATTCACAAAACGTGTTTCATTCGGAGCATTAACGATGAAAAAAATCACTATATGTCTCCGCGAGGTTCGCGGCAGCCTACTGACGGAAAACAACTCTTTCCGATTGACTTCAATAAGGCTCGTGCTGGGCACCTTCACTCTTCCAGGTTGACAACTATGATATGACGAAGAGGCAACCGGGACAACATTACTCCCCCCGCGTGCATTCTGTCCCGTGCCTCGCTGTAAACAAGCGTCGCGCGGTTGGCTATCTGTGATCCCTCGTGAGGAATTCGCAGCATTCTTACTCACGGCGTTTGGGAAATTAGTTTGCCTACGTTATTATTATCATTCCTTATTGATTTACTTACCTTGTTAACCATTCTATCCCTATCAATTGATATATGGAAAAATACAAACGAAAGGAATAACATCAACTAGGTTTCTTTGAGATTCGAACCCGGGTTCTCCGATTCCCAGCCAGTTACCTCGGGCGCTGCCCTATCCATGATGGCGGCAAGAAGTGTTTACCATGTGGGTACAAAAGCGGCAGTTGTAAAAGTTTCATACCTCGATTTCTGGAAAAGTTTTCGTTTGCGGACCCCATACCTGAGGACGATAAATGCTCTGTTTACAATTATCTATCGATCCCTCTAATTTTGAGTCGATTGCTCGTCATAACCTTCAGGGGTGATTTTCTCAAAATTGCGGGCGTGTTGACCCAAAAACCTTAGAGTACTTCGTTTTAGGTTGTACACAAGCGACCTGCCAAATTTGAGCCGAATCGGTTGGTCGTGTCTGAGGCCTTTCCCTTGTCAGAGTGGACGTTCCGAAAGTGTGTTTTATTGCAGCGTTCGGCGGCATCCGGCGATGACGCAGCAGGAGGCTTTCCCTAGAGAGGCGGCCGGGCACGTATCGCGGCCGGATGCCTGCGCGGAGCGTCGCGACGGAGCGCGTCTCCTGCGAGGCCGGGCGCTCGATAAATAACTCGGCCGCGTGACCGGACTGGGAATTCATCAGCCGGGTTAATAGGCGCGACCCGCCGGATGCCTACTGGGACGCCGGCGCCGCCGCGGAATCTCAAACGCGTCGCAGGCGGGACTTCCACTGCGACGTGTGGCGTCATCCGCCACTGGACGGGCGCTGGCGGCGAGGCGGGTGGCTGCATTGCGCAGTGCCGGTATGCTAATATGACAGAGAAACTTGTTTCACAGGCAGCTTCTATTATCCTCTGCAGGTCTTAAGATCATATGCTTCGACGTGTTATGTAGTCCACTGACTGGGCTCCCCTCTAGAACTACTGGCGTCCCGTCTTTTTCTTTCTTTCTTTCGCTACTGCCTTTATCCGGCACTGTGCGCAAGGTCGGCAGCGTTAGACACGGAATTGGCATAGTTAACTGTAAGGGGGGCCGGATGACCATCTTGCCGCAACGCTATACCCCCCGGGACGGAATTAGTGTACCCCAGCTGTCTGCATCTAGTGTAAATTGTGAAATAGTGTGAATGTGTTGCAAATGGTTGCGAGTCGTGTAACTGAGGCGGGACGTGGGGACCAGGCCGGTATTCACCTAGTACGATGAGGAAAACCGCCTGAAAACCACATCCAGGCTGGCGACGTCGTTAGTCCGCCGGGCGGATTCGATCTGGGGCCGGCGTGTACTGGCGTCCGGTCTAAGTACTGGTTAAGGCTGTGTCCGTGAGTGCTATTGTACCGGCAGGCTAATAATTTTGCAGTGTCAGCATGTACCGGATGAACAAAAATTATCTGATAATAAGATCATAGCAGGGATGTAGAAATCTAATTGAGTCAAATTTTCCATATAGTCAGAGCTCGGGAAAGCACCGTTGTAGAGCTTGTAACTGAACTTTTTTCAAAAATGGCTCTGAGCACTATGGGACTCAACATCTTAGGCCATAAGTCCCCTAGAACTTAGAACTACTTAAACCTAACTAACCTAAGGACATCACACACACCCATGCCCGACCGTAGCAGCCCCGCGGTTCCGGACTGCAGCGCCAGAACCGCACGGCCACAGCGGCCGGCGAACTTTTTTCGTTACATATATTGTACTTGTCGATACGTTAAAAAAGAAATGGATTATTTGATACATTCCATACACTTACTATACGATCCAGACAATTTTGAAACTGTAATTTCGTATTGCATATAGTTTTAACGACACAAATGAAATTGTTTTGTATACCTGAACACAGAATGTGTATTCAAATATGGACCTAACATAATAACATTAATTTTAGTATTTTTCGATAAAGTTAATTATATCTCATATACTGAATTTATTTCGAAATTCACATAATCAATTTTATTTCCACTTGAAGTCATCTACATTAAATATAAACTTAAGCTTCCACGGCCATTGTCACAGTTAATAAAATATTTGCCGAGCGAGGTGGCGCAATGGTTAGACGCTGGACTCGCATTCGGAAGGACGACGGTTCAATCCCGCGTCCGGTCTTTCTTATTTAGGTTTTCCGTGATTTCCCTAAATCACTCTAGGCAAATGCCGGGATGGTTCCTCTGAAACGGCACGGCCGACTTCCTTCCCCATCCTTCCCAAAAAATGGTTCAAATGGCTCTGAGCACTATGGGACTCAACTGCTGTGGTCATTAGTCCCCTAGAACTTAGAACTACTTAAACCTAACTAACCTAAGGACATCACACACATCCATGCCCGAGGCAGGATTCGAACCTGCGACCGTAGCAGTCCCACGGTTCCGGACTGCGCGCCTAGAACCGCGAGACCACCGCGGCCGGCCCCCATCCTTCCCTAATCCGATGAGACCGATGACCACGCTGTCTGGTCTCCTTCCCCAAACCAATCAACCAATAAAATATTTCTGCGTTTGTGACCGCATTGTCAATATGCAAAACACATTGAAGAAGGTCATTTGCAACAGGAACCGAAACGTCGGTAGTTGACAGTGTGGTCACAAAACCAGAAATATTTTATTGAGTCATCTACAGTAAAATTGTTAACTACAAGCTTTCAAAAATAATTAGCAATCTGTTTTATTTCCATTTGTAGTAATCCAAAGTAAAATTGTTAGTTATAAACTTTTAAAAATAACTTCAAAGAAAAGTTATTGATAAGACGCTCACGTACTATGTAAATGAATTTTGTTATTGTTCTAAGTTAGCTGTGATAAGTTCCTGCTGCACCTAGTGCGAAGTGAAATGTGAAAATTGGCTGTTTTACGCTCATGTTGTATTGTCTCTGTAATTGTCTATTTGAAGCAGAATCGTTTGGCAAGTATGGAACAAATACGTTAACAATGAATATGAACACCTAGGACTTCTATTCCTGGTGTTAAAATTCAACAGTAGATGAAGTCAAAATCTTCCTGCGGTCCATCAGGAATCAAGTGCTTCAAGATTGCTATGCCGACAATGTGAAGAAAATGTATTCATTATCAAGAAATAAAATAAGTCAGAATAATTATTTTCAGTGTTCACACTGGGAAGGATAAAGTATTTATGATCTGTCATCTGTCTACTTCAGTTGTTTAAGAACCCGAATAAAATTGACTCAAACCAGTTAATTGTGATGGAACGGGGCTTGGGACGGCATTTTCAATTTTTGGTGATATTTAGTATATTACGAGAGGGTGGGCATTAGAAGCTACAGCTGTAAAACGACAGACATTCAATCGAGACTGCACGGAAGTGTTCGCAATTGAAACTAATTTGCCCCAGATAACACTGTACCCGTTTCTTACGATGAAGTCGACAGTTACTAATCACATTAGCTGAATATAATGTTTTTAGCTTCATCTCTGTGCTTCGGTAGGTAAGTTCTTGAGTTTCTGTGTGTTAATTTACTACTGAATGGACACAGTTCTCACGCTTTCATTTCAATGGGAGAGTAAACTGATTTTGTGACATATTACAAGTTTCTAATCAGGAGCGAATTATTTACTCTCACCTGACTGTTTTGGTACATCAGTTTTGCAATCTCTGCGTGTTAATCTAATATTTGAGACACGGTGCTTGAGTTGCATACCTCGTGTCAGTTGTCCTTCTTTGTCTATGTAGTGTAGGTTACCACGGTCGTAATAATCGATAGGGCCTATGCTGTGTGTGAATGCGAACCGAGTTACTGACACTTCTCTGTCAGCTCCAGGCTGTGTTGGCTTCGATTACACAGCTTGAAGCTCCAGTGGATTAGCATCAATGTTGTGGGCCGGCCGTGGGGATCCAATAGATGTCCAGCACGTCTGAGACCGCCGATCGTTCCGCAAGAGTGACCATCCCAGTTATCGCTCGCAATGAGGCTGACTGCTTACCCGTGGTCAAGTGGAGGTCACACGTGAGCATTCCCCAGTTAGTCTGACAAACAGGTTCGCAGTGCTGCATCACGTTGACGCTGTCCCTCAGCCAGATGCAGTAGCTTATTCTGTTACAGAGGAAGCCTCTCAGCCTTCAAAGCCCAGGCAATAACAGAGGGCCGGGTTTTTGATAGCTGGGAGCTCCTATATTGGGCTCGGTGTGGGGCCACTTAGGGTAATGGCTGCCAAGGAGGGGAAGAGACCCAGTGCGCACTTCCTTTGCATACTGGGTGGAGTCATTCCAGATGTGGAAAGAGTCCTTCCACATTACACGAAGAGCACAAGTTGCAGCCAACTGCAGGTGGTGGCTCATGTCGATACCAATGATGGATCGGAAGAGATTCTCTCTGGTTTCGAGAGGCTGACAGAAGTGGTAAAAGCTGCCAGTCCTGCTTGCGAGGTGAAAGAAAAGTTCACCATTTGCAACATAGTAAATAGGACCGATTGTGGACCTTTGATACAGAGCCAAGTGGAGGGTCTGTATCAGAGGCTCAGACCATGTAGGCTGTAAATTCGTGGACTAGCGCCACAGGGTAATGGATTTTTAGTTCTCCCAAATAGATCAGGAGTCTAATAAATACAGGAGATGGCTACACGGGTAGCAGGGGCTCTGTGGTGTTGACTGGGCGGTTTCTTAGGGGGCTCGGGGAAACACAAAAAAGGCATCAGTCACAAAGGGCGCAGATCAAACACATAAAAGAACGTAGATCCAGGAACCGCAGGTAAAGCGGTTGTATATTTTCGTAGATGTGCTGGCAAAGTACCAGAGCTCCAAGCGCTAATAGAAAGTACTGATGCTCAAATCGTTATAGGCACGGAAAGATAAGTTCAGCCGAAATTTTGCGAAGAACCTAACGGTGTTCAGTGCGGATAAGTTAAACGCAGTGGGAGGTGACATGTTCGTTGCTGTCAGAAGTAGTTTACCCTGCTGCGAAATTGAAGTACATCAAATGAAATAAGGACTACCATCAGCTGGAGAATGGTATGACGACAATGAAAATTTGTGCCGGACTGGATCCCGAATTTCCCGCTTGTCGCTAGCGATCGCCCTACCATTTAGCTACCCGTGCACGACTCACGGTCAGACGTACCCATCCATATGTCGTCAATCATGCGTCTACGACCTGAACTGGTACATCCATTATGCATGCATGTCCAAAGGAACTTTGCACCGTTATTAGAATAGCACAGGCATTGCAATACCGAAGTTGAAGTAGATGGTTATTGTGATTTACTATGCGCAGAGGTCATTCTTGGAACCGGAAGAAAATGTTAATTGGTTTCATTTTCCGACCTCCCAACTCAGATGCTATAATTGCTGAAAGATTCAAAGAAAACTTGAGTTAAATTTCAAACATGTACCCGACTCGTACAATTATATTTTGTGGTGACTTTAATTTACCCTCGATATGTTACCAAAAATACATGTTTAAATCAGAGGTACAAATAAAACATCATCCGAAATTATGCTAAACGGATACTCTGAAAATAACTTCGAGCAGTTAGTTCATGTGCCCACGCAAATATTAAACGGTTGTGAAAACACACTTGTCCTCTTACTAGCCAATAATCCTGGGCTAGTAACTAGCATCAAAACGGATACAGGGATTAGTGAACACAGGATTGTCGCAGAGAGACTGAATATTGTAACCTCCAAACGCTCCAAAAATAAACTAAAAATATAGCTATCCAAAAAAAAAAAAAACAGATAAAAATTCACTTGACACCTGAGTGAAAGACAATGTAACTGTAGACCAGATGTGGGTTGAATTCAAGGAAATCGTACCGACAACAACTGAGAGATTTGTACCAAATAAACTGACAGACGACGGAACAGATCCTCCATGGTACACAAGACGTATGGGTACACTGTTACAGAAACGACGAAACAAGCGTGCCAAATTTAAACGAAAGCAAAATCTCCAACGTTGGCATTCTTTTACAGAGGCTCGAAATTTAGTACGGACTTCAATGCG
The DNA here is from genome assembly GCF_023897955.1 of Schistocerca gregaria. Lineage (NCBI taxonomy): Eukaryota > Metazoa > Arthropoda > Insecta > Orthoptera > Acrididae > Schistocerca > Schistocerca gregaria. Next base: position 389,258,433 of record NC_064920.1, on the reverse strand, counting down.
AGATGCTTATAACAGTTTCCACAACGAAACTTTGTCTCGAAACCTGGCAGAAAATCCAAAGAGATTCTGGTGGTATATGAAGTATGCTACCTGCAGATCAATCAGTGCCTTCTCTGCATGATAGCATTGGAAATACTATCGACGGCAGTGCTGCCAAGGCAAACTTACAATGCACAGCCTTCTTAAATTCCTTCGCCAAAAAGGACGAACTATATATTCCAGAATTAGAATCGAGAACAGCTGCCAACATGTTTAACTTAGAAGTTGATATCCTCGGCCTAGTCAAGCAACTTAAATAACTTAATAAAAGCAAGTCTACCGGTCCTGAACGTAAACCAATTAGGTTCCTTTCGGAGTATGCTTATGCAATAGCTCGATACTTAATAGTGATATACAACCGCTCACTCAACAGAAGATCCACACCCAAAGACTGGAAAGTTGCACAGGTCACACCAATATTCAAGAAAGGCACTAGCAGTAAATCAATAAATTACAGGCCCCTATCATTAACACCGAAATACAAGAGGATCTTAAAACATATATTGTGCTCGAATACTATGAATTACCTAGATGAGAACAGTGTGCCGGCCGAGTGGCCGAGCGGTTCTTGCGGCTACAGTCTTGAACCGCTCGACGGCTATGGTCGCAGGTTCGAATCCTGCCTCGGGAATGAATGTCTGTGACATCCTTATGTTAGTTAGGTTTAAGTACTTCTAAGTTCTAGGGGACTGATGACCTCAGCAGTTAAGACCCATGGTGCTCAGAGCCATTTGAATCATTTGAGAAGGGTCTATTGACACTCGGTCAACACGGATTTGGAAAATATCGTTGTTTTGAAATACAACTATCTCTTTACTCACACGAAGTGTTGAATGGTATTGTCAAGGGATTTCAAACTGATATCTTATCTCTAGATTTCAAGAAGGTTTTCAACACTGTACCACATAAGCGGCTTGTAGTGAAACTGCGTGCTTACGGAATATCGTCTCATTTATGTGACTGGATTCCTGTCAGAGAGGTCACTGTTTGTATTATATGGTGGAAAGTGATCCAGTAACACAGAAGCGATTTCTGGCATTCCCGAGGAAGTGTTATAGACCCTGTATTGTTCCTTATGTTTATGAACGATTCAGGAGGCAATCTGAGTAGTCGTCTTAGGTTGTTTGCAGATGATGCTGTCGTCTATCATGTAGTAAAGTCATCATAACATCAAAACAAATTGCAAAACGATCTAGGAAAGGTACTTGTACGATGCAAAAATTGGCAATTGATCCTAAAAAATGAAAAATGTGAGGTTATCCACATGAGTGCTAAAAAGAATCAGTCAAACTTCTGTTACACTATAAATCAGGCAAATCTAAAGGCCGCAAATTCAGCTAAATACCTGGGAATTACTATAACGACCAACTTAAATAGGAAAGAATGAGAGGTGGCAGAAGCCCCCTCTCATATTTCTATCTTACTCTGAGTTATTCGATTTTCCTCTCTAATTGCATGCGGTGAAAAGTTGCTATTCCTTCACACGCGGACTTCCTACGCAGCGTCTCTCGTCACCCGGGTGGTCTGGTGACAGGCGGGAGGTGCTGATCTTGAAAGGTTTAAGCCGACGGGTATGAGGGAGTCGAGTGGATGCTTTCCAGACGCCGACATTGTCATAAGAGCGGCGGAGACACCCCTGCAGGGGCCTGAAGGAGCGGCTGGGCTAGAGATTCCATTACTTCGCAGAAACTTAGCGAAAACACTTTCTGGTGGGCTACCAGCGAGGCGTGGGAATGACTTGTGTTCCCAGGCAGTCTTGGCGGACAAATTCCCGCGTTTTCTGCAAAATCGTAACTGTGATTGGCTTGCTCAGGGCATAGCTCCGTGAAGTAGCAAAATCGGCGCAGAAATTGGTGCCAAGAATCTCCATTGGTGGAATGGTAATGCTTCGGCAATAGCGTGGAATTTTCCGCCGGTTTTCGAGTTGCTGATTGGAACGTTTGACCACGGCCGCTGTCGTGGGGGCGGCAATGTTCTGTGTTCGGTTTGTACGGGTGCTCTTGAGAGAGTCGGCTCACGCCTTTCGGTCGGAGTAGGTTACAAGACTGAGCTCTCACTGCTCTGGACAGCCTGCCTTCCGTTGGCTGTCTAATATACTCGTACTTAATTGTAACTGTTTGACGAAGTTGCTGAAGTTCCGACTTCAACGTAACTTTTGAGCTTTCTGTGTACAAGCGGCCTATGTTGTCTGTCTTGAACAGTTTTGGCTGAAGTTAACTATCGGAGCTACTGTGTGACTTCGCTTGTTAAAAATCAATCACTTTACCGTCAGTGATTGTGTGGCGAGCATTCTTCGTCTCCCTCAGAGGCGCATTTGTATTGCTAGGAAGTCTTTAGTCTGGAACAACCAGACCAGGATAATTTGTTTCGGGCTATACTCGCGACATTATCATCACCACGACGGGACGTCGAAGCAACCAGCCATCGCCTCCGGTACGCCAGATCGTGTCCTTGCAGTTAAGAAGACAGCTTGGTAGTGTACGTCCACAGCGCCGGTAAAGCAGGCAATTTCGCTAGGTGATAATCAGAGCTCAGCAGAACGCCCCTGTTCGTCTTTTCTAACTTTGTTCTATCTTGAGTGTTCATTGTCTGAGTTCTCACTAATGTAGCAGCAACTAATGTTGGGTTGGCTGTGTGTTTCTCTTAAGATTTGAGTTGCAAGGAATTGGCTCCACATACCACTTCGTCATAAATGTCACAATGTAGTTTAGGGACAACTTTATTTGAGTATCCAATTTTAGCCAATTTGATGTATTGTAAATGTTTCAGGTGTTTTGTTTATTATTTTGAGTTTAGTCATAATAAATCATATTGTTATTTTGGACCGACCTTTCATTCTGTTAATCGGTAGAGCATCCCTCTCATTTCTCAATACGTTAATGAAACTTTCCTTTATTTAACTTATTTATCAAATTAAATTATTGCAGGTGCCAAACTCTTTTCTACTCCACTTGCAGCGTCGATTACAGTCAGTTCGCGTTTCTTTTTAGTCCATGTGCAACAGCAAAAGTCGGAGTTAGAATAGGGGGGGGGGGGGGGGGGGGTTAGAGCATCATTTACATATGAAGATTCTAGAAGAAGTTAGTGTTAAATACACTGCCAGCCCAGGCACCTCGCAAGAATGCATAGAAAATGATATGGTGAAGGCAAACTAAACACCGGATGTTTTTATTTTTGCTGAACACTTAGAAAATGTAGAAGATCTACTAAAGAGACTGTGTACACTACGCTTGTCTGTATTCTTTTGGAGTACTGCTGAGCGGTCTGAGATCGGTGCCAGATAGGATTGACGCAGTACGTAGAAAAAGTTCGAAGAAGCGCAGCATGTTTTGTATTATCGCGAAATAGGGGACATAGTGTCACAGGCATGATACAGAATTTTGCGTGGACATCATTAAAATTATCACCAGCCTTCTCCTCCGAATGCGAAAGTATTTAGCTGACGCAGACCTACATAGGGAGAAATCATCATCATAATAAAATAAGGAAAATCAGAGCTCGCACGGAAAGATATCGTTGTTCGTTTATTCTTCGCGCAATTCGAAATTGTAATAACACAGAATTATTGTCAAGGTGGTTCTATGAACCCTCAGCCAAGCGCTTAAGTGTCATTTGCAGAGTATTCAAGTATATATAGATGTAATTGGGTAGTTCCCAATCGATACTGCTAAGGCGCAAACTTTTTGTAAATTTACTTGGTAAAGGTTGACTGTTTAATTAACTACGCTAATAGTGCCCGCCCGGTTAGCCGTGCGGTAGACCGCAAGGCTTTCTGGGTTGGGAAGGAGCGCGTGGTCCCCGGCACGAATCCGTCCGGCGGACTTCGGTCAAGGTCCGGTGAGCTGGCCAGTCTGTGGATGGTTTTTAAGTGGTTTTCCATCTGCCTCGGCGAATGCGGACTGGTTCCCCTTATTCCGCCTCAGATACACTATGTCTGCGATTGTTGCTCAAACAAGTTCTCCACTTCTCCACGTACGCATACCCAACCATTACTGTACCCTAAGGGACGGGGGGGGGGGGGGGGGGGTCTCCACCGGGGACCGATCCCCACATGACCCTGAAAGAGTGGTTCGGTGTGGGGCGGCGGAGGGGTGAAGTGGACTGCGGTAGTCGTCGTGGGGTTTGTGGATCATTGCGGCTGCGACAGGGACGGAGCGTCTCCGTCGTTTCTAGGCCCCGGGTTTACATACAATAAAATACAATATGCTAATAGTACCGCAATTTCGTTAATTTCTTAAGATAGTAACCTTTACTACAGAGACAGCACTTGGGTAATGTAGTTGACATTTAAAAATGCAATGTTATTAACAGTGAAATGTAAAGGTAACATGTTTTAATTGCTGTTAATGAGCTTTTATCTAAGAATTGCAGCAGTCAGAAAGCGTGAACGAAAGTTTATAGTGAAACAGGATCCTTTCCTTTTCTCAGAGACTATTTTTACTGGAAGTATTCGATAGTCCTGCCTCCAACATCACTACAGAGTTAACACCTACGAAGAAATGATTAGCGCATCCCTTCGAAAACTCTTGGGATGTTGTGAGACCAAACTTTCTGCGCTCGTCCGTGATTGTCTACTGTGTTTGTTTAGAACATTTTGCTGGAATCGACAGCTCCTACCTTGCTCTGACTTTAACAGACTGTTTTCCTTGTGCGCAGGGTGTTAAGAAAAGATGTTACATATTTTGAGAAGTTGTAGTACGGGCCAAAACAAGACAAAAATGCCGATTTTGCTACTATGACACACGTCTCTTCTACTGAAAAAGTACCTTAATGTAACCCTCTTAGAGCTTAGGTTAACTGCCTTTTTTGTCTTATTTTGGTCCATACTACCATCACTCAAACTAGGGAATACGTCTTTTGGTCCCCGGTATGACAGTAAGAGAATACCTCGGCTTTACCACAAATAGTAAAACCTATAAAATCTGATCACAATAAAACTGTTGCTCTTCGGAACGAAATATGATGTCTGCAGAGTCAACTGAGAGATGACCACGTGGGCGTGCTTGACACTATTTCTCTTTGTGTCAATTGATACTGTCAATTTTTCTCATCTGGCCTCCGAATCCGTTAACAGCATGAAGGGCAGTTATCGACGAACCAACGGCTCACACATGTTTCTCAGTGCCGAGGTGCAGAAGCTCTTTGGACAGAGCGAGAAAGAACCTGGAAATGCACATTGTTAGGGGCACACGCTTACGGAATCCCACAGTGGAATTAGGCTCCATTTGTTGATACCGCCAGTGAACATTTCACAACTCGTTATCGTCACAGGGTTACATCTCCAATTTGAGGTAATTAGAACTGATAGGCTATGGCTATAAAGGGACTGTGTATTAATATTCCGCTAGGTAATATCTTGTTTGACAAAGAATCCTGTTGGAATAAATTTATATGAGGGGATGTTACAGCATATCGAATTAAAACAACCAATGCCTTGCCTCCCTTCTTTAAAGGCTTCCTGTAGGTTAAATCGTAACGCTGTCTACAATGGGCACACATAATATATTGTGGTGTGTCTTAAACAGAGCCACGTAACGTATGATAAGTGTCTGAGCTCAAGCATACTTTGAATTGTATAAAACGCATTTTAACCATCAGCTGTTTATTTTTCCCTTTAGGCATATACCGTTTTCGGGTATTAAGCATAGTCCAGGATGTTCGGTACAACAGATTAGTTAAAAGCATACTGTATTCCCTTGAAGCTGAACATAATCGAAATTATCCAGTGAAATTGTACAAACAATTTGTTTTAGTCGTATCTTATGTCAAACAGAAGAAATAAGTATTTTGTAATATACTTTACGACTGTTGAACCTTACCTTGTGGGAACAGTACTTTGAATCCCTTCTACCGCGTATCCCCCCACTTTCAGCATTTACATGTCTTTGGGTAGAAATCAGATTCACACAAGTATTTTTATGGTCGCTGACGGGCATCGGTGGTGTCACGTCGGTAGAGACGCGGGGTAAGTGCAGGGTAGGTGCATTATAGAATAGGCCGTCTGTTCAAAAAGTTCCGATTCTGATTAGATACCGGCTGTATAAGCGACGTCAGCGTGGTAATTGTGGTGTAACCTTGAACTAACAACTGTAAACAACAGATGTGCTTTCGACCAGTCAGTTGTGCAGAGAGAGTTCAAATAGTTCAAATGGCTCTGAGCACTATGGGACTTTACATCTTAGGTCATCAGTATTAAATAGTGAATCTGCGGTCGTTGTGTGTCAATGTTGCTTTGACACAAATCGCAAAGTAACAAATGGCTATATAAAGTATTCAAGACACTCTCCAGACGAGCACGACCAACTCATACGTTTCGCGACGTTGGTAAGCCGGCCTGGGTGGCTGAGCGGTTCTAGGCGCTACAGTCTGGAACCGCGTGACCGCTACGGTCGCAGGTTCGAATCCTGCCTCGGGCGTGGATGTGTGTGATGTCCTTAGGTTGGTTAGGTTTAAGTAGTTCTATGTTCCAGGGGACTAATGACCTCAGAAGTTAAGTCTCTTAGTGCTCAGAGCCATTTGAACCATTTTTGACGTTGGTAATATGTTGGCAGAAGAGCCAACACCGTGTTACTAGAGGAGGCCGAATTCCACGCGTTTTAGCTCACGCAGGCTAGTGTGAGGAGGGAAGAACTATATTGACGTGAGGTCTGGAACATGACAAGGAATTAGATTTCAGAAAGCGGACGTAATTAGTTTGATACTTAACTTTAATCCACTAATGATGAACGTCGCTCTTGACGGTACATGATTCACAATATTATCAGTTCAGAATACATTCTTGAAGAATATGGCGCCATGCTAGGTCGTAGCAACTGACGTAGCTGAAGGCTATGCTAAACTGTCGTCTCTGCAAGTGAGAGCGTACGTAGCCAGTGAATCATCGCTAGCAAAGTCGGCTGTACAACTGGGGTGAGAACTAGGGAGTCTCTCTAGACTAACCTGCCGTGTGGCGGCGCTCACTGATAGTGGCGACACGCGGGTCCGACGTATACTAACGGACCGCGGCCGATTTAAAGGTTACAACCTAGAAAGTGTGGTGTCTGGCGGTGACACCACAGGTAATTTGCTCTGTTGCGCTTACCTTACTCTAGTGGCGTCGGTTTTCTCCAGTAACGAGCCACTCGTAACCTAAACGTTTTAGGTTAAGTAATTGAATCCATAAGCACTAGGTCAATACAGCCGATACCCTTACCATCGCAATCTGTATGTTCTTAGATGCGTAAGCTGACGTCTTATAGTAGGCGTTCTTTTCTTTGTGCAGAAAGTCTATCTTTCCGACAACCATCCCAGCAAGGAAAGCAACGTAAGATAATGGCTGACAGGCCGCTGTCTTTGAGTGAGACGGAGGGAAGGGGGTGTCAGGGTCTGGCATTTGGGGTGGGATGGTGGGAGGGAAGGGGGGGGGGGGAAGGAGCGCAGGACCATTGTCTGCTGGGCCGCCGCATGTGCGGCCTTTGTGGCGCTGCTTCCGGAGTCGGTCCGCGACCGCCACGCGGCAATTCGGCGGCGCAGGCAGTAAACAGGAGCGGGAGGGGTGCGGCGCCTGTGCGGGGTGAACACACCCCGAGGCGTGGGCGGCGGCTCCTGGCTGCGCCCATTCACGCACACAACTGATTGAAACAACAATGGGCGCGCGCTCACAATGACTGCGCCCCGGTATCTGTGACGTCAGCGCGGCGCGCCAGACGCGCCGGTTTATCTGGCGGCGGCAGCGCGCGGCGTGGCGTGGCCCGGCGCCGAGCAGGCAGCGTGGGGGCTGCTCTGTGGAAATCGCGCCGTCTGCAACGTCTGTTTCCGGGAGCAGCGTGCCCCGCGTCCTCCGAGCTCAGCCTCGTCATTCTGGGCACCTAAACTGGAAAACAAACGGTGCTGGACAGGGAGAAATCGGAAACAAGTGACTTCAGTGCCAAGTACTAGGGCTGGAGAGGGAAGGGGGAGTCCCCTTTGAACGGCCACCGCCCGAAGGAGAGCTGTGCAAATATCTCGTAAGCTACAGGTAGTTAGTTCATATTAGCAGGTTGCCCCTGTATAATAATAACACAACAAAGATAGACGTTCAGAGTCAATATTTTTTCACTAGAATACCATGAAAGAAGTAATTTGCATAAACAAGGAAAGTGTTTCTGAAGAAGAGAAATTTGTTAACATTGAGTCTAGATTTAAGTGTCAGGAGGTCGTTTCTGAAAGTATTATATAGCCATTATGGAGGTGAAACATGGACGATAAATAGTTTGGACAAGAAGAGAATAGAAGCTTTAAAGATGTGGCGCTACAGAAGAATGCTGAAGAGTAGATGGGTAGATCACATAACTAATGAGGAGGTACTGAACAGAAATGGGGAGGAGTTTGTGGCACAACTTGACTAGAAGAAGGAATCGGTTGGTAAGACATGTTCTGAGGCAATAGGAGATCACCAATTTATGGAGGGCAGCGTGGAGAATAAAAATCGTAGAGGGAGACCATGAGATGAATACATTAAGCAGATTCAGAAGGATGTAGGTTGCAGTAGGTACTGGGAGATGAAAAAGCTTGCACAGGATAGAGTAGCATGGAGAGCTGTATCAAGCCAGTCTCCAGACTGAAGACCACAACAATAACAACAAACAGAGCATCAATCTGAGAACCGCAAGTCCGACCTCTCGCTGTCACAGAAATCTCGTGAAACAAATAGCGTTTAAAAAGTAGTGAAATGGACAAAGTCGCTTACTACAATACTGAATAGTAAAATAATCTGTCTCGTGGAAATTATGTCACTCCCCTGACATCCGGTTCGTCAATATTAATTAAATACAAAAATTTTCTTCTTCTTCTTTTGTAACTTTCCTGAAGTAGTGAAACCTTGGGAGACACTTATAACGCTGTTTTCCCACTCCCGCTTTTTTTCTTTCATTTCTGTTACTGGAAAAGCTAGCAATTGCTCCAAACTTCTCAAACACACTTTTACTCCTTTGTGTGCCTATTCTTACTTATATCTAATGACATTGCCTATAATGAGACATGCTTTATTATGAAAAACTTTCTCTGCACCTCCGGTGAACTAAGGCTGGCGCTGTACTACGTAGCAAAGACGTACCAACAACAAGGCCCTTTAAGTGATGAGCTCGGAAGTGCAAAAACTGAGGCGACCGTCCTTTCGGGTCATACAGGAAAATTCGCCCAGCACTCGTGCCGAGAATGCGTTTCTGCGCTGGGACGATGTTATTTTCCAAGAGTTCTACATCGGTAGCCATCTCAGACAGTGAACACTGCTGTCTATTAGCAGCACTTGGTTTTGTAATTATCTCATCATGCTTTCACTATTAAGTGCTCATCATGTATCAACATGCATTCTTTAGACAAAAAAAGAGAATTATTCACCTTGAAGGAATTATCCGAATGGGACGGGAAGCGGTAGACGTGATGTTCACGAACAGACAAACAAATGCTGAAAAATTGGGTGATTTTTTCCAGTGAACGAGCCACCTCTGGCCCTTATGCAGGCAATTATTCGGCTTGGCATTGATTGATGGAGTTTTTGAATGTCCTCCTGAGGGCACCGTGCCAAATTCTGTCCAATTGGCGCGTTAGATCGTCAAAATCCCGAGCTGTTTAGCAGATCTAGCCCCATAGAGATCTAAACGTTCTCAGATGGGGAGGGAAACGGTAACCTTGCTGGCACAAAGACAAGCAGTAGAAACGCGCGCTGTGTGAGCGCGGTAATAATCTTGCTGAAATAAAAGCCCAGTTAGCATTGCCATGACGGGTACCAAAATTGGGTGTTTTAATTGTACCGTGGATGACAAACAAAGGAGTCCTGCTATGAAATAAAATGGCACCCCAGACTATACTCTGGTTGTTGGGCCATATGGCGAGCGACAGTTTGTCAAATGTAACTCTGTATTGAGTTCATTAGCGTGGGACGGTGGCTGGTCGGTAAAATGTAGTAATACTGTGCCAACAGCCTTTATTTTGATATTGTTTTATTAGGCAACGACTGTCGACATAGCAATCACGTCGTTTTCAGAACTGTCGCATGAATGGCACCAAGTATGCATGTATATAACAAGGCACTCATATTCGCACTTGATCCCGTAGTTAACCGAATTTTAAGACCACGTGTGCTCATCCGAGAAGGCAAAGATTATATCTTGTGATGTCCGACTATTCGGTTGACAGTTGCTGTTACCTATCTGAACAGTGTGTGTATCGTTCGAGGCTTACGGTCGCCCAACGACCAGGTAAACAGCGCTCTTGCACTCATTAAAACAAACGAATGAATCTAAAAACTCGAAAATTGTTACAGCCCCATGCCCTCGAATCAACGACAAAATCTCTCTGACTCAAATGCGCTAAAACAATGGAGAAAAAGTAGAGGTGTCTATACATGAGATTAAAACATAATTACATGTGTGTAGAGCACACTTGGTTATGAAGTTAGGATATCTACGGAACCAAATAAGAATAGTGGTTGGTTCAAATGGCTCAGAGCACTATGGGACTTAACATCACAGGTCATCAGTCCCCAAGAACTTGTTGTTGTTGTTGTTGTTGTGGTCTTCAGTCCTGAGACTAGTTTGACGCAGCTCTCCATGCTACTCTATCCTGTGCAAGCTTCTTCATCTCCCAGTACCCACTGCAACCTACATCCTTCTGAATCTGCGTAGTGTAGTCATCTCTTGGTCTCCCTCTACGATTTTTACCCTCCACGCTGCCCTCCAATACAAAATTAGTGATTGCTTGATGCCTCAGAACATGTCCTACCAACCGATCCCTTCTTCTGGTCAAGTTGTGCCACAAACGTCTCTTCTCCCCAGTACTTCCTCATTAGTTATGTGATCTACCCATCTAATCATCAGCATTCTTCTGCAGCACCAGATTTCGAAAGCTTCTATTCTCTTCTTGTCCAAACTATTTATCGTCCATGTTTCAGTTCCATACATGGCTACGCTCCATACAAATACTTTCAGAAACGACTTCCTGACACTTAAATCTATACTCGATGTTAAAAAATTTCCCTTCTTCAGAAACGCTTTCCTTTCCATTGCCAGTCTACATTTTATATCCTCTCTACTTCGACCATCATCAGTTATTTTGCTCCCCAAATAGCAAAACTCCTTTACTACTTTAAGTGTCTCATTTCCTAATCTAATACCCTCAACATCATCCGACTTAATTCGACTACATTCCATTATCCTTGTTTTGCTTTTGTTGATGTTCATCTTATATCCTCCTTTCAAGACACTATCCATTCCGTTCAACTGCTCTTCCAAGTCATTTGCTGTCTCTGACAGAATTACAATGTCATCGGCGAACCTCAAAGTTTTTATTTCTTCTCCATGGGTTTTAATACCTACTCCGAATTTTTCTTTTGTTTCCTTCACTGCTTGCTCAGTATACTTGCTAGAACTTAGAACTACTTAAACCTAACTAACCTAAGGACATCACACACATCCATGCCCAAGGCAGGAGTCGAACCTGCGACCGTAGCGATCGCGCGGTTCCAGACGGAAGCACCTAGAGCCGCTCGGCCATCAACGGCCGGCACGAATATTGGTGCCCTGTCTTATACTTGCACGAGTGGTTCTTGGTGTCATTCATGCGACGGGCCTGAAATGATGCAATAGCAGCGTCCAAACTGGTTGCCTAATAAAACAATATCAAAATAACGGCTGTGGGCACGGTATTATTACATTTAGTCAGGTTGGTATCCCATCACAGTCCGGCAATTCTCCACGCACGTCTTCGGTGTTCATCGAGGCTCCGTTCGAAGCGGGACTCATCACTGACGACAATTCTACTACACTCAATAAGATTCCAGACCTAATATGCCCGACACCAATGCAAAAGTGGTTTGTTGGTGTCGCTATATCAGCCGCCTTTCTGTGAGCCACCTATTAAGCACTGAAGCACCAGTTGCGTGTCGGATAGATGACGAGTCAAGGGTTCTGAGTGCTTCTCCGATGACTACTTCGTCCTCACGTTCTGTCGTTTCTCTAGGCCGTCTGCTTCCTGTGTTCGACCCTTCCTGTCAAAGTCGTCGAATAGTGGCATGGCTCCTATTCAGATGTCGAGCGATTCGCAGATTACTCCAACTGGCTTGTTTGAGACCTACTACATATTCTCTCTCAAATGATGGAATCTGTGTGTATTGTCTACGCATCTGTCTGCAAGACATCGTTACTGTCCAGCTGCGTACACGGAGTGAAATTCGCAAAGACTTTATAACCTGGTATCGATCTGTATCCTGTTTAATGTCCCGGCCAGCTTCTAGGTCATACTGTGCTGCAGCGTCATCCATTCATCTCATCGGACAGCAAAGTTTACAATTTCAAATTTTCCATCGATATCTGTAGCCCCCACAACAGCTTTTATTTCGAAATGCACACTCAAATCCATGTTTTGTCTGGAAGGGATTCACGAAGTTTTCAGTGTAATGAGTGAACACTAAAGACAGACACAGGACAATGTATTTAAAGGTAACTGATACAGAGATATATGACAGAACTGTATTATAGAAAACGGGAACATAATTTTGTAAAACAAATGCTATTTCATGCCCACGCACAGTTAACAAAATCACATAATATTTCACTGTCTGTAAACGGATATTCCGTTGTATCAATCCTTTTCACAACACAAGTCACAAGCAGTGCCACACACTAACCTGTAATTCGCAACTTCCTTGTAAATAGTCACGACTTAACAGTAAAGTTCACTAGAATACACCAGTTTCTTCTCATAGCAGTCCGCCTACCTCTCCTAAAATTATACTTTATGTACGTCATGCTGTGGGGCGACAGACAATGATGGCTATTGTTCCAACTTCCGCGTAGATTGCGCCTCCTGTTGTATCGCATATTTCTGACACATGTGGTACTGTTCAGACATCGTGTACTCGACATTGTCTTGAATATACTGTAAGTTTGTTGATGACTATTTGCCGGAAGATTTATAGTAGGAACTGAATAAGTAATCTGGGTATTGTAGACGGAAACTGGGATAAAGAATGAAAACAATACATATCATTGATCTCTCAATTAACGGCTATAGGGGGTATCGTAACTAGGTAGCAGCGAGGAAATGCAGAGACATGTTATACTCACCTGCTGTAATAAACAGAAGTTCTCTTCAAGATTTCGAGGAACGAATGGTAATTCACACAAGAAAAATGGATACAGTAGTACCTAATCACACAATTTCAGGAGAACTAATAGAGAGCGTCATATGGTTTAAATATTTAGAGGTAAAACTAAGAATATCTTTGAAATATAGTGAACGCAAACAACCAGTAGTAGAGAAGATGGTACATGATTTTATGGAAGGATTCTGGGAACATCTAGTGTATCTGTAAAGCAAGCTACGTTCAGGAAAATGAGACGAACAGTTCCAGAATATTTATCAAATGGGCATCACAGCACTACGAAAAGATTTCAAAACGCTGTGGCAGGATCGCAACAGGTCGGCATGGTATTTACTAAATACTCTGGGGACTTCGGTGGGGGTGTTTGGAAGGAAAGCGGCATTGTAACCTTTTGGATAACTTTAGAGAGCCGACTGCAAATGCGACGATTTTACTACCACCGCGTACTTGTGGGGTAGGATTCGTAAGACCGAGTTAAAAAAGATTTGATCAACGCAACCTCATGTAAACTCTCACTTTTTCCTTCCTATACTAAGCGAACTTGATAGAACAGAAATTCTCTAATACTGGTACAGAATAACCTTTACTGTACACTGTATCGTATATTGTACAGTATGTATAGGTAGATATGCATGCTCTCACTTTTTCCTTCCTTTAATAAGCGAACTTGATTGAACAGAAATTCGCTAATACTGGTACAGAATAACCTTTACTGTACACTGTATCGTATATTGTACAGTATGTACAGGTAGATATGCATGCTCTAAACAGAGGTATCCGCCTATGTAATGCGGATTTGTCCACTAAATGTCACTAGGAGTTGACGCACTGGTATTAGGAATTCTTATCCAGTAAGAGCAGAACGGGTTTTACAGGAAAGCTCAGTGATTTCGAAAGTGATCATTGGACATCACATGACTAAGAAATCCATCATGGACGTTTCAGCCTTTCGAAGTTGCCCAGATCCACTGTTAGCGATATGATTGTGAAGTGGAAACGCGAAGGTATGACCACAACCAAACCAAGACCGGACAGTGACCGTCGGTAACTGCCAAGGCTGGATTAAAATATCGCAAGAGATCGGCGGAAAATCACACCCATTGGTAGGTAGTTAAAATGAACGGGGTATAGCAGTCGGGCATATACTCAAACCCCACGTGACTAGCCAATGTTGCAGAATGCTTGAGGTGCTGTTAAGATTGACGCCGCTTGACAGAAACGAGTGACCTGGAGTGATGAATCACGCTATACCCCGTAGCAATCCAACAGAAGGGTTTGGGTTTGGCTAGTCCCTGGAAAACTTTACCTGCCATCACGTGTAGTGCCTGCAGTGAAGAGCAGAAATCGTGTTATCGTATGAGGGTGATTTTTGTGGTTGCAGCTTGGGCTCCTTACTGCGCTTAAGAAGACACTAATGTTTGACGGACACGAATATATTTTGCAGCCCTGCTCACTGTGTACAGTAGAGAATCTGAGACAATGATTGTATGAGCAGGGCAACGTCCTCTGTGAAAATCAGAATCTGCGACGCATGTTTGTAGACAATAACGTTCCTGAAATTGACTGAGATGACCAGAGTCCGGACCTGAGCCGATTGCAACACCTTTCCAATGAGTTAAAATGTCAAATTCGCTTCAGGACCCAGCGTCCAACATCAGTACTTTGGTTTAAGGAAGACTGGGCTGCCATTCCCCCACAGACATTCATACACCTCACTGAAGGCGTCCCCAGAAGAGTTCAAGCTGTCAGAAAGGCGAACGGTGGACACTAACAGATGTCCGGATAGTTTTGATCAAGTAGTGTACGTGGAGTACTCCATTCATTGATTAGACAACAGCAAAAGCATTTGTCAAAGTGCGACTTCGGCGAATGTTGCATTGCTTGCTGTTCGTTTGTGTGTTGTCCCTGTTGAAGCAATCGATTCGTCATTTTCGATTTGTTTGCGACTCCCTAGCGTAGTACATCTCACACGTAGATGGCGTGTTAAGCGACAAATTGCTCCTTCGAAATGCACTCCGACCAGACATCAAACACACCGTCAAATATTCGACGTTCCAGGTAAACTCGCATTCAGAGACGCCAATTACCCAGCAAGTAACAATACAAAGACTGTTTCATGAGGAAACAGCGATACGTAAGCGGTGGTGCACGAATCTAAGCGGGAAAACGTTGACTTCCTCGCTGACACAGAGAATACATTACCACACCGCCACTCTGCTCTCCGGCTGAGGACCTCTGCATTTCATCTGTTTTCTCCTGTCAGTTAGCATGCACAGTACACTCAATTTCTGTTAGTTCAGAATTCCTTGACTGATTTATAAACTATTCGCTCAACGTAAGTACTTTCAGCAGTCCAATGCAGTCGACCCATTGGGGAAAGGAGTAGGGGAGGGGGGAGGTTCATTTCAGGACCTCTGCGATCATAGCCCCACAGTTTTGGTGGGGTTATTTGTAGAAATATGAGAAGGCTGAGAAAAAAGTGTTGACTAAATGATTGTAGGAAACAGGTTTACAAAAATACTTGTTACTTGCGCTCTTATATCGTCAGCTATTCTGAAATCTCTACGAGGTTGAATCCAGTAGCCTGGTAACACAATTTCACGAGTAACTAGCAATTTACTGCTGTCCCACAAATGTAGCAGCATTTCTCCAGAATGGACAGGTGCTTCGGTAGGGATGGCAATCGGCGGACCTTTATGGTTATTTATAGTGGTCTGGCGCCTACCGTTAAACCCGTCCGTGTGGAAGCACCAGTGCTAGTGGGTGGTACGACGGGTGTTTGCGACTTACCACTTAGGGTTTGTGTACTAGAAACATAAACATTATTAATACTTCTAAGAAAGAAAACACCACTGTCGAGCTTCACTCAGTTTACATGTGACACAATCTGGAAAAGAAGTAACCTGCAATCTATTTTTTCCGTGATGTTGGCGTGTTAGATCTCAAGGATCTTGCTAGCCGTATCAGATATCTGCTTTCAGAACACCATTTGTTTCAAACGTATGATGACGGCAAATCAGTCTTTTCAGTTTCGTCAGCACAGTAAAGTTGCGTTTCGTAATTTCTAAGAAAAAGAAAGTTGAGCTATGACTGTCTCAGAAATTATGCGGAGTAGAAGTATGAGTTCGTCCAAGAAGTGATATTTAAAAAATTTATCCAAGAGAATTAATGCCTGCGAAATTATCTTATTACGTATACCTAGACCACGAACGTTGTGTGGCACAGTTTGAAGTGATGAGCGTTGGAACATTTTGGAGACGATAGATGTCTATAAAACTTATAACGTGTAATGAACTTCCTAATAAGAAAATACATACACGCATTCCCACACACATACAAGTAATGACCGAAAATTCATCACTAGCCGTTGACTTTGTATCAGCCTTTGCCAATAAAATAGTATTACCAATTATCCAATACGTAAGATACTGTGTTGTTATAAAACGTTTAGATTTTCATTTACGTACGTCTTTCCAACTACATAGTAAAGTTAAATATGCTTATCTTCGATTAGAGGAAATGAACAAATGGTTCAAATGGCTCTGAGCACTATGGGACTTAACTGCTGTGGTCATCAGTCCCCTAGAACTTAGAACTACTTAAACCTAACTAACCTAAGGACATCAGACACATCCATGCCCGAGGCAGGATTCGAACCTGCCACCGTAGCGGTCGCGCGGTTCCAGACTGTAGCGCCTAGAACCGCTCGGCCACCGCGGCCGGCGGAAATGAACAACTTCCTAGTGAGTCCAATAATTATTATTTTCTGTCACTTAACATAAAATCACTTCACCCAACTAATCGACATTTCGAAAAGCAATCTAAAAGAAACTACAACTCCTCCGGAACACGCCATGAAGGCCCAACGGGACCGACCGGCCGCCGTGTCATCCTCAGGCCTCAGGCGTCACTGGATGCGGATACGGAGAGGCATTGCGGTCAGCACGCCGCTCTCCCGGCCGTATGTCAGTTTCCGAGACTGGAACTGCTACTTCCCTATGAAGTAGCTCCTCAGTTTGCCTCACAAGGGCTGAGTGCACCCCTCTTGCCAACAGCGTTCGGCAGACCTGATGGTCACCCACCCAAGTGCTAGCCCAGCCGGATTAATAAGCAAACAGTTTTCTTATAACTTAGTGACAACTCAAATACGGTAGTGTGCTTACATATAGAGAAAAATGATTGTGGGAACTGAGACCCAGCAGATGGAACTTTCTATATTGGAGGGTTAACATGACCAACTAGAGGAGATATTCGGAAATTGGTTTGTGGAATATCGGGTTTGAGTGTTCATGTAATGAAATTCTGAAGGCAGCAGAGATAAAATTAGGGAAGTGAAAGGTAATCTTCAAGTTAGACCCGAACAGACTGCAGCGTCGAAAGATACGAAAGGAAGTGAACAATGTTGTAGCTAGTTCCGCGCGCTATGTAAACTGTAAACCGACCTAGTTGAAAAAGAAAGAAAAGAGAAATCCGAAAGAGAGTCAAAGTTCAGATTTTTAATGACATTGTAATTCGGTCAGGGGCCGGCAAATGATTTGGAAGATCAGTTGAACGGAATGGATAATGCCTCGAAAAGAGGTTACAAGGCGAACATCACAAAAAGTGAAACAACATCAATGCAATGTCGAACTCAATCAGCCGACGCAATCAGACTGAGATATGAGTCACTAAAAGTAGTAGATGAGTTATTTAGGCAGCAAAGCAACTGACGACGACCGAAGAAGCGAGGGTATGAGATGCAGACTGGAGATACCACGAAAAACATTTCAGAAAAGGAGGAATCTGTTTACATCTAGTATAAAATTAAGTTCTAGAAAGTACTTTCTGAAGGTAATTGTCTGGAGGGAAGCCTTGTACAGAAGTAAAGCGTGAAGGATGAGCATTTCAGACAAGAATATAAGCTTTTGAAATGTGGCGCTACAGGAGAAAGATGAAGATTAGTTAGACGTAATAACGATCGAAGAGTTATCGAGTAGAATTGGGGGAGGGGATTGGTACGAAATTTATGGTAAGAATTGACCAAATGACGGGCTCACTTGAAGGACAAGTACTGCTGTATCATTTGGTAATGTAGGGAAATGTAGATTCTAAAACTTGTTGAGGGAGACCAGGGCTCTGCTACAGCAAGTAGATTCAAATGGAAATAGGATGCAGAAGCAATACAGAGATCAGGAGGGATTTGCAGTGTAGACAAGGGCGCAGAGTGCATCAAATCTTGTGTCATAAAAAGAGCAACATGAGCGTAGTGAGTCGAACTGAAATCTACGTAAAGCTATCATCAAGAAAGAAATTCAACATCGTGTAAGGTGTCAGGCAAATCCAACACCTTCCATGAAAACCCTGACATCATAAGCAAATCCAGTAGTATGTCACATAGCTCCGAATAAATCGTGACATTAAATTAACAAAAGTAATACGAGTAACGAGTGAGCAAATGGAATACCACAGACTAACACAAGAGTGCATAAATGCATGTCGTACCTTCCCACTAGGAGACCGACGCAGTTCCGAGGGGAGAAACGAGAGCGGAAGCCGAGAGCAGAACCGTGTTAAGCTAGAAGGCCCTACGATAAGGGACGGACTACACACCCACGTCGGCAGCCTATCTCTAAGACTACCACCCGCCCACCCGCACGTTTTAGCGTGATACTTTTTCGCGTCTCTGTTACATTAGGATCACTCCCCAGCCCATGTTAAAAGATAGAGCCCTCCAGAAGAACAGTATAGATCTTACGATAACGCTTGAAGGACCACACCAGCTGCAGGTTTTAGCGTGAGACTTTTTCGCGTCTCTGTTACGTTGCAAACTTTAAAAACATTGCCCCACCACGAAAAGTATAACGTTTCTCATTGGATAGACAGAATTTTTGTAGGCGGAGCTTAAGGTTAACATTGAGACTCTGATTGGTCAGATGAAAACACAGCCAGATAGTTTTTTTTTTTAAACCAACTTCGGTAAATGTAGTAAGGAGAAGTTAGAGAGGGAGTTGCTTCCGAGATGGCGAGGTGAGCGGAGCTGTGCTGCCCGCCGCTGCCCTGACGCTGCCTAAACACCGACAAGGTAATGAACGCACACGATGCCGCATTTTTGAGCGCATAAGGCTTCACTCAGAACTGCAGAAGTAGATAAGTAATTAAAGATAATTGAGGGTCACTGTAGACCATTTTGATAGTTTTTCTCTTTTGTGAAACTTAAATTAAACCTGGATTATATATGTGATATGGCAGAGGTCATCCTTCGATCAACTGTAGAACTTGGAAACCCATTCAGGGAATATTTGTTCACATTTTTGTTGAACGCAGTTGGTTTTTACCATCCTGTATTAAAACAATTCCTTTTAGCAATAGTGCAATTATAATCGATGTTTTGTGAGTAGAATAAAATTTCCAATGGTAAACTTAACTGCTTTTTCGACGTTATTTTACCAGCTAACTAAAAATAGGAAAGCCTTGAACCCTTTCCACTAAATGTAGTTAGTATTAAGATTCTCTTACAGGGAGTGCAGTGGAGCTGACGCTGAGATCATTTAGTATTTGGTTATATCATCGCTAGTCTCACTGAACTCTTCTGAATTCTACATGTCATGTGTGGTCTGACGTCTCCTTACCAGCAACAGGTCCCAGGTTCAAACTAGTCAATTCCCTAAAAAACACTCTCAGAGCGTCGTTGCGCGAAAGTGGTAGGGAGAAACGATATAGAACAAATAGACACCACCATGAATGTTTAGAATCGTCATATTCGGGCATGCGATCTATCTTGAAAAAATACTTTTTTATTCACAGCTGTCTGGATCGCATTTAGAGGTTCGAAAATGTTAAACTTTCTTGAGACTAAGAAGCTTATGTCCACGAATCAATATGGTTTTAGAAAGCATTGCTCTTGGGGAACTCATCTTTCCCTTTCCTCGCATGATATACTGCAAACTATGGGTGAAAGGCAACAGGCAGGATCCATATTTCTAGATTTCCGGAGAGTATTTGACCTGTAAAGTAATAGAACCCAGTATGTTGTCGTCGACGGTGAGTGTTCATCAGACACAATGGTATCGTCAGGAGAGCCCCCGGTACGTGAGGTAGGAGCGTTGTTCTTTGTATACGTAAATGATTTGGCGAACAAGGTGGGCAGCAATCTGCGGTTGTTTGCTGATGATGCTGTGGTGTACGGTAAGGTGTCGATGGTGAGTGACTGTAGGAAGATGCAGCATTAAATTTGTAGTTGGTGTGATGCATGTCTAAATGTGGAAAAATGTACGTTAATGCTCATGAGTAGGAAGGACAAACCTGCAATTTTCGGATAAAGTATTGCTAGTGTCCTGCTTGGCACAGTCAAGTAGTTCAAATAACTGTGTGTATCATTGCAGAGCCATATGGAATGGAAAGAGCATATGAGAACCGTGGCAGGGAAGGCGAATGGTCTACTTCGGTTTATTGGGAGATTTTTAGGAAAGAGTCTTTCACCTGTAAAGGAGACCGCGTGTAGGTCGCTGATGCTCGAGTGTTTGAGATTTGTACCAGGTCGGATCGAAGGAAAACATCGAAGCAGTTCAGAGGTCTGCTAGATTTGTTACCGGTAGGTTCAAACCCAATGTAAGTGTTAGGGAGATGCTTCAGGAACTCAATTGGGAATCCCTCTAGGAAAGGCGACGTTCTTTTTAAGAAACGCTATTGAGAAAATTTAGAGAACTGATAGTTGAAGCTGATGCCACACGATTCCATTACCACCAACATACACTGCGCGTAAGAGCCACGAAGATAAGGTAAGAGAAATTAGGGCTTATACGGAGGTATATAGACAGTCTTTTCCCCTCGCCCTGTTTGCGAGTGGAACAGGAAAGGAAATAACTACCAGTGACAACAGGGTAACCTCCGCCACGCACCATGTGAAGGCTTGCGGAGTATCCATATAGATGTAGGTATAGATGTACACTTCTGTGCAACAGTTCAGTTTGATTCTCGTGCACTATTAATTAAAGTAAAGGAAGCAGCCTAATTATAATTGATGGCTAGTGGTTGATGGAAGTCAATGGATCAGAAAGGGAGATATTACAATGATATTATGGTTCTGAATGCTAACATTAACGTGAATGTAGATTCGACTGTAGTCAAAGTTAGTGTTTAATTTTAACATAGGTAATAGTAATCTTTAGATCAAGCTTATCCATTACAGATGTTTAAAAACCTGTGTTTGTTGATTGAATATAAATACAGAAAACTGCAATCAGTCACTTTTTCGAAGTAATTTAATTCCCTGAATCGGTTTCCGAACCTTTTCAGGTTCGTATTCACTCGGGTGCACAGGAAGTTACACAGCTGTTTCAAAGCGTAATGCTGGGTACAGGCTTATGGCAGTATGAGTGGCATTGTTCTTAACACCCCTCGTTACTGCGGTGTATACATATATAGACACATACTGTGACGTGTCATTAATTGTCCATCAGAATGGAAGCAGATAGATGGATATTAACAACAAGGCCACCCATACTATCGCAAGCCATCACACAGCATTACTCTTCGAATTGGTTGTGTAACCTCCTGTGCACCATATGGAGATAAGTTGAAAAGCTTCGAATACCGGTTCACGGAATAAACAATTGCTACAAGAAAGTGACTGGTTGCAGTTTATTTCATTTATATTATAGTAAATGTATTCTTTTTAAACATAAATATGAGACAGTCATCCCTTCGTACCACGAACTAATTTTAATTTCGACACAGTTCAAAAATGAAATACTGATGGTGACAAGACACTCTTGATGATACACATAAATCCAACACTGCTATGTAAGATACATAGCAATCCAAGAAACACTGCAGTCCAGAAACGATCGGTGCGGTAGACGCGAACACTGGCGTAATATGCACTCGTATAGTATTGAGACATTTCCCCTTCCCATCCACCCTTACTAATCACTGTAATTGCGGATACTATTGAAAGTCTCCCGCGGCGAGGGTGACACTTTAAACCGTTCCCTTTCGACCACCGGGACTGACACCACACTACTACTTTGCGGCTGCTATAAGACTAACATCACTGACACACCCATGCTCGGCACTTCGACCTCAACAATCGAAAGCTAAACACATTTGTGACCTGTGTGAATAAAGAAGCTGTAACGCTGAATAAGGAATCGCGGATTCCTTACTTACACTTGTGAGTCAGCATCAGAACTAAAAATTCAGAAAAGACAAAAAAAAATTATTGCTGAAAGTCTCACCAGCTGCAACATAGTTGCGTATATGAACAGTGATCCACCACTGTCAATTTTTTTTTTATTATTCCAGTCTTTGATCACAACATCAATTCTTTTGACGATGACTGGTTTCTGCCAGTAATGATGATCCTCCGATACACAATATAAAAATATATACACCTAGTGAACGATGTGCCTGTCAACACAATACAGCATTACGTATCACATTATACTTCTATAACTGGCATATAAACATTTTATCTTTTATAGGTAATTTATATGTTGCTATAGGTAATGTATTACGTATATTAATTTTTGACTATAAATTCACCATAAAAGTGTCAGGCCTCTTATCTTTATATATTTCATTTTAATAATTGTATGTGGGTAACTGTATTCGTCTTGTACTGTATCACATTTGGTTTCGATAATAGTTATCAATATTTAAAAGTCTGCTACATGTATTTGACCTAATGTATTTTTATCTGATTATGTTTCTTATGTAAATGATGACTATAAATGATGGCTACGTCTAAGCCCACAGTAGCGACATCTATGTAGGGTGTAGGCAAACATATTTCTGGTAGCTACTGTACTTCAGTAGCCAGTTGCAAAAATGACTGTATGGACGATGTGGCCTATTCTAGATCTATTTGACGATACTGTGCTGAGCATATTTATATGTTTTGACGATGCTATTTCGGCCTTATCACCTTAGGACATGGTGTAGGAAAGGTGCGTTTTACCGTATTTTATCTGCACATTACCCTGGTTGTTTGATAGTATATTGTGATACGGAATGCTGTGTCGTGTTGACAGACACACCGCTCACTAGGTGTATACATTTTTATATTGTAGAGCTGAGGACGGTCATTACTAACTGAAACCGGTTACCGTCAAAAGAATTGATATTGTGATCAAAGACAGGAATAAGAAAACATTTGACTGCTAAATGTAAGTGCTATAAAAGCTACAAAGTTTAAGATAAGAGGAAACATATGGAAATATATCCAGTATCTCGTTGCGAAAGTACATCTACATCTACATGACTACTCTGCAATTCACATTTAAGTGCTTGGCAGAGGGTTCATCGAACCACAATCATACTATCTCTCTACTATTCCACTCCCGAACAGCGAGCCGCAAAAACGAACACCTAAACCTTTCTGTTCGAGCTCTGATTTCTCTTATTTTATTTTGATGATCATTCCTACCTATGTAGGTTGGGCTCAACAAAGTATTTTCGCATTCGGAAGAGAAAGTTGGTGACTGAAATTTCGTAAAAAGGTCTCGCCGCGACGAAAAAGTCTTTGCTTTAATGACTTCCATCCCAACTCGTGTATCATATCTGCCACACTCTCTCCCCTATTACGTGATAATACAAAACGAGCTGCCCTTTTTTGCACCCTTTCGATGTCCTCCGTCAATCCCACCTGGTAAGGATCCCACACCGCGCAGCAATATTCTAACAGAGGACGAACGAATGTAGTGTAAGCTGTCTCTTTAGTGGACTTGTTGCATCTTCTAAGTGTCCTGGCAATGAAACGCAACCTTTTGCTCGCCTTCCCGACAATATTATCTATGTGGTACTTCCAACTGAAGTAGTTCGTAATTTTAATACCCAGGTACTTAGTTGAATTGACAGTCTTGAGAATTGTACTATTTATCGAGTAATCGAATTCCAACGGATTTCTTTTGGAACTCATGTGGATCATCTCACACTTTTCGTTATTTAGCGTCAACTGCCACCTGACACACCATACAGTAATCTTTTCTAAATCGCTTTGCATCTGATACTGGTCTTCGGATGACCTTACTAGACGGTAAATTACGGCATCATCTGCGAACAGTCTAAGAGAACTGCTCAGATTGTCACCCAGGTCATTTATATAGATCATGAAGTAGTCATCTAGCGGTGACCACTAAAAATAATTTGGCGCACCTGTTAGACCGTAGTACTTATAAAATGGAACAGTTGTATTCCTATATGGCACGGAAGCGTGCTTCGCTTACGTGCAAGGGAAGTACAATTCTGAATTATTGTCTTTTCTGGAGTTTTACTTCTGACGATAGTTCACAAGAGTCGAATCCGGTAAACTGTCATAAGCGATCAAGAGAAACGTGAATAAATAGCCAGTACGGAGCCTAAATCACTCTTCGTGAATTTGTTCTGGCGCAACGTGAAGCTGGTTCGGCAAAGATCGACAACAGGCTGGAGGCGATCCGAGCAGCGTATTCCGTGCAGAGGATCTCAATCAGACGAAGCACCGGCAGCTGCGTTGCTGTTTTGCAAGTGTTATTTCCGGCTTGTGCCGTCTTCCGTGCCTGTAGAGTAGGCGGCAGATGGCGGGTTAAGCAGGGTTGCGGCGGCAGGGGGACGGGAGGAAGGCGAATTTACAATGCAACCGCCTGTCTGCCTTAATGCGGATATTGGTGCGAGCTGCGGGCCGTTGGATCGACCCGGGCGGCGGCAGGCAGGATGTGGCGCAACGGAACGGACGGATGCTGACGTGGCTTTGGCGGCTGGGAAGGGGGGAGGGCGGCGGTGGAGGTTACTGTAAGGGCGGGGGAGAGGATAACGGAGAGCTGCCAGGCCAAGGACCATCCGTAGGATACAGGCACCACGGCTCGAACCCCGTCTGTGAAATACAAAATCAGAGTGAAATGAGAACATTTTTTCACTGGCTAAAAGAGTTACTGATGGATAGTCGTCAATATACAGCAATATCATTGCGAGGGCTATCTTATGACAGTATTTGATTAGGGTTTCCAGAAACACATTTTTCTTACATCTGTTTTCCTGTTCTTAAAGTGAATTTCAGGATGATTCGAGGTGGTGATAACGGACTTGTTTGGAGACAGATGTCAAGGTTTTGGCAGCCCTACTTAAGTAAGATGAGACACTGAAATACGAAATAAAATAGTTTCGTTAAAATTCATTTGCGCAGATTTTCACATCAAAAAACACACACACACATATACACGCGCGTGCTGGCGCTCACACTAATCTCTCTCTCTCTCTCTCTCTCTCTCTATTCGTTTAGTCGGTTCCGACTCTTCGTGACCCCATGAACCAAATCACGCCACTTTTTCCTGTCTTACACTTTCTCCCGTAGGCCTTCCAGCTTGTAACCCATTGCTTCTGTGATGCCATAGATCCATCTCATCCTCTGACGTCCTCTTCTTCTAGTTCCTTCAATCTTCCCCAGAATTAAGGTTTTTTCCAGCGAGCCATGCGTTCGCATTGTGTGTCCAAAGCTTTTGTTTTAACGTTAGTCCTTCCAGGGAGAAATCTGGTTTTATTTGCTCCAATATTGATCTGTTGGTTCTCTTTGCAGTTCATGAAACTCTAAGAAGTTTCCTCCAACACCACAATTCGAAGGAGTCAATTCTTCGTCGTTCAGCCTTTCTAATGGTCCAGGTCTCACATCCATACATCACAACTGGAAAGACCACAGCCCTCGCAACACGGATCTTTGATGCTATTGTTATATCTCTGGAACTTATAACCTTGTCAAGGTTTGACATCGCCTGTCTACCGAGCAACAGGCGTGTCCGGATTTCATGGCTGCAGTCGCGATCAGCAGAGATAACTGATTGTAGTCACTACCTCCATGGTTTCTCCTGCTATGTCTCACGAATTGGTAGGTGTAGTTGCCATAATTTTCGGTGTCATTCATCCTAAGACCGGCCTTTTCACTTTCGTCTTTCACCTTCAGCACGAGTGTTCTCAATTCTTCTTCACATTCTGCCAACAGGATCGTATCATCCGCGTACCTTAGGTTGTTTACATTTATTCCAGCTATATTAATTCCTGTTTCTCCTTCATCTAGCCTCGCATTCCTCATAACATGTTGTGCATACAGACTGAATAAGTACGGCGACAGTATGCAGCCTTGCAGGACCCCTTTCTGCATTTTTATCCATTTCGTTATTCCATACATAGTTCTCACCGTGGCTTCTTGGTCAAGGTATAAACTCCGTATCAGATGAATGAGGTGATCTGGTACACCCATGTTTTTTAGTACGTTCCATAAAATATGACTAAAGTACTACATGAGAATAAGTGACTGGCTGAGTACGAGAAGAAAAAAATCGGTGTATCCTGGCGTATATAATGTTCAAATAACTTACGTGAATGCAGCAGGATGGCGTCGTCGACAACAGCCGGTATTTCGACAGGTGCACACCGTTCCATTTTCAAGCCAGAACTGCAGCAAGTAAGCGCTGTGCAAGGAAATTCAAAATCTAGGTTTGCAGAGATACTCCGGAAAGATAAAACACACACACAACACACACAGTCTGTAAACACTAGCGACATTACAAATCAAAGATGAGCGGCTTCAGAAGCTATCGATATTGAAATTGATAATCCAGAGGTGAAGTAGCGTAAGCTCTGTCCCCCCCCCCTTTTTTTTGACAAGATTTTAAAGACTTTGTGACACTCTTCTCAATGTTAGCTCAAAGCGCAGGTCACTAATCGTTTGGAACTACTTCTACGTTTTCCAAACGGAATTTCTGGTCTACCCTTACATCGTCGCCAACTATGATCTTCCATATAACGCTTGACAAATGATACATATTCATATCAAAAGAAATCGCAGATTGCATGTTTCCGTTTTATGAGCAATCGCAGCCTTGTAACAGGCAAAATTATGTGTAACACTCATATATCTATTTCATCCAGATGTTTCCATAAATTTGACAACTGTCTTTATTGGAAGAATAACTATAATTTATGTGCGCAACAGTATTAATGTAAAAGGAAAAGCTTCATCTTGTAACTGGTATCACATTGAATTTACTAATATTTTCCTTCACACTTAGAAATTTAGTAGATCATTTTAAATTGCTTGTCACAGATAACAGTTAGATTCCTTTCTGTCTTAAAGATAATATGATGTCGTATCGATAGGCGACACTGGAATTTCGAATTACATGTTAAACATTCAGTGAGCATATGTTAACTTTTCAGTTAACATTTCTCACAAATAGCTGTTTAATGTAGCTAGGAAGCAAGGGACACACAGAATCACTGCAGATAATGATTTTTACAGCATCTCTATTATGCACATATATACTGATGCTTCTAATTAACAGATTAAAATTATTTTAATGTAAAGTAACCAACTGATTTACATCTCCATGTGAAAATACAAGCTACTACAGACCATGTGGCAAAGTATGTACAGAGGTTTAGGCACTTTTTCGCCTGAGATAATTTCTGATACGTCACGAATGTTGATAATGTAGCTCAACCGCGAAGAATAGTCATAAAGATATCATAAAACAATGATTAGTGAATTTTCGTTGTTTGTTAACTACCGAGGTACACAAATCAACAGTATTTTCTCAACAAGAACTGTCCTATTTTTTATTCTAGAATAGTACATTTAATCAAACAGATTCAGTGATACATCTATTTCCTACGTCTAAAAAGAACTTCCAGAATACAAACAAGTTTAAAATTTAGTTTTCCTTTTGTTGTCGCGGTGGACTGAATGGCACTCCAGCAGGATATGGGTATTTTACCCTTAATGGAGGCAATTTTTCGTCAAGAGAAATACTTGATCAGAAGTGTATTAGCTTTCGGAATACATGTGTGAAGTGCGGTGGAGTCATTTACGTCGAGCAGGATAACCAGGAGCGACTGTCAAAGTTGTTAGAAAAGCATCTACAATGTCGACGCACTATTGGCACGTAAATTAGTTTCAAGTAGACAATGATGTTACTATGACGATTTTGATCATTTGGTACTAGCACAACGAGAAATCTTACCAAAGTGCGTGCAACTAATAACTTATTTTTCAGTGCCGTCAAAGAATTTTGCGTGATAGAAAAATGGTACCAATAAAGCAATGTATGGAGCAATGTCAGGTTTGACAAACATAACTGCTTTCGATTTCCTTCTGCTAAAAGGGAAACTTCTCTCAGCGATCCTTGAAATAAATTCCATATTTGGGTAAGGCTTTCAAAAATTGTTTCATTGGACCCCTCTTTATATGCAGAGGTGCTAATGGAATTGTTTTTCAAATTCACAACAATTCTGGACTACAAGAAGAAAAGCGAAAGAGCTTGTTATAGTAATTACTATATAGCCAAACCAGTGCAACCACTGCCTCCAAAATTTCAACTTCAGATTATTGTCAACTAAAAGATTTTATGAAATATTTAGCATTAAAATGGCCAAAAATGCATTATTTCTTTCAAAAATATTGTGTGACCATATTGGTGTATTATACAGCTTATTTGTTACTACATTAAGATTTAACTGCTTAAAAACAACAAGAATAAGTCCTTCTCCGTGTTTGCGAATTAAATTGGGCTTTTTAAAACTCCACCTTTCGCAAAAAAACTATGTTATGTATGATAACGTTTCATTTCATAAACCAGTTTTGGGCTGTTATACCATCGTCAGGTACGAAGATAAATATTTGTGGCTGTGATTTTTTTTTTTTTTTTTTTTTTTTTTTGTCGCATCAAAGATTTTAAACTAGGTGCATGTAACGGGACTCTCAGTTAGTTTTTAAAAAATGGCAGTTGTTGATGTTTGATTTAGGACTGAAACTAGAGGAATTATTTCAGTAAAGTTTGAAGTAAGACTATTTATCTCACATAAAATATGTTGATGTTCTTGCTGTGGTTTTCAGCTCAAAGATTGTTTTGATACATCTCTCCACGATACTCTGTCGTCCGCAAGCCTCTTCACGTCCGATTAACTACTCCAACTTACATTCTTCTGAATTTGCTTCCTGCATTCATCTCTATGAATTATATTCCCTCCCTCCATCCCCCCCCCCCCCCCCCCCCACACACACACAGATTTCTCCCGAATACTAAATTTGTAATCCGTTGATGTCTCAGAATGTGTCTTGTCAACCGATCGCTTCTCCTAGTCAGATCTTGCCACAAACACCTTTACTCCCCAGTTCTATTCTGTACCTCGTCGTTAGTTATGTGATCTACTCATCAGGTCTTCAGCACTGTTCTGTATCCCACAGTTCAAAAGCTTCTGTTCTTGTATAAACTGTTAATCGCCCATGATGTTTCACTTCCACACATGACTATATCTCATACAAGTATTTCAGAAAAGACTTCCTAACACTCAAATCTGTATTCGATGTTAACAAATTTCTCTTCTACATAAAAGCTTTTCTTGCCATTGCCAGTGTACATTTTACATCCTCTCTACTTCGTACATTAAGTAATGAACTACATGACAAATCACAAGAATTGTTCTGAGAAGAAAGAAAATGTTTCAAATATTTTAATGTGTGTTTTGCATCGCATTTGACTGAAATAATTCCCATCGTTTTGTTCCTAAATCGAACATTGACAACTATCATCTCTAAACACCAAATGAGATACGCTTTAGATACACATAGGTTAAAATCTTTGATGAATCAAAAGATATTCACAGACACACATATATTGATCTTTGTACGAGACTATTGCGTAAAGGCCGAAAATCGATTAGTAAAGTATTAAATACTGTAGAATATTACACCAGCGTCGTGTGTTTTCTCATTGATAAAGTATGAAATATTCTACCGAGAACCAACGGAACAGTTATCGTATTTTGCGAACTATGAGCCGCTGCAGACTACAAGACGGACTTTTATTTGTAAGCAGTTTTTTTCTAAAAAAAGTATTGTTAGATTGCAAAGCCAGACCAAAAACCAATTCTTTATAAAAACGGGACTGACTTTTAAAATCTCTGAAAATAGTCATCTTCTAGAATTGACCATCTTGCTTTCAATACTCTATATAAACATTTCGTCTTCCGCATTTTTTATTTTTCAGATCTTCTTTACTAGCCCGCCAATCGCGAATGTGTTTTTTCTGTTCGTGGAGCGCCGAAATGCCGCTCAGCTCCTCTGTTTCTATGTCTTTCTGCATAAGCTATTCCTTTCAACTTGCAGCCCGCATCATATGAATACCTTTTATTTTTTTTCCATTACGAAAAAGGCTACTTACAAAAATATTGCACAGTTACCATCAAAGTAAATCACTTTCAGTTCAAGTTCGCTGGCACCGTAGACTGCAGTGACGCTTCATAGGCTAGACACTGTTCTGGGTTTGTGATGGCGGGGCGGGAGGGAGGCGGTGTTAGTAAACTTCTTAATCCCCGTAACTAATGTTCCGCTCCAATTAAGAAAAACCATTGTTACTTTTGCCAAATTCGGTTATTTTCCGAAAATTCAGTATTTCTTTTTATCGTGATTCAGTATTTTTTCCGGATTATGTGTTTTGCACAATAATGTTTTCTTTTTTTAATTTAATTTAATGTAATTTGCTAAATTCGGTGTTACTTGTTGCAATTTCTATGTTTTTTTTCAATTTCAGCGTTAATTTTTTTCCAGTTTCAGTGTTATTTTTCTCTTGCCGGAGGTTCGAGTCCTCCCTCGGACATAAGTTAGTCTGAGCAGTCTGTGAGTCTAGGGACCGATGACCTAACCAGTTTGGTCCCTCAGTAATTCACACACATTTGAACATTTGTTATTTTTCTTTCCAAATTCGTTGTTTTTTTGTGCTATTTTTTCCACCAGTTCAGGTGATTTTTTGACGTAATGCAGGAAATGAACTCCATTTAAGATTGTAAGCGAACATTACCATTTAGAAAATAAGAAGTAAAAATGCAATTTTAGTATTGAATATTTATCATTTACGAATATTGGCACGGTATGCTGCGTCCTCAGACTAAGATTTCTTTTTTGTACGCAAAAATGAAAAATCTCAAAATACTTCGGGATGCTTGCTTTCCGCGATATTTCGTAACAATCTGATGATGATGATGTTTAATTTGTGGGGCGCTCAACAGCGTAGTTACCAGCGCCCGTACAAATTCCGAACCTTTGCTCAGCCCAATCTCGCCACTTTCATGATGATGATGATAAAATGATGAGGACAACACAAACAACCATTCATCTCGAGGTAAGTGAAAACCCTGACCCCGCCTGGAATCGAACCGAGGATCCCGTGCTCGGGAAGTGAGAACGCGACCGTGAGACCACGAGCTGCGGACTGCGTATTAATCGTCGAATTCGTGTTATTTCGCTAAAAATACTTCCAATTTGGCATTATTTCTCGCATTACAGTTCTGCGAATGTTTCCGATCCTAACAATACGAGGTAAAAGATGAGCCGTGTGAAGCCGCTAAAACCCATAAAAGCAAGCCGATCTAGACCATCTTCACAATTAACGCACTTTCAGAAATAGGAGCTCCGAAGACGACACTTAAGTGTCGAAACGTTTTGATGTGGAACATAGTTAAAGAATTAGACTGTGTGCTAGAGAAGGCGGAGATTTAAAAGCCCAAAGCTGGTGGGTGCCTGGTAGTGTTACGACACGGATCGGCGCCGCCCTTCGCTATTCATATAATCACTAGCGCGCGCCAGGCAAGACGGATGCGCGTTCGCATTGCATGCACGGAGTGCACATAAAACAGCAGGGCCGGAGGATTCATGGCGGGGGCTGGCGTGCCTGACGACCGCCATGCGTCTGCGTCCGGCCCGCGTTATGCAACGCGCCGCCGGAGGATCGGCGTCCTCTCCACCGCCCCGGCGCGTGTCGCAGCATTAACGCTTTACGGCCGCTGTAAATCTGATAAGCTACGAGGACCGGCCCGAGTAAATTCGGGTTTGATGTGACGCGATAGCGCGCGTCTGCTGGGCGTTGCCCGCTACCCTGACGGCCGGGGCGTGGGGTAGGTGACCAGTCCGGGCACGCCCTCTGCGTGTGCGTAACCGAGTGCGTCGGCAGAGAGAGAGAGGCGTGGGCGGCATTGATGCATTCCGGGGAGACCCACTACTCCCGTCCGTCCCCCTCACCCCCCAAGGTCCTCGACGGCGTCTCGACAGATGGCAGGGTCGCTTCTGGCCCGCTGCCAGCACACGTTAATTCCGACGTAGTATTCCGTAATGCGGGCGCGCGTGAGTCACGCTGTTATCTGCTCCCCATCTCCGAACACGCTACTTTTAAGAGAAGACATACAGGGGTTTAGGGCAATCTGTTGCCGTGTCAGCGCAGTACGTATAAGAATCGGATAATTTACGAGCGCCTTTCCTTCTGGAAGTATTACAGATGATTTTCTCTCTGGCAAGCTCTGCTTGCCTGCAGTCAACATGTAGAGATGCGGTTCGTGCAGTAATGTAGAAACCAACGACTAGCACAGAGTAAGCTAAGAACAAAAACAAAAACAAAGGAGCCCGCCTTGTTAGCCGAGCAGTCTAACGCACGGCATTCCAGGCGGGAAGGAGCGCCTGGTCCCCGGCACGAATCCGCCTGGCGGACTTGTGACGAGATCCAGTAAGCTGGCAGTCTGTGGATGGTTTTTAGGCGGTTTTCCATCTGCCTCGGCGAATGCGGACTGGTTCCCTTTATTCCGCCTCAGCTACGCTACGTCGACGATTGCTGCTCAAACAAGTTCTCCAAGTACGCGTACACCACCGTTACCGTACAAGTACAGGGGTTATAGAGGTTAAAATCTCGGTTATTAGGCCGCAGGACCTTCCTCAGGATCTTCTGGTGTCCACTACCGCTAGGACACTCGTCTGGTGTCAGACGTTCCCTGGGGGGTTTCACTGGGGGCCGAACCGCACAATAATCCTGAAAGAGTGCTTCGGTGTGGGGCGGCGAAGGGGTGAAGTGGACTGCGGTAGTCTTCCTGAGGTTGTCGACCACTGCGGTGAGGACGGAGTCTCTCCGTCGTTTCCAGGCCCCCAGTTAACATATAATACAATACAAGCTAAAAAGAAGGATTAAAAAAAAAAAAAAAACAGGATAGCTTCCAGGCACAGTCACTCGTACTAAAGAAAACAGCCACACAATTTACGCCATCTCCCATTCTTTATACACTATCTGATAAAAATATCCAGACACTGCTATGCAGAGCGGAACTGATCAGACAAATCTCGAGGCGAATTCAGCACGATATAATTTAGGAATATCGCGTTATACGAGAGTAGTTTGAAAATCTCACCGAATCACCACGAGAGGTCAGCGCTTGCGCAGCGGGTTGTTCACGTGATATTCATTGGACTGTTGCCTGTAAATACGTGCCACGTCAGTGCTCTTGGAAGAGAGCTGTGGCGGTGACGTGGTTCTGTTGTTCTTCCCGAGTAGTGATTTGCGAAGGTGGAAAAAAATCGAGATTCGACAAGAGATTAAGTGCTTCGTAAGGAAAGGTATGAAAGCAAAGGACGTTCATGCCGATTTCCATAATACACTGGAGGACTCCGCTCCTTCATATTCAAACGTTGCCAAGTGGACAACTGAATTTAAATTTGGTCATGAGAGCTTAGATGATGATCCGCGCAGTGGTCGAACAAGATGTGTCACTACTCCAGAAATTATTGTAAAAGTGCACAAAATGGTCAGGGAAGACCGCCGATTGGGAGTGCGTCAAATTGTTCACATTTGCCAGATGTCATCTGAAGAATTAAAAATGAAAAGATACGTGCCGCGACTCTTGGCGCTGGATCAAAAACGCATGATAATGGACATATCGGAACAATGCTTGGCCCATTTTAGGAAAAACGAATAAGATTTTTTTGCGCTGGTGTGTGACCACACATGAAACTTGGATGCACTACTTATACCCCAGAGACAAAGCAACAGTGAAAGCAGTGGAAACACGCTGTTTCTCTGCCGCCAAAGAAAGCAAATACAATTCCTCCGGTGGGAAAGGTCATGGCATCAGTGTTCTGGGATGTAAAGGGAATTCTGTTTTTAAATTATTTCCCCACAGGCCAAAAAATTACTGGAGAATACTATGCTAACATCCTGGACATTTAGCAACGAAAGATACGCGAAAAGAAGGCAGATTTAGCAACGAAGAAAGTCATCTTCTATCAAGACAATGAGCGCCCATGAGCATGTGCCGTCGCCATGGCAAAATTACACGAACCAACGTATGAATTGTTGCCACTCCCGCCTTATTCGCCTGATACGGCTCCGTCAGACCTCCATTTCTTCCAAAAACTCAAAATTTTTCTTGGTGAACGAAGAACTGATATCCGGAGTTGACAAACTATTTTCCAGGAGTGGAGGAGACTCATTTCCGAGATGGGATCACGGCACTGGAACATTGTTGGGCCAAGTGCATTAATCTAAATTGAAAAACAAAAAAAAAAAAAAGGTTTCAGTGATGTAAGTACCTTTTTTCCATTCTGTTCCAAGAACTTTTCAAACCTGCCTCATAAATAGAGAAGCAGCAGCAACAGAATGGGTCGGTCAGGGGAGTACAGTGACCTTGAACATGGATCAATTCCATCAGCGATATTCAACCCTTGTAAGGCTGCCCTGTGCAACAGCTGGTGATGTGACTGCTAATGGAAATGGGAAGGAATAACCACAAGCTAAACCAAGGTCAGGCGGGTCTCATGTACTGGCGGAGAGGGACTGTCGGGCATTGAGGGGGATGGATGTAAAAATTCGTATGAAGTCAGCGGAAGGAATTATTCCTAAGTTTCAAAGAGCGTGGCCGGCACTTGGATGGGTGACCATCCGGGCCGCCATGCGCTGTTTCCATTTTTCGGGGTGGACTCAGCCTCGTGATGCGCATTGAGGAGCTACTTGATTTTACAGTGAAATATCCATCTACACTCCTGGAAATTGAAATAAGAACACCGTGAATTCATTGTCCCAGGAAGGGGAAACTTTATTGACACATTCCTGGGGTCAGATACATCACATGATCACACTGACAGAACCACAGGCACATAGACACAGGCAACAGAGCATGTACAATGTCGGCACTAGTACAGTGTATATCCACCTTTCGCAGCAATGCAGGCTGCTATTCTCCCATGGAGACGATCGTAGAGATGCTGGATGTAGTCCTGTGGAACGGCTTGCCATGCCATTTCCACATGGCGACTCAGTTGGACCAGCGTTCGTGCTGGACGTACAGACCGCGTGAGACGACGCTTCATCCAGTCCCAGACATGCTCAATGGGGGACACATCCGGAGATCTTGCTGGCCAGGGTAGCTGACTTACACCTTCTAGAGCACGTTGGGTGGCACGGGATACACGCGGACGTGCATTGTCCTGTTGGAACAGCAAGTTCCCTTGCCGATCTAGGAATGGTAGAACGATGGGTTCAATGACGGTTTGGATGTACCGTGCACTATTCAGTGTCCCCTCGACGATCACCAGAGGTGTACGGCCAGTGTAGGAGATCGCTCCCCACACCATGATGCCGGGTGTTGGGCCTGTGTGCCTCGGTCGTATGCAGTCCTGATTGTGGCGCTCACCTGCACGGCGCCAAACACGCATACGACCATCATTGGCACCAAGGCAGAAGTGACTCTCATCGCTGAAGACGACACGTCTCCATTCGTACCTCCATTCACGCCTGTCGCGACACCACTGGAGGCGGGCTGCACGATGTTGGGGCGTGAGCGGAAGACAGCCTAACTGTGTGCGGGACCGTAGCCCAGCTTCATGGAGACGGTTGCGAATGGTCCTCGCCGATACCCCAGGAGCAACAGTGTCCCTAATTTGCTGGGAAGTGGCGGTGCAGTCCCCTACGGCACTGCGTAGGATCCTACGTTCTTGGCGTGCATCCGTGTGTCGCTGCGGTCCGGTCCCAGGTCGACGGGCACGTGCACCTTCCGCCGACCACTGGCGACTACATCGATGTACTGTGGAGACCTCACGCCCCACGTGTTGAGCAATTCGGCGGTACGTCCACCCGGCCTCGCGCATGCCCACTATACGCCCTCGCTCAAAGTCCGTCAACTGCACATACGGTTCACGTCCACGCTGTCGCGGCATGCTACCAGTGTTAAAGACTGCGATGGAGCTCCGTATGCCACGGCAAACTGGCTGACACTGACGGCGGCGGTGCACAAATGCTGCGCAGCTAGCGCCATTCGACGGCCAACACCGCGGTTCCTGGTGTGTCCGCTGTGCCGTGCGTGTGATCATTGCTTGTCTTTTTTCCATTTCCAGGAGTGTATTTACGAATAGGTCAGCACTGAGCATAGCAATAGGAAAGGACAAGATAAACAAAATAGTGTTTGTGTGAAGAGGGAGAACCTACAGAATTGGACATAAATATATACCATTGTTTTCTTAAAATACCGGGTGTAGTGGATAAAGTGCAGATATTTTTATACACCTAATTTGTACACACATCTGTAGATTGGCTGTTTCTTCTCTGCGCTGAATAGTCTTCCCACACGCACATCAGAGACTTTAGGACTTGATGTTTTCCGCGCGGTCATAACTGCACCAGTAAGTGGACTACGCGTGTTCGTAGAGACTGACCGTTTTGTGTGCACACATCCGCACTTTAACGCCTGAGCTGCTGCCTAGAGGAAAATAAGCATTAAAAAAAAGGTTCAAATGGCTCTGAGCACTATGGGACTTAACATCTGTGGTCATCAGTCTCCTAGAACTTAGAACTACTTAAACCTAACTAACCTAAGGATATCACGCACATCCATGCCCGAGGCAGGATTCGAACCTGCGACCGTAGCAGTCGCGCGGTTCCGGACTGAGCGCCTAGAACCGCTAGACCACCGCGGCCGGCAAAACAAGCATTAATGGCTTCGTATTGCCACATGTACTTGGAGGTACAAACGAACCTAAAAACATACGACTTGTAACAGCTATAATTATTAGTCTGAAAATGACGTAAACACTAATGCAATGTTCTTCAGTACAGTGGCCTCAGTCACCAATAGAAATATCGGCACTTGTACCCAGAATATGCACAAAAACTATTTCTGATGTGCTGGATATAACCAATCACACCTACGAACATACAAATACTTCGGGCTGCAAAGGTATGCTCCACTTGGGCTAAGAAAGATAATACAGAGTCTATTCCTCAGTTCCATAACACTCTTGGAGTGTTGTCCATCTAATATTGTTTATAGATATCTGCTGGTTTCTTGTATCTTGATGGAACTTTCAATAATGCTGCACAGATGACTTAGAGCATTTACCATTGTAAATCGATATAAATTTACGAAATAAATAAACAGTATGAACTATAACATCGATTTCATTCACATCGCAATTTAGTGAAGTATCCAACACCCAGAACCTCGACATTAATCCCAAAAGAACGTTTAAATTAAAACCGATACCAGCATTTTAGTTCTGAACAACCGCTACTTTTTTGGTATCCGTTTCGTCTCAATTAATCTTATATTTCTTACTAATAACAGGGTAAAAATGGAAATATCAGTTAGTGATAGAAACAGTGCTAAAAATTTTTCGTTTCTAACAAACCTTTAAAAAAATAGTAATAATTTTCATTTGTAAAATTTTCTTTTATGTGAGATACTGTTATTATAGAAATCGGAAAAAGCAATCAGTGCTGTTTTAATCACAATGCCGGCAGAACAACTGGTACAACATTTCTGAGACAATAAAGCACCTATTACCTTGAGGTATGGCCTATTAGACTGTACAGGTGTGTGTGCTGTGTATAAGACTTGCCCATCTGGTATGTATGATAGCTTCTCGCTGCTGTCGTCAGATATTATCTGCTTGAAAATACTAAAACGGGAGTAGCCAAAGCAAACTTGCGACATCATCTAAGGACATAACTTAAAACTTACCAATTCTTTGTTAGTTTACAATAAAAATAGAAAGCAGCTGATCGGCTGTCTGTGTCTACATAAAATGCCTTTATCTGGTTCCAGCCCACGAAAACGAATAAATCAACACGAAAAATAGAGTTTTTCAGCGTCACTTTTTATCCTTTAGCTCTGACTATTCTTAATGCCCAAATAATGAAATGACCCTCGATTGAAACATGATTTTTCAACAGAGTGTGAAAAAATTAGAATCAGTAGGAGAATAATGGCGATTTTTTCCAGTATTCGACGAATTATCACTTATTGAGAAAAGCAGAGAACAATGGACGGAGTAAGTTTTATTTCCAAATTTAATTTAATATTTTAATTCTATGTATCTTGGAAGTGAGAGAGTCGCTTTCAAAGTTTATTACAGAGAATTATAGGAATAAAAACCTGAAAATCGGTTATTTCGGGATGCGACTATTTTGAGGGTTTTAACAGTCAGGTTGGTTCCTCTCTTTTGAGCCCAACCCGACGGATACCTATGGTAGATCGGGGGAAACCACCGTTCAGGTCGTGTTGTCGGCGGGGCCGGGAGGTGCTTGCGCCTGATGTACTCTACCAGGAGCCTTGTAGGCTCGACACAAATCGCTTGCGTCATTTACCTTTATTACTACTACCACAAGTACTCTTTCACTAGCAACTTTGAGCCAAGCAAAAAATCAGTTACCTCTCTATTGTATATCGTAAATGGTTTAACAGGCTCCGTCTTAGTCTTAGTTTCTAGCTTTAACGTATCCTAACCTCTTCTAGTTAAGTTAGTTTTGAGGATGGTAGATGTTAAAGGCATGGTGAGCGATGGCCAGCGTCTTGAGGGTCATTCCAAGAACCGGGCCGCCGCCCACAACCAGGTGACGGGCAATATTATACTCATCACTTCTCTATTCAATTCTCTTCCTTCCTTCTTTCTAAATATTTAATTTCGTTTTGTTTATTGATATCTCACTTGATTTTGTATTAGTTATAAGTTTTTCTAATGCTGTACAAAAAAGATATCAAATAGATGTAAACAAATAGAGCCCGCCTATACGTGGTGGCAACGGTGTGAGTGGGGACGGGAGCAGGTGCGGTGTTACTTTCAGTCACTCCGGACCCCGGACCCGGTCACAGCGGCCAAGTGGCATATACAGACCCACCGTAAGAAATTAGTCGGTGGGTCATAAAAAATAAGCAGCTAGTGAAAAAACAGGTCAGGCTGAGCCGGCCGGTGTGACCGAGTGATTCAAGGCGCTTCAGTGTGGAACCGCGCGACCGCTACGGTCGCAGGTCCGAATGCTGCCTCGGGCATGGATGTGTGTGATGTCCTTAGGTTAGTTAGGTTTAAGTAGTTCTAAGTTCCAGGGCACTGATGACATCAGATGTTAAGCCCCGTAGTGCTCAGAGCAAGCCAAGTCAGGTTGAACTAGCGTTGGGAAAAAAGCGACATGACAGAAAACCGGTTGTTTCAGCCACAACCGCCATCCCTAATTGCGTCACCCGGCTTACCGCGTCACGTGGGCGGGCACCCTGCCTTGACGGCGGCCTAGTTGCCAGAAATCCGCTGCCACCAGGAATAGCTATTCGGTTGCTAACGCACGGTCGCTTACGAATATCGCGCTCTCGGACTGCGCCTCCAGTTTAGCGCGCGGCGCCCCCGGAGCGAGGTAACGAGCTCCTTTTACGGAACAGAGTGCACCCGGCGGTATAAATAAAGTTCTTTCAGGGCGCGATCAAAGAGGCCTCACGGAACGGGCGTGAGGCCGTCCACGTGAGCGCCACGACTGCGTAACGCTGCCGGCGGCGCTGTGTAATGCCTTATTGACGGGCTCATCAATAATCGGCGGGCCGGTCGTCCGCCGGTCACGAACGGACTGGGAAATGCGGGGAGCGCATCCTGTTTTAAAGGCCCCACGGAAATGAACGCCGGGGGCTGCTGCTGCGGCTGCGGCTGCGGCCTGTTACAGCGTTTACGCGCTATTATCCGCGTGGAACGGGCCGTCCGCCAGAGCGACAGAGGACGACGGGCAGCCGTACTGCGGCAACATGCACGAGGCAGCGCCGCGGCGCGGTGAATAACCGGAACCGCCGAGGACGCCTGCGAGGAGCCGCCGGGCCGCCATTAAGCATTGACGGGCGGGTCTCGCCCTCACACTGCGGAGAGAATCACCTATTCATACGGGCAGCCTTTGTTGCTGACGCTACCCTCACCGCAACCATGCCTGTGATTACCGAAATGCCTGCTCATTTATACCGTCATCCATCTCCACATACAGAAGTTGACCAAAAGAACATGAACATCTGTCCTGTTTACTTTGGCAACCATCTTTTTCTTCTTCCCCTTCTTTACTTCAAGAATTGGATCTTCCCCTGTTGTAAGGGGAGATCCCCAGCGGTGGGACCGAATATCTGAAACCATCCCTACGGTAATGTAGGTTAAGGTACCGGATATAGCTCCCTGCAGCCATTCACCCTGGTGGACCCTAGTTTGCGTGTAATGTAAGACGTGTATATTTCTATTGTCTATTGTCAAACCACAATTTATGAAATATGTTTATATTTTATTAATAGGATTAAGTAGGAATAATTAATATTTGTCATGTTGGAAATAATTGTGGTAGCAGGGAATATCTACACCAAAGTATTGTTGATATAATTTTAAAAAGGGCGGGAGAAACCGCGTACGGATACATTTTAAGAAAAGAGAGGTAAAGACAGCGCATTGATACATTTTGTAATGGTAGCAGGGATTGTCTGCACCAGAAAGCATTGTTGACCAGAGAGACCGTACTTCAGCGTTCGTAGGAAATCACTAGTAAGCGAGATGGTAGCAGGTCTGAAGCAAGAGTTTGAGAGGAGCGGTGTGCCTGCCAGCCACTAGCTACGATTTACAAGAGATTATAAGCGGATGTAGAGAGACATCCGCTAACTATTATAATAAGAGGAACTAATATTATTGAATTAATTTTTTGAGAAACTCGAGACTACTGAAGGTATGTTTGCACACTGCTAGTTGTAAGGTTATTGTAAAAAGTAAGTCCCATTTGAACGTTTGCAAAATCATTTCATTCAGAATATAATTAACTTTGGCCAGCAATATTGCATTTCTAATTAGAATCCATCCCAAAAACCATCATCGTAAAACTTTGCAAAATTTTATTGTTGTCAAGAAAAAGTTTAACAATGAATTACGTAACTTCAGTCCAATAAATTAAAGAATAACGTCAGCTTTGCTAATAATAACGTCAGCTTTGCTAATAAATACAGCCACTTATTATGACAGCCCACCAGCGGTTAATAATAATAAAACAGAGTAAGTATATTCATGTCGCAGTTCGATGTAGCAGTCAGATGGAGATCCAGTAACAGTAAAAAAAGGTAAGCAACAGTTTTGGGTTATTGCAGGTAACGACTGGGGGGTACGACGACGACACATTCTATGATTCGTCGAAATAAGCAGAAAATCACTTTTAATAAGCAGCAGTTAAATTTGTATGTGAAGATTGAGAAAGAGAATAAATTTCAAAGGGAAGATTTCATTTGTTATTATTAAGCAAGAGGTAGAAATCCTAAGGGAAGGTTGCTTAACAAAAGAGGTATAGAGGGGACGGGAAGGTTTCAGTAATCGCCTGAAAAACATACAGAAATTCACGTCATGTTCTACAACTTTAAAAAACAAATGTTTATTGAGATTGATCGCGTAGCATAATGGTTATACACTGAAGAGCCAAAGAAGCAGGTAGGTACACCGGCCTAACACTGTGTAGGGCCCCCGTGTGCACGCAGAAGTGCCACACCACGACGTGGCGTGGAGTCG
Source organism: Schistocerca gregaria (assembly GCF_023897955.1). Lineage (NCBI taxonomy): Eukaryota > Metazoa > Arthropoda > Insecta > Orthoptera > Acrididae > Schistocerca > Schistocerca gregaria. Next base: position 389,216,689 of record NC_064920.1, on the reverse strand, counting down.
ACTAATGTCTGAAGTAGTGCTGGAGGGGGCAGACACCATGAATCCTGCAGGGCTGTCCATAAATCCGTAAGAGTATCAGGGGATGGAGATCTCTTTTGAATAGTACGTTGCAAGACGTCCCACATATGCTGTCTCTACGCTGGTCTTAGGTCGTGTTCCAAAATAGAACGGCATAGAGGCAGAAGTGATGACACTTTCTGCAGGACCTGACCATCATTTTGCAGGACAATGCTCAAGCACGTACAGTGCAAGCTGTTAACTCATTTGTTTGACTGAATGGGGCTGCCGGCCGCTGTGGTCTCGCGGTTCTAGGCGCGCAGTCCGGAACCGTGCGACTGCTAAGGTCGCAGGTTCGAATCCTGCCTCGGGCATGGATGTGTGTGATGTCCTTAGGTTAGTTAGGTTTAAGTAGTTCTAAGTTCTAGGGAACTAATAACCACAGCAGTTGAGTCCCATAGTGCTCATAGCCATTTGAACCATTTGACTTAAGCCCCCGTGAGTTCAACTCGATTTCTAAACCGAAGTAAACACTTCACGGCATTCGCTTCATAACTGCTACAAGTTTGTAGAGTAAAAGACCGCGCCGTTCGAACTGTCAACACAACTGGCACTCCTATGAGTAGCCTAAGACTTCCACATCGCTGTCAGCGTGTTACACACAATGCTGTTGACTACTCTGAAGGTCAGTGAAACTTTGAAACATGTATCTACTTTGTACGAGCTGTAAATAAATAGTTGCCACTATTAAAGCTCCAACTCTCGTAAATAAGCTAGAAGCATTAGAAGGAGAAACCTTTTATTAACCCTCCACATAACCTGGAATCTTTCTACTTGTTCCAATAACAAAGATATTTTCAAGAAACGAACCTTCCCTGCAACAGGAGCCTTTCAAATATGAACAGGAAGCATTAAGTGGAGCTTGGTTGGGACCTGTGTATCGTGGGCGAATGCACTCCAGAATAGACCGGTCAACAGGCCTACGCTGCACACATAAGTCCATCACCCGCATGACAGAAGCTACCCTCAACACTGAAGACAACATTCCACGGCCCCGTCCTGCGGCAAGCAAATGGTTCCTATGGGGCTTTGGTGACGCAGCCGGTGAATGATTTCGGTCGACAACTGCTGCTCCCATAACGTGTCTTTGCTGTCTTGTACAGGGTGTTTCAAAAATGACCGGTATATTTGAAACGGCAATACAAACTAAACGAGCAGCGATAGAAATACACCGTTTGTTGCAATATGCTTGGGACAACAGTACATTTTCAGGCGGACAAACTTTCGAAATTACAGTAGTTACAACTGTCAACAACAGATGGCGCTGCGGTCTGGGAAACTCTATAGTACGATATTTTCCACATATCCACCATGCATAGCAATAATATGGCGTAGTCTCTGAATGAAATTACCCGCAACCTTTGACAACGTGTCTGGCGGAATGGCTTCACATGCAGATGAGATGTACTGCTTCAGCTGTTCAATTGTTTCTGGATTCTGGCGGTACACCAGGTCTTTCAAGTGTCCCCACAGAAAGAAGTCACAGGGTTTCAAGTCTGGCGAATAGGGAGGCCAATCCACGCCGCCTCCTGCATGTTTCGGATAGCCCAAAGCAATCACACGATCATCGAAATATTGATTCAGGAAATTAAAGACGTCGGGCGTGTGAAGTGGCGGGGCACCATCTTCCATAAACCACGAGGTGTTCGCAGTGTCGTCTAAGGCAGTTTGTACTGCCACAAATTCACGAAGAATGTCCAGATAGCGTGATGCAGTAATCGTTTCGGATCTGAAAAATGGGCCAATGATTCCTTTGGAAGAAATGGCGGCCCAGACCAGTACTTTTTGAGGATTCAGGGACGATGGGACTGCAACATGGGGCTTTTCGGTTCCCCATATGCGCCAGTTCTGTTTATTGACGAAGCCGTCCAGGTAAAAATAAGCTTTGTCAGCAAACCAAATGCTGCCTACATGCATATCGCCGTCATCAATCCTGTGCACTATATCGTTAGCGAATGTCTCTCGTGCAGCAATGGTAGCGGTGCTGAGGGGTTGCCGCGTGAATTTTGTATGGATAGAGGTGTAAACTCTGGCGCATGAGACGATACGTGGACGTTGGCGTCATTTGGACCGCAGCTGCAACACGGCGAACGGAAACCCGAGACCGCTGTTGGATCACCTGCTGCACTAGCTGCGCGTTGCCCTCTGTGGTTGCCGTATGCGGTCGCCCTACCTTTCCAGCACGTTCATCCGTCACGTTCCCAGTTTGTTGAAATTTTTCAAACAGATCCTTGATTGTATCGCTTTTCGGTCCTTTGGTTACATTAAACCTCCGTTGAAAACTTCGTCTTGTTGCAACAACACTGTGTTCTAGGCGGTGGAATTGAAACACCAGAAAATTCCTCTGTTCTAAGGAATAAACCATGTTGTCCACAGCACACGTTGTGAACAGCACACGCTTACAGCAGAAAGACGACGTACAGAATGGCGCACCCACAGACTTTGTTGTCTTCGATATCTTTCACATCACTTGCAGTGCCATCTGTTGTTGAAAATTGTAACTACTGTAATTTCGAAAGTTTGTCCGCCTGAAAATGTACTGTTGTCCCTAGCATATTGCAACAAACGGTGTATTTCTATCGCTGCTCGTTTAGTTTTTATTGCCGTTTCAAATATACCGGTCATTTTTGAAACACCCTGTATCTGTACTAAGCGGATGTGCAGAGCCTGATCAACGGCTGTGGAAATGTTTTACAGACTACTGCTGACAGCAGAGACAAGCCACCGATACACTGTGTGCAGCATGTGCAGCAGTCCGTCGATATGTCTACCCAGTTCCCCGCAGGCCCACAATACGGCCCCATTCAAACAGGTGAAGTTGTTCAGCAGGAATGCTTACTACTGGGCGAGGCATGGTTGTACCCTACACTAAAGGTGCCGAATGGCATCTTTCGATAGATGTTGCAAATACTTTCACATCTAAACTCAGTACAGTTACTGCCTGCTCAGTCAAAACAGAGGGTGCACAGACTGGACCCCTGCGTGCCATCTGACCTCCGACGACCATGACAAATGAATCACTGCAAGCACTTAGTATGCCCAGGTTATACCCTCCTGCCACTGAACGTAGTTAAATAATTAAAATCCCACCTCGGCTCTGAGGTCTTCATTTCTTATCTGACCACTAATACAGCAACCTTTCTTACGTCTCATAAATTTCGGTTCAGTGGCATGTATACACATTTTGTCTTCCTTTATTATTGTCCACGACTCTCAGTTCTGTGTCAGAAGAAGTGCGGTACTGCGTGGTGCATTTAGAAGATTTCAACATAGTGTGTGTTTACAAACTGCTTCTGAACTGATAAAAGGTACGTTTCTTTGAATAACATGTGACAAGTGTAAATCTTAACCTGGCTAATAGATAGCGACAGACACACACACACACACACACACACACACACACACACACACACACACACACACAAACACAAACACACACACACACACACACACGCAGAGAGAGAGAGAGAGAGAGAGAGAGAGAGAGAGAGAGAGAGAGAGAGAGAGAGAGAGAGAGATAGTCAAAGGGTGAAAGATTTGGCACCAATTGCGATTGTCTGGGTACTTCCATTTCTAGGACTGTGGGCTATAGCAGACTTGCCAACAGATGTACGTTTATAGCTCAGTACAGATATTTCTTTCAAGTTTTTTTTTTAAATTTAGTTTTTACAGCTAAGCTAATACAAATAACTCTCTTTACAGTCAGACAGCTTATCCCACGCAGCCTGTTGACGCCTGTAACATAGGCTGTTTTATTTGGTATTTTACTTTTATTTTTTTCCCCCAGAGCCTACCTCACTTCAGAAACATCCTACGTCGTTTAAGGGCGGTCCGTGGTGCTGAAGAGCTTACCGAGGCGAATAAGTTCGATATTGGCTGCACTGTTTTCCAGACAAATATATTTTAGTTGCTTTTATTTTGTTTTAGGTCGAAACTTTCTTTTACTGTGTGAACAATCTCCTTCCTTTGTCTGCAATTTCCATAAAAATTCTTGTTTCTGGATTTAAAGAAATCAATTGTTTTACGGTGTTCTTTAAGGTGGATTTTCCGACCTGTGCGCTACAGCGGTCTACATGATAGAGTCTTGTATTCGGAAGGAACATTTCCACAATCACAGTAACCCATTCTAGGCGAATGTTCCAATATTTCCTGCCGGCCGCGGTGGCCGTGCGGTTCTAGGCGCTTGAGTCCGGAACCGCGTGACCGTTACAGTCGCAGGTTCGAAACCTGGCTCGGGCATGGATGTGTGTGATGTCCTTAGGTTAGTTAGGTTTAAGTAGTTCTAAGTTCTAGGGGACTGATGACGTAAGATGTTAAGTCCCATAGTGCTCAGAGCCATATGAACCATTATTTTTTGCAATATTTCCGCAAGTATGTTTGCTGTGAATTACCTATCTTGCTCGTTCTCAACTACCTGTGCGCTCCGTCTCTAACCACTACGACGTCGATAGGACATTAAGCTAAAGCCTATATTTCACTTCAATTTCAGTTTTTATGCTTCCTGCAGTTTTTTACTCCTTTTCTCCTGGCTAATTCTCCGCTAAGTAGATTGCCATCATCACTCATCGTTATGAATTTTTAAAAAAATATAGTCAATTTCGTCCACAACCTTATATCTTATATTATTAATTCGATCCTCTTAGGAAGTTACATTTCGTTTTCTTCATTACCTTCAAATGAAACAGTTAAGCTGTATGGGAGATTACTTACTCGGGTTCTACATGAGTTCCCCGACGGTGAATTTTTCCTTTTATTACTGCAGAACATTCTGTTTAAGGTCCCGTTTAAAACAGCTTTTCTCCGCAAGGGAAACGATCTCCGATTAAACATTTCTTAATCCACTTCCGACGAAACTCTGTAGTGGAAGGAGGAGCAGAGGTTAGTGCAGTAACGAGGCTGCAGCATCGGGAATAGCGAGAGCACTCGCGACCGGAACGCGGGATTCTGCCGGAGTGCCGGACGCGCCCCGGGAGGCAGATAAATGTGAAACGAGAGTGTATCGGACGGCTACTGCCTCTAACAGGCCCTCGTCCGCTTCGAGGAGGCGGTGTAATGGAGCCTGGAAATCCGACCTCCCGCCCTCTCGCCGGCTCAGGAGCAGCAACGGAGAACTGTCCCCTCCGATTCATCTCGCGATAACAATGCCACTAGCGGCGGAGGAGGAGCGCCCGCCAGCTAGCAAACAAGGTTTCTGCGCAGTTCGCCGGCGAAATGGAAGACGGTATCAAAGAGACAGGCAGCACGGCGGAGGCCCGAGCGCGGCGCGGTGTAAGGGCTCGGGGAACGTCGCGGTGTAAGGGCTCGGGGAACGTCGGAAGGGAAGGAAACACCGCAGGGCGCGTGGCGCGTCGGAGCTGCAAGAACAAGGGCCGGCCCGGATGAAAGGCCCACTGCGTTGCCTCATTACTTAGGTAGCGTTACAAAGCAACATGCAGCGGCGGCCGGGAGGCGAGGAACAGATTAGTCCTGAAGGCGGGCCGGTGAAGGCGCCCACCCTAATGGTAACGAGCTCGCCCGCTCGCGGCTCATTTGCCCGGTCGGCGAACCTCCGCCGCTGCCCATCAGCTCTTAATGACCCGGCGGGCCGCGCCGATCGTCTCGCAGTCAGGCCCAGATAGGCAGTAGGAAGGACGCGACACAAAAGAAGGACCCCCGCGGGCCGACGGGTCACCTTAGCGACGTCAGCTGCGGCAGCGGGGCGGGGCACCATCACGTTGTTTGCTCGTTACGGTCCCGAGGAACGCGGCGTTTGCTTACCGTTGAGCCTCCTCCTACAAACCCACTCCCACTCTTCACCCCTTCCGCTCCCCACATAAATCATAGCCTACCAACGTCTATAACAACTTGCATAAAAAGTTCTCGATTTGCTTGTCGCGTCAAAATTGGATAAAATCCCGAGCTTTCCATGACTACCTCCGTCATCCAGAATGAGATTTTCACTCTGCAGCGGAGTGTGCGCTGATATGAAACTTCCTGACAGATTAAAACTGTGTGCTGGACCTTTTTTTCACCATATATATTTATTTAAATATATTAACAACGATACATTTAAAAAAAAGACATTTTATCCTATTAACCTATTATATTCCTAGTGTTGGTTAATATTACCGTCATTTTATAGGTTTTCGTTTCTATATTTTTCCTTTTTTTCTTTTTCCACTTATTGTTGTTCCTTAAACCCTTTTACATGGCCATTGTCATCTTTTTTTTTTTGGGTAGACATTGCACGACAGGCATAACAGTTATGAAACGTCCCCTTAGAAAAATTATACACCACTGTGCTTAAACTCACACACAATAGCTTTTAGCGCAACACAATCTGACTTTCAATAGTCCCTACAAGAGATTGGCCCTGACTAACATTAACCTATATGTTTCATAAATCACTTACCTCACAAAAATCTTCGTTACTCGAACTACTGCAATACAGCGAGCGCCACTACTGCCAGCTAACTAAAAGATTCAAACTACGGAAGTCACTAACTACTGATAGGCACAGTTAGCAAATGAAAGATTTTAATACAGAACAAACAATGTATTTACCTTAATAGTCATAATATATATATCAGTTCATGACACCAATTCTTACAAATTTCAAAACTCCGCCATCTCTCTCGCCACGTCCACCACCGCTGGTGGCTCACCTCCAACTGCGCAACGCTACGCGCTGTTAGCATCCAGCTGCCGCTGCCCAACACTACAATGGCAGACAACAATGCAAGCCAGCCACAGACTGCACACGGCACAGCCAGTGATTTTTATACAGAGTGCTACGTGGCGGCGGCGTTACCAATAAAAAAAACCTAAACAGCCTACTTACACAGTTTACATTTAGCATCGATGCAATGATTTTGAGTTCATGTTCCTGTACGTGATGTACTTGTGATGCCACAGGCACATTATGTATTCTGGTTTGATCTCTTCCTCTAGTTTACACTGTTAGATGGGACAGTATGAGGGAAACATCACCATGATAGATGGAGCAGAAGTGGAAGAAACTTTTTTACATATACTACAGATTATACCTAAATTAAAGAAGAAAGAAAATTTTGTCCTTTTCTATAAGAGAAGCAGAAAGGAGAGTGTGAGTGAACAATAGAATTTTATAGACACAAAGTAAAGGAAAGGAAATCATTTTAAAAAAAATAAAAATATAATTATGAGTAGTTGGCACTTTCCGAGACTCGAACTCGGGACCTTTGCCTTTCACGAGCAAGTGCTCTACCAACTGGGCTACCCAAGCACGACTCACGCCCCGTCCTCACAGCTTCACTTCTGCCAGTAAGAATCGCGTCTCCTATCTTCCAAACTTTACAGAAGCTCTCCTGCGAACCTTGCAGAACTAGCACTCCTGAAAGAAAGGATATTGCGGAGACATGGCTTAGCCACAGCCTGGGGTATGGTTCCAGAATGAGATTTTCAATCTGAAGCGAAGTGTCTGCTGATATTAAACTTCCTGGCAGATTGAAATTATGTGCCTGACCGAGACTCGAACTCGGGACCATTGCCTTTCGCGGGCAAGTGCTCTACCAACTGAGCTACCCAAGCACGACTCACGCCCCGTCCTCACAGCTTCACTTCTGCCAGTATCTCGTCTCGTACCTTACAAACTTTACAGAAGCTCTCCTGCGAACCTTGCAGAACTAGCACTCCTGAAAGAAAGGATATTGCGCAGACATGGATTAGGCACAGCCTGGGGGATGTTTCCAGAATGAGATTTTCACTCTGCAGCGGAGTGTGTGCTGATATGAAACTTCCTGGCAAATTAAAACTGTGTGCCGGACCGAGGCTCGAACTCGGGACCTCCGTCATGTTTGTCAGGGGTAAAACAGTCAGTTTGCTTCCGAGGAGGAAAACGACCAGCGCATATCGCACAGCAGTAGTCAATGCTCCAGGAACTGTCCGCATGCTGAATTCACGTGCATGTCGTATCCGGCGATGCGGAGGAGGGTGACAGGGCAATGCTCGACCACGCCAGCGTAGAGGTGAAACAAGGAAAGCTGGCACGTGTCTCGACATTGGTCACACTTCCGTCCAACGTGAGAAGCATAGACCAACGACCGAAGAGTCAGCCGCTAGTTCGTCAAAATGCTTCGCTGGTCATAACGCTCCAAGAAATCCCAATTGCGGAGAGATACAGTGACCTTGCTGGCCAAGGTAGGGTTTGGCAAGCACGAAGACACGCAGTAGAAACTCTCACCTTGAGCGGCCGGGCATTATCTTGTTTAAATGTAACCCCAAGAAGGGCAAATATCTCCAGCGTACCGCTGTACTGCTTTGGTGCCACGGATGGCAGCCGAAGGCGACCTGCTATGAAAAGAAGTGGCTCTGCACTCCATAGATACTCCGGCAGTACCGCGGGCGACAGTCAGATCGGTAATCCTCCGCTGTTGTGGGCGTCTCCGGAAACGACTTTGATATGGCGCGCGCCGCTAACCTGTGATCCTGTTCAGAGCGCGCACTGTAATGGATTATACACTCCTGGAAATTGAAATAAGAACACCGTGAATTCATTGTCCCATGAAGGGGAAACTTTATAGACACATTCCTGGGGTCAGATACATCACATGATCACACTGACATAACCACAGGCACATAGACACAGGCAACAGACCATGCACAATGTCGGCACTAGTACAGTGTATATCCACCTTTCGCAGCAATGCAGGCTGCTATTCTGCCATGGAGACGATCGTAGAGAAGCTGGATGTAGTCCACCTGGTGCCTCAGTTGGACCAGCGTTCGTGCTGGACGTGCAGATCGCGTGAGACGACGCTTCATCCAGTCCCAAACATGCTCAGTGGGGGACAGATCCGGAGATCTTGCTGGCCAGGGTAGTTGACTTACACCTTCTAGAGCACGTTGGGTGGCACGGGATACATGCGGACGTGCATTGTCCTGTTGGAACAGCAAGTTCCCTTGCCGGTCTAGGAATGGTAGAACGATGGGTTAGATGACGGTTTGGATATACAGTGCACTATTCAGTGTCCCCTCGACGATCACCAGAGGTGTATGGCCAGTGTAGGAGATCGCTCCCCACACCATGATGCCGGGTGTTGGCCCTGTGTGCCTCGGTCGTATGCAGTCCTGATTGTGGCGCTCCCCTGCACGCCGCCAAACACGCCTACGACCATCATTGGCACCAAGGCAGAAGCGACTCTCATCGCTGAAGACGACACGTCTCCATTCGTCCCTCCATTCACGCCTGTCGCGACACCACTGGAGGCGGGCTGCACGATGTTGGGGCGTGAGCGGAAGACGGCCTAACAGTGTGCGGGACCGTAGCCCAGCTTCATGGAGACGGTTGCGAATGGTCCTCGCCGATACCCCAGGAGCAACAGTGTCCCTAATTTGCTGGGAAGTGGCGGTGCGGTCCCCTACGGCACTGCGTAGGATCCTACGGTCTTGGCGTGCATCCGTGCGTCGCTGCGGTCCGGTCCCAGGTCGACGGGCACGTGCACCTTCCGCCGACCACTGGCGACAACATCGATGTACTGTGGAGACCTCACGCCCCACGTGTTGAGCAATTCGGCGGTACGTCCACCCGGCCTCCCGCATGCCCACTATACGCCCTCGCTCAAAGTCCGTCAACTGCACATACGGTTCACGTCCACGCTGTCGCGGCATGCTACCAGTGTTAAAGACTGCGACGGAGCCCCGTATGTCACGGCAAACCGGCTGACACTGACGGCGGCGGTGCACAAATGCTGCGCAGCTAGCGCCATTCGACGGCCAACACCGCGGTTCCTGGTGTGTCCGCTGTGCCGTGCGTGTGGATTATTGCTTGTACAGCCCTCTCGTAGTGTCCGGAGCAAGTATGGTGGGTCTGAGACACCGGTGTCAATGTGTTCTTTTTTCCATTTCCAGGAGTGTAGTTCGCTGTCCTGGTGCGAGTGGCGCTCCGGTGACGATTTGCTATGATGTCGCTAGCGTCTGTTTGCGATGGCCGGCGGAAAGCGAGAGGGTAGTTGGTTTTCCGGGTACTGCACGGAACGCGAAGTTCGCCCTGCCTGACCGGCAAGTGACTAGCGCTAAGGTTGTTGTGCCTCGCAATATGAGCAGAGTGGTCTGGGGCGGAGGCGACTCCCCGATTTTCTTCCCATGCGATGGTGGTTAATTGGAGTCGGCGTACTTGTTCTTCCTGCCTGTCTGATGTGGAGGTCCGGCGGGGTCCTGTGACACTCTGGCCCGGAGACAACTAGTTGCTGAATTTTGGAGTCGTCTGCCAGGTTAGGGTGTGCGCTCGGTTCGCTCTTCAGATTTTCCCCTGGAAGCTCGAGCGGCGGTTTCTGAACTTTTCTGATGTGAGACGGTGTTGTTGGAACCTTCAGCTGTGTGTGTGGCTCGTTACGATATTTGTTGGTACAAATTTATTTGCTCAACTGGAGTCCTGTCCGGAGTTGCGTTCATGTATGGTACATTTAGCAGTCGACTTGTTTGGTAAAGTCTGCCTAAGAAGGGCGGTTTTGTACAGTATATAGATAGTGAATTACTGCTTCTTGGTATATGTGATGTTCTGGGACCTGGACAACACGATCTAGTCAATTTGGTTGCCTAACAGCATGTAGTGGTATGTCCTCTATTTTTTTTACCGTGTTATTATTAACTAGGTGGAATAATTGCGTTTGGTGTCGTTAAGGCACTTCTAAAACTGTGGTTTGACTATTCATCTGCGCTTGACTTTTATTGTTTCGTTCTAGGAAGCGAGAATTGTTTGAGATTTGTGTGGGTTGGCTTCCGGCACTTATTAAGAGCGCCCGAGTTATCATGTGCTGTCGGGATGTTATACTGTATTTTTGAATTTTATCTTGTGTTGAGATTATCTGTCGTGTGTTACAGAACATAACATGGTTCGTAAGTGATGGGCACTTGTGGGAGGCATGTCGGGCGGAGCTCTCAGCGGTTTCTTTCGGGGACCGTTTCTAGTTGGAAGGCTCCGAAGTGTTGAGAGCTCGCTCGTCTGTGATTCCGTTGGGGGTTGCCCTCGCCCTTTGGTTGTATCAAATTATTATTTTGTTATTATATTTATTGGTTGTGTGCATCTGGCGCAACGCATTTACTAATTTGTCACTTTTTCTTTCACAGGTCATCAGCAATTTATTGCTCTTTGTTGTAACTGTATTTGTTCCATTTTTGCTTTGTCTTTGTTTCATTTTATGCTTAACTTTGAGTTGTGAAAATGCCGCGAAAAACTGCTAACAGTACATCGCGAGTCGTAATGGGTGAAAAAGCCGACTCTAATAATTTGACTGATAATACTAGCGATACTCAGTGTCTTGATGATAATCCTCCAGTTACAATCAGTGCGTACCGACCACCAGTAATGATTCTAATCTAAATGAAGAGCAAACAAATTCGATTGTGTCCAATGTAAATTTAACGACAATTGATGACGCGGCACTTTCCGTTACGATGAACGCTGTCCAGTTTGACACGCCTGATTTGCAAAATTTATGTAGCGAACAGATAATTGTTTGTAACGAAGGTGAACAACATACACAAAACACGTCAGATTTATTTGATTCCGCTCTAGTGGCCAACAGTGCACATCCGATTAGCGAACCTTTTCGTGAATCAGGCAATGAGCAAATGGTTATTCAAAACGTGTCACATGCAGATACACCATCACACATCATAGAAAATAGAGTCGCTACCTTTGGCATGGATCAAGTTATGGCAGTATTGCTACAACCTGATGAAAAACTCAGACAGTCGAATGAAAAACTAGACAACAATTCCAAACAGTCGAATGAAAAACAAGACAACAATTACAAACAACTTAATGAAAATCTCAAACAGATTAATGAAAAACTTGACACCTCTACTGAACAGCTTACTGAACGGATTACTGCGGAGCAGTGTAATGAAACTAAAAAACAACTACGTGAGGAAATTAAGGCTACTGCTAGGAACAGTAATGAAGAAATTAGATCCGTTGCACAAGAAATATGTAATACACATCCAGCCACAACCAAATTACTTAGAGATGAAATTAGTGCAGTCGCTAAACAATGTTCTGAAAACGCAACACAGTTACGCGACGAGTTTAAATTAATGTCATCAGAACTTTTACGCACACTGGATCCGAAAGTAGACACGAAATTCGAACAACAGAACAGCCTAATTGACGAACGTTTTAATCACCACTTACAAAACAGTGAAACGCGGTACCGTAAATTCATACAGGAACAGAACAAAGTAAAGAAACAAGTCATGGATACAATTACTGCACAGAGACAGGAAGATAAGCGTAAAATGTTTACGAAGGTGAAAACATACGTAGACAATAACATTGCTACAGTATCAGACGAAATCAGCACTATTAAACAGTTGAACACCGAATTGCATGATGAAATCTCCGATCTTAAAACAAAAACAGACACACACACAGTAGACTTTCAGACAGTGACCAACAGACTTGAACAATTAGAATTAATACAGGATCCCGATGCCATTAAAGCAGACGTTAAGAAATTGAACAAAACTACCCGTAAAATCCAAAAACAAATTAATGCTTGTGACACTAAAAATGATGATCAGGTTAAAGCATTGACTGAAAAATTTGATGAATTGGCCAGTCGTATTGACGTTATCAAAAATAATAATGATACCAAATCAGACGATACGTCACCAGTTTCGTTTAATCAAACACCCGAATTCCAATATTTACAGCAGACGATTAGTGAGATAGGTTCGTCCAATAGTACATCACGTAGAAAATTGTCATCTTTACAGCACGAATTGACGGAGATGAAAAATATTTCAGCCTTTAACACATCACAGCATACGCCACTTTCCGAACATTTCTCACACTCACACAGCCAGTACAATTTAGGTAATTTACAGAGAGTACGTGACTTAGATTCCGAACAGTCACAGACAAACAGATTATCATACAGTCCTGAACCTGTTCAGACATTCAGAGACGAAAATTTTGATTACACGCACTTTCTGTCCGTTAGGAAATTTAAGGTATTTAAAAATGACAGAACACAGATTCACCCTTTGGGTTGGATACAACAATTTAGCTTTGCTTTTCCACCAACTTGGCCCGTGACACACAAACTTGAATTTATTTGCAGTTTTTTGGAAGGCGAACCGGCAACTCGTATGAGACCGATCGCGAGGCAGTGCTATTCGGTAGAAGAATTTCAGAATGCCTTTCTGTCAGCGTATTGGTCGAAGACGACACAGCGCGGAATCAAGGATCAATTAATTAGCTTACCAAATTATGAGAACTCAAATTTTCCCACTGTCACGCAATTTTTTGAACACATGGTCCAACAAAACCAATACTTAAGTGAGCCATACAGTGAATCCGCACTTATCCAATTATGTATTTATAAATTACCACGATCGTTAAGAGTATCACTTTTAACAGGTCAGCAGAAAGAAAATATTTCGGCATTCAGAGATCTGTTACAGCTTTTGGAAGTTCAGCAATCAGACTATTCCTTCATTAACAAAAATTTTTCACGTCGTAACCAAGGCAAACAAGCATACGGAAACTACGATCAGCCATGCTATTTTAATAGCAAAGGTGATAGACGGTCTAGGAATGACAACCACCAGAACTTTAAGAACAGACAAAAATTTTAATTATCAGTGTCCTCGTAGTTATCAGCAACAGCAAAGACAATTTGACAACAACAGAGGCTTTTCCCCACAACATCAACAAAAACAGTCGATTAGCATACCTAACCAACAATGTAGTCTGCAAGGTCAACCAAGCTTTAATGTTTCGCCTCCTACACACATAGCGTCGGCTCCACCAAATAGTAACGCACAGCAACAAGGAAATCACTACGTACGGAAAACACATCATTTCAACTCATATCGCAATGAGCCGTATAGCAACGATTATTATGACAGACGTAAAAGTAATGAGCACAGTTTTCAGCGTAACAGTCGGTCTTACCAGCAGCAGAATCATCGGCAACAACAGATTATCATGAATGAACCAGACAGTAGATATCATCCCGAGCGTAATACGTCAGGGAGAATTAACAGAACAGTACAAATAGTGGAAATGCCACAGCATCCTCCCGCAAATAACAGCACGTCAGATAGAATTTGACTAGATACAGCAGAGATTGAACCTTCCAGAGATGCAAGCAATACTTTTGATACACAGATTCTTGTTTACGAAAATGTTATTACTTTTGACGACATCCGAGACACTCTTTTGCATGAAAAACCAGTTATTCAAAAAACCATTTCCCACCCTGTCATTGAAGTAAAGACTGGATCATCCACATTTTCATCAGTAATCGACTCTGGATCACCTATGTCAGTTATAAATGAGGAAACTTTCAACTAATGTAACGAAGAGAATACTTATTCTACGTTACCATTAGGTAAAACTAAAGTAAAAGGAGCAGTATCTGGTAAAGGAGTAGATGTAAAATTACAGACACACATCATTTTGTATTGCAGGTCATACGTTCCACTCAAATTTTTGGATTATTCCCTTATTGACAACAGACGTTATTTTAGGTACGAATTTTTTGGTACAACACGACGCAATTATTGACTTTCAAAATTCCTATTTAATGTTAAAGGATGAAAATTTACAACTAGCATTAGAATTTCAGCACTCTTTATATGCAGAAGTACAAACAATTAATCGGACAGAGGTCATTTTCTACATCGATTAACATAGACTGTCATTCGACATTGTTCACCGGTACGTACGTACACAATTATAATACACCAGACGAAGCTGACTATGACGTTATGCAAATGATTTCTGATAAAGTAAAACAAAGCAGCGCAAATACAGACGACGAACGTACGCAACTACGCAAAATTCTTTTACAGCAAGCTCCAGTTTTTGACAACATCCCTGGTACTAAGTCTGGTTTCATGTATGAATTTCAAGTTAAACAGCACGACACGTTTAAATCCAAACATTATCCCATTCCGTATATTCACAGAGAACAGGTTAAGAAAGAATTGCAAGCTATGCTTGACCAAGGTATTATTGAACCGGCAGTTAGTCCGTACATAAACCCGCTCCATATTGTTAAGAAAAAGGATGGATCACTTCGACTCGTACTTGATTCGCGTCACATCAACGACATTATTATTAATGAAATAGATCGCCCACAGATACTAGAAAAACTTCTACAGAAATTTCATGGTACTGCTGTTTATTCCACATTAGATTTGAGATCGGGATTTTGGCAAATTCAGCTCCATCCGAACTGCAGAAAGTACACAGCATTTCTCTGTTTTGGTGACTGTTATCAATTTGTAAATTACCATTCGGTTTAACGATTTCTTCAGCAGCGTTTATTTGCGGTTTGAATACTATACTTCCGACAAAATTAAAAGACAGAATCACAACGTACGTAGACGACATTCTTATTGCAGAAGCTAACTGGTCTGAACACAATCTGATTCTGGAACAACTGTTGCAAACTTTTCGTGCACGAGGACTGACAGTTAATCTTAGCAAATCACACTTTGGCAAAACTTCTATAAAATTTCTTGGACATGTAATTTCAGCAGAAGGCATAGCGCCTGACCCGGAAATACTTCAAGCTTTACGTGACATTACTGTTCCAACGACAAAGAAACAACTACGCAGCTTTCTGGGTTTAATTAACTTTTTCTGTAAATTTATTCATTACTCTGCTTTAGACACCCCTAGATTGTGCCAACTGACGGGTAAAAACACTATTTGGTCCTGGAATAGCCAAGCGCAGTCTGAATTTGTCAATCTGAAACAAGCTTTGTTGAACGCACCACTTTTATCACACCCAGATCTCACTAGAAATTTTTCCATTGCCACCGGTAGTTCTAACACAGCTTTAGGTGTACACATTTTTGAGGAAATTGAAGAAGACGGTAATACAGTAATTAAAAACATAGCCTTTGCAAGTCGCATTCTGTCACCTGCTGAACGCAATTATTCTGTTACAGAACTTGAAACATTATGTGTTGTATGGGCATTTACCCGATTTAGGCATTTTCTTTATGGAAGACATACTACCGTTTACACAGACCACAGAGCTATCCAGTTTTTACTTTCCGCTAAATTTACACATGACAGATTAAGCAGAGGGAAACTTTATTTACAGGAATTTAATTTTACAATTGTTCACATTCCCGGTACACAAAATATTGTAGCAGACGCACTATCCCGTTCTCTCTGCAACAATCAGCAAGACATCGCAACCAACTTCTACCAAGCAAATTCTAGCGTCATGTATATTCAACATGTCGCATTTGAAAATTTCATTTCATCGTCATTACGAGACATAGCACAAGAGCAGAGTAAAGACAACGTATGGAAAGAAATTAAACACCTTTGGCAAGATAAGAATAACGTTAGGATTAGAAACCATTACACGGTACGTAATAACATTCTGTTTCGCCGCTCTCACCCTGACAGCAACAACTGGTTATTATGTATTCCTGACGAGCTTGTTAACAAATTAATTTGGTATACTCATTTAAGTTACGCACATTATGGAGCCAGAAAATGTTTTCTTATACTGAGACACAACTGTTACTTTACCAACATGGAGAAACGTATTCGACGAGTTTTAGCGTCATGTAAAATCTTCCAGAAAGCTAAATCAGACACGACTTCACATATTCCTCTATTACATCCGATTTTACCTGTTAAATTGAGACCCATGACCGCTGTAGACATTTTTGGACCGATTCCCAGAACTAATAAAGATTTTTGCTACATCTTTGTCGCTGTTGAACTCACTTCGAAATTTGTTACCTTCACTCCATTACCCAAAGCTACTGCTAAATCTATTTCGAATGCATTTGTAAAACATTTTTTATTTCATGTAGGGCATATATTGAAAGTAATTTCCGACAAAGGACCACAATTTCGATCTGCGATATGGACACGTATGTTACGAGCTAGAAATATTTCTCCGATCTTTATATCCAAGTATCACGCTTCTTCGAACCCTTGTGAACGACTGATGAAAGAAATTGTTAAACTGTGTAGAATGTACTGCTATAAAAGACATATTGATTGGGACGCACACATACTGTCATTCCAGGATGTAATTAACTCCATACCAAATGAATCCACTATGCTATCTCCGACTGTTATATTGAAAAATGTTGAACCACCTAACAAAATTAAAGAATTAGTATCCTTTCCTACATCTCGTCGACTACGCCACCATGAAATAATTGAGATTGCGCTCAACAACATCAAACGTGCCGCAGAGCGCCGGAGAAGGCAGCAAAAACAGGTTTGTACACGCCGTGACTTTAACATTGGACAGAAGATATTAGTACGCACACACTATTTATCCAACAGAGGAAAGAGTAGATGGAGTATATTTGAACTTCTATACGCTGGTCCATACAGAATTCGCAGCATTCCTCACCCCAATGTGGTACATGTTGAATCTTTGAGAACCAGAAAAAGCAAAGGCAATCACCATGTCTCCAATATTAAACCCTTTATTGAATGAACATACTTTATGATTTATCACATTGTAATGCCTTTTCCGGTTATTGATACGAACACTTACTGATGATTATCATATTTTTTCCTGGCAAGTGCCCGGCAAGGAAAGGTTAGCAGGTCGCTTTTCTTATCGTTATATATCAGACCGTGCACATTTTCGATTTTGTGTATGTATGATTGTTTTCTTATCGAAAGTAGAATTTTTGTCTCTATGCACTATGAAATGTATAAGATGTTGACATTGACATTTTGCATTATGATATCTCAACATCTTGACTATTTTACATTTTTTGCTACTACATTATGATACTGTGTGTACATTTTTTGCACTTGAAAACGGTCTATGTTTTTGACCTAATATGTTTTCTGTCATGCTATGCTGTATGCTTAATTATTTTACTAGAAACAAGTTTTTATTTAATGGGTATATGAATTAAATGCAAGATATTAATCCATATTCATCATTTTTCAGAAAGCAACACCGTGTAAAAGAAATGAATTAAACAACCACAGTGGTTTACTATGAAATGGAAATTTTACCATCAGAATGAAGGAAAGAAAATGCAGCATCTTGTCACGAAGAGTAAATGGATCAGAATTAACAAGCACTAACCAGAATATACTGTACACATCGTATGATAGCAGTCTTGACTAATTATTTTTCTTTCAGAATACAAGGCGATTGATACAGACTGTCAGACAGAACTACAGATGTTAATTTTAGTGATGAAATTTGCTGGAAGTAAGAAACTCTATACTATATGAAGTAATTAATGATAATGAATAGTTGTATGAAGTAAATGGTAATATGAATATGCATAATGAAGTGTTTATTTTTGCAGATGATAATGAATGATGATGAATAGTTATATGAAGAATATGCTAATACGAATAATGCAGTTTTTCTTTGCAGGTGATTATAGTGATGAAGTTATGGTAATATGAATAATGAAGTTTTTCTTTGCAGATGATGATAATATATTTACTGTTAGTTAAGAAATGCTATGTAGTTATTTAAGTATTTGTTGCAGTTCCTTTTGACAGTATGTCTTATGTCGCATGGTATAATGACTGAATGTTTTGGAAAAGACAGCTAGAATACATACATATTAAGTACACGTTTCATTACCTGCTAATTCGAAGTTCACTATTTTTCAGCATAATATGCATTTCTTCTTTCAGCTCAATAATCCATTTTGTATTTTTTCCAGGAGAAGCTTTTCGTGACATAATATGCTATAAGTAGTTATTAAACCTCTTCTAGTACTTGCATTTTTTAGCCAGTTGTGTCTATCATTTATGAATGTGATCACATATACTTTACTTGTTTCATAACCTTGCTACAGCTGACTCATGACGAATGACGTTAATAATCCTTCTTTCCAGCAATAAGTCAAAAGCAAATATTTTCATGCCCCAGCAATTAATTATCGATCCCAGTGCAATGCATTGCTACCAAAAACAAATATTTCAAGTCCCAACTATTACCAGTATACAACTAAATAATGCTACCAGTTTAAGATATATTTTTAGTCCTAAAGATAATGCAAATTTTCTGTGTATTGATTCCATTATGTCTATGTATTATTGGACTACCGACCTTGAGTAATAGTTACAATGTCTTACATTCTAAATGTCTCATGTCACTTACATGATATCATATATAAACACCAGTAACTTGATGCTACACTCAATAACTCCTGTTTTAAATGATGACTTGTGAATAACACTGAATAAGGTTTTGTAACACTATATGAATACTTTATAACTAGCCAATGAATGTCAATAACTCAATAGCTCCTGTTTTAAATGATGACTTGTGAATAACACTGAATAATGTTTTGTAATACTATATGAATACTTTGTAACTAGCCAATGAATGTCAATAATTCAATAGCTCCTGTTTTAAATGATGACTTTTGAATAACACTGAATAATGTTTTGTAACACTATATGAATACTTTGTAACTGGCCAATGAATGCCACTGATTCAATCAGATGAGTTATGAATAGTGTTTTGTAATACTCAGTACTTACTACATCTTTAAAAACTAGCCAATGAGTGCCAATAATTGTTCATATCGGTTGATACACTAGTGTAATTCTATGATGACTAGCATAAGAGTTAATGTGCTTCACCTTCTGACCTAATTACCAGCAATTACTGCAATATCCGTTTGTCCTGTCCATCCTCATGATCATGGAGCACTATATTGGTTTTTGTACTAATTCTACGTTGCTGTAAGAGTATGGATTCTACAAGAATATGGTGTTGACATATCAAGCTGTCCACCACCTTGAACGATGGAGATGTTATTATGGTCCTACTGTTTGGTGTACCTAATGTACTACCAAAATGATAACATTGAATATTAATACGACATTTCAGTGTCTTGGCTACACTGATAAATACTTCAGGGAAGAGAACTTCAGATTGTCTCACTTGGTGTTGTGCTTGTGTAGAAAGTTATGGACTTTCAGTGCAGCTACGTGCAACCTACTGTGCTATAACCATGATGCAATCCTCCCCATTCCTTTCCTAGTTCTTATAAAATAGTAAAGACTTATACAGTGCCTGTGCACTTCATTTCATTTGTTAATATGATTAGTTGCGCTAAATATGCTAAAAAACTTTTATAGTGCGTGTGCACCTCATTTCTTTTCTTAATGAATTCAGTAGTTACAAAATGCTAAAAACTTTTACAGTGCGTGTGCACTTTATTTCTTTTCTTAGTGAATTCAGCACTTAAAAAATGTTAAAACTTTTATGGTGCGTGTGCACTTTATTTCATTTGTTAAAGTGATCAGTTCATGTAAAAATGCTAAACACTTATGCAGTACGTGTGCACTTTATGTCATTTGTTAATATATTTTGTACTCATTGCGTAGATACTTTGTCATTTCTGAATGTTTTGTACTCAGTGCATGTGCACTCTATTTAATTTCTTAATATGTTGTGCACTTATCAATGATGTATATACTCTGTGACTGTAGACACAATTACTAAATGGATTATAGAAAAATTTGTTGCTCATAGCAAGTCCTATTGACTCACCATCGCTGCCAAATTTTTGCCCCCCAGTGGAGGGTTATGTAAGAGGTCCATAATTAAAGAATTTGTTGCTAGCGCACTCGAGCTGATGTAATTTCGATGTATTGCTCACGCGCTGCCTGCGATATGTAAGCTAGAAGAGAATCTGAGACCAAAGAGCAGTATTGACTGCAGTAGGAACTTGTGTAGGAGTATGTTGTTGCTAGCGAGCAGTCGAGTCTGGTGTATCGTGTTGGCTGGGCCGGTCGTGTGCAGCGATGGCACCCGAGCCTGAGCGTTGTAGGATAAGGTAAAAGCAGCCTCGCGCATATGCAGTATTGTTACATCAAGTCCCATGTAAATGTTTTAAAAAATCTGTTAATAATAATCTTTCTCATAAAAAGTAACTTTTGACATTCATCTCAATTTAAAGAATTCACTAATTTCTCCAATCCTTGGCCATCCCGATTATTGAAAAGAAAAATCAGTTCTTTCCTTTTATATAAGACAAATCTGCCGGCCAGCATTGCACTTAGCTGCGCCAAAAAAATTTCTTATAGGAGCAGATATATACGCGTTATCCGGCGATCTAATTAAGGTAAGATTTTTCAGTTTATTCAGAATGATGAATCAGGGCCATGACGCAGCATTGCTGACGTCCAAAATTTACCAGGTTAAATTGACTATCAATTATTGAAAGGTTATAAGTGACCCACATTTTTTTGAGAGATTAGTCACATTTTTATTATTGATAGGTTACACAATTTATTTTGTGGGGAGGTAACACTGAATGTGAACGACATAATTATATTTTTTGACTGTTGAGAGGTTCAGGAATTTTTCTGTTTTGAGGTTACACTAAATGAGAATATTATTCATATTATTTTATTTTGTGGGGAGTTTACAACTTGTTATTGGATTTTGTCTTTTCGATAAACTCTAAAAGCACTATTGTAAGAGGTTCTTGGTTTTATGGTGGCAAGCCGCCGTTATTGTTTTTGAAGCTCACTTTTTAACCATTTGTTAAGTTTTGTAAGTTATATGAATTTGTTGTTATTTAAAAGAGTTTAGTATTGGCAATTTAATAAATTGTGTACAGAGTCTGCTGTTTGGATATTATTGGGTGGATCTCATTGGATAGTTGTCCTATAAGAATTCACATTTCAGTCTTCAGTTTTGAATCTCATCGACTTAAGTAAATTTGTCATCAGTGATGAGTCCCTCCTCGAACTTGCCCCGATCACCAGCACGACCGCTTTAGAACTCTTAGTAACACCTCATCCGATATTCTGAACCAATTATACAGTAACTCATGAACTGAGTAGGTCAAGGTACGCCAATTGGTTAGTATATCCAGTTGAAGATTTACTGTGTAACGGTTTCATAACACTGGATGAAGTTTTACTAAGAAGTCGAAATCAGTTATGGTCCTGTTTGTGGGACCCGAGGCTGAGCAATGCAGTCAGAAAATTCCATAGACTGCCTTTCTGCTGGTCAGCATGCCTTATCCACATTTAAAATAATCATCCGAAACCAATCAATTTATAAAGTTTACTGTTATAGTGAGATGCGAAATTCATTATTATGTAGTGTAACTGAACAGACGTAAGCAGGCCTAAGCGGCCGCCGGCCGCGGTGGAGGAGCGGATCTCGGAGCTTCAGTCCGGAACCGCGCGACTATCGCAGGTTCGAATCCTGCCTTGGGCATGGATCTGTGTAATGTCCTTAGGTTAGTTAGGTTTAAGTAGTTTCTAACTGACTGATGACCTCAGATGTTAAGTCCCATAGTGCTTAGAGTCATTTGAACTATTTGAACCGATGTGGCCGAGCGGTTCTAGGCGCTACAGTCTGGAACTGCGCGACCACTACGGTCGCAGGTTCGAATCCTCCCTCGGGCATGGGTGTGTGTAATGTCCTTAGGTTAGTTAGGTTTAATTAGTTCTAAGTTCTAGGGGACTGATGACCTGAGCCGTTAAGTCCCATAGTGCTCAGCGCCATTTGAGCCATCTGAACAGACGTAATTTGCTATCCCCATGACCAGCGTTTTTAATTTTCTGTTATTCTTGTGTGAATAGCTGCGCTTGGTGAAAATTTGCGTTCAGAAGTTGCAGCTTCGCGGTATTACCGCTCCGCCTACAATCACCTCTCTGTCAATGGGAAATTCTAACCATCCTTGTGAATTCTACGTTATATGGCAAATAGAACAGAAACTTTATAGTGACAATGGTAGGTATCGATTTAATCACGACGATTCCGGCAGTATCTCTACCGCCTCAACACGACTCCGTCTGTTTCGTGTGAACGCGGTTTTGACAGAGAATAAAAACAAAGCACAAGGCTTTTGCAGCATATGATGTGCACCACCAAGTAACATTCAACCTCCTTCAGCGACAGAAGACCTAGAAATGTATGAACTCGAAATATTTTTATTGAAAGAACAAATAAGGATACAGAAAAAGCGTTTCTTATTATAAAATAGTAAATGGAAAAGTATGCTTTGTCTTAACTAGGCTTTTTATGTATTATTTTATTTCAGTTAAAATTAAAGTAATTGTTATGTGTTGTTATAATGGCACTTGTATCACATGTTCCTTTCAACGATTTCCGACTATCAAAATTTAAATGTTAAAAGTAATTCTGAGGCTATCTGTACGTTAAAACTGCGTCGTTCTGGAGGCAAAAAATAACTGTAGGATGACAGACTGCCCGTTTTTAAATACTTTTTTATTTTTTACTTTCCCGCATTCCACCGAACTACTCGAACTGACATCAACACCGCAGTTTTTTCCATAATATTGTACTTTGGATATTATTTTGTTAACATTCAATGGTGTTTAACGTAACTCGTCCATTAAAGAAACCCGCCCGGTGTGGTTGAGCGGTTCTAGGCGCTTCAGTTCGGAACCGCTCGACTGCTACTGTCGCAGGTTCGAATCTTGCCTCGGGCATGGATGTCCTTATGTTAGTTAGGCTTAAGTAGTTCTAAGTTCTAGAGGACTGACGACCTCATATGTTAAGTCCCACAGTGCTCAGAGCCATTTGAACCATGGCATCTTTGCTTCAGTGCTCTTGGAAGGTGTGAAATTCCCGATACTGTTTACTTGTGACGAGTCGTAGTCGTACACTTTATCACGAAAGTCTTTTTACTTGCATAGCACGACAGCTCGGTAGTTTAAAAGGAAGGAAGAAAAGTTGAAGTCTAATGTTCCGTCTGTGAACAAGTCATTATTGCCGGAACAGACATACTGATTGGATAACGGAAGGGAAGGAAAATGTCTTACTCTTCAGAGAAAGAACATATGAGTCAAATCTGAATTGCCGGAAGGAAGTATGAATCCCTCGCCTCCCATATATGAGACCAGGTCGTTATGGTGGTTAAAGCACTAGATTTGCATCCAAGTAGAGGCAAACCACCAGAACACTGTCCACGAAAACAGCGCAGTGTTTGCCAGTTGAATCCGGGACTTACCGTCTGACAACGGGATTGCACTGCTTTGAAATTTAAGGCGTGTCAAAGTTTGACTTACACGTTTAACCAGAAACGAGAAGCATCTGCCATCGATTTAGTCCTTCGGATATTAGTTACGAGCACCCAGCTACAGCTTGCATATGAACACTTGAAACGGTTTTGTAGTCGGCAGAAACTAATCTGATTTCGTCAACAACAATGGGTAAGAAAACAGTTGTAGCCATTCAGTCGGTGTCAGTACTGCAGTAAACGCCCAGCAGAAAGCCGGTCTCCAGATAGCCCGTTGCTAGTGAGGGTGCTAACGTGAACACAGGACCCCAGGGAAATGGGAGGGCGAGAATGAGATGGATTGCGGGATATTTGTATACGGAATAATAGTCCAGTTTTCAATCAATTTGCATAGACTTCTCATCCAGCCGTTCCCCTACTGTCATGCAGACAACGAGAAAGAATAGGCCGAGGGTTCTCCTAGGGAGGCGACAATGGCACGAGTGAGTGGGGAGTGAGTCAACACGAGTGTGGGTGAGGGAAGAGAGGAGCTAGAGAAAAGGAAAAAGCCCTTTTTAATTGTGCGGGCATGCGGAATATCTCCTTTTATAAATCCGAAGGAGGACTGGCCTATCTTAATTGCATCACTTTAGATTCCTCGGATGTCGGACGCCAGGGGAATACGTGCGGCGGTGGAGGGGAGGCGGACGGGGCACGGGGCTTTGCCCCTCCTTTCTAATCATCCTGTGACCACGACTGCTAGACCCACGTCCACGGATATTGCCGCCATCCACGGGGGAGCTTCTGCAACATCGTAAGGTGGTTATTTCGCATTTCCTGTGTGGCAGCAAAATTCGGTAGGTATTCAGATGCATTAATGCAGAACCAATCTACGCTCGGAAAAACGTATTTCAATTTTGGCCACCAGGTACACATCTTGTGCTATGAATGTGAGAAAGACGTATCGAAAAGTTTCCATGTGCAATGGGTTGGGAACGGGGCATGAGAAGAAAAGATCACACACGCGAGAAAGGTACAATGTTGATTCTACTCTTAACAGACACTTACTCCAATTGAACCCTTGTCGATGAGATGCTGTACGGCGTCAGATTTGAACCTAGTTGCCAAATTTGAAACTATTTTTAGTTCAGCGTAAATTGGTTCCGCGCTAACCAAGTATCTCTGCCATCCAATAATTCCATCCCATACTGGATCCCCGTGAGTAACTGCACTTTAACTGTAACCACCCGGTATGTTTAGGACTACTATGGGAAACAGTAAAGATTAGAAGGTGCCTACGCTATCGGATCCAGAGGACCACCGCGATGCCTCCCGACTGCCGTGTCGTCCTCTGCATATGACGTCATTTGGATGCGGCGTGGGGATAGGAGGAGGACATCGGATAAGCACACAGCTCTCCCGACCGTTATCAACTTCAAGACCTCTTTCTCATTTATGTGGCTCCTCAGTTTGCATTCCGACGCTGAGCGCACCCGGTTTCAGTCCGTGAAAGTACCGAATCCTCTGCAAGGCAGTCACACACGGTGTGACCACTCACCTGCGTAGGTCGACAAACTGTAATCGTACTAGGTCTACAACTTTGCTTCAGCCGTTTTTTCTCGAAGTTCGGGGCTTTATTGTGGAAAACGTACAAAAGAAATTATGATTCGTAGTATTGCCCATCACTGGCCACTACATTCTCCCATCTTTCAGACAGCATACGAATCCCGTGGCGGAAGAACTGGGCGTCTTTGTGGGGATCCATAGATCGATTAAATTTTGCACTTTTTCATATGATCGGAAGTGCTGGTCAGCCAGACTGTATGCCAGTGATCGAAAAAGGTAGAAGTCAGAGAGAACAACTTATGGAGAATACCGCGGGAGGGATAGGATTTCTCATTTCAACGTTTCCATGTATATTTTGACGGGTTGTGCGACATGGGATCGAGCACTGCTATAAAATTACCTTTTCTAGTCTATCGCTATATTATGGCCGTTTGTTTTTAAGCACTGGGCTCGAACGCATCAATGGCTTTCGATAATTATGTCCTGTGACTGTCAGTAGCTACGAAAACGTTCTGTCTTCCACCACCATGCCGGTCTTCGCCAACAAAATCACGGTTCTCTGCACGTTCTTCGACTAATAGTTCTCTCACCATTGGTCTTACCCAGCATTTTAAGAGCCACAGCCGCAGATTTGTTCATGTTAAAGCAGAAAATTAAAACTTCCCACAAATGGCGAGAAAAACCTTATGATGCAATCGCAAATGGACTAATATTTTTATGGCAATATGTTTACAGATGCCTAAGCTTGTATTATTACACCTGTGACCAACCACCCGAAACCCACTTGCTGGTACTGCGGTCTATTGAAAAACGGCAGAAGCAAAGATGTAGACCTAATAGTTAGAGGAATTTTGAAAGCTCTAGAGCAAAAGAATATTAATATTACGCGAAAAAATACGCAACGCAAAGACGGGAAGTAAAATAAGGATCTAAAGTTCTACCGATGACGAGGTTATTACGGATGGAGCACAGGTTTACAGTGGCCAAAACCGTCGGCCCTTGACTTAACCGATTCAGGGAAACCACGGAAAACCTACAATGGATTTAGAAAAATCCTTATTAATCAGGACCGCAAATATAATTTTAGTGATTACTAGTTTCGGCTTATCCACAGGCCCCATCTTCAGATCATAATAGAATACACTGATTAGTGTACAAATGCCAGACGGCGGGACAAATGGTCACAGGTCGTGTAAACAGGGTCGTTTGTTACGCAATGTTACACAACAATGGCGCAAACCACCCCAGAATAAAACGTCGACAAATGCAATGCACACTGACAGATGAGACAGTTTACATACTATGCTGTTTCCACATTTCTATACTGTCTGATTCTGTCACTGCAAAATACATTTCACGACCTTCTGTTCCGGCATAATTTACATGATTGTTCCATTGGACTGTATCCCAAACGATCCTGCTCAAATTATTACGATGATCCGTGTCACTTGTTTAGTTGTTGTACACTAATCAAAGTATTTTGTTATGATCTGGAGATGGATTAAGGAAACAGTAAACAAATATAAAAAGGAAGGAAGTAAGAAATCATGAAAATCGTAAATCAGATGATAACTAGTAATTTTGGCGACAGTGTGTACAAACAATTACTGTAGCCAAATGTTGGCAATTAGCGCCAATGTGTACTTTTCTTTAAAAGTAACAGAGAAAATATTTCACTTTAAGTTTAAAAGACTGTATCGATGCGTGCAAAGAATCAATAAGAAGAGGAAATATAAGAAGTGTTGTGAATGAAGCAATTCTTTGTTCTTTTTCTTCAATCTGGTGCTGACACGGAAGACAACAAGAAGTATCTGAGATCTCGTACGTACAATCCTACGGAATTGCTACCGAACAATCTCTCATATGAATAATTTATTTTCATGAACGCATGGTGTTGAACAGCTCACGTACGAATTCGTGTCAGGTTTTACATTTAGTGCACCGAGAGTCTCTCTGCAGCAGACTGTCTCGCTCTCACACATAACAAGATATCTACCGAATTACACAGCATGACCATACCATCGGTCTCCTGTTACAACGTGAAACTTATTCTAAGATCACACGCACGGATCTTCCTCTTTGAGCAAGACAGCTTGGCGTCTTTATATATAGCAAAGAAGCAATTTCGACTTCCTTAATTTCAGATGGTAACTCGAAACAGTATCACACTATTGACAAGCAATTAAGGAACCATAATGTGGTCAACGATCCAAGGTAGGAGACACAAATTTTTGATGGATTAATTAGTAGTGTGAGTCGTTGTCGAAGCTCAGCGTTACACGGACGAGAGTGACAGGTTTGCTTATGTCCTCAACCTATGTAACTGGTTAAACAGAGACATCGAAAACAAAAGAGTGAAGGAACCGAGTATCTGTTAAGGAAATCCAAAAGACTATAGACTTGGTATAGCGGATGGTGAAATACACGGCAGTAAGTACCATGTAGCACGCATTTAATTCACTGCTGAAATGCGTTTACAGAATACCTTACGAGCTCTGTGTGTCTAATTCTCTTGGAATTTGACACTTGTCAGTAATCTGTATTCACAGAAATAAGATTTTATGAACACAGTCTTTTCAGAAATTACGCTCTGTACTTCATACCTGTCTGAGGGTGATAAGAACGAACAGTAATACACAACATAAAATTTGGTAAGGGATCAGGCTTTTCTGTTAAAAGTGTAGCTTACTAAGAAAAACAGTTACCCACTACCTCACACATCAAAACTCAGTCATATTTTTCATCAGCTAGTAAAGCCGCAGAAATACCAGAACCTTTAGTGTATGACGTAGGGTACTTTTTATTGCATCCTATACTCACGAGAAAACAGTTCTTTCGCAGGAAACCCAAACGGTGGTAATTACGTGATCTGCAAGCACGGGAATATATGGATTAATTTTAACGTACCTAAATAAGAGGTTTTGCAAAAATAAATAATTTCCATTTGGCATTAACAGGAAATTAGAAACCGCAGCGTTTGGCGAGGGACAACGGAACAACGATTACTCTGTCACTGTTGAAATTGCACTTTAATTTTTAAGGAAGCCGCTGGCGTTGATTACTACAGAAAAGACGGAAAATAGGCTTCACTGCGACGGAGATATAAAAAAAAAAGGAACGAGTAATAAGAGTGGAAACTTGTAGTTACTTTGGCGAAAGTTGCCAGAGTCACGAACTCCATTATGCAAACGATGTTTTGATAAAAGTGTCCGAAGCGGGTAAAATTTTATGATAATATCGTACGCATGTACTTTTATAACCCATTCTGCGAGAAGTTCGGCGCAGCTTAACAGCGCTTTATAAAACTGTGCCGTATATGTGTGTGTGTGTGTAGCGGTGTAACGAGATAATTCCAAAGCAGCAGAATTCACGATTTGGAGGCGGAACCAAAAGGCTTCTCACGTCTGCTCGTGGTGGTCGTAATGCCCGGTGCTGTACTATTTTAGATAGCATCGCGCTTAAGCTTTTGGGTGCACCAGTGGTACTTGGTTGAATGTTAGATGTTATCTTCGTCTATCTCTCAAGTTTCATAGCACCTTCAAAGCCATCACACAGTACTCAAGTTTCGTACGTGGCACGAAAGCTTCCGAAATGCCCACCAAGAGAAAGTAAAAGACGTACCTAATGTCTTAACTGCCCTACTGATAAACGCATGCTTCAGAGAGTTTTTGCAAAATGTTTAGTGGGATGACTTCTGTTCCGTGTAAGATTAGAACAAAAGGAGATGTTTATATGCTCGCCACGTTTTCTTTGTGAAGAAAAAAGTTTAGCCGAGTGGAAGCGTCTCGCGAGAAAACGGACTTAAGTGAATACATAAATATCCATGGACTCATGGAGTTATGAACCGTCTTTGCAACTAAACGGAAGACAGTTAGTTTTTTGCCATACGCGCATCGCTTATTTTACTAATGAAGCACCTTTAGTGACCTGTAGTACATATTTATTTTTATTTCTATAATAAGGTTATTATGCAGCAGCTACAGATATGCTGTTATGTTACGCTTTATAATCTTATTCTCTTGTTTTTCAGGTAAGAAATAAATTTTGTAGCACAAGTTTCGCGGGGTTAAATTATAGTTTGGTGTTACTTACGATTTCCAATGTTGCTAGTCCATGTGCGTGGTTTTGAAGCTGCGTTCACTCGCTCCTCATACTCCACATGGCCAATTTTCGGCGTTTTTTAACCCACATTTATTACGACACTTCACTTGCACTTTTCACTGCGTGTTGAAGGTGTGCGTGTTTTCAGTTTTCAGTGCGTAGTTTTGCAAACTGTCTCTGTGTGCTTTTTGTTTGAGGTGTGCTGTTCATTTGTTTTGAGTGTGTGTGTGTGTGTGTGTGTGTGTGTGTGCGAGAGAGAGTGAGAGAGAGAGAGAGAGAGAGAGAGAGAGAGAGAGAGAGAGGAGAGAGAGAGAGAGAGAGAGAGAGAGAGAGAGAGAGAGAGAGAATGGTTCAAATGGCTTTAAGCACTATGGGACTTAACATCTGAGGACATCAGTCCCCTACACTTAGAACTACTTGAACCTAAGTAACCTAATTGCAATTATGTATTAATACCTTCATATGCTGACTGGCGTTGATATATATCCACGGGGACAGGTGAAAATGTGTGCCCCGACCGGGCCTCGACACCGGGATCTCCTGCTTACATGGCAGATTGTTTCGATTGTTTATAAAATTCCACAAGAGTCGTTTACTTAAAAATACGTACATGGGCTTGAAATGATCTTCCTAAGCGCCTTCTGATACTTTGCTTCAGTTTCGAACGATCTACAGAATGTAGTACATTATACCGTTACTTCGAAACAGCAGAACTTCTTACGTAATCTGCTTTATATTACATAGGACCTGCAGGTGTACACCATCCCTAAAGAAGACGGTCAGTATGGTGTCCGTTCGTGCCTGCCATTTCCCGTGTGGCGTAAGAGGCTTCCATTGTACTGTTAAGTGCAAAGATAAAATTACAATATAAAGGCTTTTCACAAACTTATCGAACCGCAGACTGGTTCCATTAGAACTGAAGTTTGCGCTCCACGCACACAGAATTCTGAATTACGGTTTACAGTAACAACACAGATGTTCACCGCTTGCTGTGTGCTTGAGCAATAACAAAAGAATGTGTTCTCATTTGTTTACTACATTCTGTAATGTATTTTGCAGCACAAGTTACCTGGAAACTTTTGTCTTGTTTTCGTCCATACAAGCACCTTTGAAAATATGGAGTACTTTTCTTAACATCCTGTGTACAGTCCTATTTAACAAAAAATATTTGTTGCAATAAATCGGTTGATAAAAGAAAAGAGTTAAGAGTAATAACCACATAACAAAATTACGTGCCCCGCTACTTAGTATCATTTTCCGAAAACCTCGTTTCGATATTTAACACCTTTCACGAAATGAGACTGATGATCTTTGAAAATTGTGGACAAACTACCTCTAGGTGTACCACGGCCATACGATACATCACTGTGTAGCAAGCATTATTGTATCCTCATGTGACGAAAACACTGTGGTCCGTGACCTTTATTATCTTACGCAAAGATCTGAAGAAGTTGTAAAAAAAAGTAAATGTAACAAAATCGACAACTGTCGACAGTAATTAAAAGATGAAGAAGCGCGAATATTATTATACAGAAGGTCCAGAATAGCTGCTATGTAATTATCAGAATTTATTTCAAGACATATCTGTTTCGGTTTCCATTGCCATTTTCAGGTAGTCTGTGAATATGACATTGATAAGGTATTTAACGTTCATAACAAGGCTTGCATATTTGATTGAATACATATTGGTAAATACTTCTAATTGAACTTAACGCCCATATTGCATAGATAACACACTTCCACGTCACCGTCCGTGCTCAGTTGTTGGTGATATTACGTGACCGTAATATCTGCTGTATACTGAATATCTTTTGACAGTAATTTGACAGCTCTTTTACTATGATGTGATATGTTTACAAGGTACAAACAAACAGACGGTGGTAGTGTTATTTGTCACTGGTTGGATTTCAACGTAGGCTGTCTTTGGTTGTTGTGTCTTATTTGTTTTTAATTGTATACCTTTTCGTGTTCTAGTATGTCGGTAAAGTTTTTCTTAGGTAGAATTTGTGTTTCAACTCTGTATGTTCATTTGATATTTGTTATGGATTGCTTCTTATGTCTGTACAAATTCCTAATACTTCAAAAATGTTCATGATGGGACCTTTCGTATTCCGTGCAGTATATTCAATGTAGCTTCGGTTTAATAGACTGTGTGGTGTTGATTTGTCAGCTGGAGAAAGAAGGTCAGCTGGTTGTTGTCGTTCTTTCTGATGTGCTCTTTCGGTGTAAAGTTAAAATGTCGTCCTGTCTGGCTGATGTTACAACTGCAACAAGTTTTACATTGACCAACAAAAGGAAGAAATTTCAACGTCAGATTTCAAGAGCACGTTAGAAATATCGATAGTAACCAGTTGAACTTCTTTTCCCCATAAGCAAATCTATAGAAGACACGAAGATCTCACTTTATCATTCGTGAAGAATCAGAAATTTTTATACGCATAAGAAACCATCCACAAAACTACTAAACCAACATATGGATTTTAAACTAAATTTCTACCTAAAATCTTCGTTGAAATACGTGAACACAAAAAGCGATAAAATTATAAACAGGTAACACATAACAACCAAAGGTCGCCTACGTCGAAATCCAACCAGTTGGAGGTAACATCATCGCTGTCTGTTTCCATACACTATGTGAATATATGAGATCATAGCAAGAAAACTGTCCAGTTACTGTCAAGCTATATCCACCGTATAGAAAATATTACCTTTACCTAATTTTACCAACAACTAAGTACTGATATTTACCTGACAGTTTACTATCGGTGTAATATGGACGGCAAGATCACCTAGACATAAGTACCTGTATCAATTCAAGGAAATATACAATGAACAATGTATTCACAGGTGACTTGAACGTGGCGGGGTGTGGTGATGGGTACTGTAAGACCTTCGGTACACACACCATGAAATTATATGACTTGTCGCTCTAACGAAGTAGGCAAGGGTCAGCCATATGTCTCGTGGTCTTATTGTAGCATGTTTATCTTCTGCCGGTAGGTCAGACGATAGAAATGCCACTTGCACACATGGAGTAGCAGATTGATGGTGACGAACTTTAAACAGAATTTGATTAATTTTCACACACATTTGTTAAAATAATAAAAAGCATTCACATTATGTAACTTGATTCTGGATGCTGTTTACAATTGACAATCTGAAGTTCCTTTGGTCTTGGTACGTTAATCTTATTCTCACATATCTCTGATACTTGACAAAGTGTGTACACATTTCTCTTCATGGCTATGTACAGGAATATGATAATCTGATTAGGTGCAGACTGAAACATGATCATAGACTGGTACAGACAAATGCAGACTGGTACAGACTGTTGCAGACAAATGCACACTAGGTAATCGGAGGTCTGTACACTCGTTATAATACCTCGCGCGTTCAGGTATCACTTCGCGAATGTGATCCGCACGGAGAAAAGGTTCTACGTTAGCAGCAATCTCATTGGCTGCATTACATTTTAATACGCGGATCGGCGGAAGCAGAAATTGGTCCGTCTCTACGGCAGCGCCATCTCGTAGTGAGAGACGGACGAGCGCTGCGCCTGCGCTGTTGTGCTTAGCGGGGCGCACTCTAGTGGGAAAGTTGTGTACGCGCTGTCTATGCGTAACTATGTACACAACGCAGGGAAAGCCGATACAGACCTGTAGTGAGATAAAGATTGATAATTACGCAGGAACTGTTCTGGACCTTCTTGGTAACAATGTCATTTTCTGGCTTATACTAAGCTATAGGTCGAAATAAACAAAAAATACATTACGATACTTCTGAAAGGTATCGCGTGATTGTAATTGAAGTGGAGCTACTAATGGATGCCCGTTGTGGGCTGTCACAGTCGTATAGCAGCGGAACTTGGTGCAAACGCTAATGCGGAACCGATTTACTATAGAAAAAAATTACGTCCAATTTTACCCACTAGGTGCAAATCTGGCGTTGTAGAGCATCTCGCCGACGTCTCCAGTGCTCACATTGAAAGAAATTTGAAGGTAGCTGATAATAAAAAATATAGTTAACGTTACGTCTCTCACCTGTTTGACCTTTTCTGGCCACTTCCCGTTCCTAATCCATTACACGCGGAAACATTTCCTTGCGTTCACAGCGCTAGATTTGCACCTGGTGGTCAAAATAGGAACTAAATTGTATCCACCGTAAATAGGTTCCGCATTAACGCGTTAGAATATCTACTAAATTTCTTTGCCGTACGGTAATTACAGCCTACAGTGGATCCCTATGGAGAGTTGCACTTTAATTATACCCACGCTGTACGTAATTTTAAAATGAACTTTCCAGTGACACGCCTCTTTTTTTTACTTCAAGTGCCATATTCGCGAACGCACCATAGTAACGCTAACAATAGGTAATTTGTGTGTGGTAAACAACACGGCAGTGGAAGGCACGAGGTCCGTGGCAGGTGGCGTGCAGCGGTCGGTAGCCGTGCGGCAGGTAGCAGCTGAGAGCGCGGCATCAGCTGACGCGGAGGCGGGTGAGTCACAAGTGCTGGCTGGCTGGCGTGGCGTCACTCCGTCTGGCCCAGCCCACACCCGCCGCTAGTGAGAGTATCGACCGCCCGCCCGCCTCCGCCGCCGCCGGTATCAGCTGAGCGCGCCGAGTACTCCGGACTGGCACACGGCGCCTCGCCAGTTACACCGCTACACCGTGCTCCACAAGTTGCTGCACCACGCCCAACCCTACCACGCTGAAGTCTGTGCCGGTCAGTCATACATGTTTGTCTACCACACATATACGGTGTTACAGCAAACCGTCTGTTACTTAATACATTTCGACAAAAATTTTAAATTATGTACCGTACCTCGCGTAGTGTAATATATCGATTCAGTACTGGTTACATAATAACTTTGCCAAGGACCTGACGAATGTTATTATTCCGCATCGAGTTGCACTGGAGGGTGTATTCACTTTACTAAGTTGATTCTGCCGTAGATGGCTTCTTTGTCTTTTACAGAGCAGGGGTGTCCAATTCGCTGGCCGCGTACTGCTCAAAGCTGAGTATCAATGCAGCCCAAGAATTATAGATAAATAAAAGTCTGTTTATGTAAAGTTACGAGAAAACAATATTTTCAGTTTGAAATTCCCATCCCCCGATGCCATTCCCCCATTGGATTGGTCCATCCCATTCTTAACATTGCCACACGTGCTATTCCCTCTTTGGCCCATCCCATTCGTAGCATTGCCTCCCGTGCTATACTAGAACCCCTAGAGTCCCGATCTCCTATTTGGCCAAGCCGTCAAAAGCGCTGGTCTGTTATTTTAAGGCTATTTCAGGTACACTTGCAAAACTGCAGATTTAGATACATACAATGAAATTTATATTAAAAATGAAGTTATTCCTCCAGCTGTACTTAAGGTGTCGATTTCATTTTGGCAACTAGTTTCAACGTTGTAACAAAGTCATCTTCAGGCCCATACACTTGTTGACGTCAACTGCATGCAGCTGATATTAGAAGTCAGTGGTGGGATACTGACGTGCTCCGTGTGGAAGGTGGCTAGTAGCTAGTATGAAGTTACTAACTGGTATGAAGTTACTAACCACCTTCCACACGAAGCACGTCCGCTTCTCACCACTGACATCTAGCATCAGCTGTACGTAGTTGACGTCAACAAGTGTATGGGCCTGAAGATGACGTTGTTACAACCATGAAACTAGTTGCCAAAATAAAATCGACACCTTACATACTGCTGGAGGAATTACTTCATATTTAATATAAATTTATACCAGCTGTCGTCCCACTGTCCTCCATTTCAACTAACAATGTACATGAAATTAATTTACAGAAATACAAAGAAATTTAGTCTTATTTCCGTATACTTGGATTGAATCATCGCCATTTTCAGGATTTGCGCAGAAATGTGGATGATGAGTATCGAGAGACTGTACATTTTACAGAAGTATGGCTGCTCAGTCCAGGACAGATGCCAAAAAGATTTTATAAGATAATCAATGAATTCAAATAGTGTATGTTTTCAAAAGCACAATCTGCGCCAGAATGTGACTATACCAACTTGGTGGCTGGTTTAGCATTTCTGGTGAATGTGAGTGCTCATTTAGCTGACTTCAACAGGTGTCTTGAAGGTAGATATCTATTTATCAGTACAATGTATCAACAATAAATACGTTCCAAATATGAAATTACCGTAAACACAAGTAAACATAGATTTTGTTTTCATTTCAACATAATCCTAAAAACGGGATGAAATACGCAGCCATACGTTTTCAAAAATCGATTTCAGGAATTTCGAAATATAATAAAAATTTTTGTATTTATGCGACACCTATTACATGCAATGTACATACATTGCCAAAAGATTTTCGGATGGATTGCGTAGAGTTGCGGTCTGACATACAACTTAAAGAAAAATTTCATCATGTATCTTTGTTGGACTTTTACAAATCATAACTGCCCAGCAACAAATACTCATTGCTGCACAGCCATGTGTTAGACGTGTCTTTATTTGGAAACTGTTATTCTCAAGAGTGAAGCAAACAAAAAGTAACAATAAAACGAAACTCTTAGACGAACACATTGAGAACACCCCTAGAATTGCAACCAATCCCATGGTACCTGAAACTGATACACTACTTCCCCTAACTCAAAGTCAAATGTTACTGTACTTCTAAAATTTTTAATTACTTTTATATAAAAAATTAATGTAATCTCATATATATTATGTCGAATTAATTCCATCTTGCATTTTTGGAGTAAAGAATCATGAATTAATGAATTCTAAATTGTTTAAATGTGTTAACTATGTACCTTCGACCGCCAATTTTTTTCTCAGCTGTTAACGCTGGTGTTTAGCGTATTATGTGCACCCCAAAAATACTCACACTGGTCTGCTTTGTACAAGGATACCTACTGATGCCAGGGTTTTGAAAGTCTACTGAATCACTACGAAATAAAAACGTTAACTGATAACTACTTAGCAAAACTAGCTAAATATTAATTTATGGATTTTTACATTACTTCTTCAAAGATTATATTATATTATATTATATTAGATTAGTACTTGTTCCATAGATCATGAATACGACACTTCGTAATGATGTGGAACGTGTCAGGTTAATGAAAGATGTCTGTACAAGATATTACATTACACAAAATATTGTATGACACTAATGCTTAAGTTAGTTTTTTTCCCTCCCTTAATTTATATTTAAAAATTCAGCCAATGAGTAGAAGGAGTTGTCATCTAGAAATTCTTTTAATTTATTGTTAAATGTTGGTTGACTATCTGTCAGGCTTTTGATGCTGTTTGGTAGGTGACCAAAGAATTTTGTGGCAGCATAATTTACCCCCTTCTGTGCCAAAGTCAGATTTAACCCTGCATAGTGAAGGTCATCCTTTCTCCTGGTGTTATAGCTATGCACACTGCTATTACTTTTGAACTGGGCTGGATTATTAACAACAAATTTCATAAGTGAATATATATACTGTGAGGTTACTGTGAGGATCCCTAGATCCTTAAATAGATGTCTGCAAGATGACCGTGGGTGGGCTCCAGCAATTATTCTGATTACACGTTTTTGAGCAATGAATACTTTTCTACTCAACGATGAATTACCCCAGAATATGATACCATACGAAAGCAATGAATGAAAGTAAGCATGGTAAGCTAATTTACTGAGATTCTTATCACCAAAATTTGCAATAACCCTAATAGCATACGTAGCCGAACTCAGATGTTTCAGCAGACCATCAATGTGTTCCTTCCAGTTTAACCTCTCATCAATGGACACACCTAAAAATTTTGAAAATTCTACCTTAGCTACAGACTTCTGTTCAAAGTCTATATTTCTTACTGGAGTTGTGCCATTTACTGTACGGAACGATATATACTGTGTTTTATCAAAATTTAAGGAGAGTCCGTTTGCTGAGAACCACTTAATAATTTTGTGAAAAAAGTCATTTACAATTACAACACTTAATTCTTGGTTTTTGGATGTTATTACTATACTTGTATCATCAGCAAAAAGAACTAACTTTGCATCTTCATCAATATGGAATGGTAAGTCATTAATGTATATCAAGAACAGTTTATTGTAAACATGTAAGATATAAATAATTATCTATGAAGAAGTGAATTTTGGTGGGTATAGCTTCATACAAACGTGTAAATATGTAAAATGAAATTATCGACAGCTGACAGTGCCAAAGAATTCTGAATATGACTCAGGTTTCGATATATCACATAGAAACATCGTTGCACTTTGCATCGCTTTGAACTGTCACATTTATTTGAATAAAATTAAAAAAAAACGCCGTTGTTAGTTTCTATTTCTCTCTGCAGTACGTTCGAATATTTACACTCCTGGAAATTGAAATAAGAACACCGTGAATTCATTGTCCCAGGAAGGGGAAACTTTATTGACACATTCCTGGAGTCAGATACACCACATGATCACACTGACAGAACCACAGGAACATAGACACAGGCAACAGAGCATGCACAATGTCGGCACTAGTACAGTGTATATCCACCTTTCGCAGCAATGCAGGCTGCTATTCTCCCATGGAGACGATCGTAGAGATGCTGGATGTAGTCCTGTGGAACGGCTTGCCATGCCATTTCCACCTGGCGCCTCAGTTGGAACAGCGTTCGTGCTGGACGTGCAGACCGCGTGAGACGACGCTTCATCCAGTCCCAAACATGCTCAATGGGGGACAGATCCGGAGATCTTGCTGGCCAGGGTAGTTGACTTACACCTTCTAGAGCACGTTGGGTGGCACGGGATACATGCGGACGTGCATTGTCCTGTTGGAACAGCAAGTTCCCTTGCCGGTCTAGGAATAGTAGAACGATGGGTTCGATGACGGTTTGGATGTACCGTGCACTATTCAGTGTCCCCTCGACGATCACCAGAGGTGTACGGCCAGTGTAGGAGATCGCTCCCCACACCATGGTGCCGGGTGTTGGCCCTGTGTGCCTCGGTCGTATGCAGTCCTGATTGTGGCGCTCACCTGCACGGCGCCAAACACGCATACGACCATCATTGGCACCAAGGCAGAAGCGACTCTCATCGCTGAAGACGACACGTCTCCATTCGTCCCTCCAATCACGCCTGTCGCGACACCACTGGAGGCGGGCTGCACGATGTTGGGGCGTGAGCGGAAGACGGCCTAACGGTGTGCGGGACCGTAGCCCAGCTTCATTGAGACGGTTGCGAATGGTCCTCGCCGATACCCCAGGAGCAACAGTGTCCCTAATTTGCTGGGAAGTGGCGGTGCGGTCCCCTACGGCACTGCGTAGGATCCTACGGACTTGGCGTGCATCCGTGCGTCGCTGCGGTCCGGTCCCAGGTCGACGGGCACGTGCACTTTCCGCCGACCACTGGCGACAACATCGATGTACTGCGGAGACCTCACGCGCCACGTGTTGAGCAATTCGGCGGTACGTCCACCCGGCCTCCCGCATGCCCACTGTACGCCCTCGCTCAAAGTCCGTCAACTGCACATACGGTTCACGTCCACGATGTCGCGGCATGCTACCAGTGTTAAAGACTGCGATGGAGCTCCGTATGCCACGGCAAACTGGCTGACACTAACGGCGGCGGTGCACAAATGCTGCGCAGCTAGCGCCATTCGACGGCCAACACCGCGGTTCCTGGTGTATCCGCTGTGCCGTGCGTGTGATCATTGCTTGTACAGCCCTCTCGCAGTGTCCGGAGCAAGTATGGTGGGTCTGACACACCGGTGTCAATGTGTTCTTTTTTCCATTTCCAGGAGTGTATATTGCCGCTCGTGACAGCATCAGTTTAAGAAATTTTGAAGGATGCATCTATTTAGGTTCGTGAACAAAACCCTTTTTCACTCACACTTTTTCTTCACCTATTACTGTAGACTCCGTTGCGTTCATCTGTAAGTCACGTTTCCGGCACAAACGATACAGTGAGCTATGATGCTACAGAGGTTTGTTGTGAATACTGCAGGTCACGATTTTATCTGCACAACAGTTATCCCCACCGCAAAGACGACTATACTTTATTCACGTGTATATTGCTCGTCAGCCTGGGACACATAGCAGGGAGGACTGATAGTGAAAACAGAGAAATCCAAAGAAGAGCAGCACGTTTCGTTACAGGTTCACTTACTAAGCGCTAAAGCGTCATAGAGATACCCACTCAACTCCAGTGGCAAACGCTGCAAGAGAGGCGTTCCACATCACAGTGTGGTTTACTGATAAAAGTTCCGATAGAGAGCGTTGGTGGAAGAGTACCAGTATAGCGCTTCGTCCTGCGTACATCTCACTAAAGGACCATGAAGATAAAATCAGAGAGATTCAGGTCCACACGGAAGCTTACCAGCAATCGTTCTCCCCGCGAACTATTTGCGACTGGAACGGCAAAAGAGAGCAGTGACAACGAGACGCAAAGTACCCTCCGCCACACACCGTGAAATGGCCTGCGGGCTATAAATGTAACTGTAGACTACGAGTTCTATCGTTTGTCCGTTTGCGGCGCTTCTGGCAAGATTTTTTGTTTATGGCATTTCGATCTTCCACTGCTTAGAAACTATTGTTAGTCCATTATACAGCCAGATGCTCCTACTCTCGCCTCAGTCGTTAATTAATTGAAAAGTCATGTTTCCTATCTGTCCATGAATCGTGCAAACTTTCTACGCTTCCTCGTATCCGATGTTTTTGGATTTGAAATGTGGAATAATAACAGTATACTCTTTGAAACGTGCGGAAGACCACGCCCACACAACACAGAATTGGTTTTCATTGCAGTGATCGGAGAGCATCGGGGTGTAGCAATGAACTGGTCTGGAATGACTTTGGTACGGCTGCAGTTTCCCTCTCAAGTAGCTGCTGCAAGCAAATTTAGGTTGAAATGTGAAAGTAAATTTTAATTTTCTTGACCGTTACCAGTCACATGAGTTGGTTTGTTTGGTTTGTCATATCCAAACACTTAACATTTTCAGATGTCGCGAGCTTACCTTCAGGCAGTGCACACTCCTGTATGGCAAAAATTAAAAGTGATGCATGACATAACTCGTACAACATCGTACATACAAAACTAATGTTATTTTGTGCATCCCGCATTTTGTTGAACTCCGCGCCCGTTAAGACTGTTGATGAAGAACGCAACCACCCACAAATACTTTTAATTTATTTGAATGCTGTTCCGGTTTCGGGCTATCATGCCCATTTCCAGATGGTTAACTTTTCCAGTTAAATTAATAACCATGCTAATATTTGATAAGTTATGAAGGGAAATATATATATATACATTTTCGTATGTTCCAGTGTATGGCATTATGTCATGATTTGATCCTTAGGCCTTTTCAGGGCGACGTTGCAGTGCAAAAAGCACACATTTCCTAAACGAACCACTGTGGCTCGCAAACATTTCACAACGTACCCTACGTCAGTTGTAGCCTCACACGTGTGCTTTACTTCGATGTTTTTGTTTGCAGCGCAAAGACCACTAAGTGAAGATATTACTTATTTCCCATTAAGCAAGGGACTTCACTTCCTTATGTTAAGCAAATTGGAAATTTGTGGTAAGGTCTAATGGGACCCAACTGCTGGGGTCACCTGTCGCTAAGCTTACCCACTACTTAATCTAACTTAAACTAACTTCCGTTAAGGGAAACACACACACACACACACACACACACACACACACACACACACAGATGCCCGAGGAAGGACTCGA
This sequence comes from Schistocerca gregaria, assembly GCF_023897955.1. Classification (NCBI taxonomy): domain Eukaryota; kingdom Metazoa; phylum Arthropoda; class Insecta; order Orthoptera; family Acrididae; genus Schistocerca; species Schistocerca gregaria. The sequence continues at coordinate 389,175,336 of NC_064920.1, read as the reverse complement.
ACCCCCGACGGGGCGAGCCGTGACAAGACGCCCTAGACCGCGCGGCTTATGTTACGCAAATAATATTTATGAGAGGTGTACAACTGTAGTAACAGAATAATGTTTAGGTGCTGCGTTTGAATCTGGATGCTAGAAAATGACCTGCCAACAGCTCTAAATTCGTAAGCCATTTATATGACGGATAGCTATGAAGTAAATTAAAAATTACATTGACAGCGCTTGCAGACTTTCTAGGTAGAGTAAATGAACAAACAGAGTAATGTTTTTACAGACTGAAGCGGTCAGCGACCTTCAAGACACATTTTACAAAATGAGCTATAAACTGTCAGAGAGGGACCTCTCAACAAGCAAAATGTGTGCGCTACACCTCACTACACATACCAGTTCATAAAAAAGTCAAAATATTGTTTCTTGTATGGACGTTGGCTAAATGGCTCTGAGCTCTATGGGACTAATTATCTGAGTTCATAAATCTCCTAGAACTTAGAAGTACTTAAACCTAACTAAGCTAAGGACATCACACACATCCATGCCCGAGGCAGGATTCGAACCTGCGACCGTAGCGGTCGGGCGGTTCCAGACTGAAGCGCCTAGAACCGGCAGGCTGTGGACGTTGATTTACTACGTGTATAACTATTAACATTCTGTTTTTGAAACCTGGAATGTAGTGGACGTCACGAAGCACCTTACGCCAACAGTATGTTCGTCATTTGTCGCTCGACTTCGCTTTTAAGGCAGTCTTGGAAGTTTTGTAATTACCGGTCCTACATCTTGCCATGCCAGTATCGATGTAGATAACAGGCAAGAATGGTCGAGGTTCTCCTTTCCATGTGTGGATGAACTGTCTATATATGTACATGATTAAGCTCCTGCGGAACTCTCGCTAATGCTTGGCCAACTTTTATTTTTTCTAAAGGTGAAGGAGACATGGTGGTAGGTATTGGACAGTTTTATAACCTTGATCGCGATCCACAGCAGCACGCTTTAGCAATTCGCTTCCCGGAACGAATCCTCCGGGTGCTCAGGTGGATTAATGACGAGGGCGGTTGTGCTGGCTAGCCTGTTTGTGGTTGCTAGGCGCTTTCCCACATCCGACTAGGTGAATACCGGGCTGGTACTCACGTCACACATCGGTTACACAATTCACAGACATCAGGAGAACTTTCGTAGACATTCACGGCAGACACACCACTCGCAGGTAGTCGGGGTACACGATTTCCGTCTCTGGTGTCCGGGCGTGTGTGTGTGTGTGTGTGTGTGTGTGTGTGTGTGTGTGTGTGTGTGTAGGGAAGGGGGGGCAGGTCTGAGGTCATCCGGTCACACTCTTTGACTAACACTGACAAAGTCAATAATTAATCCCTTTAATCCTCGCAGTACAAGGGGAATGGAGAAGGTGCATTACGCCTATCTTTTGAAAATACTGTAATTTAGTCAGTTACCTTATATTTTAAAGTTTTGAAAATGTACATGCTGATTATAATGAAAGTTTCTATCAGATCCCATAAACTGTTCAAACTTTTAGTTGAACTTAGCCCAAAAATTTATGTGTAAGTAGTAATGTCACTTTCCACAGTGAATGTCATATTCTGTATTCTCAGATTCAGGTCCTTACTTAGAAATCAATATCCCTGTAAAAATTATTTTGTGAGTAAAAGCCAACAACAGTTAACGAAATATTCATTTTTTTAATTTTTTTTTGTTGTGCTAATGTACCACCAGATTGGTGGTACACGTTACTGAAAACTTACTGATATTGTTAAGTGTGTACTAAAAGATAGTTTCAAGTTCTGAACCCCACCCACACATCAATGTACCTTTAGAAAGTATGTTACTAAATTAAGTTAATAACAATCAATGAGTTTTTTTAAACCTCTTTTAGGGTGAGCATAATGTTAACTTCCCACCTTGGCAATGCGAGGCGTGGAAAATGCAATGGTGTTGCTAAGAGGAACATTCTGACCCCGTGAAGATACGAGATAAGGGACAGGAGAAAGAATAGTCTTGATCGCGATACGATCCAGTACTGATAGATGCATTGCCTTTCTCGCAACGTCAACAAACGTGCGACCACTGGTGTTTTCATGCTCATGCACAGAATAACGAGAATTATCTCGGGTTAGAGATGCTCGACAGAACTGCGATTAGAAACAAATGAAAATATGATGTATTCTTAAGATTTAGTTCTAGCAGTGTCTTCACGTAAATTACATAACTCTGAACTTTATCGCTCGTCGAAAATTGGGTAACGCAGTCTGCAATTGCATTTTCGTAAACTTTCCGTCATACTATTAAACATCTGTAACCGAAAAAAATGAAAACATATTGATGTAGATGTTGCAGAAAAAATTGTTGACGGTTTCATCTTTTGGCAACGTACAGTTAGCAAGTTTTAGTGGTTCATCACGTACTCCCGGAGTACATCAAGACGAAATAGTTCACTGTGAAGACCTACACTATGTAACTTTCAATTTCGCTGTTACAAACTGCAAAATCAAGATGGTAGACAGTTGAACAGTTAAATGTGCCCCGGTTTGAATCTTTGTGAGGTTTATCTGTCTCTTCGCTTGAGTGAGTGAGTTTCTGTTTGTGTAAAGGGGGTAGGCAAAGTAATGTGAACACCTGTTCTTACTTGGGAATGAATAAGGGGTTCGACCCCAATTTGCCCGTAATACAGCTGCGATTCTTCTAGGAATACTGGCATATAATGAATATATAGTCTCCAGCGGAATGTTATGCCACTCTTCGATCAGAACCTCTTGGCCGGCCACTGTGGCCGAGCGGTTCTAGGCGCTTCAGTCCGGAACCTCCCTGCTGCTACGTCGCAGGTTCGAATCCTGCCTCGGGCATGGATGTGTGTGATGTCCTTAGGTTAGTTGAGTTTAAAGTATGTCAAAGTGTAGGGGACTGATGATCTCAAAAAAAAAAAAACCTCTTGTAACTCCTGTAGTGACGAGGGAGGTGGAAATGTGCTCCAGAGTCTGCGCGCTCCAGTGCCGTGTACGAGGGACTGTGCGCGGAATGCCTCTGATCACTATGGGACTTAACTTCTGAGGTCAACAGTCCCCTACGCTTTGAACTACTTTAAACTCAACTAACCTAAGGACACCACACACATCCATGCCCGAGGCAGGATTCGATCCTGCGACCGTAGCAGACACGCGGTTCCAGACTGAAGTGCCTAGAACCGCTCGGTCACCACATCCGGCGACTGTGCTGGCCAGGGAAGACGCTGCAGTTCAGTTACATTCTCATACAACGATTGTACTGTCCTGGGTATGTGAATGGGTGCATTATCGTCCTGAAATATGACATTACAGTCGGGGAACAACATTTGAATCATTGGGTGCACCAGATCACCTAAACGCTTCACATATCGTTGGCTGTAACACGGCCTCTGAGTGTAATGATAGGACCAGCAGAATACCATGATGTGGCTGCCCACACCATATCACTTCCACCTCCATGCTTAACTGTTGGAGTCCAGTAATCAGGACTGTAAGCTTCTTTTGGCTTCCTCCAGAAGTTGGAGGCGATGTTGGAAGTAACGAAAATACTGACTGGTCGGACCACATGACATGTTTCCATTGATCAGTAGTCCAGCATTTATGCTCCTGACACAATGTTTTAAGCTTCTTTGCATTGGTGGACATAAATGGCCGTATATTTTAATTGCATTGGCTCAGAAGGTGAACGTTTTTACAACACCAACGGGCCATCAATTTCAACCTTGTCTGTTTGATCAATACAGACAAAAAGGCGGCTGAACACTCGAACAGACAGACAGAATTTTTGTGTGTGATATAATTACAAATTAGCAATTTTGGGAATTTTGTTTCTATAGTTGTACTGCGAAACCTTGCTTCTTGCGAAATTTCATGATTCTAGTTCAACAGGAAGTTGCCTATAGGTTTTGATGAGTGTGCTTCTACTGAAGCATGTGACATATATGGCCGTGTCTTTTGATTGCATTGACTTCAATTTTTTTACGTCGCCAAATTGTCGTATATCTTATCATTTGGCATAACTTTCAAAGATCATGAGGAAAATGGCTTTTCACGGTCGGACGGACAGAGAGACAAATGAATAACAAAGTGATACTGTAAGGATTCCGTTTTTACCGACAGAGGTAAGGAACCCAAAAAATGGACAGGTACAGTGTTTTCTTCCGAAATTGCAAATCGTCAGCAACTTCGGCTCGCACTGCCTCGCCATATCAGTTTGGGAACATGGAGGCTGCAGCTGGCACGGTTTCTGGGGCAGCCCGGAGTGGGAAGTGGTGCACAAGTTTGCGGGGCTGGTTGGTGGCGGCGCACGCGATGCACTCGGCTGCCGGTTCATCAGGGAGATGGCGGCCCCGTTACGCAAGCCCTGCCTGCGTCGCGTGCTCCGTGCAACCCACAGGAGGCGCGCCGTTCCGGCCAAGGACGATGCGCGGAGGCCGTCTCCCTACTCTCATGTAATAACGGTTCTCCTGTCTTATACTACTGGCCATTAAAATTGCTACACCAAGAAGAAATGAAGATGATAAACGGGTATTCATTGAACAAATATATTATACTAGAACTGACATGTGATTACATTTACACGCATTTTGGGTGCATAGATCCTGAGAAAACAGCACCCGGAACAACCATCTCTGGCCGTAATAACGGCCTTTATACGCCTGGGCATTGAGTCAAACAGAGCTTGGATGGCGTGTGCCCATGTAGCTTCAACACGATACCACAGTTCATCAGTAGTAGTGACTGGCGTATTGTGACGAGCCAGATGCTCGGCCACCATTGACCAGACGTTTTCAATTGGTGAGAGATTTGGATAATGTGCTGGTCAGGGCAGCACTCGAACATTTTCTGTATCCAGAGAGGCCCGTAGAGGACCTGCAACATGCAGTCGTGCATTATCCTGCTGAAATGTAGGGTTTCGCAGGGATAGAATGAAAGATAGAGATACGGGTAGTAACACATCTGAAATGTAACGTCCACTATTCAAAGTGCCGTCAATACGAACAAGAGGTGACCGAGACGTGTAACCAGTGGCACCACATACCATCACGCCGGGTGACGAATACACGCTTCCTATGTGTGTTCACCGCGATGTCGCCAAACATGGATGCGACCATCACGATGCTGTAAACACAACCTGGATTCATCCGACAAAATGACGTTTTGCCATTCGTGCACCCAGGTTCGTCGTCGAGTACACCATCGCAGGCGCTCCTGTCTGTGATGCAGTGTCAAGGGTAACCGCAGAAAGGTCTCCGAGCTGATACTCCATGCTGCTGCAAACGTCGTCGAACTGTTCGTGCAGATGGTTCTTGTCTCGCAAACGTCCCCATCTGTTGACTCAGGGATCGAGACGTGGCTGCACGATCCGTTACAGCCACGCGGATAAGATGCCTGTCATCTCGACTGCTGGTGATACGCGGCCGTTGGGATCCAGCACGACGTTCCGTATTACCCTCCTGGACCCATCGATTCCATATTCTCCTAACAGTCATTGGATCTCGAACAACGCGAACAGCAGTGTTGCGATACGATAAACCGCTATTGCGACAGTCTACAATCCGACCTTTATCAAAGTCGGAAACGTGGTGGTACGCATTTCTCCTTCCTACAAGAGGCATCGCAACAACATTTCACCAGGCAACGCCGGTCAACTGCTGTTTGCATATGAGAAATCGGTTGGAAACTTTCCTCATGTCAGCACGTTGTAGGTGTCGCCACCGGCGCTAACCTTGTGTGAATGCTCTGAAAAGCTAATCAATTGCATATCACAGCATCTTCTTCCTGTCGGTTAAATTTTGCGTCTGTAGCACGTCATCTTCGTGGTGAAGCAATGTTAATGGCCAGTAGTGTACTATAACGCGATACCATTATCCCGCTCACAGCTGCACGTGCTGCTCAAAGCCTCGACTGTCACCATATTAGTAGAGGGTACCCGGAATTCCAAAAATCTTAATTATGCACAGACACTCAGATTTTTCGAGCCTTACATATATTTCCTTCCTCAGGGACACATATTCTGAAACATACGGAAAATATTCACAATGCCGGTTCCGGAAAACGGTTTCCATCTTCAGAAATGCTTAAGCCACTAAAGAGCTTCGTACAGATATACACGGTGATTCAAAAGGAACCCTACGCGCATCGTAAATGTAATGTATGCATCAAAATAACAGTAAAATATTAAAAACGTTTTATCTGAAATTGATTCATTTCGCAGATATGCAGTAGAATCGGTTTCACAAGTACAACATGAACAGCACAAAATCATGATGACACGTGGGCAAATGAAATTCCACAGAATTACATAATGTTGTACACTCCGTTCATCTCATTCTGCACAGTTGCACAGCCACTTTCAGTTAGTTCGTGCAGTTGTGCTACATTCTCAGTCGCAACACCATACACGAGCTCCCTGAGGCGGTCCCAAAGGGGCTAACATTCGAAGACCCAGCAGGCCAAGCGACGGGTCCTCACGACCTACCCACTTATCGGGATGCACTAAGATACTATCTTGGATCCCGAATGAAATTTGCAGTGGCACCATCGTGCATCAACCATAAGTTGGTTCGTGTAGCGAGAGTTCTGCACATCAGTGTATGATCGGAGTGTTATAAGATACGACACTCTACAGATTCCAGATTAATCTTCTTCTTCTTCTTCTTGGTTGGCTCTACAGTTCTTGAAGAACCTTGGCCACCTGTATCACGTGCCTCCATTCTTCTCTGTCCATCACCTTCCTTTGTAAGTACGCTGTTTAGGTTCTTATATTGGTAACGCCGCCGCCACGTAGCGCTCTGTATGAAAATCACTGGCTGTGCTGCGTGCAGTCAGTGGTTGGTTGGCATTGTTGTAATACTCGCCATTGTAGTGTTTGGCTGTTGGCTGTTAGCGGGGCGTAGCGTTGCGCAGTTGGAGGTGAGCCGCCAGCAGTGGTGGATATGGGGAGAGAGATGGCGGAGTTTTGAAATCTGTTAGACTGGATGTCATGAACTGCTATATACGATATGACTTTTGATCACTATTGAGGTAAATACATTGTTTGTTCTCTATTAAAATCTTTCATTCACTAACTATGCCTATCAGTAGTTAGTGCCTTCCGTAGTTTGAATCTTTTATTTAGCTGGCAGTAGGGGCGCTCGCTGTATTGCAGTAGTTCGAGTAACGAAGATTTTTGGTGAGGTAAGTGATTTGTGAAAGGTATAGGTTAATGTTAGTCAGGGCCATTCTTTTGTAGGGATTTTTGAAAGTCAGATTGCGTTGCGCTAAAAATATTGTGTGTCAGTTTAAGCGCAGTTATGTATAATTTTTCTAAGGGGACGCTTCACCTTCTCCAATGTCTTATTCCCACCGCCTTTAGATCTTCTTCCATATCGTCCAGTCACCTTTTTCTGGGTCTACCTCTTCTCCTTCTCCCGTCAGGTTTTCCCAAGAAAACTTTCTTGACACTCCGAGTTTCTGGCATTCTCTGTACATGTCCTGCTCATCTTATTCTTCCTTACTTAATTTTACAGCAATATCATCCGTCCAAAAAGTGTTTGTAGTTCTACATTTGTCCTTATTCTCCAGCCATGTTCCTCTCTTACTGCTCCAAAAATCTTTCTCAGTATCTTTCTTCCCATCTCAATAACTAGTTCCCCTCCTTTAATGCTAATACACAGCCTTCTGATCCATATATTACTGTAGGTCTTAATATTGTCGTGTATATTTTGATTTTTGTACTCATACTAACATTCCTGGAATTAAATACGTTCTGCAAGGCAAAATACCAACGATTTCCACTCGCTATCCTTTTTTTAATTACTAATGCTACTTGATTATCCTCCGTTATCACCGACCATAAATATTTAAATGTTTTCACACGCTTGGAATACAACTGTCACAGATGTTTACAAGTTAGACGCTACGAGGAACTCTGTACGTGCACAGCATCGGATTTGATTTTAGTGAAAGAATGAATCACACGTAATAAACTGTTTTAACAGTCTTAATTCCCTTGCAATGTAATGTATGATCAGGTTTGATCTTTGTGACCCTCGCAAGATCTCAGCTTTGCTGAACGTAGACCAATCGTCATAATCTGAACTACAAGTATATGCAGACTGAAGCGACGAATGAAAATTTTCCCGAAGGGCAGGATTCGAACCCGAGAGCCCTGCTCACTAGGCAGATGTATTTAACAGTTACGTCAAACTGGCACTGTGACTTTGCACTTTCCCACACCGTGCAGCTATGCAAAGCCATTGTGCCAGGGAAGCGTAGTGGTTAGCGCTTCTGCCTCGTGAGCAGGAAACCTGGATTTGAATCACAGCTTCACTACAAATTTTCGTTCTTCGCTTTAGTTTGCATATATATATCATAGACTTTTGAGACCTGAAAAGGTCTTAGGAACCATAAAGTAGTTTCATTTGATCCAGCTGCAAGCACCTCTCACAGGATGTGCGTACGACAAGCGACGGACATAATAAAGTCTGTGTAACGGTCTGAGAAAGGTGTAGAAACTCACATCTGCGCAAAGATGGAAAGTAAATTATTATATACCAGTCGGACTTACAGGCTGTGACATACCATTGAGGGCCAACCGGCTGCCATGTCATCCTCTGCCAATGGCATCATCGCACATCGCTCTCCAGGTCATTGTCACCGTCCCAGACCATGGAGCTCCTTACTTGGCATCACGAGATTGAGTGCACCCCAGTCCAGTCCTTCTACGAAGCAAAAATGCCTCACAGTTCCACGAATTGAACCGGTGTTCTCTGCATGGAAATCAGACCCGAAGACTACTCAGAAATGAAGACGGATAAGTATATAATCATGAAAGTTAACTGGATCAGTGAAAGTACATGCAATTTCAATTCGAATTTGGCAACATCATGAAACAGATGCGAAACTCAGTGATGCTCCGAGAAGTGAGTTGTGATATCAGAAACGCCGATTTGAATCAGCAGTGTTTCGTCACGGCACGCCCTTGAGACGAGCCCGCGACTTGGGCAGAGCCGTAAATATTTCGGAACAAGGCTGGTGGCTGCGTAACTGGCTGCGCACGCACCCGCTCTCCCAGCCTTATTCTGGCGGGCCGAACACTGCGCCCTGGGGAGCGACGCGCCGCTGTCTGCCCGTGAGCTGCACACACCACTCAGCGCTACCGATCCCTTGCTCCAGTCTGCATTATTCATGCCGCTGAAAACTGCACATCCTTCAGGAGCAGCAACTGGAATGGCTGCTCCTCTCTAAAGGCTGCTGCGGTACTTCGGAAAGGGTGGAGCCTTAGTGCTGCTTCATTTCGCGTACTGTGTGTCACTGAGGATAGTGGAAGTGCTACTCATTGGAGGGAATATCCGTTTTATACGGAGACGTTATTGATACTGCTTCATCTCCAAACGCTCAAGAAAACTGCACCTTGCGGGCTATCCTGCGGCACCATCGCTACTGCACCACTCTTCTCGCTCAGTAGGGTGACGCTGTGGTTTGGCCACTGGACTCGTACTCTGAGCGAACGATATTTTCACTCTGTAATAATCTTCCATATTCTTTCTGAGAATAAACACTAAGATACTGAATACTCGTGGCAACGGACTTGCCGCAGTGGATACACCGGTTCCCGTCAGATAACTGAAGTAAAGCGCTGGGTCGACATACGCTGTTGCCATTATTCGGGGTGCACTCAGCCTCGCGATGCCACTTGAGGAGCTACTCGACCGAATAGTAGCGGCTCCGGTCAAAGAAAACCATCATAACGACCGGGAGAGCGGTGTGCTGACCACACGCCCCTAATACCTGCATCCTCAGCTAAGGATGAGACGTCGGTCGGATGGTCCCAAGGGACACTTGTGGCCTGGAGATGCAGTGTGCTAGTGAATACTGAGCGATTCGATGGCTTTCATCAATTCTAATTTCCTGACAATCATAATCTGGCTGTTGAGCCATTTTCGTTCATCATTCCTCGCATTACACAGTAATGGTTTCATAAGAAATGTCCGTAACGCAAAAACATTAGTACCCATAATATGAAGAATTAGAAAAAAATGTAATCCGTTAACACTGCATTTTTAGATTCACATTTCGGGGACAGCTGGGCAAAGTGGCCATGGCGGGCGAGGTGCCTATTGGAGTCATAGGGGCTAAGAGGTGCTGGCATTGCGCAGAAAATATTTTAACTTATTCTCGCTGGAGGACTCAGTTACCCCATGAAGTCTAATCTGTTTGCAGTGCGGCTCGTCAGAATTATTATAATTTTTGTGGATTATAATACTCTTTATGTAAGGTTAGTGGTCTGTCTGTGATTTTATTGTGGGAAGGGAATCAAGCTTACGTCTTTTCAATGAAATTGCATTGAATGCGTCGTGTATTGACTCCATAATCCTACTTTAGGTATTGAAACTTATAACATCCCAGCTTCCTCAACCAAATTATAACATTTCAGCTCCTCAACACCAAATTAAAACGTTGCATTAGGAGGTGTCTGCTTCGTGCAAAAGGTCTTGAGTTCATATTGACGACAACAAGTAATTCTTCATTACAGACGTTTATTTACAAACAGAACTGACAGACTTCACAGACTCAACAACTGACTCTCCGAGCTAACCGCACTGCATATCCGAACTGGCAACTGACAACTCCTAGGTGTATTAATATCTTCATAAACAATGAGAGTCTTTGACAATGTTTTGTTTACAATACGATAGCAATTCACGACTTAAAACTAAATTAGACATTACAGAATTTTAGTACAGATTAAAGTAAGTAAAAGGATCAGTACATATAAATTCTTACAAGCATAATTTCCAAATAGATTTTATAACATTTTTCTACCAGCTTCTGGATAACCTTCACCAGATTTGTACCGATGTTTCCAGAAATATCTTGACATTTGATTCTGGATATTTCTTGAGTGATCCAGAACAACTATTTATATGTAAAATGATTTAAATCGTGCTTCAAAACGTAAATAAATCTTTTTAGCAATATTTCTTGATACAAATAGTCTTCCGAAATTAGGTTATGAAACAGTTTTCACAAGTTTTCGTATTTTTGCGATCATAATATAGAATTTCTCCATAGAAAGTTCCAGAAGTGTGCATTAAACGTTCATTTACAGACTTTCTCTTTAGCTGGTGAGTTTTTAAAAGTATCTTGTCCATATTATACGAAATAATTTAGCTCAAAACTGATAATTTATACAATTAATCAGAGCTACAGCAAACAGTGAGTCTTTCTTTTACAAAATGAAATATAATTACAAAATTGAATAAATATAGGTTACTAACACTAATATATATTTACATTAATTCTATTTTTGTTCTTTCTGTGCAAAATGTCCTAATATTGACACAGTACAATATTTAAACATCACCAAAGTTTCCCTTTACATTTTGCATATCTGTATCGACATGCCCTAAAAGTCTACAGTATCGAATACTTCAATATGTCCCAATATGTCCTGTAATGTTACAAACTGCAGTCATGATATTAGAGAGGTTGGGTTATTTTGGGGGAGGAAACCAGACAGCGAGGTCATCGTTCTCATCGGATAAGGGGAAGGAAGTCGGCCGTGCCCTTTCAAAGGAACCATCCCGGCATTTGCCTGGACCGATTTAGGGAAATCACGGAAAACCTAAATCAGGATGGCCGGACGCGGGATTGAACCGTCGTCCTCCCGAATGCGAGTCCAGTGTGCTAACCACCGCGCCACCTCGCTCGGTTGATATTAGAGAGTATGTGTGATGACGTCAGTGCGGGCAAAGTGGCCATCTCAGCGGCCAAAAGCAGGGCTCCGAGGTGATACTGAAGCAGTCACAGAGGTCTTGAAACGGCTCATAAAGAAATGGAGGAAAAATAAAATAAAAAGAGGGGACAACGGAGCATCCGAAGAAAGGCAGTAAAAATAAGAAAGCAAAGAACAGTATACTCAACCCTAGAAGAGCGCCTTTCGACGACAACGATGAAGGCAGAGAGTACATGTACTGCGACGAAAAATTTTCGGGTTCAAAGCCAGAAGAGCAGCGGACTTAATGCAGTTGTGCTCCCTCTGCCCCCACGAACTCTGTACAAGAGTTAAGGAACACGGTTTGACTTTTATTTGTGAAAGGTGTAAATGATTTAATTCTTACCATGTTTTACTGTAAAATATATTTAGTTCTTATTTTTAGGTTTGCAAGCAACTGGCCACTTTGTCCATACTTGTTGTGCTAAGTGGCCAAGTGCCAATTTTGCTGAAAGCTAAACTGTATACTTACTTTGATCCTAAGGAAGTTAAACATTCGATTTTATACTTCAGCTGTTGCCGATTATAATCACTTATTTCTATACATTTCCGTTTATTTCTAGTCAGCACATACGATAGGAATACCTTAGCTTGGCCACTTTACCCGGTTCTCCCCGACATCTGAATCTATGTCTACTTCTACACCACACAAAAAGTGCGTCACATTGTAAGAAAAGGTGTACACACACACACACACACACACACACACACATATATATATATATATATATATATATATATATATATATATATATATATATATATATATATCGCCCTTCTCATTCCATCAGCGGATAATCTTTCAAGAGGAACTATTTTACGTACAATTTCGTGTCCTGAGTTATGCTCACATCCCTAATTTTAACACTGTGGTCTGTGAGCAGTTTTCACAAAATTGTGAACAGCATGTTTTCAAAATTCTCCAGTCTGTTTTTCTAAAATTCAAGTCCTATATGTAAACATAATTACTTTACTATGAATTACTACACTAGACTGTTCTCAGAGTCTCTCTAACGCTCGTGTGTCTAGAAAATAAATCCATCAAGGATCGTACAGTTTTTTTGAAGTTCTCAATCTCTTTCGTGAATCAGAACTTACATGCACCCCATTACAGACGAGCATGGCGTAATTTATTTGTTGTGCAGAAGAAAAAAGTAAGGCTTGTGTCTTGCTGATGACAGGTTAGTAGAGACGGAGTTCCAGTTCAGGTTGGACAACAGTAGGGCACGGAATCAGGAAGTCTGCTTTCACACAAACGTTTGCCACAATCTCGTTACTTCGTTTGCAGAGACCAACTAGAATCTAAATTGGTATGGTGTGGTGAGACGTTGCCTTTTTTCATAAAAAGTCTCTCGTAATAAATCTCGTTTTACAACTGCCTTTGTAGTATCTATTTTGTAGCGATCACAGCACACTACATTAGGAAAATCACCAATCTGAGGGATTTCAGTTGACGACAATATTGGAAAAGACCTTTCCTTAGTGGTAAAGCAATCGTTGCGAGCCTGTAGCTAAAATGTATAATAGAAAAGGTAGACTACCATCTCCCAACACTTCCAAAAAGAAACATGCTACAAGATACTGAATCAGTTAGTGCCTGCACACAGAAATTCACATAATGACTGTTGTGAATATTATACACTTTCCTGTAGAGTGGGCGAATAGCCCCTAAAGTGAAATGCGGTCGTGTTGCACCGTCCACGCTCACTTTAAACTTCGGAGGAGCGGTGCGTAATGCGTAACATTTTTCAGAAAGTTCACTCGAGCATATGTTTCCGGTGGAGGAGTTTCTGATTCGAGAATCATTGTGCGGCACATATGCGCGTGTGCCTTTTATCTCGAGCTGTGCGGCGTCTGGCGGATTGATAATGCGAAAATAATGGTCGACCTGGCGTCACGGTACGGTTTCTCGTGCGTGTGAGTGTGTAAGCGGATCGCCAGCAGGACCACGCAAGTACTAAGTGCGGTATAATGTCGCTGAAATAATGCGCCATATCAAATGCTCATCACAGGAGACCGATACACGATTTTTTAATAACGTTGACCTTGTATTTTCTGTTCAGACAGAAATACTAAATAAATACCTTAGACCTTTGAAAGGTACTTTTACTTTTTTTTTCCTCTTTCAGTCGCACTTACATGTATCGATCTGATATTACTAGTATCTAAGACGTATCAACCAAAAGAAAGTCTGGTTTTTAATTACCAACAATTATACAACATCTTTTATTGCCACAGTGTAATATTGTGTCAAACGTGAAATAATTAGAGAACATGCAATAGCTTAGTGAATGGTGATCGAAGAGCAAGTACCTTTCTTCATAGATATTGAATTACTACTGCCTTTGTAGGGTTTTCTATGCTAAATCTCATGACTTCTATATAGCAGCAGAGTGGTTTTATTTGTTTTTATTAAAGAGAAGAATATTGCTTAGCTGCCCACGTACTGTTTCCCGCGGAGAGCATCCTTCGCGAGGCCAAAAAAAATGGAAATCAGAAGGTGCGAGATCCTGGCTGTAGTGTGGATGAAGAAGGTAAGTCCGATGAAGTTTTGTGAGCTCGTCTCGGGTGCGTAGACGTGTGTGAGGCCTTGCGCTGTCATGGAAATGGAGAAGTTGTTTAACATTTTTGTGGCGACGAACACGCTGAAGCCGTTTCTTCAATTTCCTTTAGATCAGCACAGTATACTTCCGAGTTGATGGTAGCATCGTAAGGGAGGTCATCACATACACTCATGCTCATAAAGAAAGGATAATTGTAGAATGTGGTGCCACACAACAGTGGCACTACACAAAACTAGCGCTAACACAATAGGCACATAAGGAAGACACACGACACAGATCTGTAAGCCCATGGTATTGGTGATAAGTTGAGAAATCGTCCCGAAGCACATGTGCTACAAAAAGCCACTGTTTCCTGCGCATATACCCCGACATCAATATGGGATATGATCACCATGCACACGTACACAGACCACACAACAGGTTGGCATACTCTGGATCAGGTGGTCAAGCAGCTGCTGGAGTATAGCCTCCGATTGTTGCACCAGTGCGTGTCGGAGGTCCTGAAGCGTCGTAGGGGTTTGAAGACGAGCAGCGATACGTCGACCGAGAGCATTCCAGACGTGCTCGATGGGGTTTAGGTCTGGAGAAGAGGCAGGCCACTCTATTCGCCTGATATCTTCTGTTTCAAGGTACTCCTCCACGATGACAGCTCGATGGGGACGTAAGTTAACATCTAACAGGAGGAAGGTGGGACCAACTGCACCCCTGAAAAGGTAGACATACTGGTGCAAAATGACGTCCCGATACACCTGACCCGTTACAGTTCCTCTGTCAGAGACATGCAGGAGTGTACGTGCACCAATCACAATCCTCCCTCACACCATCAAACTACGACCTCCATACAGGTCCCTTTCAAGGACATTAAGGGGTTGGTATGTGGTTCCTGGTTCACGCCAGATGAAAACCCGACGAGAAAAATTGTTGAGGCTATGTATACACGCGACTGCGAAGATAACTTGGGACCACTGTTCCAATGACCATGTTCTGTGTTCTTGATACCAGGCTTTACGGGCTCTCTTATGACCAGCGGTCAGTGAAATGCAACTTGCAGGTCTCCGGGCGAATGGACCACGTCTGTTCAGTCGTCTGTAGACTGTGTGTCTCGAGACAACTGTTCCAGTGGCTGCGGTAAGGTCCCGAGCTTGGCTACCTGCATACTCTGTGGCCGTCTGCGGGTAGTGATGGTGAGACATCGGTCTTCTTGTCATGTTGTACACTGTGGACGTCCCGTACTGTAGCGCCTGGAAGCGTTTCCTGTCTGCTGGAACCGTTGCCGTAATCTTGAGATCACACTTTGTGGCAGACGGAGGGCCCATGATACGACCTGCGCCGGCCGCGGTGGTCTCGCGGTTCTAGGCGCGCAGTCCGGAACCGTGCGACTGCTACGGTCGCAGGTTCGAATCCTGCCTCGGGCATGGATGTGTGTGATGTCCTTAGGTTCGTTAGGTTTAAGTAGTTCTAAGTTCTAGGGGACTGATGACCACAGCAGTTGAGTCCCATAGTGCTCAGAGCCATTTGAACCATACGACCTGCTGTGTTTGACCAGCCTCCAGTCGCCCTAGTATTCTCCCCCTCATAACGACATCAATGTGTGTTCTTTGAGCCTTTTACGACACACAGTCACAATTAGCACGTCTGAAACCGTCTGCACACTTACTCGCTGCACCGTACTCCTACATGCACCAACACACCTCTGCGTATGTGGACTGCTGCCAGCGCCACCGCAGGTCAAATGCACCGTATGGTCACAGCCGAGGGGATTTAAAGCCGTAAACAGCCCACCAGAGCGTTGTTTCTCCATGTATCATCATTATCCTTAATTTATGAGCATGCGTGTAGAATAGCCCCCTGAGAACCCAGGAGACCTTTACCATGACAACCGACTGAGCGTGCGTTCTAAACTTTGTCCCCGGAGGAGAAGTGGAGTGGACCCACTCCATGGACTGCCGTTTTGTTTCCGGTACGAATGTGTTTGAATTCCTAAGGGACCAAACTGCCGAAGTTAACGGTCCCTAGACATACACACTACTTAAACTAACTTATGCTAAGAACAACACACACATACACACGTGCCCGAGGGAGGACTCGAACATCCGGCGGAAGGGGCCGGCAGTCCGTGACATGGCTCCTTTAACCGCGCGGCCACTCCGCGTGGCTCCCGCTAGAAGTGACGGGCCCATGTTTCACCGCCCGTGACGGCGTTCAACAAAAAGTTTTTACTATCAGCCATGTAACACGCAAACAATTTCACACAGATGGTCCTTCGTTACTCTTCTGTTCGGCGGTGAGGAGCCAGAGGCCACGCCTTTGAAAAGTCCACCTGGTAGATGAGTGTGTCAGAATTACCAGTAAGAAATGTCCATTTGAGAAACAAGGTGTTTCAGTGTGATCCGTCGATAACCTCGCATGAGAGTGTCCGCACGTTCCACCACTGCAGCCGTCGCGGCTGTGTGTGCCCGGACAGGTTTGCACGACCTTGTAGCGGTGATGACAGAAGCATCGCCCACGACTCATCGTGCTTTTAATTCACTACTAGATCTCCGTAGACATTCTGTAAGTGCATATGAATATCTGCGATGCTTTGGTTTCCGGCAGAAAGAGACAATGACAGCTCTGTCCTTGGAACGGATCTCCTTTACAGATGCCATTTTGAAGGCTACATATAGCACCGCCATCTTTTGAAACTTTGTGAAGCTATAGAAGATGAACCGGGAATATTCCATGATATCCCTCAACAAATTACTCCTCTTTTCAACCGACTGGCCGAGAAAAAAAAGAAAAAAAATTCTTCCATTACTTATTGAACACGGCTCGGACGACAAAGTCCAATAAAAAGTAGTCGTGCCTGAGAAAGTTAATGGTTAAGTTGCTGTTGAGCTCTTTCCTCGTACAGAAAGATACATGCCATTGGCGGGACCGTTGGTTGCTATGTGCCTCTTTGCTAAAGCTAATCTAAGCCTAGAGGAAACTCTGAAGCTTGGACCGAAGGTGGTGTTACATCCGGACAGGTACACAGAATCAAGACAGGCGATAGGGACGTTGGTGTGGTGAAAGGGGGCACGCACCTTAATGGACGGCAGCATCAGCGGGAACAAGCCAAACGACGGCAAGAAACGTGATGAGGGCGAATGACGGGCGCAGGCGGGGAACGGTAGTCTGCATCCGGCCAGCATCGGCTGTGGCGTGGTTGCCGGACTGCCATTTGAATAACAAGGGCTGTTATTTTTCAGCCATTAGCCGAAAAACGGTGCGCACCTGTAGCCCCCCGGTAGTTACCGGCGATCGCCGCGCCGCGCCGCTGCGGTCGCCGCACCACTTACGGAAAACCGCCGCCCCCGGCGGAGAAACTCGGTGGCTTACCTGGAATGCAAGAAAGAGAAAATTAGCCCGAGTCAAACGTGCCGATGCTGCAGTGTGGAAGCGATATAGGACGATGGAAATGTACTGTTGGTGAGAGACCATTTTGCTTAAGAAATTACATTCTTTTAAAAAAAGCTCAAAAAACATTCTTTAGCGTACAACGCTTTTTGTGAAAACGATTTCGTTCATTAAGGCAAATGGCATTGTATTTTTCATAGAAATCAAATTAAAAAAAAACTATTAAAATATTCTACAAACTTCTGGTAGTTGCATGAGCTGTTGATAGTTCCTCTATTACAGAATAATACACCACCGGTTTTGCGTTGATTTAACCATGTCCTCAAGTCTATATATCTATGAAAAATAAAGTGAGAATTTGAGAGTATAATAACGCTGAAAAATAAGGCACTTAAACCAGGAATTAACATTGGGTCATTAAAGACAGACAGCTTCCCAATTTTCGGATAGCGTTCGAATTATCAGAACCGCATAAATTGGATGTAAGTATTTATTCCCCTATCTTCCTGGTTTAAATGATCCATTTTTTGCCATTATTATACCTTCAAGTTCTCATTGTAGTTTTCGTTGATGTATGCACCCGAGGATCACGACGCAGGTCGTTTATGGACCTGTAATAAAGAAACTATTAACAATTAGTGCGGTTATCAGTAGTTTCTAGAAGACTTTAATAGCTTTTAAAAGAAGACTTTAAAATATTTTCACTACGTATCTAAGCTGTGGAGGCCAAAACAGTAAAATCGCTGAATTTTTAGTTCATCTCTTGCACCTTCAGCTAGAACTAATGTTACATAAACTTAGGCTTCTCGGAGTAAAGTAAGGATATACCATCTGCAGTAGGAGGAGCGAAGCACTGCGGTGCTCAGACCAACCTTCGAGCTGGAGATAATTAGTAAATCTCGTTAGAGTTTGACATCAGTCTAAGTGAGCGTATCAAACGCGCTCTTAGAGAGGAATTCTGCCTTATGCACGACTCTTAGCAAGCACAAAAATAAGATCTGCAGCATATATATGATGCTTAAAAAGGCGCTCTGTTGCTTGTCTTCCGCGTTTTTCAGGCATAGTCAGTGAGCATTTTATCCATATTTCGCAGCTTCAAACATGACCGTATTCAATATACTCGAGTTATGAATTAAAAAACGCCTTCAGTAACAACTTTTCGTGTTTTATTGAGCACACGATGCGTTTCTGAGCCTGTGAGTCCATCATCAGGTGTAATTTGTCTTAATACATGCTATATTTTTTTTCTCTTGAATGAGGTGAAATGCATATTCATATCACGAAAAGGTATGATGTTAGGTTACCTAAGACGAATTACACCTGATGATGGACCCACAGGGTCCGAAATGCATCGTGTACTGAATAAAACACGAAAAGTTGTGACTCAAGGCGTCATTAATTCATGCTTCACACCAGTACCACATATTTTAGGTAGTCGCAATCAAGACAGCGATTAGGAAACGATAACGATGTTCGGGCATTTAAAGCGAGGGCGAGATTGTTAAAATGATTCTTATTGATCTTACACGAAAAATGCAGGTGACTGACTTTTTGTGAACTTGTAGTCTTTGCCATGTCTTAAGGAAAGTCTATGACTTACGTCACAGGTAATCTGCCATACAAACTAAGATTCGACTACTAATATAACTATTGCCTTTCAGTGGGCCTTTTTTACCACATTAAGTACTCGTAGCTGGAATAGAGTTCGTTTCTCTTACGATTCTCTCCAATTACAGTTTTCAGCAGGTTCTATGCTCACCAATATCGGGCACATTGTACGTAGACTGTTTAGGTTCTTATGTTGGTAACGCCACGTAGCGCTCTGTATGAAAATCACTGACTGTGCTATGGCTGGTTGGCATTGTTGAAATACTTGCTTGTGTAGTGTTCGGCAGGTTCTCTGCCAAAATCTTTCATTTGCTAACTAGGACTGTCAGTAGTTAGTGCCTTCAGTAGTTTGAATCTTTCATTTAGCTAGCAGTAGTGGCGCTCGCTGTATTGCAGTAGTTCGAGTAACGAAGATTTTTGTGAGGTAAGTGATCCATGATACGTAAAGGTTATTGTTAGTGAGGGCCATTCTTTGGTAGGAGTTATTTAAAGTCAGATTGCGTTGCGCTAAAATATTGTGTGTCATTTTAGTGATGATCAGAATAAGTAAAGAGAGAAATGTCTGAGTACGTTGAGTTTTGCTCAGCTGTTTGTAAATCAAATAACGTAAGAGTTTTTCCAGCACTGCCATTCTTAATTTTTCAGAGGGGACGTTTCAACATCAAGAATGCCCTTTTACGACACGTCAACGTTCTGAACAACGATGAAAGTTGAGACATGCAAATCAATCTATTGTCAGAATGATTCGAAATGTGTGTAGCTGTATGAGACGTTGATCCCATAGTTTTATCTAGCTGTGAAATACACCAATAAGCATCTTCCTTTAAACCGTAGATGCCATTTAAATGGTTGGGTGAGCCTCTTCTCACACGGAAGTAACTTAGCAGGTTCACGCATAAGAGAGGTCAGAGGTCACTTCTGCAATCAGTGCCGTTAATGCACCAGGAAACATTGCGCCTGAACTAACATAGCCAAATTATAAGCGCATGTGGAAGCAGTCATCTGTACTTGGGTAGGCAAAGAGAGGACTGGCAACGGGAATCGGTGTCACAGGCATTAACGAGAGCTCGCTGCAATGCACAGCAACTTACGGGAGGCACCCCTAATGACCACGCCTCGACTCTTATCATAACAGCGCCCTCACGCCGAGGATAGTATAGTCGAGCTAGAAAGCGCTCTGTCCCAGTTAATGACCTCAATTTAAAGAGTCACCTTCCTAGTATGGGACCAACGTGATAGCGAAAGTTTCTGATGGAGTTGTCCATTTCAATGTGGAACATTGCAGTGCAAGAGGACAGCTCGCTAATATGCACGTCATGTGATGAAATGAAAGTCAATAACAGTTATAGAATGTGATTTTCACTCTGCAGCGGAGTGTGCGCTGATATGAAACTTCCTGACAGATCAAAACTGTGTGCCGGATCGAGACTCGAACTCGGGACCTTTTCCTTTCGCGGGCAAGTGCTCTACCATCTGAGCTACCCAAGCACGACTCACTCCCCGCCCTCACAGCTGTACTTCCGCCAGTACTTCGTGTCCTACTTTCCAAACTTCATAGAAGCTCTCCTGCGAACCTTGAAGAACTAGCACTCCTGAAAGAAAGGATGGCTAAGCCATGTCTCACCAATATCCTTTCTTTCAGGAGTACTAGTTCTTCAGGGTTCGCAGGAGAGCTTCTGTGAAGTTTGGAAAGTAGGACACGAAGTACTGGCGGAAGTAAAGCTGTGAGGGCGGGGAGTGAGTCGTGCCTGGGTAGCTCAGATGGTAGAACAGTTGCCGGCGAAAGGAAAAGGTCCCGAGTTCGAGTCTCGGTCCGGCACACAGTTTTGATCTGCCAGGAAGTTTTTTGATAACAGTTATACCTTAACAAACAGTTTCGAGGCTATGGTGTGCGTCGAAGTTATTCATATTTATAATAAAGTGAGCTTGTATTCCTTGTTTTCTAGCTTCATGACTCTTCTCCCAGAGCAACCGAAAAACCCTCAGTCGTGGTCGGACGAAAGTAGTTTCGCCTGGTCCCAACAGTGGTTGTGTACCCTTACTGATCAAGTGATTATGGACCAGTGTCATGTCTTGCGTTGAATCGCATGTCCTCATGGGGCGAGAGCAGTTGCGGCTGTTAACAATTATCCATTCGTCGGGAAGCTAGGCTACCCTAAGGTTCATTTTGAAGAGACAGCTATGCGTCGGTGCCATATCTCTGCCTATATCTCTCTCTACCTTTCTTTGTGTCTGATCGTCATTAACAATACGAGGTGCATATCCTACAGCTGTAGAAGACATTTCCGTAAAGGCCTGGCACACAGTCCAATGGAGAAACCTGTGTCAACGAATTATTGATATGTGTTGTCCTACGGTTTACTGTCAAACTTTGTTACACTGATAAACTATTTCGTTCATATCCTCAATATCTCCAGACCAGAGTAGTTGCAGAACAACCACTCGTTAGCAAATGCTGCGTATATCGCCTTTGAGTCACTATGGCACATGAAACAAAGTGCTGAACTATTATAGAAACAAGTATTAATTTTAACTTTAATAATCAACAGCTTCAGTTGCATCGTTTACCTCGAATTTACCTAGGTTTCAGTCGGTGTAACCCAACCTTCTTCAGAATAACAGTAACTGCCGTTTGTCCATAGTGGACATCGTCAAGCTAAAGCTACAAATCCATAAATTATCGTCAGACTGTAAAAGCTTTATCGATTTGTAGCTTTAGCTTGACGATGTCGACTATGGACAAACGGTAGTTACTGTTATTCTGTAGAAGGTTTGGTTATCCCGACTGAAACCTAGGTAAATTCAAGGTAAAATTGTGCAAGTGAGGCTGTTGATTATTAAAGTTGCTGACAGGGTCGCGAAATGTTGAAGATATAAAAACAAGTGTTTCAACAAAGCAGAGTGACTTTTTTCCAGGGCGGTCAAACATCGCAGAGAAAAATTTCCATTGTGCACGAAGGGAAAAAAAAAAAGGGCTGTTGAGGTGCTGAAACTATCTGTTGAGATTTCCGAGGAGGCAATACAACGCAAGTTTACTGTTTCGGAGGAGAATTTTGGCGTTCATCCAGCTCTTGACGACCATGGTATTTTAACTTTACGACACGTCCAGGCAGCCAGCTTTACGTCGCCCAATATGTGAATACGACACGCACTAAGCACCCATCGCCGTTTGCTCAACGGCGAAATGTACACGACACGGAATGTACACGACCTTCCCAAACAGGATGTATTCGTACCAACATTCGCCTGCAATATGGTTACGCTGAAAAAAGGCACTGGCTCTGCACCGAGAGCCTTCCTTCGCGGCTAGAAAAAAAATGGGAAAAAAAGAAAAAAAAGGAACCGCAGCGAATAAAGAATTTCATGGTTGGAAATGTATTCTGAGGAGCTACACCAAGCAGGAGCGTCCCGTCTGTTTTGTATTTATTATTCAGCCGGCAGGAGCGGCGGCTGTTGCTGCTGCTGCGTTTCCGATAACATCAAAGATAGGCGAGTGGGTTTGCATCATTATGCGGCGGGCTAGGCGCTTCATTATATTCAGTATTCCTCGGCGACGGCGTGTCCTTCCTCCCCTGCTTGTCCGCGTTATTACTCCAGAGGGAGGCGGCCCCCGGCCCGGCGTTAATATTTTACGTGCGCTCCCGTGGATGCGGTCGCACCCGGGCCGCGCCGCGCCGCGCCGCGCCGTGCACGGCCAATTTGCGGCGTGAGGGCTCGGGTATCGCTGGCGCAGCCAATAACGACGCCTGTCGGCCAGGGAGGCAGGCTTTCTGCTCCGGCTTCCCGTGACGGATGCCGCACCGCGGTCAGGCGCGGGGACTCGCGCAAAATGGAGATACGCAGCAGGGGGAAAGGAAAGGTTCCCGGCCTTATTCAGCGAGGAGCGGGTGTCGTTGACAGGGGGGCGATCGCTACTTCGACTCAAATAACACGGCACTTCGCTACAGTTTCAGGACGCACAAAAAACACAGACAATAACTGAGGCCTTGACGCTGGAAACACAGTAAGTCAAAACAGGGAAGAATACAAGAAAAGATTAGAGTGTCACCAGTGGAGCCGACAGGAGAAACGGACACTGAAGATCTCGGAAGAAGAGCGGGAGAGAAGAAGAGAAAGAATGAAGTGGTTCTGGAAGAAGAAGAGGAAAATGCCGTT